>NC_053155.1:25268658-25877939 GCF_016835505.1 Polypterus senegalus | reverse complement strand
GCTCAGCTTGCTGGGTCTCTCATAGTCTTTTATATAGTCCTTGACCCAGAAGTGCTCCTGTCCTTCAGTCCATATGATTCCATAGCACTTCCGGATCAGATAAAGAGTTATATTTTTCTTCAGCCCGGAAGCATTTCTGTTATTCCGTCCCCGTGACTTGGGAGTACTTCCGGTCTATACAGGAAACAACAATCCCCTTGTTTCCCTGCAGCATCACACGTCAGCACCCACGGCACCCAGCAGGGCTGCAAAGCCGAACTCCATCTTCCATGATGCCCTGCGGGAATCTGGGGCACCTCTAGCCTGCAGGGAAGACGCCATCTAGCGTCTTGGTTGTGTTGGCCGGGATAAGCTGCCGGCCATCCATCACAATATATATATATATACATATATATATACATCAAATAATTCTAACTCTGAATGTTACAGAGTTCAAATGCAAAATTCAAGAGAATTTCGATCTGGAGTTCAAACAATGCTTCTACATTCACACTGTACGCACAGTGGAAAAATACAGCAACAGATGGTGTTTATGCAGTGAGTGTAAATGCCATCTGTTGTGTGCCCAATGTCGTACCTCACGCTAACTGTATTATTTGGCAGATACTGTATAACATATCTATCACCTGCTTCTCACAACTGAGAGGACGGGGCTGCTGTTTGCTGACTGGCCGACCAACCACAAGTGTTACCTGCTAAATAACAACCTAATCATCAGATTGCAACTCAGACCTAACAATGTAATACGTTGACCTTTACCCTGCCAAATAAGCAAACCAGACACCATGGTGCAATGTCAGAGGCTTCACCTTATGCTCTGACATCCGAGGCTCAATCCCCATATGGGGATGCAAAAGTGTGTACACCTGATGAGCCCCAATAAGAGTGAAACATGTGTTGTGTACTCTTTGTATTATTTGGCAGATACTGTACAACATATATATATATATATATAGTGAAGGTATTGAGACCACAAAACCCCCAATTGCGGGGTGCTCCAAAACTACCAATGCAGGCCCATAAGAGGATGGAAAAATGTGTACACTTCTTACATGCAATAGAAAACCTAGTAGTCTAGGAGTTTTTTTGTTGTTTTTGGAGTTACTAGGTCATTCCTGATGTTATAAGGTAAAGGTGATGTCCAAATATGCCTTCATTCCAGTCATAGCACAATGGAAGAAGCTCGTATGTACGCAGTATTTTACTTACTGCAAGACAAAAACCTAGCAACTTCACTAAGCAATGAAAACGTCGAACTACGATCACGTGATTTTAAATGCTGTGACTGCATGATATAAATGACAATATTGTGTATGTGACGCTCAGGAAAAATGAAATTAAGAGATACTGAAACTCTACTAATGCAGGCAGGGATTGCTTGTCCATTGCCAAGGCAACCACAGGTTCGCAGCCTCACTTTGTAACATGCCGGCCGGCCGGCCAATGGCTGATGTGGCGAACCGTCTAACCTGGCCATTAAAATGGCACCTTTACTGTTTATTTGCTGTGTCTATATGTATTAAAATGGTAGTTCCCATTTGAAGAAAGACCATGACTGTGCCTGGATTGTGGAAAAATAAAGTGCATTTTTCTTAAATTTGTGGAGTCAGCGTCTTCTCTCTTTTGAACAGTGACTCATGCGTCTATATATAACGATCAGGCGGGAGATTCAGATGGCCATGTGGCTGGACAGCTGCTTTGTACTGTGCTTTCAGAAGGCACATGAGGATGAGGTCCCACGCCAAAGGGTGGAAGGGGAGTGATTGACAGGATTGAGGATGGAAGCTGCTGGAATGAACGCACTCTTGCTTGGCATTAGTGATGGAGAGCAGAACACACTGTGCAGCAGTGGCACATGTGCGGACAACTGGGAACAGTATGGTGCATGAGAATAGAATGAACGGAGCATGTACAGGGAAACAAAATCAAAAGAATGGTGTGCTTCTGGGCTGTAACACTGCAGCGGAAGATGAACAGTGTACAAGAGTTAAATGAGTCTGATTGCGATTAAAAATTTGAGGTGTCACCCATGGCTAGAGCAGTGGGGGTTTAGTTGGAAGGTAGTTAATAAATGCTCATCAGTGATGAGAAACTCCTGAAACATGTTCTTGCGTTGTTTCTCCCTGACTGGCTGCGGGTGTTACAGTGGTGTCGGAAAGTGGGATACTCCATCCTAGATAACCACAACTGAGGGAGGGCACCTACAGAAGAGAGAAAATGGCAGACGACAATAATCCCTCATCATCACCACATGGTTAAAATAGAAGGAGGAGCCCATGGATGAACTTGGCACATTAGGGCCTGTAGTGAGGCAATATGACAAACCCGAAATTAAAGCCAGTGAGATATGATGGGACCAGCAGTTTACTGGAATCGGTTTGATGTAATTGTGGAGGCCAGTAGTTAAGGAATCAAGGACAGGGGGACACAACTGGTGGCAGCCTTGGATGGGGAGATATGGAAAATACTAGAATATGCCCTAAAGACAGATTTAATCTACCTGGGTAGATTATTAGAGGCCACTGAATGCCAGTTTGAATGTAAGGAGACTAAGCTGGGGTTATAAAAACAGCTGAACAGCTGGGTCTGGCAAACAGGTGAGGGTTTGGGGACGTTCACTGCTGAAGTGCAGGACTTGCTGAATCGAGCATAGGTGCACTTCCCTCGTGTGATCAGGGATGAGCTGGCACGAGATGGATTTCTCTGAGGGCTGGTACCTACCACCCTCAATTGCCCTGACAGACTGACTCCACATGCATGGCTGCTGGTTCTTACAAAGTTCTTAGTGCTATTGGCTCAGGCTCCAGCCACCATAGCCCTGAACATGAATATGAAGGTTTGCAAAATGAATTTTCTCTGTTCTGTTATCATGTGTTATAGTATTATATTGTAAATATTTTTTATGATTCATATGTATCCTTTTTTCATTTACTGTTATATAACTCATTTAAATGTTCACTATTTAAAATCTGTTACTTTCACTTCCAAGCTACTCTGGATGTCTACATTTTTATTATCATGTTATGTTTGTGAATCTGAAATTGTACTGCTGTCTTGTTTGCTCTGTAAAGCATCTTGTAATGATGAATATTGTTAATAGCACCATATAAAATAACGACATTAAATAATATTATAGCAATTAAATATACCAGATGTACAAAACAGCTGCTAATTACAAACATCCACCGTATGGAGACATTTACAGGAGAAGCAACACCATAGAGGAAGAAACAGGTGCCTGCCATTATAGATGCCAGCAAAGGTGGGTTAAGGAAGGAGGGGTAATGGCGAAGACTGCAGCAGTTGTGATGATGGAGGTGATTCAGATCCATGACAATGTCTCACATGCACTGTAGCTCTCTGTGTTACATTACTCATTTTTCATATCATTTTCTGCACTGTGAGATCAAGAGGTATATTAAAATAGGATGACCAAACTATTCTAGATGTTTTAGAAAATCAACACATGTTTAAAATATGTTTTCTTGCCCAGTATGCAATGCTGGAGTGGTTTGCTGTATAACACTTTGCAGGCAACACTGTAGTCATTTTGGTACTGCAGGGTAAAGAGTCAGCAAACAGCTTTGGGACAATTAAAATACTTTAGATCTATCTATTTATTATATAATGCATTTAATTATCTATCTATCTATCTATCTATCTATCTATCTATCTATCTATCTATCACATCATATCATATAGCACTATTCATGTCTGTCTCTTTATTATGTAGTAGTTTTCACATCTATCTATATAAGCGCCTTTTACATTTGTCTATCAATCTGTTATATTATATAGTGTCTTTCATGTCTATCTATTATCTAGTGCCTTTCTCATCTAACGGGCAGCATGGTGGCACAGTGGGTGGTGCTGCTGCCTCGCACTAAGGAGATCTGGGTTCGCTTCCTGGGTCCTCCCTGCGTGGAGTTTGCATGTTCTCCCTATGTCTGCGTGGGTTTCCTCCCACAATCCAAAGACATGCAGGTTAGCTGCACTGGTGATCTTAAATTGTCCCTAATGTGTGGGTGTGTGTGTGTGTGTGCCCTGCGGTGGGCAATGACTGACAGACTTTCTCATCTATCCAATATACATTGCCTTTCACATCTATCTATCTATCTATCTATCTATCTATCTATCTATCTATCTATCTATCTATCTATCTATCTATTAGCTGTGTAAGCCCGTGCTGTAAAATGCCTGGGGTCCTAGAAACTATAGAAATTGTCATATTCATAATCCTGAAATGTAGAGATGTCAGGTAATGAACAAAACTGCTCTGGGTGTCTCTCTCCTAGGAGGATTAATTTTGCCGGTATGGTCGCCTTGCTTCTGTATTAGCGGCTAAGCGACTGTGTCTTTCTTTGGAGGTTTCATTTTGCCAACGTGCTTGCATCGCTTGTGCATTAGCGGTGGGAGGAAAAGTAAAAGAGATACTGTTTTGCGATGTTACCGACTGAGTGACTTTTTCTCCAGAGGCTTCGTTTTGCTGATGTGCCATTCTCGCTTGTGTTATTAGTGGCTAAGTAAGGTTTCTATTTCCTTGGAGGTGGAGCCCTTACCCCGACTCCACCTCTCACTTCCGGGCCGGACAGACACACACACTTCCACGCGTAGACATTTATATATAAGAAAAGCTCTGAAAAGCAGAAAAAAGAACAAGGAGTAACCTAAAGGCAATCCTCCATAAACAAATCAACAGACACATTCTGTTAATCAAATCCCTTAAAACAAGAGCAATAATAATTGAAAAACCAGAGAATGCAACTATAAACAAAACTACTCATAATTCACAACATTGAACGGTTCCCTCCTGAGCTGCCCATCTCCATGGTCTTTATAGAGCCAGGGGAGGTTCTATCTATCTATCTATCTATCTATCTATCTATCTATCTATCACATCATATCATATAGCACTATTCATGTCTGTCTCTTTATTATGTAGTAGTTTTCACATCTATCTATATAAGCGCCTTTTACATTTGTCTATCAATCTGTTATATTATATAGTGTCTTTCATGTCTATCTATTATCTAGTGCCTTTCTCATCTAACGGGCAGCATGGTGGCACAGTGGGTGGTGCTGCTGCCTCGCACTAAGGAGATCTGGGTTCGCTTCCCGGGTCCTCCCTGCGTGGAGTTTGCATGTTCTCCCTATGTCTGCGTGGGTTTCCTCCCACAATCCAAAGACATGCAGGTTAGCTGCACTGGTGATCTTAAATTGTCCCTAATGTGTGGGTGTGTGTGTGTGTGTGCCCTGCGGTGGGCAATGACTGACTGACTTTCTCATCTATCCAATATACATTGCCTTTCACATCTATCTATCTATCTATCTATCTATCTATCTATCTATCTATCTATCTATCTATCTATCTATCTATCTATCAGGTTTTGATGTCCAAAGACGTAACCACTATGCTATATTGCCTGCATCTATCTATTATATAGTGCATTTCACATCTCTCTTTCTATCTATCAAATATAGTGCCTTCCATGTCTGTCTGTCTATCAAACATAGTGCTTTTCATGTCAATCTATCAATCTATCTATCTATATTTCTTGTTATGTATATTGAGATTTTTGAGATCCTTTGAGACCCCCCCACAACTGTGCTGCATGCTGAAACACAGTTGATGCATCTGTCGAGGGTGATCCATTGCCTCCCCTTCTAACATGCCTGTTGCTTGATGGGTGATTCATGGAACAGTATAACCAGGTGTATATTGAAGTGGTAAGCTCCCATTTGAGTAAATACCCTGACTGTTGCTGTTTTGAGTGGAAAAAAGTTGGTTTTCCTGAAGCTTTTGGACTCAGCATCTTCTCTCGGATGCAAGACAGTGACTCAAGCATCACTATATATAAATATATATATATATATATATATATATATATATATATATATATATATATATATATATATATATATCATACAGTGCCTTTCTCATCTATTATCCAGTGCCTTTCATGTATATCTATTTATCTAGGACACAATATGCAAACAGCATTTTTTTGACAGTCCGCTCAAGTAAAACTCTAATATACAAGTATGACTAAATGCATATGGCATTTTAAAGATAGATTTACAGCTACAAAAGAATTTATTCAGTGCTGTGCCCTATCTTGAATATCTATAAACAAACCAGGTTTGTAGCTTATTTGTTGTGATAATGATGTCTCCACCTTGATGTTACACACTCAACTGTGGAGCAGGCCAAGTAAAATCAGTGCAGAGCAATGATTTATGATGAATAATTATGAGACACAGCATTTTTTTCCCAGAAATATATAAACATTTACAGTCATTTAAATAATGCACATATACAGTGACTATCAAAAGTATTTACCTATTTGGAAGTTTTCACATTTTAGTGTCATTATGTCGCCAGCTCACAACCCGACATTGCAATCGAGACAGTAGACGTGTTTTTCTTTGCACACTTTTCTTATAATATTTTTCTGTTGCTGACACATGAGATGGTAGAATGTCAGTGCCTGATCCACACAATCAGTGCCACCCATTGTGTTATTGTAGGCTACCATGACACAAGGCTTAGTGACTTCCACATTTTACCCAGCATGAACATTAACAGTTGCTGTGTTTGACGACAGACATTACTCTTATCCCTCTACTTGATTGCAGCCATTTTATCTTTTCACCATAAAGTTACTTGCACCACGGTGAAGCTTGATGGGACTAAATTCTTGGGCATATCACAGCAGTTCAGTTGTTTAGTGCTACATGCAGCAGTTTCATTATACGAGTCAATGTCTGATGATCAATTCACATTGCCATTACCAACGCTCAATTCAGCTTATGGCTCACTTTTAGTTTGTTCTAAAACTGGATTTATGTCTTCTTGTTTACTCGACATTGTGCTTTGGTTGAAAGCCCCATCACACTCATGAATACTGATGACTTACAGTACCTTAAAGGAAAAATACATAGAAAATGAATGATTTTTTGCAGCATGTTGTTATTTCATCCACTAGATTGATAGCAGCAGAATACTGTCCCAAGAATTAATGGAGATTTACACAGTAAAGTGGATCGTTGAATGTCACCCAGAGTCTGATTCGCACTTAACCATTATAGCAGAGAAGAGAATTCCAGGCCTATGTCATGCTGTGGGTTAATGTCAAGGAGTTTAAAAAATAGCTGGGAATGGCAGACTGGCATAAAAAAACATAGGAGGCACACAACAGACAGCAGAACAATATAATGAACAAATCAAAGGAAAGGCAATCATTTTATTCCTAATGCTACTTAGATTCTATTTTTCAATTAATTAATTAATTATTAATTAATTATATATATATGTGTGTGTGTGTGTGTGTTACAGCCAAAACCCGAAGTATGGCAAATTCACAAATTGGCTGGCTATTTTGCATTTTCATCGCGAGGTGTGGCCAAAGTTAAAAAAACTTTAAATAAAATTAAACTGCAACAAAACTGAACTCCTGCAAATTGGGACTAAAGTGCAACTTAATAAAATGAGCTCCTTCCCAGCGAATCTTGGCGGTGATCTCATCAGACCTGCCTCTACTGCAAAGAATCTTGGTGTCATAAATCACATTAAGAAACTTTCTTACTTTCACCTCCGTAACATATCCCGTGTTCGTTCCTTCCTCTCCTTTTCTAACGCTGAGAAACTTGTCCCTGCTTTTTTATCATCGATTACTGTGATTCCCTACTGGCAGGTGCCCCTTCTAATCTTATATCACAGCTCCAGCTTATTCAAAACTCGGCTGCAAGAGTCCTTACTCAAACCAGCAGCAGAGAGCACATCACACCCATCCTGCTTCACCTTCACTGGCTCCCCGTGTCTTACAGAATCAAATATAAAATTCTACTAATAACCTACAAAGCCTTAAATAACCTTGCGCTAATCTACATCAATGACCTTCTCCATCACTATGTGCCTCTCCACCCACTAAGGTCTTTTGATTCTGCCAATCTTGTTGTGCCCCACACTAATCTACACTCCATGGGTGACAGCAGTGCCTTCAGTTGTATAGCGCCCAGACTCTGAAATGACCTACTGAAATTAATCAGATCAGCTGACTCCATGAATTCTTTTAAAAAAACAACTCCAAACTCCTCTGACCTGACTTTATTACCCTTCTCTCAGTTTACCTCCATGTCAAGATGCTCATGTAACCTGTGTGTGTGTGTTAGACCATCAATTATGATGTCTGTTAGGCATTTTCTCTGAATTTACTATCTTACTCTTCTTTATTTATTTATCTGGTTTAGTACAAAGCTGTATATTGTATACCCTGCCGTTCTTTCTTAAACTCTGTGAAGTACCTTGAGCATGGGAAAGGCGCTATATAAATAAAATGTATTATTATTATTGCACTACTAAGTGTGCAACAAATCTCTGCTCATGCCTTTTTTCTTCTGACTTTGACAGATTGCCCCATGCCATTTCGTAAACTGGCTGGCCAAATCCCGAAATCGAGGTAAAGATCGGACATTGGCTAGTCAATTTACAGCGACATTGGTCATTTCCTGATTTGGTCGAACACTTCCCTCTTTGGCCGATTTCCGGTTTTGGCATATATATCATGTACGTAAGTATATATTTATTTTTTGTATGTTATTTAGTCATTGTTATTGTCATCTAATTTTAATTTGTTTTCTTTGCTTGTAACTATTTCTTTGACATTATGTAAAGCGTATTATGCTACATCCTGTGTACGAGAATATGCTATAGATAAACATTGTTGTTATTGATGATGTTAAAGTAGAATTTATTTTTTTTCACCTAAATCAAACATCCATCCATCCATTATCCAACCCGCTATATCCTAACTCCTAGGGTCACAGGGGTCTGCTGGAGCCAATCCCAGCCAACACAGGGCACAAGGCAGGAAACAAACCCCGGGCAGGGTGCCAGCCCACTGCAGTAAATCAAACAGATGTCCCTAATTATGCCTGCCTTTTAGTCTCCAGTTAGTGTATTCAATTTATAATCTATATAGCTGAATTGAATTATCCAGGTCCTTAACAATCCCAATATCAAAGATATTTTACAAGCAAAATGACCTTCACTGCATTAAATTTTACATGTTTGGCATTGCTCAGCAATAGTAGCAGAGTAGCTGAATAATGCTCATTGTTCTGACATATGATGTGAAATATAATCCCTCCAGTGTGTCTTTAATCATTAGGGCACAAGGATATAATGCATTTTACAAATCAGGATCGACCATTCAGTCCATCAAACTCAAATTGGTAGCTAATAGCTCGGTTGTTTCCAAATCTCATCTTGATTATTTTAAAGCCATCATGGAATCTACTTCAGCTAAATGAGATAACATGTTAATGTAGGGAGTACCTATAGTGCATGTATTAGTCACTTAATGCTACATAACAAGATCTTAACAATGGCTTTATTGGGACTTAATAAGGCCCAATGAAATGGCTATCGATCTTTTTTGGCAATGCATCTAGTTAATTCTTAGTAAACAGAAATGAGGCTTCAGCTCTGAAAGGTTGGCTGCAAAAGAGCAGACTGTTGTCCTAGTGAATTGTTAGGATGGAAATGTTCATTAACAATTTAGAGAGTTCTAATTCATTTAAGGGTAAACAAGCCTGCACTTTAAAATAAAGTTTATAAAACAGCCTAGAAGTAAGCAATGCATTTATTACATAATAAAAAACTGATGTCTGTGTGTCTAGTCCTGGGGTGCCCAATACGTCAATCGCAAAAGGTAGAGCAGGTAGATCACGTTGCATTCAAAAAAAATTTTTTTTAAACGTTAGTCTATCATATATCCTCACTATGGCATTTGCCAATTGATTGACATACAGGGCAGCCAGTCTGAGATCTCTTTTCTTCTAACACACCACGCACGCACGATCAAACATGTGAGCTACTGCAAAACTCCGGCTATTTAAGTAATCTAGTTAGCCTTCCAATTTATATCGACTAAAGAAGGGATTTTAAAAAAATGGTTGTTTATGGGCTGGATGTGGAATTGGAAGAGGATTTGTTTCTCTCACAATGTCACAATCGAAGTGCGTTTGTCTGATCTGTCAATCTATCATTGCTATTCCAAAGATGGAAAATGTGGAAAGGCACTTTCGAACTGTTCATAAAAACTACGAAACTGGCTTCCTTCCAAAAAGCGAACTGAGAAAGAGAAAGGAGAGGGAACAGTTAATCGGACAGCCGTCATTTTTCACTCGGGCTGAATTCAAAAGCAAAGGCAGACACACCGAAGCATTGTTTCGGGTGAGTCACTCGATCATTAAGCATAAGAAGTCCTTACAAGATGGAGAGATGATAAAAGAGGCCTACATCGAGACAGATGGCCAGGGAGAAATTCCTGTTGAGATTTCAAGACCTCTGGCCGGAGAAAAAGGAGTTTCTCCTTGTCATTAAACATGCAGAATACAAGCAACTTAATAACGATCAATGGCCGCTAGACTTGGCATTTTTTTTCTGATCTGACCAACTTGTTGAATGAGCTTAATTTACAGCTGCAAGGAAAAGAGAAAACCATAGTCAATATGATTAGCTCAGTTAATGCTTTCAAATGAAAAATGCAACATCTGTCCTCAAAGCTGCAGCGCCTTGATGTGGGGAACATCCAAAACCTCGCGTCAAAGCTGGAGACGCAATGGAAGGCGCATGCGTAACTTGACAGCATCCGCTACGCAGAGCAGATTGAAAATGGCCTGTCAGACTTTATCTAATGGAAAAAAAGTAACGATTCAAATGTTGCCCAATGTAGCGGAGTAAGAGTAGCGTTTCTTCTTCACCAATGTACTCAAGTAAAAGTAAAAAGTATGGTGCAGTTAAACTACTCTTAGAAGTACAATTTTTTAAAAAAAAGTTACTCAAGTAAATGTAATGGAGTAAATGTAACTCATTACTACCCACCTCTGAGTGTGTTTGTATATATCATTTTTAATGTAGGTAGATCATTTCGACCTGGTCATTTTAAAAGTAGCTGGCAAGCCAAAAAAGTGTGGGCACCCCTGGTCTAGTCCCTATGAACAATCTGATTGGTCAGTTTAGCTTTGGTGTGATTGGTTAGGTTGGCTTTCATGAAGCAATGAGAATTAATTGCAAGTGTGAGACGCACAAGGAGGAGTAAAGGCATATGAGGCATACTGAGAGAGTCACCTTCAAAAATGGCAGGTATAAAAGCAGACAGGAGGTGAGAAAAGGGTCTTGGAAATAATGACAGAGTCTGAGAAGCAAACTTTATGGGAATGTACTTGAGAGATATAGCACCGGTTAAGAGACGATCACATACACAAATACTGAGGAACTGTGCTGAAGGTACATATAGGGTAAGAGACAACATATATTTTTTAATTATTCTATTACCTGTCTTTAACAGGTACTGTAGCTAGTGTTTAATAAGACATAAAGCAAAATTAAGATCTGTCTTTATAATCAGTACTTGAAATTGCTGGTGGTTCTCTTTATTTATTTTTGGTATTTGGTATACTGTATTAATCCCAGAGGGGAAACTGCATCTTTTCACATGATATTTGGAGGTCAGAACACAATGTCAACCATCAGAAGGCACCCGGAGCAATTTTAGGTTAAGGGCCTTACTCAAGGGCCCAACGGAGTAGGATCTCTTATGGATTTAAATGTTCCAGATACCAGTGTAGATCCATAGCCATAGAGCCACCATTCCACCCTTTAATCCAAGAGCCGGGGGTTGGTGGGCTCCACCATAAAACTTCCAGCACAGCTACCCTAAGAAACATTGCTGATACTCGAATTAGAAACTGGAAGATGTGCTGATACTGCATAACTGTGGGTACCGGCTGCCTGCAAGTACTGTTTATAATGTAGAGATACTTTATGGAAGCCAGCAGCACTCCAGCTGCCCCAACACAGACAGGCAGAGACACGAGTTCTAGCTCAGCACACTTTTACTTACAAGTGGGGAGGCATCTTTCCCTCACTCCCCACAGCAGCACAATACAAAAGAGCACCAAATACACAGTCCCTACTGTCATCTTTTCTTTTCCTTTCCACCTCCACTCCTACAGGGTCAATCTTCATCCCTCTTCGGGCTCTCTGAATGGAGTGAGGGGATCTTTGAGTGCTCCAGGTGGTTCATCAGGATTAACTGGAATTACTTCCAGGTATGATGGAAACCCAAAGTAGGGCTCTACAGCTCCCCATGGTGGCCCCCATGAAACCCAACAGGGCTGTGTCAAACTTTAACTCCCAGTGTACCGTGCAGGAATCTGTTGTGCCACAGCCACCCAGAAGTTCTGCCCTCTAGCGTCCTAGGGAAGGTATTGCCTCATGGATGCTCTCTACCCATCCAGCTGATGTCACAGCCACGTAATGGCCGTGGCTGCTCATCACAACTTAAACAAAAAAAGCAAATAACAAGCATTTTACTAAAACAACTTTTCACATTAGATTGGTCAGATGTTACTATGGGTTTTAGTGATTCAGTCCAAAGTTTGATGCCACTAATATGTGGGATGCTATATTTCCTGAAAAGTCTACACTTCAATGTGAAGCTTGCGAATCCTTAAACGACATTTAGCAATACAAGATAATGTTCTTGTATTAACAAGTTACTTCACCAGCATATAGCCAGTTCTTTATTTATTATGCTTCAGCTAGGGTTTTTTTCGCAGGCTTATTTCAATTTTTTTTTTATTGTTTTTAATATTAAGTAATTTGAGTTCATATTGTGTTTATTTATGATTTTGTATTCAGGTATTGTGCATTTTATGTTTGCCTATGTTCTTTTTTGTTGTGAGTGAAACCCTAAGAGGTGGGGCCACCATTATGTCACTGCTTTGAGACCACCCATAGCCTACATATTCTAGACTGGAGAATAGGTCCCTCAGAGGTTTATTAAGATTTGTTATATTGAGAGGATTTATGAGGGGAGACCTGAAAATTCCTGCGGTGGGCTGGCACCCTGCCCGGGGTTTGTTTCCTGCCTTGTGCCCTGTGTTGGCTGGGATTGGCTCCAGTAGACCCCCGTGCCCCTTAGGATATAGCAGGTTGGATGATGAATGGATGGATGGACCTGAAAATTCATAGAACAAGTCAATAGCATGGGAGCAGTGTGTTGTTATCAACTCTGTCACTAGCTAAGTATGGCATACCTACATCCTGATGAGTTGACCAAGTGCATATTTTTTGTGTTTATTCTTCAAACACACAGGTGACTTGGGAAATTAATATTTTCTATCAAAACACTATGGAAGATTTTCAAGAGACAATGAAGCTAGAATTTTCAACAGTAACAGATTTGGCTATTAAGTGTTTGCTAACAGATGACGGACTGACAGCATTACATTAAACTGGTAAGGTGTGAATAGACAAGGCACCAGGAAAAAACAACAACACTGGAGCTGTGGTGCAACCCAAAACTGAATGCACACAACACATTGTCAGCCAAAGAGCATTTGACCAAAAAACAATTCCTTGTTGCCCCATAGCTTTCCTATTCACCAGATCTCACTTCTTGTAACTTTTTGTAGTTCACAAAATTTAAATTGAAGCTGAATGGAAGAAGGAAAAACATAGGAGGCTTTGGACATGGTAAAAAAAGACAAGTGTAGGAAATGTTAATACAAACGGGAGAATCAGTGGGACAAATGTATTGCATCTCAAAGGGAGTATTCTGAAGGAAACTAAAAAGGAATTCCTATAAGTTTAATAATTGTATGGGTTATAGACTCACCTAAAGGATTATTAGGAACACCTGTTCAATTTCTCATTAATGCAATTATCTAATCAACCAATCACATGGCAGTTGCTTCAATGCATTTAGGGGTGTGGTCCTGGTCAAGACAATCTCCTGAACTCCAAACTGAATGTCAGATGGGAAAGAAAGGTGATTTAAGCAATTTTGAGCGTGGCATGGTTGTTGGTGCCAGACGGGCCGGTCTGAGTATTTCACAATCTGCTCAGTTACTGGGATTTTCACGCACAACTATTTCTAGGGTTTACAAAGAATGGTGTGAAAAGGGAAAAACATCCAGTATGCGGCAGTCCTGTGAGCAAAAATGCCTTGTTGATGCTAGAGGTCAGAGGAGAATGGGCCGACTGATTCAAGCTGATAGAAGAGCAACTTTGAGTGAAATAACCACTCGTTACAACCGAGGTATGCAGCAAAGCATTTGTGAAGCAACAACACGCACAACCTTGAGGCGGATGGGCTACAACAGCAGAAGACCCTACCGGGTACCACTCATCTCCACTACAAATAGGAAAAAGAGGCTACAATTTGCACGAGCTCACCAAAATTGGACAGTTGAAGACTGGAAAAATGTTGCCTGGTCTGATGAGTCTCGATTTCTGTTGAGACATTCAAATGGTAGAGTCAGAATTTGGCGTAAACAGAATGAGAACATGGATCCATCATGCCTTGTTACCACTGTGCAGGCTGATGGTGGTGGCGTAATGGTGTGGGGGTTTTCTTGGCACACTTTAGGCCCCTTAGTGCCAATTGGGCATCGTTTAAATGCCACGGGCTACCTGAGCATTGTTTCTGACCATGTCCATCCCTTCATGACCACCATGTACCCATCCTCTGATGGCTACTTCCAGCAGGATAATGCATCATGTCACAAAGCTCGAATCATTTCAAATTGGTTTCTTGAACATGACAATGAATTCACTGTACTAAAATGGCCCCCACAGTCACCAGATCTCAACCCAATAAAGCATCTTTGGGATGTGGTGGAATGGGAGCTTCGTGCCCTGGATGTGCATCCCACAAATCTCCATTAACTGCAAGATGCTATCCTATCAATATGGGCAAACATTTTTAAAGAATGCTTTCAGCACCTTGTTGAATCAATGCCACGTAGAATTAAGGCAGTTCTGAAGGCGAAAGGGGGTCAAACACCATATTAGTATGGCGTTCCTAAAAATCCTTTAGGTGAGTGTAGACTGGACTTCATAGCCTTGGGTTGTCTTGCTTTTTCCTTTTCTCTTTGCTTTGCCATTATAGTCTTTTGTTGTTTAATACATTCTTAAAAATATTAAGGAGTTTGTTTTGCTGTTGTCTTCTAAAGCCATTCTCTCCCTTGAAGGGCATTTTGCAGTATTTTGACAGCTCTGAACTTTTAAAAGCAGTAGCAATCCTTGAAGCTTGTCATTTAAGATTAGGACCAGGTTGCCTGAGGTGAGGCCTATTTCAGATATAGATTAGTGAAGTTCCAGTAAGGTTTGTTCCACCTCCTCTTGACCATTTTTGTTACCTTATCATAACAATATTATATCATATTACAAAAAAAGATAAGCATGTTATTTGTTATCACCATTTGACTTTTCATTTTTTATCTTTTTATACATTTTTCATTACCCCAAAAAATAATTCAATCTAAGCTATGAAAGCTTTAGATGTTAAAGTTGAGGGAAAGAGCAAAGGATTCTTAAAGGTAACCAGAAGAAAACAAATGGTGGAAAGATGGAGACGGGCCGAATACCAGTTGCATCGTGTATAAACGGTGCGTACGCACAAAAATGTTGCGTACGCCTGTTTCCACGCTCACATTGCGATGTATAAAAACTAAATTTGCCATAAAGCCACGCACATTCTCACGTCAGCTCAAACCGCAAGTTCTCCGCTCAGTTTTGCAAACTGGTGGCACCCAGTGCTACTGTTCCTGGGTGGCTTCCCTTAATTTTTTAGATTCACATCCCTGACATGGCATTATCAAATACACTGACATTAACCGCATATTGTTTTTTAGTTCAAGTCATCGGATTGTAATCAACCTGTAACCATATAATGGTGCAGGGAATGTCCAAACTATTCAAATACTATAGCTGCTTTAGCGTTGTTACTGTCAGCACAGTATTTTACTCCACTGAATCTGAGTGTGAAATCACAGTTGTACAGCAGCTGATTGGATAGCTCTATGGTGGGCTGTGTCAAGAGCGGAGAGAATTATCAGCACACACTGCAGCCTCATCCATGCACACAGTCATTTGAACTTGTCCCATTCAGCAAATGCTTCAGAGCCTTTCCTGCACAAACCTCGCGGTTCAGAAATATTTTCATCCCAAGAGATATAAACACACTCAATTAGTCCATCAAGTGCTCCGGGTAGAACTGTTTGTACTTATAAGTAAGATAATAAGTACCTCACTGTAAACTTGGATTACATTTGTAATATTGCACATCCTGAGTCACTTATGCTTTCCTATTTTATATTTTTCATTGTTTTTATTGTATTATTATTATTGTTGTTGTTGTTATTTTACCTTTTAATAGGAAAATAGGTTTATGGAGAATTTGCATATTGAATCTCATTGTGCCATACAATAACAATAAAGGAATTCAATTCAACATGTATCATGTATTTACAGGTGATGATGACTGGCTTCTAAGTCGATTTAGATTTCCAAGCGCTATCTTCTTGGAGCTCTTGATATAATTTTTCAGATGAAATGCAGTAAAATATATATATTACATTATACAGATAATTTTTAACTTAATTTAAATAATGTGTACTGTTATTAAATGTGTGGACACGGTGGACAGCGGTAGCGATGAACTGGCGCCCCATTCAGGGATTGTTCTTGCCTCACGCTGTATGCTTCCTGGGACTGACATGACCCTTTATAAAATGAGTATTTACAGACAATGATCACCGATTCTTCCAAACTTTTAAGGAAAATTGAAATATTTTCGTAGTACATGTTTAATTATTCTATCCATCTAGGGTCATGCCAGCCCCAGCAAGCACACAAGCAAGGCAGGAAAAATCTCAGTCTTGGGCACCAGATCATCAACAGCGCTGTGCCACCATGTCCTCACATGTTTAATTAACAATATAGATTATTTAAATGATGTTAGCATTTTATCTGTATAATTTAATACACATTTTTTGCTGCATTTCATCTTAAAAATGATATTGTCGTTATATGTAAATACACACCTTATATAGTGGCTCATGTTGTACAATATTATAACTGTATCGCAAGTTTACATTGAGGTAATTGTACTAATAAGTACAAACAGTTCTACAAGGAGCACTTGATGGACTGATTGAGTGCATTTATAATTCTTGGGATGAAATTGTTTCTGAACAGCGAGGTCCCTACAGGAAAGGCTCTGAAGTATTTGCCGTTTGACTGTGCGCATGGCTGAGGCAGGGTGTGCTTAATGCTGTATACCGATAATTCTCTTTCCGATCAGCTGCTGTAGAGCTGTGATTCCACACACAGATACAGTGATATTCCGAGTGGAGCGTTGAGAGAAACAACGCTAAAGCAGCTATGGTATTTGGAATAGTTTGGCCATTCCGTGGACCATTATAATGTTACAGGTTAATTACAATCAGATTCCTTAAACTAATAAACAATATGCAGTTAATTGCAGTGTATTTGATAAAGCTAAGTCAGGGATGTGGATCTAAAAAACAAAGGGAAACCACACTGGAATAAAAGCATTGCTTTGACGCTGGGTGCCGGTAGTGTATGCTAAGCATTTAGCTGGTATGAAAATGTGCGTGTCTTTATGCCAAGTTTAGGTTTTATACATCGCGATCTGAGCATGTAAACAGGCTTACGCAAAACATTTTTGTGCGTATGCACCGTTTATACATGAAGGCCCTGGTCAAAGGGATTTTGTACACCCAATCTATATAAAAAATACGGAATCCTATCGACTTTTGGGCCACTTTCAGCAACCACAAGTGGTACTTTAACTGGATATTTTCACAAATTTTCAAGCTGGTTATAATAACAGATAAATGATTAACATTTTATATAGATATTTATAATGATAAAAAGCAAACAGAGATGAAATTTGAGAAAAATTACTCAACCCAAAGTAGTATTTTATTTAAACAACCATCCAAATTTTTTTGTATTATGTAAATATAAATGTGTACATGATATTAAAAACTGTACTCAATATAACCCATATTCTTTCATTTGCTGTTATTATTTTCATTTTAATTTATGCATCATCATTTTAACAATAACGTGTAAACATTGAACACGCCATTTAAATATAAAGATGTAATGGGAATAATAAGCTGCTACTTCCCCCATCATGTTCCTGGTAATACATTTAATTTTATAATTATTTTTTATTTTTGCCATCATTATCATAATTAAATGTAGTTAATGCAGTTTTACCTATCGCATTTTATTGCAGCAAATATTAAATGACACTAACACTTTTTCCATGTTTTTAGGTGTCTATCACTATTCTCTCTATATACTCTTTGCATATAATCTAGGTAACGCATATGTAATCATGAAAAATTTCCACTGCTTTTGACCTTCTGAGAAAATTATCATTTTAATATAAGATTTGATTATAAATAGAGATAAATGATTGGGTATCGATATTATCAATTAGTTATGATGAGAAACAAAGAGATATGATATAATATTGCAGCACTAGAAATGGTTCTGATGACCTTTTCACCTATCTCAGTATACGAGAAAGTCGAGAGGAAGACAATCCCGACTTTATAAATCTGTGAACTGATATACTAATAGGAGCTCACTGTGAACTTTGATCCCATTACATCGTGATTGATGGTTCAAAACCTGAAAGGACACACCCCCAAAACAGTTAAAAAAATTCCAGCAGAAATGTTCCAAAATATTTCACAAAAAGAAAACTAAGCCATAAAGCATAAATCTAATATCATCATCAAAATCCCTGTGGTAAAATAATCCAGTGGCGTCAGATGCTATGTAGATGTAAGTCCAGCAGCTTCTGTAGCAGCAGTCAGTTATATTAAAACAAAATGGCGGTGATCAAGTGAACACAATATGGTGTCATGACCAAAAATAATAATAGATAAAAAAAACATATAAAATAATATTAAAATAATATACAAATACAGAATCAGAAAAGAGCTTTTCTCCTCAGGCAAAGGATTCAAAAAGGAAACACTCTGTACAGGTTAAAATCTCCCGAACGTCTTACTGTGGCTCACCATCTACCTATAAATGGGTAGGAAGGTTTGTTTAATCATATAAGAAGAATGAAGAAGATTTTAAGAATCATGAAAGGTTGGGTGAAGGAAGTATCAAAAAATTATACTGGGCCAATTTTATTGAGATATGTTCAGGGGCCAATATAATGTGGACCTAGTTTATGAGATTGAACTTTCTGGAGGATTTCTCCCGTCCAAAGCCACATTTTTCTACTGCACCTGCTAATCCACTGAAGGCCTCTGCTGGACTTTCACAAACTTTGTGGCAGAGCCTTTAGCCATGAACACTTTCTCTCTAACTGTTGAATATTTCTTTCTTAAACATCTCAAAACTCTGTGAGACTAGCAACAGACAAAGATGTCGACAAATTTTAAAATTCCTTGCTTTAAAACCATTAAGGCATTCAAATTGAAGCATTTCTTATTAGTTATTAGTACATTTCCAAGTAATTCAGCAAAAATCCATAATTCTGATTGAACAGACTACACTGGCCAAGTGTTCTGGTTTCGTATTGTGGCCTAATGGCATTTTAATGGAGGAATCGATTAAACAACATTTTATCAAAAAATTAATGTGATTTGCAAATTTTGACTGTTCGACTGGATGACTTTACATGCATTATGTGAAACATGTAAGGTGAGATTTTTTCATGGACGTTTTAATGTTGTTTGCTGTTTTTAACGTCGGCCACCATGGATGGATAGATAGATTATATTGAACTTTATTTGTTCCCAGGACAAATTTTGGCTTTTAACACTTTAATCTTTAATTAAACAAACACATACATAGATAGATAAAAATATATAGATGTATACACACAATATGGTTTGAACACACACAAGAATTAATGAAAGGAAGAAAGTTTTAAAAAGAAAAAAAAAATGTCTGACTTGGCAGTTCCAGACCTAGTGAGGCCTAATGCAGGCGCATTGTTGATGGGATAAAGGAACCCCAGTTGTGTTTCTTGACACACTTCTGCTAAATGACTCGACTGAAAGTCCTCAGTGTTGGTGTGTCACAAGAGAGGATGTGCAGCATTGTTCATACTGGCAGTCAGTTTTGTTTTAATTCTCTCCACCACTACAACCTCCAGGGGGTCCAGAGTGTGTCCTATAACTGAGTTAACCCTTTTAATTAGCCTGTTGATTTGGTGGTCCTCTATTGAAGTGATGTTACCATCCCAGCACACCACAGTGTAAAAGATCCCACTAGCCATCACAGACTTACTAAAGATGTGAAGGACGTCACTTCCCACATGAAAGGAACATGGTCTCTTAAGGAAAAAAGAGCCTGCTCTTCCCTTTGGTACATAGTTCATCTGTGTTCTGTCATTAATGGGGACCCCCAAGTACTTGTAGCATTGAACCATCTCAACATCCACTCCCACATTGAAGCAGAAATTTTATTAGCTCTATTTTTGCATGAAAACTTTCCCGGCCATCAATTCAAAGTACATGGGTTAAGTAACATTTTAAAAAGATATAATTAGAGTACTATATCGGAGGAGTATTAACTCTTAACCCAAGAACTATCCTTTAAATACATTTCAATTCTTTATATACTGTAGTGGAGTGTTTGCCAAATTCCATTCTAGTGTTCCATGATGCCTTTCTTTTTTTAGTTGCAAATGTTTTACTGATCCTCCATGTAAACAGACTTCTAATTTAATTTAAAGTATTATTTTGTTGCTTCTACATTCATGAGAAAAAGCTGACTTTGACTAAACCAGTACAGATCCACCTACTCCTTGGCAGTCTTGCTAGTGTGCTTGAGATCATTATTGTTGTGCTGACAGGTCCGTTTCCAGTTCAACTTCAAATTTTGGAAAGATGGCCTCACATTCATCTGAACCACACTTTGATTTGATGCGGAGCTCATGGTTCATTCAGTGACTGCAAGCTTCCCAGACCTTAAGGCAGTAAAGCAACTACTCCCCATGCTCCCCCCCCCCAAAAAAAAAGTTCCCCAAAACTATGCTTCACAGTTGTTATGGGGTTCATCTGCTGAAAATGCTGTGTTCAGTTTGTGCCAAACTTTTTTAACCAAACAACTATAGCTTTGGCTTATTTGTCTGGAGCACGCTGTTCCAGAAGGTCTGGTCTTTGCCTAGACGTTCAATGGCAAACTGTAGTCTTGCTCTAATATTGTTTATGGGGCGGCACGGCGGCACAGTGGTAGCGCTGCTGCCTCGCAGTTAGGAGACTCAGGTTTGCTTTCCGGGTCCTCCCTGCATGGAGTTTGCATGTTCTCCCCGTGTCTACGTGGGTTTCCTCCCTCAGTCCAAAGACATGCAGGTTAGGTGGATTGGCGATTCTAAATTGGCCCTAGTGTGTGTGGGTGTGTTTGTGTGTGTCCTGCGGTGAGTCGGCACCCTGCCCGGGATTAGTTCCTGCCTTGTGCCCTGTGTTGGCTGGGATTGGATCCAGCAGACCCCCGTGACCCTGTGTTCAGATTAAGCGGGTTGGATAATGGATGGATGGATATTCTTTATTCTTTCAACATCTCCAATAAGATGCTGCAGATGTTCTATCAGACGGTTGGGGCGAGTGCCCTCTTCTATGCGGTGGTGTGCTGGGAAGGATGCCTCACGCCTGGGCAAACTGGTGAGGAAGGCAGGCTCTATTGTAGGTACGGAGCTGGACAGTTTGACATCTGTGGCAGAGCGACGGGCGCTGAGCAGGCTTCTGTCAATCATGAAGAATCCACTGTATCCACTGAACAGGATCATCTCCAGACAGAGGAGCAGCTTCAGCGACAGACTGCTGTCACCATCCTGCTCCACTGACAGACTGAGGAGATCGTTCCTCAGCCACACTATGTGACTTTTCAATTCCACCCGGGGGGTAAACGTTAATATTATACAAAATTATTGTCTGTTATACTTTCATTTTTATCACTCTTTATTGTTTTTATCAGCATGCTGCTGCTAGAGTATGTAAATTTCCCCTTGGGATTAATAAAGTACAGTATCTATCTATCTATCTATCTATCTGTGAGCTCTTTTGATCTCCGTACAATGACACCAACACATGTCAACAGCAAAGAGAACACCGCTATGGAAAACGTCTGTTTAAATAAGACAGGGTCTAGTGCACTTTTTTTTTATCCCCTGTGGACTGGGACCCGAACACAGGCAGATGGACAACATAGTTTCACCACACACTGTTTATTTACACTATTTACACAAGTTCACATGCACCACAAACCCCAGTGCGTCTTGCACCGATTCCCCAAAGTCCAGGCCTCACAGTTCCAATGCCTTTCTCCTGGCCGCCTCCAGTCCTCTCTCCAGCTCTGTCCACTTCCACCCGACATCCACTGCTGACTGGAGGGAGACGGCCCCTTATATGGGAACCCGGATGGGCTCCAGCTGCTTCTTGGCAATCAGTCATGGCCACCAGTGTGGCGGAAGTACCGGCTGCGCACCTGGAAGCCGTCCGGGTGTCCCCTGTTCTCTTCCCCCCAGCACTTCCTGGTGTGGCGGAAGTGCTGGGCTCCAGGGTTCCTCAGGCACCTGGGCGCCCCCAATACAACCAGGGCGATCGCCCTCTTGCGGTCTGGAGGAGGCACACCCCTCAACCTATTTTTTCATTTTTTTCTGTCTTCGAGGCCCAGAATTGCTAGTGAATGTCATTTTGATTCCCAAGGCAAAAATGCTACTGGAGCAAATAACATTTGCTTAGTCTGTCAGGGGACTCGATGCTAAACATTCCACAAGCCGTACGCGACCCTTTCCCATTGAAAACTATTGTGAATCATGACTCTGCATGAACCAAAGTCAGACAACATGCGACCCATTTTTAAGAACCTATACCCTAATCATTAGCATTATAAGATAAGTGCTATATAGCACCTGACCCAACACAGATTAGACACAGGAGACACGTATAAAATTACATAAATGCCCTCCACGTCCCCTGCAACCCGAAATAAATTATTTTCTCCGATCGGCGGAGGACTTGGGCTCCCCTTGTCCTTTCTCGCCGATTGCAAGCCACCCAATCCCTGCATTCTTCCCAGCGGCCCCTTTGGGTATTCTTCGAGTTTGGGATGAAGGTTAGTTGTCTCTGCCTGTGTGTTTTTACCAGCAGGGAGTCAACACACCTCCTCCACCCCCATACCTGACACGGTGACGTTTTCCTGGCTCTCCACCGCCCCCTCCTCTATCGACATGATGTCATTGGGGTGAGACTCCAGGCGCGTGTCTTCCAGCCTTTGTCTTTCAGCAAGCAGCAGGCCCATGTCAACATCAGGATTGCTCTTGCAGTCGCTTGCCTCTCCATAATCCCATGGGTCGACGTGCTTAGGCCAACAGCGAGAATCTGACAACTCGCCATCTAGGAGGTAGGCATACGAAAAAGCAGAATATACCCAGGGCCAATCATCCCCAGGTTCGACACCTACCTCCTGAAGGATCCCGCCTCCCAAAGTTGCTGTTTTCCGGATGATCTCACGTTGCAGCCCGCCGCCCTGGGCTTTCTTGTTGACGGCTTGCGAGTGGACCCCCGCTGCTTTGGGAGCATTCCTGGATCTCTTTTTCTCCATGGATGGTACAGTGTACCTCTGGAGTGTCGCGGGCTTCCTGACGCTGGTGCGCACTTTTGTACATTGTCTCGGGTGCACGCTTCAGTGCGCTCTCGATGGGGTCACGCCTTCTGCGTGGCTGTGCTGTTCCCATGCCTTGTGCTGCTGTGCCAGGTCCTTACACAAAAGTTTTTTTAAACAGGTCCTGGTCCAAATGGATGAACCGGAATCCCACCGACTATGCCAGTGTAAGATAGGTACTATATAGTGCCTGACCCGACACAGATTAGACACAGGAGTCACGTATAAAATTGAATAAACTTTTATTTTTCTTCGTCTGTGGACTACACCTTACCCAATTCCCACAAACACAACACAGTCCCAAGCACACAATTATTTACTCCTTTTTGGCACCACCTCTCCTTCTCAGCAACTGTGTCCTCCTCCACCCGACTCAGGCCCCCGAGTGGTGATCGCTGGCTCCCTTTATAGTTCACCCGGAAGTGCTCCAGGTGCTTGATACCCGATTTACAGCTGCACTTCCGGGTGTGACAAATTGGTTGCCCACACGAGCTCAGAATTCCCAAATATAGTGCCACCTGACGGTACCTGCGGGACCCAACAGGGCTGCACCCAACTCCAATTCCCTGGATGCCCTGCGGGAACCTGAGGCACTGTTCCACCCCGGCCAACTAGTGTTCAGTGGGAGGTATTGCAATGTCCATGGCTGCTCCCCCTGAATATAGTGTGCAGAGGTGTCCCGGCTGGGTAAAGACGCCAAGCTCCTGTCACAGCATCTAATCTGCAACCCCTGATTCTAATTTGATGGTTCTGAAGTGGTGATAAAGGTAGGGGTGGGCTTACACTTTCCAAGTGTCAAATCTTCATTTTGGTTTATTTAGGTTATATGAATGAATACACCATGTCAGTCTGATGTGTTATTTGTTCTAGTCTATCACCATTACTTTTCATGTTTGCATGAAGTTCTACTGTTTGCCTGTTCAAATATGTTGAAAAGGTCAAGTTTCCATGGGGTGTACTTACTTTTTCACACAACTGTATAATTTAAGAAAAAAAGAGATTCCATATGAGTTTATGGCTATTTTAGCCTACAATTTAGCATATTTGTTATATTTATTTACAGTAACAGATTCATTTTCCTAAACGTGCTAAGATTTCACACTCTTATTTCTTTCACAATGTCAATTACTAAGGCAGCCACTTGACAAGCATGAAGATCTGAATGAATGCTAATTATCAGCCTCTCATTAGGATGTATTGTTTTTTGCAGTGGCATTTTAATGTTTGTTAATTCTTACTTGTGAAAAAGAAATATTTAGAAGTAATTAAGGCAATAATCTGTTAACAAGAAAATTAATTCTTCAGAGAATTTAATACAAAGCAGAAAGGAAGTCTTAGTACTACGGTATTGTTTTCCAAAGACATTATAAGAATTAGTTTTACAAATACCCTTCTTTACAAATATTGACAGACAAGAATTACCAGTGCAAGTAACGAGGTGCTTTAAATGAAAACTCACAGTGTATAACATCCGTGTGCCCATCATCAAGTTGTAGCAGTACTACTAGAGTTTGAAACTGCAACTCCCAGCAGTCCCTGCAGTGGCTCCGATTCGTCTGCTGAGGGTGCAGGGGCTGTTGTGTTCAAAGGAGTTCAGCACGGCTTTTAAAAAGGGGGCCGGTGACCAAAAAGAAAAAAAAGTTGTTTTTTTTTTTTTAATTTGTAATTTGTGTTTCACGTTCCTGTCTCCCTGTTTGCCTTCTGTTGGGTTACCTGTACTTATTCGTTTTGTCCTGGATCGTTTCATGGTTGGGGTCTGGATTGTCTGCCTGTGTGCATGAGGACTATAAGTGGATTCATGGCCATCCTGTGAAGAAAGGAGCGCTCCTGAACCCATCCACCTGTCTTCACCATTTTTGGAACTAGTGGTAGGACTATCTTTACATTCCCCTTCAACGTGCGGATCTCTGGACTATCTACCTCATTTCATCCATTGCCGTTTTTCATGGACTTTTCTGTGTGTGTTCGGTTTGTGCTTTGTGTATTTAATATATAATCGCCGTAAGTGGAACAGGGTGGTGTTTTCATTTATTTCATTTGTTTTCATTACATTCTTTAATTGCTGCTTGATTACTGGTTTGCTTTGTTTTTGTCTTTGTTTGTGAGTGTGTGCGTGTCGGGCTAAGGCTGGATGCGTCCCTGGAATCTCCACCATAAAAATAAATAAATCACCTTCTCGACGGTGTGAATCTTAGTGGCACCGGACCGCTACAAAGTAGCTGCTTAACAGATACTGTTAATGAAGTTTAAGAAGACACATCATGTGCTATGTATAAAAACTAAAGCTCTCTGAACAATGCCCTAGTAAATATGCTGTCATATTACACAAGTTTTACTAGGGCATTTCAGCTGTAGACTTTTGGGGGGGCGTCCTCATAGTCTGACATCACCAATGACTCACTCCCACCTAGACTGTGAATCAGCTCCTCAAGAAATCAAACGTCTTAGGTCAAAGGTGTGTGTGAGAGCTGACAAACAATGAGCACTCAACCCAGAAGTAAAATACATGTAATGCAGTAATCAGGAATAACAGATATGTAGATTTTTTGAATCTTGCAAACAGATGAGAGGCTCGTCTTTCTGATGTGTCATGTTTCACATTCTACAGTAGACCAGGACAAGAAAAGTCAAGATTATGACTGAACTCACTACCAGTTTTAAATAAATAATCGGCGCACTCGCTGCTTAAAGAGGGGGCGTGGTAGTGTGGCCAGAGCGGTTCTCGGGTCCTTCGTGATGCAGGTGTTTTCTCGCTTAAGTGGACAGGTGAGGAATCGTCCGCATCCGTAATTGATGCTGGGAACTGCTAATCGCCACACCTGAGCCATGTCCCCATTATACTGTATATAGTAGTAGGAGCACGAGTGCAGAGGGGCAAGAAAAAAAGGACTGGTTAGGAGGAGGAAGACGAGCAAGACTGGAGAAGTAAAGAGCGGGTACGAGATAGAGAGTGAGCAATCTAGACCAGAGTTGCTAATGTTTTGTAGGCAGCTAGAAGGAGAGCCCCCTGGAAAGGGTGCTTGGCTGACACTTGGTGGGGCTGAAGGAAGCGGTTGCTCCAGCATGAGCGATCAAGGAGCTGGAGTGACCCAGAAGGCCACGGTAGGCAGCGGGAGTCAGGAAGGCTCAGGAGAGTGAACCCCAGCGTCATCAACATTTATCTAACTCTATATTTTTGTTCTAGTATCAGAATGTAGTTTAAGTTAATTTGTTTTGGTTTCAACAGATGTTTTTTTCATATTTTTGATTCTTTTCTTTTTTTCAAATCTTCGCACCCCCCTACGGGGGCCCGTCCCACAGGTTGAGAACCACTGCATTAAGGGAAGGAATTGTTCTCTTGATTGGATGAAACAAATGAGATGGTGTAGCAGCTCTCCAGGGACAGGCTTTGCTAAAGAAACGAGCTAGATGAACTGAATGGTCTCCTGTCATTTGTCAGATTTCTGCTATTTTTATGTAGAACACGGTTCCAGTGTATTTTAAATCCATTTTTTCATTAAAGGCATACATGAATGCATTTTTTGTATACAGTGGAACCTCTAGATACGATCACCGATTCGGATTCGGATCTAAATACGAGCATTGGCTCACGTAATGAGCCACGAGCCAGACTGTGGTTATGCGTGATGCGTTTCACCCAAGCTGACGCTGCCAGCACGTCAGCTCACTCAGTGTTCCTTGTTCTCCTGTAGCGTGAGGATCTACGCGTTTGTGCGCTTGTGATTTCATTGTTTCACTGTAGCAGTTCGCTGTATAAGTGTATTCAAAAATATCGCGGACGTGCAGATGGAGAATAGGAGACGATTGCCCTCAAGAGGAGAGAGAGAGAGAGAGAGATGCGCGCGCAAGCGAGAGAGATAAGGAGAGAGAGAGATGCGTGCGTGAGCGAGAGATAAGGAGAGAGAGAGAGATGCACACGAGCAAGTGAGATAAGAAGAGAGAGAGAGAGACGCGTGCGTGAGCGAGAGAGATAAGGAGAGAGAGAGAGGTGCACACGAGCAAGCGAGATAAGGAGAGAGAGAGAAACACATGCGTGAGCGAGAGAGATGCGCACGAGAGAGAAGAACCATCAGCTCAGTTATGCTCACATGACGCTCAGCAGACAAAGTGTATCCATACTACTTGTATTGCAAGACATCGCTCGTTTTATCAAGTCAAAACTAATTTAAAAAATTAGCTTGTCTTGCAAAACACTCGTAAACCAAGTTACTTGCAAACCGAGGTTCCACTTGTATATATTATTTATCAGTGTTATTTGTTAGGAAAATTGATTTTTATGTTGACATTTTTGGGGGTGTGGAATGGATTAACTGGATTTCCATTGTTTTGAATGGGGAAGTTTTGATCTAGATACAAGAAATTCGCTATACAAGCTCAGTGCTGGAACGAATTAAACTCGTATCTAGAGGTTCCACTGTACTTCTTGTATTTTTACTACTTGGTTGCAGATGATACACAGATAAGACTTTCAAAGGAAAACAAATTCTCTTAAGACTATTGGAATATTGGAATATTTGAAAGACATTAACCCTTAAACTACCACATACTTGAGGAGGTTAATGCATCCCTGGACACTAAATACTTTTTGCTGCACTTTTTAAGTAAACCTCACAATTCACCAAGAAAAAGTGAAATTTTAATGGAACGCATATTTTTTTCATGCAAAGAGCATTACAATCATTATCATTATGCCAATGAACTGTAAAAACTATTAAAAAACAAACTACTGCAACAATCTATTAATAATACATGTACAAGGTGCAAGTGATGCCATTGATGAAATTCAGTAAATCACTGACTGCGCCAACTGCGCTTGAACTGGCTGCACACAAGAACACACAGAGGCCAACACTGACGTTTACAGGCCAGTCTAGTGCAGGGGTTGAATCCCAGGGACAGTGACACTGATTCACACAGGGGCCGGCAGTAGGCCTGAGCTGGTTGCTCAACGAATGTGCGGCATGGACTGATCAGCTCCGGCGTGCTGGCAAATTGCACTGGGAACCGACTATAGCTGGTTCTGGCAGTTTAAAGGTTAAAGAATAATTTTGTGATCATTTAAGCTGAACTTATTTCTTCACAAACATGGTATATTTGAGTCCGCCAAGGGAAATTGCATTCTAAAGTTAAGTGTTTTCTATAAATTTATAAAATGATCTTGCCCACACTGCCGCTTTGCAATGGCGCCAATGGGGCATGAAGCACTGCTGAAGAATAAAAGCATGAAAACTTTCCAAATTCATCCATTTTTTAAGCCAAGACAGTTGTTGAGTATTGACTGTATCTTTTAATTAAATATTGTTAAATAGATTATATACATTTTTTTTTTTAAAAAAGCACACCAATATTATGAGATTCAGCTATTTTAAAAGAAGACCAGCCATGCACAACACCTTAGTGTTTATCTGCTGCCACATTAACCTTTCATCCATGGGAGGACGTTGTTTCCTCTCAAAAACCCCAAACCACAAAAAACGTTTTGTGTCACGTGGATGGGTGTTGTTTTGATTTACTTCTATATTTATGTGAGGACTCACTCGAGTAAAAAGAAGACGTATCCTTACCACGACAAAAATACCATAAACATGCCATAAAGCAATTGTTTTCAGATTCTTTTTATTGTCACAAACATGCATCAGACAACACAGAAGGCATGTTTTTTAAGTGCTCTTAAGTGTGGAGGCAGTTGAGGAACAGTGGAACAAATTTAAAAACATTTACATACAGTTTAATGCAGGACAGGTACGGCTCAAAAATTGGAATTAAGTGGAGTAAAAGAGACTCTGCAGTGGGTTAGCAAGGAGGTAAAAAAGAACAGATGAATAAGACGTATAAGACAAATAATTGCAGTGTGAATCACTGGGGCATATGAGAAGATGAGGGCAACCATTAAGAAGGATATTAAGAAAGTTAAAAGGCAGTTAGAGAGAAATATAGCAGATAAAGCAAAAGATGACAAAATAAGATTTTTTCAGTATTTTAGTACAAAGGGACTTACAAATGGATTTGGACAGCAAACAGGCTGGGCCAGATTTGTGTTAGATGAAATCTAATGTCAGTAAATATTATTAATTACACATATGAAGTAAAAATGTTAGGTTTGAATACACAATGGGCGGTCGGAAAATCGAGAGTACATCTTATGAGAAGGATTTAGGAGTCATAGTGGACTCTAAGCTATCAACTGCCAGACAGTGTTCAGAAGCCATTAAGATGGCTAACAGAATGTCAGGTTATATAGCGCCTTGATGTGTGGAGTACAAGTCACAGGAGGTTCTGCTCCAGCTTTATAACACACTGGTGAGGCCTCATCTGGAGTACTGGGTGCAGTTTGGATCTCCAGGTTACAAAAAGGACACAGAAAAGGTCCAGAGAAGAGCGACTAGGCTGATTCCAGGGCTACAGGGGATGAATTGTGAGGAAAGACTAAAAGAGCTGAGCCTTTACAGTTTAAGCAAAAGAAGATTAAGAGGTGACATGATTGAAGTGTTTAAAATTATGAAAGAAGAATCGAGACGGTGACTTTGAAATGAGCTCATCAAGAACACGGGGACACAGTTGGAAACTTGTTAAGGGTAAATTTCGCACAAACATTAGGAAATTTTTCTCCACACAGAGAGGACTAAAGACACCTGGAATAGGAGACCAAGTACAGTGGTAGACAGTAAGACTTTCAGAACTCGACTTGATGTTATTTTGGATGAATTAATTGGATAGGACTGGTGAGCTTTGATGGGCTTTTCTCATCTAAATGTTTCAAATGTTTTAATGTTTTATATTATTTAATTTATTTACTTATTGGTCTATTTATGGAAACTGTAAGCACTTTGGTCAGCTGCTGATGTTTTAAATGTGCTATAAAATTTCACTTAACTTGAACAACTAACTAGAACAAAATCCTAGAGCATTGGTTTCAGCAGTTGTTACAATAATTACTGTATGGTAACTTAATTGGACAAACAACATACTGTAACATTTTTTGTAATATTCAGCGCATAAGCTAATGATCATCTTAACAATTTATCAAATTTTAATAGTAAAGGCAACATCTGAATTACAAATTTAAATAACATAGCTACAACTCAGGTGCATTAACCATTTTCAGCAGGTAACACTTTTCAAACTGTAAAATTATTTTGATCGCTACACATTTCTGTCCATGTGCAACATGTTTAACAAAACATAATTGGAATAAGCCATCTTTCATTAGATATCATGAGACTAGTTTTACTTAATCAGCAATTCAATCATCCAATCAGTCATGTCGGCATTTGGCTATAATGAGCAGCATAACATGGTGTTTTGAGAAGCAAATAAATATAAATTTACCAGGTAAATGCTGCAAAACATAAGATTCAATGCAAACTACATTTGTTCAAGCATTGAATGCATATCAGGAGCAAATAGTACAAGACGTCTAAGCGAATGGGGTGATACGGTGGTACAGTTGATAGTATAGCTTTCTCATGGCTCTAAGGACTTCCATTCTAAGTCTGACAATTGCCTTTGTATATTTTTCACACATTTTATTTGTGTGTATTTCTTCAAATGATGTTCATGTTAAGCCAAATTTTAAGCAGGCCCAGTAAGACTGCTTTTGGCTGTGTGTGTGTGTGTGCGTCCTGTGTGACACCATTATTGGTCCACAGTTAGTTACTCTCAGTACAACTTATTTTTATGCAGTGCCGTTGCAGAATGCTGTAACAAGTTCACAGCAGATATAAATTTTACAATTTCCTAATTACATAATAAGTCTCTCTATTATAATAAAAAATCTTGGGAGACGACATTTTTTATCCTGCGACGAGATGTGATCTTTTGAAGAGAGACACTTTCACGTCCCGTGAGGCAAGACTTTGTGCCAAAAGATTTAACCATGCCTAGAACCGGAAATAAAAGACAAAGTAGAATGTTGTAAAGAATTCAAAAACGTTGGTGCGATACACATGTAGAGCAGGTTAGTGGAAGTATGAAAATTTGAAAGTCTCAAAAAAATTATAGTAAATATCGCATTAGCGCAAACAAGTGGAAATTATTACTAGGTGAAAAGTTGAAACAGTGAAAAGAGATCGACTATATTGTTCAGATTTAAACTATAAGTCGGAGACTTGTAGATCATCTAATTCATTTTGCCATCAGGGAAAAGTAGTGTTTCTTCCCAATGAAGAGGCGTATCCGCGAGAATTAAAAGATTTGTTGTTTGGTGAAATTTAACTCCTGTGAGAGAAAATTTCAAGCCCCGCAAGACAAGACTTTATTCAAAGAGATTTGGAAAAGTCCTGCCCAAATCTAAAACATTTACAACCATGTACACGGTTCAATCATTTCTCATTTGTGTGAATGCTATTGTCAGAGACAGTTCGTGTAGAGCGAAAGAATCGATATTCACTCACGGGCAGTTATACGTTACATTGTCACGATGTAATTTCAAACACGGATTCAAAATTCAATGCGATATTGAAGAACAGGTAAAAGTGAAAAGAAATCAAATGTATGGACATAGGTGATATGACAGAAGTATATAGATATTGTTTGGCTTTAAACTTTAAGTCTGAGACCTGTAGATTGTCTATGTCTTGTTGCCATCAGGGAAAAGTAGTGTTTTTCCCCAAAAAAGGCCTATCAGCGAGAATTAAAAGTTTTGTTGTTTGCAAGTGGCAGAGATGTGAAGTTGCTACCGTGTAGCGCAGGCAGGGGAGTTGGCGAGTGAAGCGAGCAGGGGGCGAAGCTCCCTAGTACACATAAAGACAAATAAAGTAGACAAATAAATTAAAAATGATTAACGGAAATGAACTCCATCAGTACCTGTTGTGACCAGGTTAACAAAGCACAGGAAGCAAAACAGACTTTTGGGGCAGCAGCTGGACAATCCTATTTAATCAGCACCAGCAACAACAACAGGAATGGTGCATTGGGCTCAAAACAGAGTCGGCTCAGGTTAACCTCAAAATTCCGTCGGTGTGAACTCTGTCCTTGTAGAAAGCACAATCATAAATAAGATGACACCTCCTGGGTACCACCCATTTTTATGGGCTCCAGATCAGAAAGGGGCACTGTGGGTGGGGCCAGGTACCCTTCTTAGGCAACTACTCAGATGAAAACAACTTATTTCTTGTAACCCAAAATCACACAAAGTAGGGCTATAACAGGTCCTGTTTTATGACAGCTTCCCAGCCTTGACTCCCTAAAAGAGATCATACAGTTAGTGACAATGTCCCCTCTTTTCTTGGAGTGGTATCGTTTATGTCAAAAGAGCCAGGAAGGTGATCCCCACATGCACATGCGTGACATGGTCCCTTACTTAATTACTGAACTTTGGCCAGTTGACAGTGGAAAAGAGGAAAATAAAGCTCTAGGTAGTCCACGGTCATGTTATAACAGACGCAGTCTCAGTCTTGGAGACCTCAGCCAATTGACCGCCGACCCCCTCCAGGGTATTCTACAGTTGTACCTGCGTTGGACAGCCTAGTTTGACCATAGAATTGTTCAATCTGTTGATTTCAAGGCTCCCAGTATCTCAGGGGTCTTTCCATGGATAGAAATACAGTTTGCATGTAAAGCACAGGATACCATGAATGAAAACAGAACAGAGGAGGCTTAGTAACTGTTCATAATTATTGTAGAACTTATATTTTTAAACAAATAACTAACAAAAATGTAAAGTAGGGGTGTCGAACTCTGGGCCTGGAGGGCCGCAATGGCTGCAGGTTTTCATTCTAACCCTTTTCCTAATCAGTGACCAGTTTTCACTGCTAATAAATTTCATTTTCTATTCATTTCAATAGCCATGTTTTTAAGGAATCAGTGCACTGAATTGATTCTTTTCTTCATTAAATGAAAGCCAAACAGAAATGAGACATGAAACAAGCCAACAGATGACCAGCTAAATTAGGGCTTCAAACTCCAACCAGTTTTACTCCAATCACTTTCTTATTGAGAAGCTGATTCTTGCAGATAATTAAACTCGTTATTTAATGCCATGGCTTGTTGCCGCTCTCATTCTGCCACAGCAGAGATTTCCAAAACTGTTGATTTTCTGTTTTTTCTAAGAACATCGTCAAAAATGTTTTGGTGACCTGAGAGATCAACTTTACTGAGACCTTCACCTTTCTTTATTTTCTGATATTGTGTGAAGGGGCCCAGGTGAGCTGGTCATGTTGCGACTTATCACTATTACATGGCTGCTAATTAAGGAAAAAGAAACAACAAAAGGGCATAAGTCAAGTTAATTAAAACTAAGGCAAAAGAAGTTAATTAGCAGCAAAAACTGCTCATTAATGAAGAAGATGGTTAGAATGAAATCCTGCAGCCACTTTGACCATCCAGGACCAGAGTTCAACCTGTGATGTAAAGTCCAAAGCTAATCAGCAGCTCTAGTCATGGTGTCCACCCTAATAAAAAGATAATTATCTATGTGTCTGCTGCGGTGGGTTGGCGCCCTGCCCAGGGTTTGTTTCCTGCCTGGTGCCCAGTGTTGGCTGGGATTGGCTCCAGCAGACCCCCATGACCCTGTAGTTAGGGTATAGTGGGTTGGATAATAGACTGATGGATCTACAGTACTGTACGTGTCTGTCTGGTTGTTATGTCTCTGTCATTTTAAAAGATGGTATATCGCAAATGTGTAGAAAATAAAATGTTTTGCATTTGTCATTGCAATAGATGGTGCATCACAAACATTAACACTGCTTTTACAAACCCAAAAACAAATGGCATATAAAAGAGACATATTCGAGGTGCGATACAAAAGTTCCCGGAAGGCATTTATTTAAAAGCATATACACCAAATAACAATTAATGGTGAACAGTTCCTTCAAAATAGTCACCCGTTGAGTTGATACACCAATCCCAGCGAGATTTCAAGCTTTCGAAGCACCGCTTGGATCTCCTCCACCGTCTCAAATCTGCATCCCTTGAGCCTTAATCTTCATCTTAGGAAATAAAAAAAAATCAGATCAAATCAGGGGAGTATGGAGGGTGGGGAATGGCAATAAACTTTGTAGAAGCCAACAATTCACGCAGAATCAGAGATGTGTGAGCTGGTGCATTGTCGTGATGATTTCAAATCACTCCTTTTCACGAACAACCCTTCACAGACACAACCGAAGTTTAAACGAGAACTGCGACTTGAAAGACAACTGCGCTGACGTTATAACGCGTGATAACAGCTCTCAAGGACAACTTGAACTGCTATCTAGCGGCGATTGATATAAACAAACCCTACTGGTTGCAGAATTAATGCAACCTTTGGATTGTACCTCGTATACTGCAAACATTAACACTGAGGTCTACTGTGGGTTGATTACTTTGATTTCAACCCATCTTAGATGGGTAACACAGCTAGTGCTCTACTAAATCTGTGAGCTTTCAGCCTGGAGTTAAAAGCTAAGAATGTAGGGGCATCTCTTATAGTAGCCAGCAGATCCTTTACACAGCTTCAGGGCCTTGTAACTAAAAGCTCAAACCCCAATTGTTATTTTAGTAATCCTTGGAATTTTAAGTTGGTCAGTATCTTCAAATTGTAATGTGCACTCTGGTTCATAAATATTGATAGGATTGGCCCTGGCAACCTTTGATACTGTAAATGGAAAAAAAGTGTTCAGAAAATGGACGATTAAATGGATTGACTAATCAAACAGCATAGTATTATATCGAAAAAGCAGGTGAACTGGAAAACAAATCTGATCAGTTCTGTACAAAGCAGTTTTTAAATCATGAAAAAATGTGTTAGCAGGTAATATGAAGGAAACACACCAATACGCTGGTACAGTAAATGTGCAATAAAGTAAGAAGACAACTGTGAAAGCTACAGACAGGAAACACTGCAAGCCCAGGTAGAGTCAGTCCTTGAGTCCTTAAGGCCTGTGTTGACCAACTTTGTGGTGTCCTCTGTCACCTGTTCAGAAAGTGTCACTGCTGTGAAAAACATCCTGCATTGTTCCTGTTCCAAAGAAGGAAGGTGCTTCTTCACCTAATGACTACAGACAAGTGGCACTTACATCTCACAGCATGAAGATCTTTGAGATTCTGGTCCTGGACTATATGAATCCTTTTATAATAGACCACCTGGACCCAGTGCAGTTTGCCTATCGGAAAGAAATTGGAGTGGAGGATGTAATTAGCTCTCTGCTCCGCAAGGCTTATTCTCACCTGGACAAAGCTGGCAACACTGTGAGGATTATGTTTTTTGATTTCTTGAGTGCCTTCAATACCCTCCAGCCATTTCTGTTAAGGGGTAAAACTCAGAGATATGCAGGTGGATGAGCCTGTGGTGTCCTGATAATGGACTGTCTGTCAGGCCAATCACAGTTTTGTGAAACTCAAGGACTGTGTAAGAAAGACAAGAAACAGTGTCCTGTCTCCTTTTTTTCTTCAGTCTGTGCAACTCAGACTATAAATATAACAGCAGGTCATGTCAGCTGCAGAAATTCTCCGATGATACTGCACTTCTGGGGTGTAATGATAAAGGGGATGAGACAGAAGAAAGGAGTCAGATGGAGAACTCTGTTTCTTTGTGCAAAGATAATTGTCTGCATCTTAACATCAACAAAACCAAGGAACTGCTTATTGAGTTTCACCGAAGAGGCTCTATGTCTGGTCACTATTCAGGGAGTAGATATAAAGGTGGTCCATTTCTACAAGTACTTGGGGATGCACATCAATGACAGGTTGGGCTGGTTTTGGACCACAGAGATACTGTATAAGAAAGGGCAGAGCAGGATCTTATCTCATGGGAGATGTGTTACTTTAATGTGAGAGGTGACATCCTTCACATCTTCTATATCTCTGTGATGGCCTGTGGGATTTTTTATGCTGTGGTGTTTCTGGGCTGGTAACATCACTTCAAGAGAGGCCCACTGAATCAACAAGCTAATTAAAAAGGGCAGGCTCAGTTATAGGACACACTTTAGACCACCTGGAGGTCGTAGCAAAGGAGAGAATTAAAACAAAATTAAGACCCATTATTAACAATACTGCACATCTTTTCTATGACACACTTAGTCTGAGGACTTTCAGACAACAATTTATTCAGCAGAAGTGTGTCAGGAAATATGAAAGGGGGACTGTCATACCAACAGGAATACGTCTGCATAATGCCGCTCTGGAAGTTGGACTGCCAAGTCACAAGTTTTCTTTGTTTTTAATTTTCTTGCTTTATAGACATTCTGTTGAGATTATTTATTTATAAAGCTTCTATAAAAAGCCAAATTTCCCTCTGAGGACAAGTAAAGTTCTATCTATTTATCTAACTATTATTAAGTGCCTTTTACATCTGTCTATCAATCAATTATATAGTGTCTTTCATGTATATTATATAATGTCTTTGTCATCTATCTAATATATAGTGCCTTTCATGTCTATCTATCTATCAATTATATAGTGCCTTTCATTTCTATCTATCTATCTATCATATACTGCCTTTCATTTCTATCTATCTATCTATTATATTGTGCCTTTCATTTCTATCTATCTATCTAATATATAGTGCCTTTCATATCTATCTATCTATCTATCACTGTCAATTGATTACCACACTGTTTATGGATCAATTATTGTAGAGGTAGGCCAGATATCAATAATCCTTTAAAGGAAAAGCTGAGCTAAGCAACCCAATACAAAACATGGATTTAAGGTGCAGTATACAGAGAACATTATTTAAGCTTTCACTTTAAAGAGTATTTTTTGTTGACGAGTGTCAAAAAAGCCATATTAAATCCACTGCCAATTTCTGTTCCATAATAAAGATAAAAAAAGTGAAATTTTCCAAAGGTTTGAATACTGTTTATGGGTTCAAATCCCATGATAGGTCACTGTATGTGTATAATTTGCTTGTTCTCCCTGTGTCTGCATATTTTTTATGTTCCCATTTGTCCCCCCATGTTAGGCTAGTTGGCAACTCTAAGCTGACCCCAGGTACGTGTCAATGTGTCTGCGTGTGCCCTGCAGTATATTGGCCCTTCATCCGGTCACTGACCTAGTAACTCTTAATTTGTTCAGTGAGTTAGAAAATAAATGGGTGGAAAGGTTGATGAAAGGATATTTATGAACAGCTCTCAAAATACTGGACAATTTGTTTTCAAAAGTTTTACTACTTGAAAAAAATGTGATGACTATGCTAGATAGCTTTAAGATGAACACAATTATAATTTCAGATTGACTGTATCATGTGGGAATTTGGACAATTAGTTATTTATTTTATTTAGTGTGTTTAATCGCTCAATGATGCTGACATATTTTGTTAGTTCGAGCTAAAAATCTTTTGCTGCTGATTTTGTACTCTGCATCTGATGCTTCTCGTTTCAGTGTCCAACAGTAGTCATTGAGCCTTGATGTACAGTATTCTACTTGCCCTAATATGGCTTTTTCATTGTTGCAGTTTCTTGCTGAAACACTTCACCATGTTCATCTCTGACTACATCATGTTTAGCATTGAAGATGTCCAAGTGTGAATGCAGAAATTGAATTTTTATTGACATGTCGCACTCAATGATTTTGCATACTGTATGTAGTTGGGTGCTCTGCTGTAGTTACTAAGACAACTTTCCACAGTATCTTTGAATGGCTACCTTGTAATTTATGCCATGTTCTCTTTGATCTGCTTGTCATTGATGATATGTGTAATTTGTGGACCATTAAAAATCTCCACTGCTTCCCCTTTAGGGGTCTTTGCAGTGATTGGAGACTTCCTCCAACAGGTGCAGTCAACCTTTACAGGAGCCGAGGCACCCGGCATTCACTGGGGTGCTGCACCGAGCTCAACTGTGTCCTACCAAAGCCTTCTCTCGGTGTCTGCAGGATCCATAGAAGCATTGCTGATTGTCACCGTTCCTTCATAATGCTCAGCAAAGCATGAACTACCCCCTTGAGCACTAGCCCCGAACTCCCCCTGGGTTCACTTTCCTGACCACTGGCTCCATTTGGATTGCACCTTTACTTTCTTTTTTGTTTTCTTCTTCATTTAACTTCAGATTGCACCTCTCTTGTTCTTTGTCTTTCTTCTCATACCGTTTCTTTCCCAGGCTCCTCTTTACACCACAGGGAGATTCACTTGAAAGAGGCCCCGAATATTCTGTTGTATCTCCCGTTAGGATGAAGTGATCTGAACCAAAAATATGCTCTATACCTTGACGTATGTGCAATCGATTGCATTACATGTGATGCTGGAAGTGGTTTCCGTTTTCTGCCACACATTTCGACGCGGCGCACCATGTTCCTGGATGTATCGCCAAGCATCTTGGGGGTAATAGCAGCAATTTCACGTTGGATGTTTTACTTCAAATCTTCCACAGTGCAATGCTTGTTCCAATATACTTTTCCTTTGAGCATACCCCATAGGAAGAAGTCTGGTGGTGTCAGATCCGGTGACTGTGGTGGCCAAATCCCCTTTGAAAAGACTCTGTTGCTGAAGAAGGACTCCATTTCTGCCATGCTCCTTGCCGATGTGTGACACGTTGCTCCATCTTGCTGAAAGTAACCTTCCATTAAATCACGATCATCCAGTTGATTCTGACATCATGTAAACGAATTGGTGACCCAATAGGTTAGCACCATGAAGACACGCTGCTCAATACTGTACACTACCATCCTGATAAGAAGTTGAGTGACTGAGTGAAGGGGTACGGGTGGTAGGCACCCAGAAGTTGCAAATGGAGGTTAAATGTCGTAACGGCTGTCCAGCGCCTACCTCGTCCCGGCTTGTTCGAAGCTCCATATACTGAGGAGCACATTGCATGTTGTTTTGTTCAGATTGCTTTGTCCTAGTGAGAGTTATTACAGAATATTCAGGGCCTCTTTCGAGTGATGCAGGTGCGCTGCTATTGAATACAAGCTACGTTTATGTGCTCTCAAACTATTCAGAGTTCCAAGTTGTGATGTTTCAGCTTTGTGAAAGAAAAATTAACTGCTTGCAAGCTACTTAGGGTTAATAGCTGACAAAGCCATTTTTCTATAACGGCAGGTTATTAATACAGGCGTCTGTCATAAGACAGTGCGGTACGGTGACCGAAGACAATTTCCAGTTTCTTTAGAAACGCGTCTATTTGACACAGGAAAGATGACTTTTCCTTCATTAAGGTCTATCTGACGAGTGAAAAAAATAAGAACAGATGGCCCATTAGCATACTAAAATAAAATGCTTAAGTAAACAATATTATGTTTCTTTTTAAGAAATAAGGGGAAGGGGGAGGAAGAAGAAATTATTAAAAGCCAATCGAAAAATATAACTTTGCTCTTCTGCCTTGCAACGTAAAATCTAGGTTCTCATCTGTGACTGAATAAAAATCTAATTGATTGAACTATTCCTGTCTTCCACACCTTCCCACAGTCAGTCTATTCAGCAAAAATGTGAGATCCTTGTTAATGTTTTGCTTGGACTCCAAAAAAAGTAATTCATTTGTGAAAATAAAGAGCAATATGAATATATTGAATGTGCATCGCTTTGCTCCAAATGCATTTTAACCAAAAAAATGACAATTTGGGCTGACCAGGTTATATGTTTTTTTTTTTATTTTAAACAATTGACTAAAGTGAAAGGTCAGACAATTTGGGTAGGTTTGTTTTATCCGAATTGTAATTTTAAGTTGTAATTTCGAGTTTGTTGAGCGTTCACATGGTGTTTCTAAGTCGACAACTGAGATTTACTGCCTGTCTAAAAGCATATGAGCTCAGCAGCAGACCCTGGAGCTGAAAAGTAACAATCGGCTGAACCACACAGGTTAGCACATGAATGCACAGTTAGTCAATCACCTCTTCAACACCCTGGAGCTGCTCCATCATGCCACCATCCACACCTTACACCCTTCCGAAAGTCTGAGCGCTCCATTTTTATTTATTTAAAACTGTACATCACCAAAGACCCAAATGCATTGTACCCCATTTCTGCCTTGCACAAAATGCTGCTAGGATAGACACGGGATCCCTATACTGCAAAACTGGATATGCAAGTTAAAAATACCCGGGAAAAAGCTAATCATACCCAATAGGACTTCTTATAATTAAAATGAGTCCATGTGCTTTAAATGAAAATTTAAAAGATAAATAAAACTGAATCCAGTTAGATAAACGATAGCGGATCTTGTTTCCTAGTTTATTAAAACTAAGGCTCTAAAGAATCTCACTTGGTTCCGTTTATCTCTGGCTGTCAATATGAGGAGCAGATCAGCGAGGCACATACTTGCACTCGAGGAAGCACCGCGTATTAAATAGCCTGCATGACCTCTTCCTTCATTGATTTTTCTGCTTATTATGTGAATGTGTAACTTTATCTTATATTTTACTTCATTAACTTTTTATGCATTTTGTTTAAAAATATGTTATATGAATTATTTAAAGTGCTATTAAATCTTAACCTTGCAGGAAATTAAGAAAACCTCATTGTTATTTCATGAAAAATAAGGGGGCACTTGTTACTGTAAGTAATCCGGTTAGTCTATCTCAGCTGGCAATTTTTTCAATAATAATAATAATAGTAAATTTGATTTAAATAGCACCTTTCCAATGCTCAAAGCACTTCACAGAAATTCAAAATGAACAAGGGGAATATAAAACCTTAAACACAAATCACATCCACATCTTTATATATAATACGCCACCGTGGCTGGATTTTAAATCACCTGTAGCTCACAAACCGTTTGACCTACTGACCTGAAATTTGGTACACATATACTACGTGACATCTGCTGTCCACGTTTGGGGTGGTTATTGACCTCCAAGGTTATTCTTCTTTTTATTTTTATTTTATTGTAGAATCAACTCTCGGCAGTGGGCAGCAGGGTGGCTGTTCGGCACATGCATATGGGTGTCATTCTCATCTCTACCATCTTTGCCGTCACTTCCCCTACCTCTTCATATCTTTATAAATAACATTTATTATTATTGTTATTATTACTATTATTATTATTATCTTAAATCATTCTTGAGGCAGATTGAACAATTCAGTGCCAGCTTAAGTAAAAAATTAAAGAAAACATACTAAGTAATTGCAACACAAACACTGACTTAATCATTTTTAACGCGAAAAGATGCCGACGAAAGAAGAGACGAAGCGGGCCAATAGGGTGTAGAGAAGAAGTGCATCAACCTCTGAGCAAACAAATGCTAAACGTACAGAGAAAAAGGATGAAAACTATAAGTCAAGTGTATTCACTGCACGTTATCATGCAATGCACCGTTATTGGTATAAAATAAATACAGTAAACATAGTCACTGCTTTTTGCAGATGATGTTGTCCTGTTTGCTTCATCAGGCCGTGATCTTCAGCTCTCTCTGGATCGGTTCGCAACTGAGTGTGAAGTGGCTGGGATGAGAATCAGCACCTCCAAATCCGAGAGCATGGTCCTCAGCCGGAAAAGGGTGGAGTGCCCTCTCAGGGTTGGGGGAGAGATCCTGCCCCAAGTGGAGGAGTTCAAGTATCTCGGGGTCTTGTTCACGAGTGAGGGAAGAATGGAGCGTGAGATCGACAGGCGGATCGGTGCAGCATCCGCAGTGATGCGGGCTCTGCATCGGTCTGTCGTGGTGAAAAAGGAGCTGAGCCGTAAGGCAAAGCTCTCAATTTACCAGTCGATCTACCTTCCTACCCTCACCTATGGTCATGAGCTATGGGTAGTGACCGAAAGAACGAGATCGCGAATACAAGCGGCTGAAATGAGTTTCCTCCGCAGGGTGTCTGGGCTTTCCCTTAAAGATAGGGTGAGAAGCTCAGTCATCCGGGAGGGGCTCAGAGTAGAGCTGCTGCTCCTCCGCATCGAGAGGAGTCAGATGAGGTGGCTCGGGCATCTGATCAGGATGCCTCCTGGACGCCTCCCTGGTGAGGTGTTCCGGGCACGCCCAACCGGGAGGAGGCCCCGGGGAAGACCCAGAACACGCTGGAGGGACTATGTCTCCCGGCTGGCCTGGGAACGCCTTGGGATTCTCCCGGAAGAGCTGGAAGAAGTGGCCGGGGAGAGGGAAGTCTGGGCCTCTCTGCTTAACACTAGAATTACCAGAGCCTACGAAAAAACTCGTAATTCCGTCCCACCTTAAACTGCTTCTTAAATCCCTTCACACCTCTCCGCCAGCGCCCTTTGTTCTCTAAATGTGCTGATAAAGAGAAGCTAGGAGCAGCCGGCTATTCCATCCCCCACCAATTTAGAACGTGCACGAACTTCTCTCAGCTCATGCCTTGATTGAGTATCTGGGAGTGAAGTGGAGTTTTAGAGTGGAAATAATAGATCGTTGTTTGGAACACACGCATTTCATGTCTGTTCCGTTTCTACAGTAATCTGTGTCAACACATTGTTAAAACAGAAACTTTTTTTATATTCTAGTAGTAGATGACAAAATGTAGGCATAAACTATATAATGTATGAAGCCTGAAGTCCAAATAGCAAAGAAACATTTTCACAAGAATAACACAATTGCACTTGTTATAGTTTATATAGTTTATGCCTACATTTTGTCATCTACTAGAATATAAAAAAAGTTTCTGTTTTAACAATGTGTTGACACAGATTACTGTAGAAACGGAACAGACATGAAATGCGTGTGTTCCAAACAACGATCTATTATTTCCACTCTAAAACTCCACTTCACTCCCAGATACTCAATCAAGGCATGAGCTGAGAGAAGTTCGTGCACGTTCTAAATTGGTGGGGGGATGGAATAGCCGGCTTCTCTTTATCAGCACATTTAGAAGACAAAGGGCGCTGGCGGAGAGGTGTGAAGGGATTTAAGAAGCAGTTTAAGGTGGGACGGAATTACGAGTTTTTTCGTAGGCTCTGGTAATTCTAGTGTTAAGCTGCTGCTCCCGCAACCCGACCTCGGATAAGCGAAAGAGAATTGAATTAGAACAAGGGAAAGTAAACCAGAATAAAAATACAAAAAACAATTACAAAATACTACAAGAAAACCCTGAATAAATAACCTAATTTGTGACACAAACGTAAATCATCCGTATGTAAATGTATCAGCACTCCACTGAGAGGAAGAGTCAGAATAACAGGGTAAGCTAAATGCCTTCCTGAATGAATGACTTTTTAGTTGGTTTTGTATAAGAATGAATTGAGTCGGCTGATCTCATTACCTTAATGAGGTTGTTTTAAAGTCTGTCATCCACAGAACACAGGTCCGTTTGGGTCACAACAACCAACCTTAGTGGACAGACAGGAGCGGAGTGATGGAGGAGTTTACTTATGTAGTATGGTACAAGGCCATTGAAAGCTTTCTAGGTTAGCATGACGATCCGGGACACCTCCACACTTCTGGGTGAACCACCGATAACATACCTAAAGATGACCCGGGCAAATGAGGACACACGCACAGTTAGTGTTCTAGTGCTTTTATTACAGTACAACAAAGAGTCCAAAAGTGTAGTGCAAAAATCTCCAGATAAATAAAATCCATAAACTCTGTGATAACCTGTGAGTTAAAAACCAAACAAATACATCAGTAATGAAAACCGGAATAAAACCACCCAGCCATCGGGTCCTTATTCTTCTTTCAGTTGAGCCCAGCAGGTTTCTTTACTCTTTTGTCTTCCTAGATGGCCCAACAGATTGCTCAGCCAGTGGCAACCCCAGCAGCTGATGTCCTCACTTCCAATCTGTCGGCATCTTCCAGCCCGCTCAGAGCTGGCTGTCTTCCCATCTGCCCCATGCTCTCCTAGCGTCTTTGGGACTTCTAGGAAGGGCACCACCACCTTCACCACTGTACCCACTCCTCCATTAAATCAGTGGGTAATGATCCACCCCTGGAATACTGATTGCTTGCTCCTCTGTGGGGATACCAACCATTTTGCTTCATTTGTCTATGACTGGCCGTGGCACCTGATACTGAGCTCACTCATGGTTCTGTCTTTTCTCTTGTGTCTCAGTTCCCTTTTAAAGCCCTGCAACAATCATGGCTCCAGTGCTAATGAGGGAACAGGTCAATTCCACACATGCACATGTGGATGCAAGATCGCCTTCCCCTGGAGCCACTCTGCCATACTACCTACCTCCCACACAAAAATGTGAGCACATTATCTATTTATTTAAAATGCACTTTCCACATACCTACTATCTCACAGAACTTTATATTCAGTCTTATAAGACACAGGGAGCCAGTCACAATGGAGTATGATGGCCATTACATGTTCGCTGTTGCTGGTCTGTGTCAGGACCTCTTGCAGCAGAATTTTGAACCAACTGAAGCTGAGATAAAAGATTACAAGGGGCATCTGCTAGTAGGGAGCACCAGTAGTCGAAGCGAGATGTGATAAAAGCATGGATAAGTTACTCAGCATCAGAAAATGAGAGGAATGAGCGATCACGGGAAATGTTGCTGAGGTGGAAGTAAGAAAGTTTCTTAATGTGGGTTGTGTAGACGCAATAAGAAAGGGAGCAATCGGAAATGACACCAAGATTCCTTGCAGCAGAAGAAGGCCTGGTGATATCCTCACCATGAGGGACTGAAAAGGAGCTCCATTTCTTAAACTTTAGTAGTGAGACGTCAAGCAAGATGACAGCTTTTATTGGCTAACTAGAAAGATTACAATTTGCAAGCTTTTGAGGCAACTCAGGCCCCTTCTTCATGGAAGATGTAAGAAGGGGCCTGAGTTGCCTCGAAAGTTTGCATATTGTAATCTTTTTAGTTAGCCAATAAAAGGTGTCATCTTGCTTGACGTCTCACTACATTCATAATGGTTAACATGGTACAACACCTTAGTACTTAAGCTTCAGATGATAACCCAATCCAAAGCTAAGAATAATCAGAATCCTATTTATTGGCCAAATATGTTTGCATACAAGGAATTCTTAAACACTAACTACTGATCAAACAATAAGAAACAGAGATATCTGGACATGACGGGCGGCACGGTGGCGCAGTGGCTAGCACTTCTGCCTCACAGTTAGGAGACCTGGGTTCGCTTCCTGGGTCCTCCCTGCATGGAGTTTGCATGTTCTCCCAGTATCTGCATGGGTTTAATCCAGGTGCTCCGGTTTTCACCCACAGTCCAAAGACATGCAGGTTAGGTGCATGTCCCTAGTGTGTACTTGGTGTGTGGGTGTGTGTGTGTGTGTGCCCTGCAGTGGGCTGGCGCCCTGCCCGGGGTTTGTTTTCTGCTTTGCGCCCTGTGTTGTCTGGGATAAGCTGCAGCAGACCTCCGTGAACCTGTAGTTAGGATATAGCGGGTTGGATAATGGATGGATGGACATGACACAGATGAGATTGCCATGGCGGGTGCTAACGTTTTAAACAAAAATGTACTGGATGTTAATCTGGAAGAGGGTGCACTTGCTACAACTGAAAGAAGGTCAAAGAACCAAGAAAATATGAAAGGTGTAATGATAGGTGAAAAGGAGGAAATGCTCACAGCTAAAGTGACATCTGAAGAAACGAAAAGTGGCCCTGCTGTGCCTCTTAAAGCCGTTAATGTTAAAAGCACTGCTGCTCCTGAGGCGAGCGCAGTCACACCTGACACTGCGTCCTCACAGAAGGGGGCTGAAGAGAGCAGTAGTGAAGGGACAAGTGATTGGAATGATTTACTCATTCAAGAGCAAAGCAGTGAGCATGGCTAGATAAAGCCGACAACTAAGAAAACGAAAAGATAAACCTTAGCAGTGGAGTCGCCACAAAATGTATTAAGTATGAAATTCTGCTTGTATCTCCAACTGGTCTGCAGAGCTCAGAGGGTAAAGCAAGAAAAGTCATTGCGAGAGAGGAAAAGGAGGTCAAGGGCAATGAGTCTATTTGGTAAGGAGCAATTTGACATCTCTGATGAGCTCCCATGGAAGTTATAACACAGATAGCATCTTCCACTTTCTGGAATTTGTGGAGGGCAAGCGAGGCATAAGTGTCGCTGAACACTTCCCTGATCTTAGACTGTTTGTGAGCTCAGCCATGCATTTTGACAATAACAATCAGTCAGAATGGCACAGAGAATGGGGTGGGACGGCTTGCTTAAGTCATGGCTCCAATGTCAGTGCTAGGGTTGCCATATCTTTTGGAAAGAATTTTATTCCAGATTCATTGAGTATTACAGAAGTCATTAGTGAAAGACTATTAAAAGTAGAGGCAGATATAGCAGAGAGGCGGCGGGTTTTTGTTAACGTTTATGACCCTAATACAGGCATATCTTTTTCATTTTGAGCAAGGTGTAAATGAATTGTAAAGATGAGCACAGAAAATGTCCAATTGGACAGAAATGGGCTGGATCCACACCCTGGGTATATAAAAAAACTTATGTCTATCATTACAAAGAATAACCTACCTGATATTTGTAGGACTCTGTATCCTCGGGTGAGGCAGTTCACATGGATGAAGGGCACCGCAAGGCTGCGATCCATGGCCAGGCTCACCAGGACGTTCAAACGCATCAAAGAAATCTCAGCTCTACTTTTTCAATCTTTTCTCTGATCACAGTCTTGTTTCTCCACAAATTTATTTTCCCTTTCATTCATTCATAGTGGGTCTGTTAATTTAAATCCTTTTTGCACTTCAGTACCAGGCCGCTGAAAAATTCTCAGTTTCTCAAATCTTTGAATATTTCTGTAGCCAATGGAGGCATATAAAACAAAATTTTTTATTGGTGCGGAAATTGTGGGACATATCCAAAACTCAAATAAATGTTCTTTGCCAACAATACACTGAGAAATCCACAATAAGAATAAACACAGCCATGCAAGAGACGGAGAGAGATATTCAGGAGTTCCATTCAGTACGCAGTACAAGGTTCAACTGTAGTGTTTTAGAAGTGCTTAAAACCAAAAAACAATTTCCGATGGACCTGATCGACAGATGAATTCATAAGGCACTCGCTTGCTCCAGGATACAAACATTTTCACAAAAGGACACTTCTTCTCAATTTGTTTTCGGACTAGGAAGGAAAATATGCCAGAATAAAGAAAACCATTGTCTTCAAGATAGTAAAGGACAACAATTTAAGGAGCCTGAGGCCATTTTGGCCTTGACTGTACAATTTTACCAGTAGCTGTTTTTGAAAAAAAAAACACTGAGGATTCTTCTGAGCCATCATGTTTTCTTGAGAGCTTACCACAAATTCCTTTCAGTGAGAAAGACTCTCTAGAATTACAGTCTTATTTTGAATGGACTGACTTCTGCACTAAGCGGCCTCTACGCAGTAAAGGACAACAATTTAAGGAGCCTGAGGCCATTTTGGCCTTGACTGTACAATTTTACCAGTAGCTGTTTTTGAAAAAAAAAACACTGAGGATTCTTCTGAGCCATCATGTTTTCTTGAGAGCTTACCACAAATTCCTTTCAGTGAGAAAGACTCTCTAGAATTACAGTCTTATTTTGAATGGACTGACTTCTGCACTAAGCGGCCTCTACGCAGGAAAGATGCCTGGGATTGATGGCCTACCAGCAGATTGTTTTTCAAAGCCGTTTGGACTCATGTTTGTGCCGATTTAATGGAAGTATTTCAGGAAAGTCTGAAAGTTAAGGAGTTCCCACTCTCATGTTGCAGGAAGGTGATCACTTTAATTCTGAATAAGGTGGACCTACAGCAACAGAAATTAAAAATTGGCATCCTAGGAGTCTTCTGTGTACTGATTCCGAGATACTATCTAAAGCCCTAGCCAATCAATTAAAAAATATCATGAGTTTCATTTATAAAACAGGAGCAGATGTACTGTGTGCCTAACTGATCCATTTTTGATAACGTATTCTTGGTTCATGATGTGATCAATGCTTCTAAAATTTTCGGATTGAAGACAGGGCTGATATCATTGGACCAGGGAAAGACTTTTGACAGGGCATCTCTTATGGGTCCTAAAAGTGTTTGGATTTGGATCTTGTTTAATTAAGAATAATAAACTCCAGGATCAAAATGTTTTTAGTGTTTTGAAAATTAATGAAACATTCCAGGTGACCAAAGAAATTTGTCAGGATTACTCTCTTTTACGAATACTCTTCTCTCTGGCTATTGTCACACACGTGCACAGGGGAGGCAGTCAAAGGGCTTAGCTGAATGTTTTGTGCTGAGGCAGGGGTTGAGTGGATATACCAATGATCCTTGTCCTTCCCCTACAGATCTCTAGAAGGGAAACCCCTCTAACTCTCATCCGGCAAATCCATAGACTCCATTTCCTCCTCTGACATCACTTCCAGCAACATCCAAAGACATGCCTCTTCCTCCCTCCTCCTTATAAAAGCTCAGTAGATCATTCTCCCCGACAGTCCTGCATTGGACACCGTCCTGAAAGACTACACTGTGTCACTATTTTTTTTTTTCCGTCCAGCATAATTTCATGTTTACAGGGTGGGACCCCGAACCTTTCCACACCTCTCTTGTCTTCTCTTTTACACAACTGAATTTTTGTTACAACAGCTAAGACTGTGTCTTCAAGGCCTCACTATCCCCCAGTGCCATACTCTGCACATCAAAATGGTTGCTAATGTGGATGATAATGTGGCTACTTCTCATCTATTGGATATTCAGGAATTAAAGCATTGTCTGGATAATTCTAAGAAAATTTCATCAGCAAAATTGAAGTGGGAAAAAGAGCAATGCATTTCTGCTTGGTGTCTGGAAGACCATCAACATCCAGGAGGCCTTAAATGGGATAGGATGGGACAGCAGAAGAAAATTAGGCTGACTGGGTTGACACTGTACAAGTCATATTAAACTGGTGGAAATATCTGAAACAGGAACTCTCATGTCAAGTTAGGGTGTCAATCATCAGTGACTTGGTGGCCTTCATGTTCTGGCATGGCTTAAGGTGTGCCGATCCTTCAGATTTCATTAAGACTGTTCAAAAAATAATTTTAGAGTTTTTTGGGGATGGGTGACACTGGGTGAGACAAGGCATTCTGTATTTGCCAGTTGATGAAGGTGGTCAGGGTCTCGTTGATTTTATGAGCAGGCTTGAGGCTTTTAGGCTGAAAGTATTGCAGATGCTCTTATATGGCCCAGTTTATCCTGTCGGGGGTGCTCTGTCTCTCCTGGGATGTGTTTCTTGATGCAGAAGAGACTAGAGCCAATACTATCTCTTTTGTAACCATGGTGAAAACTACAAAAGAGAGAAATATGGTACAAAAAGATAGTAGTATATATACTAGACATTAAGCCCGTTACAATAACAGGCGCTAGAACAGTATTGCATAAAAATTATTAGGAACAGTCTATATTAAATGGCAAGGGACCTTGACCTCATTCGGTTTGTTGTCTTAATTTTTTTGTTAAAAATATTTTTGCAAGAAGCCTAAAGTAAAATAATATTAAAAATAAAATGGAAACGTATATGACAATACAGTAAGTATAATTAATATTGCCTTAGTGTAAAACTTTATAACAATCTGTAATACACAATATCTGGATAAGATATTTAGGAAAATGTTTTTATTTTTTTTACCTCAGGAAATTTTTCAATAAAATATCATTATAGACAACATTTTTTGTAAACACTCTTTTTCAGGACCATCTACAACGTTTACAACAACATCTGTAAAACTTCTAACTCTTGATAATGCAACATATAACTGACCGTGGCTGAATACTGGTTCTGGCAAGTAAATGGCAACTTTTTCTAAGGTTTGCCCTTGAGCTTTATTAGTTGTTATGGCAAAGGCTAATGTAACTGGAAATTGTCGCCTTCTTATGGTAAAGGGTAAATTAGTAGATGATAGAGCCAAATCAATACGGGGAATATTCTGACGCTCATTTTCTTTTTTACAATCGATCTATTTGCTCTTATTTTTCTTTGTCTTTCAGCCTTTCTTTTGTTGATGTTTACTTGCTGAGCTGACCGTTCTTCCAGGAGATGTTGCTTATATACGATTTGAGTGTCTGTGTCTTTTGTCCTACTTGACTTGTCCTTTTTTTGGGTGGCATGTTGTTAGTAGATAGTTAGTTAGTAAACATGCACGGGGAAGTATGTGTGGTGTCTCCCCAGCAATGGATTTTATGTGCGTGGCCGCGACTACCCAATCAGCACTCTCCCCAGCAATGCTGTCCTTGATTTGCTTATCATGCGCAGCCGCGGCTACGCCATTCACTGTGTGCCCAGCTTCCAGTGTGTGTGCGTCCATGATGCCGGTTGTGCGTGTCGCACCGAGCCTCGCGCATGTGCACTTCACCAAAAGACACACATACGCACGGAGACCTGGACGCACAAAGGGGTTTTATTAAAGAGGATGATTATATATATATACATTGTGGTATATGGCCAGCTTGTCATCCTGGCCAATACCCCCAGGCCGCCGTTTTTATACACAACCCTGCTGGATACCACAGGGGCCGTAAGAGGAAGCTGCAGGGAGGACCGAAGAATCATTTGTGCCCTATAACCCAGAAGTGCGTCATAGGAAAAGCGACAACAGAAGTGACGTGCTGCCGGGGTGAAGAAAAGGATTTGTACCTGACCCGGAAGTGATAAAGAATTACATGGACTCGGGATTGGGAACACTTCCGGGTCAGGGTGTATTAAAGGACTGTGGGAGCTCCCAGATGGCGAGCTGAGCTGGGTGGCAGGATGGCAACGCGTCTGGGAGCGGTGGATTGAATTATTGTGTTTATTATTGTGATTTATGAGTATAGTGGAGAAGAGGGTGCTTTGTGCACTGCAATAAAGTCAACTATTGGACTTTTATCTGGTGTCTGGAGTCTTGGACAGGGGTTCAAGGGAGCGATAGCACCCCCTATCTGTCACAGTGGCGTAGCCGGCAGGATCCTCCAGTGTCTATTGTGGAGGACCTGTACATAAATTTTCTGTGGGCAGAGAACCCTGAGAACACGGCATACAGACTCACCACAACAACCCTGGAACCTACCTTCACCAAGTCCAGAATGGGAAGAAAGAAGGGCAAGCAGAGTGAGAATGCCAGTGGGAGAGACATGCTTGCAATGACCGATGCTCGAGAGGAATCACAGAGTGGCCTTACAAGTCCGGAGAAACCTCCAGGGACCAACGATCGCTCTGAGGTACGTGCCGGGAATTTAATTGATAATCCATTTAAAATAACACACTTTGTCCCGTGCATGTACCTCGGAGATGATCACCTGGAGGCTCTGTGGGAGAAAGGAGACTGTCCCGAAGATGATGGCACGCTCCTGCTTGAGCCAGAGCACATGGTAGAATACTTCCGCATGTCGGTGGCCGGCAAGGGACACGTCAGCAACCCCGGTGCTTTCTGGAAAGGAGGAGGTCCGCATCCCGCTGTTTGCACCTTCAAACCCGAAGATACGGACTTGGACTTTCCGAAGGGGAAGGGGGAGGTGAGCGAAGCACCACTCAACCTGAAAGAAGTTAAGAAGGGCCAGGAAATGGCTGATCGGGGTGTCGGAAAATTAATTAAGACAGACTGCAGTCTGCCGAAGGAGGCGACCCGGCCCTCGACCAAAATAAACTACAAGTCCCAGCAGCCTCAACGAGACCCGTCAGAGCACGTGAAGACAGAGGACGTGCTCATTGGCTCCCGACCGGTAATTAGGCAGAAGGAGGAAGTAAGCCTACCACTGGTCGAATTAATTAATTCTTTGGACTTGCGGGAACTTGAGAAGTTAATAGAGCCCGTAAGTAGTTTCTTGCAGGTCCTGGCGAACATTGAGAGGATCGTCAGAGAGTTGGGAGCAGCAGCCAAAGTGCCGTTAAAGAAGGTCGAGGAGTACCTGAGGTGATTTGGTATGGAGCCTCCCGTAATACATGATGCGGTGGTACAAGTAAGCGAGGCCTGTACCGTATATAAAGAAATAGGGGCGCAGTGTAATCTGGGCCCGCTTTTAATGAATAGCGGGTTCCAATACACAGCGTGCCCTACAAGAGAGGCCGGATCGTTAACTGAGTGGCCGGGGGAAGGGCTTGATGCTCGAAACCAGGGTTTTTCACTGGGGGAGGAGTACTGTGGTATATGGCCGGCTTGTCATCATGGCCAATACCCCCAGGCTGTCAGATGGAGCCCTCCCTGCAGTATGGAGGTGCCCTGAAGACCAGCAGGGTATCATGGACTATGTAGTTTTTATACACGACCATGCTGGATACCACAGGGTCCGCAAAAGGGAGCTGCAGGGAGGACTGAAGAATCATTTGTGCCCTATAACCCGGAAGCGCGTCATAGGAAGAGTGACATAAAAAAAGTGACATGCTTCCGGGGTGAAGAAAAGGACTTGAACCTGACCCAGAAGTGATGAAGAATCACATGGACTGGGGATTGAGAACACTTCCGGGTCAGGGTGTATAAAAGGACTGTGGGAGCTCCCAGACAGTGAACTGAGCTGGGTGGAAGGGCGGCAATGCGTCTAGGAGCGGTGGATTGATTTATTGTGTTTATTATTGTGATTTATGAGTATAGTGGAGGAGAGGGTGCTTTGTGCACTGTGAAAGATTAATAAAGATCAACTATTGGACTTTTATCTGGTGTCTGGAGTCTTGGACAGGGGTTCAATGGACAGTTATATATATAACTTGCTTTAAAAGATAACATTCATTCCAAGAATATAATGCATAATCATATTTACATACATATTCAAGCCGGACAGAAGCCAAGGGACATCACAGCCAAGTGGGAGAATGCTGACAATCAGATGTCTCATCCAGCAAGGAATGTTGATGCCATAAATGCATTCCTGACTTCATGCTGGATCCTAGTCATTATAACCACTCACATATTTACATATTCATGGAATTCATGCTGGATATGGGTGACTACCAGACGGGCTGTGTGCCAAAATAACATCTTCACCTGTTCTCATCATATTTATGACTTATGCAGACTGTCGCTCTATTTTGGTCTATCAGCACTATTTAAAATAACCTGTTTTTGTGTGTTCACCTGTTTTTTACCCATCTCTCTGGCAGTCACTCTCTTTTAGCTGAACTGCAAATCTTCAAAATACATTTTACCGATTATATAGGCAAAAAATTACCTTCTTGTTACACCCAGAGAATCTGCTATGGAGGGAACTGGCATTCACATTCATTTGCATGGTAGGAAATTAAACTTTTGGTAAACAGCTTTTCTTGATACACTTTGTCAACTTAATTAGATCAGACCAGATTTCTGCCAAGAAGCACTACAGACCTGGAATAATAAGATTAAGAGGACTAAACTAAAACTTGACAGATATGTTTTGGCTCATGTTGGAGCCTCTTGTTTAGAATAGTGTGCTGGAGTGTCCATTATTATTCTCTGAATGCTTTATTTTTTTCTGTCCTTGTTAGTAAAATGATTTTTAAAATAAGAAACCTGATCAATGAGAAAACAAGGTCCTAGGATACGCCTGCCCAACTTGCTGCATTTATGGGTGTCAGGTCAGAACACCTGCTTGAGCTTTTTCTAAGTCAGCTGAAGGCAGCACTGTACAGATTAGGTGTGGGACCCCTGTGCGGTGAGTTTTTAGAGGTGAAGGGCCTTCAAACTCAAACTTCAGTTGTGACAATCAATGTGAAGCAAAATGTACCAGACTGCACAGATAGACCGGGTCATATTCTTAGATTCGGCAGTCTGCGAGAGAAGGAATTGGAATTATTAAATATTAAAAAAGAAGATAAAAAATAAAAGCGATTTATCATAGATACCGTATATATTTGCGTATAAGTCGGGTCTTGAAACCGGAAAAATCGATCATAAAATCAAACCCCGACTTATACGCCCCTTCAAAAATACGACACTTACTTTTATTAAAATTTTTTTACATCTTCTTGCTTCCTCCAATCTCGCATCAGTTTCTCAGACACATCAAATTTTGTTTCAGCAGCGCAGTTAACAATTCCTTTCACCAATTCAAAGACTTTTCATTTAAAAACAGCTTCATATTTTCTTCTGATCGAACACTCGATCATAGATAAAGGATGTTCTTACAATAAAAGTGTATGAGGGTGTGAGATACAAAAAACACAAACCAGTGCAAACGTCACTTTGGAATAGTTCGGGTATTACCGTGTGGTCATGTAGGCACAGTACATATAAAAATAGGCAGAGTGCTCAATGGTTACTCTCCAAGTTGGGCATTAGCATTTCATAATCTCCCGGACCAATAGCGTGAGCTTTCTGCATTCGACTTATATGATCAACATTATAAAATGCCAGAAATTATGCAGTAAAACCAAGCCCGACTTATCCACGGGAGAACTTAAATGCGAGTATATACAGTAATTTTTTTAAATTTATGCGCAGTGTATGTGGAGTGTACTGGAGAGCAGTGGTGGAGTAAAATAATTAATTAATTATATTTTATTATGGTGAAAAATGTGTTGTTGTTTTTCTGTTATTGAACATAATAAAATGTATTCCAAAATACAAAAAAATGTATTTAATGAGGGTGTAGTGATGGAGTACTATAATAATTAACTGTTTAATTCTTGAGAAAAAAAAATACTCACCATAGCTAATTATTTGAATTTATGTTAGTAGTAGGAAAAGTGTACTGGGGGAATTGTGGTCAACTATTGTAATTTATTACTTGTGAAATGGTGAATTATTTATGAACTAAATACATATTGATATGTTGGTGTTTTCTATTATTAAACACAATAAAAATTTAAATAAAAAAAAATCTATTACATAGTGAATTGTGTGTCCTATTTATTATATAGTTCCTTTCCTATCTATCTATTATATAGTGCCTTTCATCTCCTGTAAACGTTACTGTGGAGGTCTATGTTGATTACTTAGTTTTCAACCCGTCTTGATGGTTAGTACAGTTAGCTTTGTACTAAATCTACAACACAATAAAGTGTGTGGCAAGTGAAGGGGTCTGACTCCCTTGACAGAAGGTGTTGAAATTAAGTGTCCATCTAAAGAGTATAAATAGCTTTTTTCTGCTTCAAAAGTGAAATGATTCAATTTATACATGCCTAAAAAAGCTCTCATTAAAAACACATTTGCACTAATTCTCTTACATGCAAATCTAACCTCTAAACTCCATGCTCTGAACCCACCTGGCTTTATACCTGGCTCTACTAATTGGAATATACCATTTGACTCGTAGGAGTGCTTTAGAGTTTAATTGAACTAAGAAAAGAAACACATGATGTAATTCCTACTCTAAAAAATCTTAATTACTGAATACTAAAATTAATTCTCTCAGTTCAGGTAACCCCACAGTTTGAACAGATGTCATACTCAGAACTCAAGATTTTATTTTTCTTAACAATTCTATGCCCTTCTAATTAAATGTGGCAGCTGTAAAAGTCTTTCGATCTTTGACACTCCTGGTGTGGCCATTATACTGCTGCTTGTTACTGCATCACAACCCAAAATCACCAAGGTAAGAAAATCATTTCCACATTTATATGAAGCACTCTAAATAGAAATAAAAGACTATAAGAACCTAAATTTATTTTTTACTCCTTCCATAATTTTTAACCTGAAATCCACTGGCTAAACTCAAAAATAAGTGTTGTGAACCAAATGTATGAAAACACTCCTTGATATTTTAATGATGTTTAAACCAATTAACCAGAAATATTAGTGATAGCTTTAGCACATCACAAAAGTAATTAGCAATGTAATTACGCTTTCCAGAAGTAATGAGAAAAGTAATCCTGTTAAAACTTTGAGAGAAGTAATTGCTCATTTGTAACAGACTGCTTTCTCTGAGTAACTAACCAGGCTCTGCTGATTTCTTGTTACAGCCAGGGTTTCGTCTCTGGCTTGTGTATGTTTTGCTTTTTATTGTTGTTTTTATGCATTTTCATGATTTCATTTCAGTATTGTCATTTTTTTATGTTTATGTAATACTTAATATTAATGTACTGTCTCTTCACATGTGACTGCATTCCCTGTACTTTGTGGGTGGAGCCTGTTGCAGAAAACACAATAAATAAAGAAGAGCCTTAAGCCATCTCTACACATGAACTCCGACATGGGTGTCCTTTATTACATCTGGTCAGTGAACCCATGGTCAGGGGAAACAATCACAGTTCTCAATAACATGGTTGGTTTGTCTTAAGAAAAGAGCACCTCTAATCATGGAGTTTCATTTAAAAATAATAGCCAGGAAGCATTTCAATTACACCAATAATCACACAGATAAATGCCACACTCCAGTAACACCCCTCTACTATTATGTTCAATTTAAAGGTCAAAAAGAGTTCATCATTAAAAGTCTTGGTTAGATATCTCTATCAAAGAAATAAGACTTCTTATATTTAGACTGTTACCATGCTTCAAGTCGACCACCATCATACCAGTGCCGAAGAAGTCATCAGTGACATGCCTGAATGACTACCGACCAGTTGCACTCACGCCAATCATAATGAAGTGCTTCGAAAGGTTAGTCATGTCACACATAAAGACTAATCTCCCTGCCTCCCTTGACCCTCTTCAGTTTGCATACCGCTCAAACAGATCAACTGAGGATGCCATATGCTCTGCCCTTCACCTCTACCTGACACATCTGGATAAAAAAAAGACACATATGTCAGGATGCTATTCATAGACTTTAGCTCTGCATTCAACACAATCATCCCTCCAAAGCTGGCTGAAAAACTGACCAGATTGGGTCTGAACACCTCCCTCTGCAATTGGATCCTGGACTTCTTGACAGAGAGGCCCCTGTCAGTTCGGATGGGCCACAACACTTCCAGCATCATCACCGCAGGGCTGTGTGCTTAGTCCACCGCTGTTCACCCTGCTGACTCACGACTGCACAGCCATGCACAACACCAACCACATCATCAAGTTTGAGGATGATACGACGGTGCTGGGACTGATAAGCAGGGATGATGAAAAAGCATACAGAGATGAGGTGAAACGGCTGTCCGCATGGTGTGAAGACAACAATCTATCTCTCAATGTCGACAAGACAAAAGAGATCATCGTGGACTTCAGAAAATCACGTCTTGCCCACATCCCACTCAGCATCAACGGTTTAGATGTGGAGATTGTTAGGAGTACCAAGTTCCTCGGTGTGCACATAACTGAGGAACTTACATGGACACATAACACCTCATCACTAATCAAGAAAGCCCAGCGGAGACTACACTTCCTGAGGCAGATGAAGTGAGCATGTCTTCCCCCTTCCATTCTCACCATGTTCTACAGCGGCACCATGGAGAGTGTCCTGACCAGCTGCATCACTGTCTGGTATGGAAACTGCAACATATCTGACCGCAAGCGCCTGCAAAGGATAGTGAAGACAGCAGAGAGCATTATTGGGGTGCCTCTCCCTTCACTACAGGACATATTTTACAAACGCAGTGTCCGCAAGGCCTGCAGCATTGTGCAGGACCCCTTACACCCCTCACATGGACTTTTCACACTTCTGCCATCCAAGAGAAGATACTGCAGCATCAGAGCCAGATCTGCCAGGCTGCAGGAGAGTTTTTACCCCCAAGCTGTTAGACTCCTTAACACCAGGCTGCCCCCTGGGACCTTCCACACGGCTTCAACCACCTCTTAAAAACAGAACTTTTATACATGAAAACCACTGCCCTGCAAAGATGAGTGTGCATGTAGAAAAGAACTGAAAATCTCATACTTACCTTTAAGTATTTTGACACTCTTGATATCCTTATGCTATGAAACATTCTGACCGGTCATTGTTTACACACGTCTTAAACAACTATTATCATACACTGATAATTTCTGTATTATCTATATCTATTATTTATTATTTATTTATTATATTACATATCTTACACATCAATATTGCTGCTACTTCTTTGTCCTATCTTTGCACAATGTGTTGTCTTGTTTGTGTTTTAATTTTAAATTTTTAAATTTGAATTCTATTTTTAATTTATTATTTGCATGTCATGTTGTTACACTGTGGACACTGAGCTTCGCAATTTCATCTATCTGTATACTTGTATATGGTTGAGATGACAATAAAGTTCACTTTGACTTTGACTTAATAGAAAATCTAAAGTTTATTATTACATATGACTTTATTTCGTAAATTAAATGTGCTGGTCCAAATAAAGTTAGGGTGTCGTAATTGAACAGGCAGGCAATTTCAAGTAGATTCTCCCTTATAAACCCCCAGGAGGCATAGCCACTCTGACATCACTGCTGCTGGGTCCTCCCCTCTGTTTTTATATTCAAGACACAGAAAAGGACCCAACAGTGGGTCATTGAGTTTGTGTAGGAGTTTTGTGAGCATTTCTTGTTTCTGAATTCTGTTTATTGGATGAAGTTTTTCACTTTTTTTTGTACTTATTTTGACTTTCTGCAATAAATTCTTTTTTTCTTTTTGAACAAGCCAGGGTTTTATGGTTTCCTCTCTTTTGTAAGACATTGTTATATACTGTATATTGGAACTTTATTTACTTTTTGAACTTTTAAGACAAATTCCCATTTTAAGTCGGAGCAGACTTATAACTGCAGGTAGTAATTACAGTGAGGCTACATCAAGACAGCCCAGTGAAAGTCCTGGCCTGCTTTGTGGAGCATTTTGGAAGCCTCACAGTCTCTTTTCACTTTGTCTGAAACTTCTAAACACAACATTGCATCACTGCAATTATTAACACAAACAATTCACTCCTTATCTCTGTTTTATGTTCTCATCCTCGAATCTGATCTCATTTTCAGAAAACTGCTTTTCCTGGTTAGAGCTGGGATGGCAGCAGGCCAAGCAGATCAGGCCATCTTATTCCCTACCCTCAGCCTCCTCCTGGCATTCCAATGGCCCTACAAAGAAGCATTGTTTCTGATGCTTGTATTTGTTATTTCATTCTTACGATCATTACATACAGCTGATGACTATAGAAGACAACAGGGATGTAGATTGACCAGTAAACCGAGAGTCTCATCACCACCACCACGGACCAGTACCGCACCTACAGTACAGTACAGCTTCTACCACAACAGTCATTATGTTATGTTACCCGGTTTAATTCTGTTATCTCTGATGAAAAATAAGAAAAATAATCTTGACCCCTCTGCTTTTGAAAATTTTAGACCCATCTCTAACCTGCCTTTCTTAATTAAAATTCTAGAGAAGGCAGTCATTATGCAGTTAAACAACCACTTAAGTAAACATGCTATTCTTAATAAATTTCAGTCAGGTTTTAGAACAAATCACAGCACAGAAACTGCACTCGTTAAAGTAGTAAATGATTTGCGGGAAAATGCAGACAGAGGCCATTTATCTGTTCTCATCCTCCTCGATCTGAGTGCCGCATTTGACACCATTGATCACAATATTCTTAGAAATCGCCTTAGTCAATGGATAGGCCTCTCCGGCAGTGTCTTAAATTGGTTTGAATCCTACCTGACAGGGAGAAAATTCTTTGTTAGTTGTGGTAATCAAATCTCAAAGACACATGATATCCTATATGGTGTTCCACAAGGCTCTATCTTGGGTCCGCTGCTCTTCTCAATCTACATGCTTCCGTTAGGTCAGATTATCTCAGGGCACAACATGAGTTACCACAGCTATGCTGATGACACACAGCTGTACTTATCAATAGCACCTGATGACATCGACTCTCTCGATTCACTAACACAATGTCTTACTGGTATTTCTGAATGGATGAATAGTAATTTTCTCAAGCTAAATAAAGAGAAAACTGAAATTTTAGTGATTGGCAATAATGGATTCAATGAGGTTATTAGAAATAAACTTGATGCATTAGGATTCAAAGTCAAGGCGGAAGTAAAGAACTTTGGGGTAACTGTTGACTGTAACCTGAATTTTAAATCGCATATTCATCAGACCACTAGGACAGCATTTTGTCAATTAAGTAACAGAGCAAAATTTAGACCTCTTATATCATTGAAAGATGCTGAGAAATTAATTCACGCTTTTGTTTTCAGTCGACTAGATTACTGTAACGCACTTGCAACGAGTGCAGAATGCAGCTGCTAGAATCCTAACTGGGAAAAGAAAATCCGAGCACATCTCTCCAGTTTTGATGTCACTACACTGGTTACCTGTGTCATTCAGGATTGACTTTAAAATTCTGCTTATGGTTTATAAAGCCTTAAATAATCTCGCTCCATCTTATATATCGGAATGTCTGACATCTTATATTCCAAATCGTAACCTTAGATCTTCAAATGAGTGTCTCCTTAGAATTCCAAAAGCAAAACTTAAAAGAAGTGGTGAGGCGGCCTTCTGCTGCTATGCACCTAAATTCTGGAATAGCCTGCCAATAGGAATTCACCAGGCTGATACAGTAGAGCACTTTAAAACACTGCTGAAAACACATTACTTTAACATGGCCTTCTCAAAACTTCACTTTAATTTAATCCTGAAACTCTGTGTATTCAATTCATTATAATAACTATTCATAGTGGCTCTAAAATCCGTACTGACCCCAACTCTCTCTTCTGTTTCTTTTTCCGATTTCTTTGTGGTGGTGGCCTGTGCCACCACCACCTACTCGAAGCATCATGATGCTCCAACAATGATGGACTGAAAGCCAGAAGTCTGCATGACCGTCATCATCAAGTCCTTCAGTGAGAACCCTAAATCCAAAGAGGACTGTTTGATTTATGTTAGGTAGAATGCCCAGAGGGGACTGAGTGGTCTCATGGTCTGGAACCCCTGCAGATTTTATTTTTTTCTCCAGCCGTCTGGAGGTTTTTTTTTCTGTCCTCCCTGGCCATTGGACCTTACTCTTATTCTATGTTAATTAATGTTGACTTATTTTTCTTACTGTGTCTTTTATTTTTCTATTCTTCATTATGTAAGCATTTTGAGCTACATTTTTTGTATGAAAATGTGCTATATAAATAAATGTTGTTGTTGCTGTTGTTGAAAGACCATCACACTTCTTACAAAAGTGTAAAGGGATGGCCTCTACTACAACAATGTACTTAATATACTCCAGTCCAGATTGGAAAAATAAGTGAATTACCCCAGTAACCTTAGGAAGCACTCCTGTAATCCTGTCACTCTTTTGAACCACGAGATGAAGTCACTGCCTATCTCCACCTGATCGATGTGGTGCTTAACCCTATATTTTCCACATTATCACCACTTGCGGACATATTTGGAAGAGATAAGGTGGAAGAAACATCAAACTAAAATAAACTCATTATATATCACCATCTTTGGAAAGTAAGGAGAAATGTCTATAGTCCAAAATTCAGCCAAAGCCACCCTGCTCGAGTCAGGACAAAGAGCGGCAGATGAAAGTTAACCTGGGACGCAAACTCCAGGTACCTAAGATCTCACTGCTCAGTTTCTGGAGACCAGATATTGCCATCTTGTCAACAGAAAGGGAAAACAACCATTATAGTAGAACTGACCATATCATGGGAAAAAAGGCATGAGGTTGCAGCACAATGGAAGCCCAGCAAATATCATAAGGGATGGCCAATCTGGGTGTTTCCACTGGTACTTGGCTGTCAGGGATTTCCCACACAGTTGGTGTGTAGTCTGCTGGCCAGAATAGGAGTAAGAGACTAGGACAGAAGAAGAGAAGAACTGGAGGTTGCAAGAGGCAGCACGAAGAGCCTCTGGTTTGGTACAAGAGGGTGGCAATAAGATGGATGCCGGAAGGAGAGTAGCAGTGAACAGGTCACTGCCGCCAACCCATCTACTGGAGAGGGTCATGATTGGGGTCAAAACACTTGGTAAAAGTAGGATACTTCCTGATGAACTTTTCCCCTGGTCAAGGCTACAACTAGTCTAGCAAAGACTAGTGTAGTTTGGAGGACATCTCTAAGATGTATGAAAATCTTCTGCAAATGAGTATCTCGCTTCTTACTATAATGTCAAAGTTCTGTACTGTACCTTCTGCAGATCAATGGGTTTCAAATCCATGACTTTGTGCTGGCTGGGTGAAGTGTGTAGTGAGAAAATGAACTTAACGAGCATCCCTGTAGCCCAGGAAGGCATTGTCCCACATCCTTAATGCTGAATGAAACACACTCCCTGCTTAACTCCTGTACATTTTAATTATTAATCAGAATCTCAAATGCTTATTCAATCTGTCACAGAAGGGCAGAAATTACTGTGAAAGTTAAAAGTGCACTGTAGTAATATAAGGGGTTTGTAAACAATATGCATAGAGGACAGAAAGCAATGTGACAATGTTATGACATTGGAGCAATATTTGGAAAGATGGATGGCAGGGCAATCCATGTTTTGTCTTCAGGTGTAAAAGCCTCCCCTTTTTCTTAAGTACTTTCCTTGTCACAGAGTACATTTGGGTCAGGGGAAAGGCTGGCGTCATAATTGATAGGCTCTCTGTTCACATTTAACTCTCCCTGTGGGATAAAGCAAGATGATTGACAGCACTGTTTGTCCAGACTGGTAACATCAACATTGGCAAAATGCCTCAAATCTCACAAGGCCTGTTGAAAGCGTGTATTGGAGACTCATAAGTCAAAAAGACATGTGCAAGCCAGGCAAGTAAAGAATATGAATCTTGCAAACATCTTTGAGCATTTCACCTTGACCAATCCTTGTCTTTTGGAGCCACTAGAAACATTCAATGGTAAAATATTTACTCTGGTATTAGGAAGCACATGAAATGTCAAATTATCTCTTTGAAAAATAATGAAATATCCTGAAATGCTTGAGGGTATAACATGAAACATCATTTATCCTCCTATTCATATTACGAGGGGGGACCCAAAAATAACCGGAATTTTGTTGTTGTTAGGTTGATACTTGTGCTACGTGGTTGGGCCGCTAGGGCGATCTAGTTACACTCCTCACAAGGTTGTGCTTGTGTTCAGTGAATTTTGTAAAAGTAGTTTTGTGCAACCGTCGTTTTTTATGATGGCCGATTATCGTGAGCAACGCGCGGCAGTGAAATTTTGTTTTCTTCTTGAAAAAAGTATTGCAGAAACTATTGAAATGGTATGACAACCCTGAACCACCCACCCTACTCACTGGATGTAGCTCCATGTGATTTTTTTTTGTTCCCTCGGATGAAAAAAGACTTGAAAGGAAGGCGAAGAGGTAAAACAAGAAACGACCAGAGCATTTATGGGCATTACTTCAGACGAATTTAAAAAATGTTTCGAACAATGGAACAAACGGTTAGATAAGTGTATTTCCGCCAATGGAGAGTACTTTGAAAAAGACTAATTGTAGTTTGCATAGAAAATTAAATTAAACATGTTTTATAAATATTTCTGGTTATTTTTGGGTCCCCCCCCCCTTATAACCGGTTGCTACGGTTAAGACAAGGTTTTTTTGTTCCTTGGCTCAAGTAATAATATTTTCTTTAATTTAACATTTTCTTGTTTATCTTCTTTTTAATAAAATGCAGCTATCTGTCTGTGTATGTGTGTCCAATCCCTCTGAGCAATCTGATTCTTCAGTTTGGCTTTGGTTTGATTGGTCTGTTTGGCTTTATTGACACAATCAACAGAGGAAGAGTTGAGAAAGAAAGGCTCAGACACACGAGAGTCACCTTCGAAGACAGAACGTATTTTGCAAGAATATGAATGTTTTCTCAACGGGTAATAGGGCCCGACTGCCATGTTTGTCTTTGGTGACATGATCAACAGAGGAAAGAGCGGGCAAGAGAGGCTCAGACACATGAGGATAGTGAATAAAGTTGCAGGAGGATCGCTGAGAGTCACCCTCAAACACAGAAAGTATTTGCAAGTATATGAATGATGTTTCGATGATCGATGGAGGAAGCGCTGGAGAAGAGAGACTCAAGGATACCGAGTAAAGGTGTAGCATGAACGTTGAGAGTCACCTCAATGACGGAAAGTATTTGCAAAACTATGAATGATGGTTTCATAGTTTGTAATCAGTGTGCTGACTGCCATGTTAGTCTTTGGTGACATGACTGTAAGAGTAAGTTTAATCTGGGGCATTGTAATTGGGCATCATGTTGGACAATGGAAGGACGACAACATACAGTATCTACACCTGAATATGATGTAATATTATATGTGTTTACAAAGGATGCAATGACAAATGTAAAGGTACCAGTGATGTTGTGGGAAATTCATAAGACTAGAAGAGGGAATGGTTATTCATTTGATGCAAGTTTACTTAGGCAAATGAAAGGCTATAAGAAAGCCAGAACAGCACACAAAATACTGACTGTAGCACTTAATATTCATGTTAGTGGATTTGATATACAGTTAAATGTTATGATTTTCCAAGAAGAGAAAATATGGTACCATGCAGTACAAATGTGACTTTTTAATTGCAAAAACATTGAATTCTTATGGCCCCCTCATAAGGTAGAAGTAAAACGAAGGCCAAAGTGAGACCTTTAGGGAGCCATAGGAGCTGGTTTAGGTATAGGAGTTTTAGGCCTAGGGTCTCTCAATACTGCTGATATAACAGCACTATACAACAAAATATCATCTACTGGTGTAAAACAGGCAAATAGTTTGCAAACTCTGACTCATTGGGGGCCAGATTTGGCAGAGAAACATTTACAGGACCTGCTTTTATGGAAATTCCATCATAGGTGGTGTCACACACATGTAACGTGGCTAGTTAAATATAATTTTGTAAATTTGGCTATTGGTAATGTGTTTCGTCCCCTTGTGTGGTATATTTTGACTAATTTGTGTATTAATTATGTATTATGTATAAATTATGTTTACTGTATTGGTAATATATTCATGTTTAATTACATAGGTATACATTGAAAAAAATGTTTGATTTCATGTGATTTTTATGTATTTTAGGGTGCTGATAAGTGAAAGCCATTTTTCTCCATTACGTAACATTTTTGACGAATAACATTTTTTATCACTTTTCAAAATGGTTTTTGCTCTACAATTAAATATCAATATTTTATTTTATTGATAATTTCCTGCAATGTAATAGTTTCTAATATTAAAATCTATGTTTAAAGCAAAATGGTGATTTTGTTTGATAATAAGGTGAGACTGTAACTTGAACTGAACATGGTGATGAGTCATAGCAGCAGGTAACAGCATGTGAAGCTGTAAGAGACAAGTCTGTAATAAATACGCATCAATACCCACTGCTCATTCTCTGCATTTGAAAGAAACCTACAAGAACTTTAAAAATCTTCTTAAGAAAATGAAATACAATGAGCACCGCTGATTCGAATGTGGGAACTGAAACTTCTGTGTATATAACTGGGTCAGCAGTGAGGGCAGACAAAATTCCCATGAATTTACATTGGGTTCAGAAGTAATGGCCATATCAAAAGTTCGAGCATACTTTATGGATTTGTGATGAAACTTGACACAGTACTGTTGGGATCCGTGGAGGTCACCAGGGGGAGCTGCAGAGCACTACATTGGGCTTCCACTCATTTGGAACTGATTCCATGTGTGACAACCCACCTGGAGCACTCCCAGGGCCAACTCACAGGATTCTGGAAATCAGAGTCAGGCGGAAGAGGGACGAAGCTTACCAAGAGAAGTGGAGGCAGATAGGAGAGACAGAGAGAAGGAAAAAAGAAGGGACTGTATATTTGGTGCTTTATGTACTGTGCTGTTGTGGGGAGCGAAGGAGACACGCCTCCCGTGTGTAAATAAATATGTGCTGTGCTGAATCTGTATCTCTGGCTTTCTGTTTCTGTGTTGGGGTATCTGAAATGCCCCTGGTTTCCACAACATATATATATATATATATATATATATATATATATATATAGTGCTGTAAAAAGCCCGGGCTCCTAGAAACTATTGAAATTATCAGAAAAACAATTGAAATGCAAAGTCAGCGGTTTCGTTTTGCGGATGTGCTCACCCCCTTGTCTATCAGTGACTAAGTGAGTTTCTCTCTCGTTTGTCTTTCCTCTGCGTTTTTTTTAAGTTTCATACTGTGGCCTTGTGCTTCTTTCTTCTTCCAACTCTTTAACTTGGGGCCACCTTGCCAGCTCTTTGAGTTTCATGCTGTAGCCTCGTAATTTCGGGCAGGACAGACACACACACACTTCCACGCATAGATGTTTTATATATATATATATATATATATATATATATATATATATATATATATATATATATATATATTGTGGTCCCCGGCCGGGCTCCAGCTTGTGCCTCCTCCAGACCGCGAGGAGGCGTCCGCCCTGGTTATGTTGGGGGCCTCGGGGTGTGGCTTCAGAGGAATGCTGGGAAGCAGCTGGAGCCCATCCGGGTTCCCATTTAAGGGGCTGCCTCCCTCCAGTCATAGGCGGATGTCGGGAACATCTTTCTGTAGATGGCCTGGCGCAGCAGCGGACCCCACACACTCACCGCGGGAGCGGCATGTGCACATACCCGCGGGAGCGGTTTGCCCCACGGACCGCCACCGGACCGCAGTGTGGCCATGCTCCCCGGGTGTGGAGGAAGGAAACCGGGCGTTGCCAGAACGCAGCGGACTCCAAGAGTCGCGCTGCCGAGAAGGACAGCCCGGCCGGCGTTGCGACGCAGAAGGCCACACCGAGGCAGGGGCCTCAGCATGACGGGATCTGGAAGGTAAGTGCCCTGCACTACGGTAATCGGCCCTGCCGGGTTGGCTTTACCTTGTTTTCCACAGGCAGGGACGATCCGGATCCGCGTCCGTGGCAAGAGCATGCCGGTCCACAGGCTGTCGGCAGCGCGAGGGCAGCAGCAGAGGAGGCTGCGTTATCGGAGCCGCTGCAGCTCGGTAATTCGCAACAGCTGCGACGCTGCGAGGAGGCATGCCACCGCACCCAGAAAGGGGGAGACAAGATGGCCGCGGGCCGGATGTCCCGCCTGCTGACAGGCACGGGATTGGCCGGTGTGTCTTGTGTGCCCGCCAATGACGGTACAGAGGCGGGACCAAGGAAAGCCAGTCTCGTGCTGAGGAGAGACACGATTAGGCCAGAGGGAGTGGCCCACAGGAGGCAGGCGACGAGTGGCGCTGATCGACAGGTAAGCCCACCGGCGTCTGTCTCTCTGTTTTCGCCAGCGGCTCGCCGCGAGCCGGAGGGATCCCTTCGGCCCGCCGAGTCGCCTCTTTTACAGTTGCTGGGTGCTATCGTCGTCCGGTTGGAGCAGCTGAGGGGGAAGGCGGTCGCGTCGGGAGAGACGCCGAATATTACGGAGGATCGACGCGACGCTGGAGCCTTTGGCCGACGAAGTACCGCGGGGAAGGTAAGTCTTGCCATCCCAGTAAAGCATGAGAGGGGTTTCGCCGAATACGGCCGCGACTATGTAAAAGAAGACCAGCTCCGAGTAGGCAAATCCCCAACAGCCACCCACGTGTCTTCTGGTTATGTTAGGGGCCTCGGGTGATGGGCTTGGAAGCCCAGCCCTGTAGGGACCCATGGCCACCGCCTGTCGGCGCCCCAGTGCCTGAATGTCCCGGGAGCCCAGCACTTCCGCCACACCAGGAAGTGCTGGGGAAGACGACGGGGGACACCCGGACGGCTTCCGGGTGCGCAGCTGGCACTTCCGCCACACTGGGGCGTGGCTTCGGAGGAATGCCGGGAAGCAGCTGGAGCCCATCCGGGTTCCCATTTAAGGGGCCGCCTCCCTCCAGTCATAGGCGGATGTCGGGTGGAAGAGGATGGAGCTAGAGTGAAGACGGGAGGCAGCCAAGAGAGAGGCACAGAGACTGAGAGGCCTGGATTTTTGGGAATCGGTGCAAGAGGCACTGGGATTTGTGCATTATAAATATAGGGTGAAAATACGATGTCCGTCTGTGTGTGTCTGGGCCAGCGTCCACAATATATATACAACCTTGAGGCGGATGGGCTACAACAGCAGAAGACCCCACTGGGTACCACTCATCTCCACTACAAATAGGAAAAAGAGGCTACAATTTGCACAAGCTCACCAAAATTGGACAGTTGAAGACTGGAAAAATGTTGCCTGGTCTGATGAGTCTCGATTTCTGTTGAGACATTCAAATGGTAGTCAGAATTTGGCGTAAACAGAATGAGAACATGGATCCATCATGCCTTGTTACCACTGTGCAGGCTGGTGGTGGTGGTGTAATGGTGTGGGGGATGTTTTCTTGGCACACTTTAGGCCCCTTAGTGCCAATTGGGCATCGTTTAAATGCCACGGGCTACCTGAGCATTGTTTCTGACCATGTCCATCCCTTCATGACCACCATGTACCCATCCTCTGATGGCTACTTCCAGCAGGATAATGCATCATGTCACAAAGCTCAAATCATTTCAAATTGGTTTCTTGAACATGACAATGAGTTCACTGTGCTAAAATGGCCCCCACAGTCACCAGATCTCAACCCAATGGAGCATCTTTGGGATGTGGTAGAAGGGGAGCTTCGTGCCCTGGATGTGCATCCCACAAATCTCCATCAACTGCAAGATGCTATCCTATCAATATGGGCCAACATTTCTAAAGAATGCTTTCAGCACCTTGTTGAATCAATGCCACGTAGAATTACATCTGCATCTACAAATAACACCCTGAACTCTCATTTCTTTTAGTTTGATGCCCACACTCTCATGTGGCACCTTATCAAATGCTTTCTGAAAGTTCTGATAAATAATATCAGATACTTCCTTTTTCTACTTCTAAATAGAATTCCAGCATGTTGGTAAAACACAACCTACCTCATCAGAACCCAGGCTGACCGTTCACTTACTCTTTTATTCTTGTCCAGTGGTGCTTAATCATTTCCGTAATAATTGTTATCACTATTTTACCTGTGATGCACATCAAGCTCACTAGCATCTAGTTGATTGGATTTGGTAGAGCACCCTTTTTTATTATAATATTGATGATTTTTGTTTTCCAGTATTTAGAAATGTCTCCAGTGTGCAGTGACTTCCAAAAGATATGCTTCAAGGGTATAATATACTGTACATGCTCACTATCCTCCTTAAGCAGATGTATGCTATGCAAGCTATTATATGTTTATTATATATATATATATATATATATACTGTATATATATATATATATATATATATATATATATATAGTATATATATATATATATATATATATATATATATAGTAATAAGGTTTCTTTTGAAAAGAATAATATTTCCACAAAGAAAAAGTTTTGGGGACCGTCCCCATATAATGTCGTCCAGACAAATAAAGAAAACACGATTCACAGTCTTAAATAAAACAATGAACAATTTTCTTGAGAAAAAATGGCGACTTTATAGAGGGAAGGATTATGGGACAGGAAATGGTTGGCAGTAAGTGACGTCTTGAAACAGGAACCGGAAGTGACGTCATCGGGATGGGACGGAGGTGATGTGAATTGATGGAGCCGGAAGTGACGTCATCATGGTGGAACCGGAAGTGACGCGCCGCGCCATTTTGGAATCCGGAAGTGGAGGAGTTATTTTTCTTCCAGTTTTCTGTCGGGCAAAAGAGATTTAGGTAAGTACCACGTGACAACCCTCTATCTTGCGATGTTTCACTCACCGCACATGTGTGACATGACGCCCCCTTCAGCCCAGACCCCTCGGGTCGGGCGACCTGCACCGAGAGGTCGTGGACACAAGAGAGAGCATCTGCGTTGGCCTGCAAGGAACCTTTACAATAAATGACATTGAAACGATAAGGTTGAAGATTCAAAAACCACCTAGTGACGCGAGGGTTAGACTCCCGATGAAGGGACATCCACTGTAAAGCGGCATGATCCGTCACCAGAGTAAACTCCCGCCCCAGTAGGTAGTACCTCAAAGACGTAACAGCCCACTTAATCGCCAAGGCTTCGCTCCACCGCAGCATACTTGGTCTCGGTCCAGCAGTTTCCGCTCAGGTACATAACAGGGTGTTCAGCACCATCAACGCATTGGCTCAGCACGGCACCTAAGCCTGTGGCCGATGCGTCGGTCTGGAGGAGAAAAGGAATAGAAAAATCAGGAGATTGTAAAACAGGTGCTGAAGTAAGGGCCAACTTTAAGTCATATATATATGAATTGTGGGGCCTTAGCAGTGTGTCTACCAGACGTTGGAAAGTAGCTGGTGCCCCGTGCAAGCCAAAAGGAAGGACCCTGTACTGCCAATGTCCACTGGGCGTACTAAAAGCGTTTTTTTCTTTGGCGGAGTCCGCTAAGGGAATTTGCCAATACCCTTTCGTCATGTCAAGAGTAGTTAGGAATTGAGCGTTCCCCAGCCGATCAAGTAAATCATTTATCCGCGGCATGGGATACGCATCAAATGTAGAGACCTGATTAAGTCGACGAAAGTCATTACAAAACCTCCATGACCCATCAGGTTTAGAAACTAAGACAATTGGACTAGACCAAGGGCTATGGCTTTCCTCAATAACCCCTAATTCTAGCATTCGTCTAATTTCCAACTCTACTTCCGCTTTCCCTCCGGAGCCTATAAGGTCTCTCTCTGACAATCACTCCAGGGTTAGTAATAATATCATGAACAATCAACGCAGTACGCCCTGGTATCTCGTCCACAACTTTAGGGACAGACAAGATAGCCGCCTCGAGATCTTGTCGTTGTTTGAATGTCAAATCGGGCCAAAATTGAGATGGGCACATGACATAAACAGAGAACGAGGCTGATTGGACGAGGGATCAGGTTCCCTGTCCTTCCATGGTTTCAGCAAATTAATATGATATACTCGTTCAGTAGGTCGCCGATTAGGTTGTTTAACCAAATAATCAACGAGACCTTTTCTTTCTTTAATTTCATAAGGGCCTTGCCAATGTGCTAACAACTTTGAATGAGAAGTTGGGACGAGTACCATCACACGATCACCCGGGACAAACTCCCGAATGGTGGTGTTTCGGTTATAATAACGGGACTGCGCTGCTTGTGCCTTTTCCAAATTTTCTTTTAGAATAGGTCTGATTTTTCTAGTCTATCGCGTAATTGCGCGATATATTCAAGAATATTTGAAGTTGGGAGGACCTCCTCTTCCCATCCTTCTTTTAGCATATCCAAAAGTCCTCTGGGTTGTCTTCCATATAATAATTCAAAGGGAGAGAAACCAGTAGAGGTCTGAGGGACTTCCCGATAGCAAACAAACGAGAGGAAGCAACTGATCCCAGTTTCTTCCATCCTCGTTAACTACCTTGCGTAACATCTGTTTCAAAGTTTGATTAAACGCTCTACCAATCCGCCAGTTTGGGGATGATAGACAGACGTTTTCAGATGTTTTATTCTGAGTAATTTGGCTACTTCCTGAACGTCTCGAAGTGAAAGGAGTCCCTTGGTCCGTTAAAACCTCTTTGGGGATCCCAACACGAGCGAATATCCCTACTAATTCCCGTGCGATGTTTTTTGTATTAGCTGAGCGCAAAGGAACAGCTTCCGGAAAGCGAGTGGCATAATCTACTAGCACCAAAATATATTTAAAACCTTTTAACGAGGGTTCCAATGGTCCTACGAGATCGATACCGACTCGCTCAAAGGGATATCAATAAGGGGAAGGGGAACGAGAGGAGCTCGCCTTCTAGGAATCTGGCGAAGTTGACACCGGACAGAAGCGCAAAATCGCCGGACCTCCTCGTTAATTCCCGCCAATAGAATCGGAGCTTTATTCTCTCTAACGTTTTTTCGGAGCCTAAATGGGCTCCTAGAAGGTGAGCGTGTGCTAATTCACACACCTTTCGCCAAAAGTGCGTGGAATTAACAACAACGCTCGCACTTCTCCCTCGTGATCTGCCACTCTATATAATAATTCATTTTTAATACAAAGAAGGCATCGGTGGCATGGGATCCAGGGTTGTATAACCCTCGGTAGATACTACTGCATTCCTAATATTTTTAAGGAATCATCGCTCCATTGTTCCCTTTTAAAAGATGATGGTGTTAATAGAATTGAGCAGTTAAATCTTGTATAGGGTCTTGTGCGACCTTAAGGGGCGTGGTTTCTGTCTCCACGTCTTCTGCGTTAACTGCGCTGGTTCCCGCAGAGGTCGATGGGACATCAATTTCTTCACATTGGGTACCCGTATGGGTCCGTGCTACTGTGGGACATGGCGTGGAGGCAGTCGGAGCAGTATTCTCCATTACTAAGCCCAAATGTTTCGGAGGTACAGTTACGTTATTACCGCTGGTAATATTATTCCAGTCTCTACCCAATATAACTGGAAAAGGGGGATCCGGTAATACAGCCATGGCCATACTTGTTAGGTGATGATTCACTGATATTACACATCTGGCCGTTTTATAATACCTGAAATCCCCATGAATACATTTTAGACTAGTTTTTATCCTAGTCCACTGTTGCGTAAAACAAACGGGTGGCAACAATGGAAATGTTACTCCGGAATCAAACATTGCTCTTACCTTCCTACCATTTATAATAACTGCACCTGTATATGGAAGAGATAAAGGATTAGTCACAGTGGCACAATACCTTTCTCCCTTAACTAATGAGCAATCCATGGCTCGATAGTACAGTTAGGGGACAGATGTCCAATCTCCCCACACTTGAAACAGCGGGAAGACTAGCACCTCTGTCCCGCTTACGGACGGCAGGCTCGGGAGCTTGTCGGGTGGGCTCAGGAGTTGCCCCACGTGCCTGTTGGGTTCGACGAGAGAACCGTTCCGATTTCCCTGATTTGCAAGCCGCCCAATGACGCTCCGTGATCTGGATCAAAGAGTCCATGTCCTCAAAATTATGTTTCCGGACTTGCTGGGCGATATGGTCAGGGAGGGCATGCACAAAAGTCTCGCAAGCGAGCAGTTCAGCCATTTTATGGGAATTATTGATATCGGGCCGTAGCCAGCGACATACTTTTCCCCAGGCTTCAAAGCCCTGGGTTCTTATGGGCTGTCGGGATCAAACTGCCACTCCTCCATTCTCTCGCCTGCTGCTCCGGAGATACGCCGTAGCGCTTGAAGACCTCCTTTTTTAAAGCGTCATAATCAGCAGCCTGCTCCTCAGTTAGATCGTAATAAGCTCTCTGCGCCGTCCCTTCAGGTAGGGAGCCAGTATGTACGCCCATTCCGACCTCGCCACGCTCCGCTTAGCGCACGCCGAAAATCAAAAGTATGTCTCAATGTCATCTGACTCAGTTAGTGTTGCTATAGCAACAGGTGGTGGCCAGGCGACCTCCATCCGTGCACTTGCAGTAGCAGCAGCAGCACGAGCGTTGGCTTCAGCTACTTGGGTCCTTGTTTCCCCCATCTGTAGCTTCAGGGTTTGCAGATCTGTCATGATGGTGCTCAAAATAGAATTAAGGTCCTGTTCCTCCGACATCTTTTAAACTTGACGAAGAACAATCCTTGTCGACTACGCCAATGTAATAAGGTTTCTTTTGAAAAGAATAATATTTCCACAAAGAAAAAGTTTTGGGGACCGTCCCCATATATTGTCGTCCAAAACAAATAAAGAAAACACGATTCACAGTCTTAAATAAAACAATGAACAATTTTCTTGAGAAAAAATGGCGACTTTATAGAGGGAAGGATTATGGGACAGGAAATGGTTGGCAGTAAGTGACGTCTTGAAACAGGAACCGGAAGTGACGTCATCGGGATGGGACGGAGGTGATGTGAATTGATGGAGCCGGAAGTGACATCATCATGGTGGAACCGGTAGTGACGTCGTCGCGGCCATTTTGGAATCCGGAAGTGGAGGAGTTATTTTTCTTCCAGTTTTCTGTCGGGCAAAAGAGATTTAGGTAGGTACCACGTGACAACCCTCTATCTCGCGATGTTTCACTCACCTTTAGGCTCTTTGACTGCCTCCTAATCGCACATGTGTGACAATATATATATATATATATATATATATATATATATATATATATATATATATATACAGTAATATGAAAAAGTTTGATAACCCCTCTTAATTCTTTGGATTTTTGTTTATCATTGGCTGAGCTTTCAAAGTAGCAACTTCCTTTTAATATCTGACATGCCTTATGGAAACAGTAGTATTTCAGCAGTGACATTAAGTTTATAGGATTAACAGAAAATATGCAATATGCATCATAACAAAATTGGACAGGTGCATACATTTGGGCACCCCAACAAAGATATGACATCAATACTTAGTTGAGCCTCCTTTTGCTAATCTAACAGCCTCTAGACGCCTCCTGTAGCCTTTGATGAGTGTCTGGATTCTGGATTGAGATATTTCTGACCATTCTTTCATTCAAAATCTTTCCAGTTCAGTTCAATTTGATGGCTGACGTGCATGGACAGCCTGCTTCAAATCATCACATTGATTTTTGATGATATTCAAGTCAGGGGACTGTGACGGCCATTCCAGAACATTGTAATTCTCTGTCTGCATGAATGCCTTTGTAGATTTCGAACTTTATTTTGGGTCATTGTCTTGTTGGAATATCCAACCTCTGTGTAAGTTCAACTTTGTGACTGATGCTTGAACATTATCCTGAAGAATTTGATGATATTGAGTTGAATTCATCCGACCCTCGATTTTAACAAAGGCCCCAGTCCCTGTATTAGCCACACAGCCCCACAGCATGATGGAACCTCCACCAAATTTAACAGTAGGTAGCAGGTGTTTTTCTTGGAATGCGGTGTTCTTCTTCCGCCATGCAAAGTGCTTTATGCTATGACCAAATAACTCAATTTTTGTCTCATCAGTCCAAAGCACTATCTTCCAAAAAGAATCTGGCTTGTCTAAATGAGCATTTGCATACAACAAGCGACTCTGTTTGTGGCATGAGTGCAGAAAAGGCTTCTTTCTCATCACCCTGCCATACAGATGTTCTTTGTGCAAATTGCGCTGAATTGTAGAACGATGTACAGATACACCATCTGCAACGAGATGTTCTTGCAGGTCTTTGGAGGTGATCTGTGGGTTGTCTGTAACCATTCTCACAATCCTGTGCATTTGCTGCTCCTGTATTTTTCTTGGCCTACCAGACCTGCTGGGTTTAACAGCAACTGTGCCTGTGGCCTTCCATTTCCTGATTCCATTCCTTACAGTTGAAACTGACAGTTTAAACCTCTCAGATAGCTTTTTGTAGCCTTCCACTAAACCATGATAATAAACAGTCGTTGTTTTAAGACCTTTTGAAAGTTGCTTTGAGGATCCCATGCTGTCTGTCACTCTTCAGAGAAGAGTCAAAGGGAAGCACAACTTACAAATGACCACCTTAAATACCTTTTACCACTCATGATTGGACACACCGGTCTATGAAGTTCAAGGCTTAATGAGCTCATCCAACCAAGTAATCAGCATTGAGCAGTGACAGGCATTCAAATCAGCAAAATGACAAGGAGACCCAGATTTGTGAACAGCCAGTTTTGCACATTTGATTTAATTTCAGATAACTAAATACTGCTTCACTAAAAATCTTTGTTCGGAAAACACCTCAGAACTCTGATGTTCCTAGGAAATGAAAGACACACAACTGTTATCTTTTTGTTGAAAGTAGAGTCAATTATTATGCAGGCTGAGAGGGGTTCCCAAACTTTTTCATATGACTGTATATATATATATATATATATATATATATATATATATATATATATATATATATATATATATATATATATATATATATATATATATATGTTAATTCTCAAAGGGACATTTTCTTTTCACATGAGCTTTGGAGGTCTGAGCACAGGGTCAGCTATCGTGCACCACCCCTGGAGCAATTTTCAGGTTAAGGGCCTGAGTGGAGTAGAATCCCTTCTTGTAGTAATGGGATTTGAACAGGCAACTTTCCAGATACCAGCACTTATGCTTAGCATCAGAGCTACGACTTACCCTGTGTGAAAAACATTTCTACTGTGTTTATGACATATAACAGTAAAATGACTAAACTATTAATACGGTTAGCAGACTTCATTAGAATCTATTCAGGCCTCATTGTGCAAGTTCATGTTGGATTACTTTGTTCATTTAAAAAACAAGATAAGTAAAAACAAAATTTGTTCACTCAGTTGCTTACTGTATTATCTAATGTTAGATTTTAGACAAAAAGGCCTGAAAACATTCAGTGCCAAAAATTTGAGGTAATCAGAAAGGGACAAAATGGGACTGTATTTGATTAAAATATCACAGGGAGCCAAATCTGTAATGGAAGGATTGGGCTCAGCGCAGAAAGGAATGCTAGTCAGGGTGGCAGACATTAGAAGAGCCAAGATACACTAAATATAAAATGTATAGATGCTGCTCTTGACAAATTGCATGCCTTGAATCTCAGACTGGGTGCTGCCGAAGTGTATTAATTAACCAGGCTCTGCATTTTATATCTGCAAAGGGGCATTGCTTTTGACAATGTGACAATTATAAGAGATGTTATTATTGTTATTATTATTATTATTTGGGCATCTATGTGGTATTGATAATCTTAGTGCCCTGACAAATGGCATGTTTATCTGATAATGTAAGGAAGTAATGTAAAATTGATCTGATTTACTATTATTATTATTATTTAGGCGGCATCAAAGGAGAGAAATTAGCAAAACAGAAGCGGTGAAGTTGAACGAGGTGTGAATGATGTGTCACACAACAATACAAGATGTAAAAAGTTGCCAAATTAACATACACTAGACACTGCTTAATCGTTTATTAGCACCATGTCCTCAAAAATCCATCAGTGTCAGTTTTATTGCCATCTTGACTACTGTTTGGGTAGAGTCTGAATGTTTTTCCTATGTTCTTTAAGAACAGTCACCATAATAAAGCTGATCACGGTGCCTAGAAGACAAACATTAAGTCAGGCCAATACCCTATTGAAGGCAAAATGTATTAAATGTGCTATTAAGGTGATGTTAAAGCAGTAGTCAGATTATCTAATGATGTGTCAGGTGGGTTTCTATTGATTGTTCATCTTTCTTCAAGGAAGCAGGAGGAAGTGTCTATAGTACATCTATAGATGTGTGTTAGGAAAAATCCTGTTTTCCTCTAGGAGGCGCTAGCTCCCTAGAAATACGTTCATTTTGCAATTGCGGCGTCTTAAGTAACCTGAACCTAAATAGATATATTATAACGAGGCAATACGGTGGTAAGAAATCACATAAGAGAAAATAACAGCTTTCTTTAGTGACGTTTTACGCGGCATAACAAACAGGAAGCCATGAGGAGACCTCATGTAGAGTCTTACATTTTCGGCGCTGCACTGGAAGGATTTTCATGATCAGAAAACGTTATTTCCCATCCGTCCGTCAGCTTCAAAGGTGTGCTGGGCAGTGTTCCAAGGCTTTATACTCTTTCTCCATGTGCACGCCCCTACTTAGGTAAATCATGCCATTCCAAACAAGGAAAAGAAGATCCAATGTCATGCTGACTGTCACACAGAAATAGTACAATCCCCATTTTTGTAGTTGTCCCTTTCTTGTCTTCTAATGCTTGCCTAGCAGTTCTAAATGATGAGCCCTCAGTGTGCTAAATCTGGCCTTGTGTTAGCTGTACATGTGAGGAGAGGCAGATTTATAAAAGATTTTTTGTACAGAGCACAGTGACATATTAAATGGTTCTGCTTTACCATTTATACATACCAAGGTTCTTCAGACTCCGGCAATATATAAGATATGTGGCATACGATATAAGATACCATCTTGGTAACCTCGAAAAAATGATTTTATGCCATGAAATAGTTTGTAAAGATGTCTTTCAAGAAGCAAGTTCAACACAGAACTGAGAACAAGATGGCCAGTTCCTGAATTATAGAGTCACTTGGCTGGAAGGGGGCGAGTTGAGGACGGAAGACAACAGAAGTGACATCAGCAGTGGAGTGGCTGTCAGTCTTGTGTTCTGCAGAGGGAGGAAGAGAAAAAGTGTTAGACCACAGCACCAACCCCTTGGTTTGGCAGGAGATTACCATCACTGTATACAGTATATAAACATATATACACATATAAAATAACGTGGTATTTTGATATTTTAGTGATATCAGCCTTTTAAAAGTTTAACGTGACATACCACTGAAAATGAAGGTTTCCCTCAATGTGTGTTTTCCTAAATTTTAATATTGGTTAAACAAAAATAAAATTTCCCTTGCCAGACAACTTTGATTATGCACAGCATATAATAAAAAATATCTAGGAATGGATGGATGGAAAATATCAGTATGTCCTGCCACTTTTAATATTCCATTAAATTTGAGCAGCCATAAAAGTTACCTTGCTTGCTAAATGCCAGCTTGTCTAATTATGTGCTGCCTCTTAATGCCCAGGTATTACAGCTAATAATTTATGTACAGTACTTCTGTGATCAGCATTATTTATTTATTTATTTAGTACTGTATTTAGCTTATTATTAAAATGAAACATGTTAAATGGAAATTAAATACTATTTGTAGCTGGGTCTTTTCTAGTTTCCTAAAATCAAACTGCTACTGAGTTGGCAAGATAGGATCCAGCATGAGTCAAGCATGTAACAAAACAAATTTCTCAGTACATTAAAGTTTGTTTAAAAAAGTGTAACAGTTCACAGAAAAATAGAGAAAAAAGTAATTACAAACTTAGCTTTTTCTTCTTAAACTTCAGTTACTTTCTATACTTAAAGGTTTCATTATTTCTCAATGGCAAACTGACATATGCTTTTATTTATTATATTCAGTATGTTGTATATGTATGGCACATTCAATATGGTCAATATGATACAGAAGCTGTTTGCCCTCCATGGCTTACCAACTGTAAGGCAGATCCTAAACTGGGACTAGTCTGTAGTCAGAAGGACAAGAAATAATTAGAATATTCCATTTGAATTTAACTTGTGGAGAATATAATACAAACACCCGCAACTTTTGCATTAATATGTAGGCAAACATTTTAACATAACTAAGAAAATATGTCTATCATTTTAACATATCCTAAAATAACTAACCAATGGCTCTTACACTGTTTACAATAAGGCATGTCTGGAAAAATGCATGGAAGTCTCACAGGCTTGGAGAATGTTAAGAATGCATCTTTTCCTGATTGGGTTATTCTGTAATAAAGAACTGAAATGTGATGAATCTCCATTTTGGCCTTTTTTAGTTCAGATTGCTTAATTTATGTATTTATTTGATTTATTTTTCCTTGATGTTAGTTATTTTTATTGTTATTCTGGCAATGCCATTTTGTTTTTACCTTTGCATACCTGCAGATTTGCAGCCAGGTTTTATAGTTAACGTTTTGTACACCCTGATCGTTATTATTGCCAGTGTGCTATACTCCCCTTGATATGTTTTTTGGGTCATAAAAATCATTTTAACTGTTAATATTTATTTATTTATCTATTATTTACAGAGTTAGCACAACGGTTCCTATGTGCTTGCCAGGGGATGATGTCTGAGGTTCTGGTTTGTGTGATGTTTGAGTCATAAGATTTAAAGTTTTACTCCTGGTAATTCCGAATTATTCAAGTTTGCAGATATTACAAAGAATCTAAATCATATGTTTAAAGAAAGGTTCCCAGGTTTTGTGTTTTTGGTTTTGACGACTGTAACAATTCGCATACAGCTTTTACAAAACAGACAGTAAAAATCGTTTTGTAGTTTTTTGTGTTTGAAAGGTGGGGATTTTTTGTGTGTGTGTGTGTGGAAGCAAAGAATACTGCTCCCCAAAGCCTCCTTTACACTTCCATGTTTACCAGTGTTCTTTTCTGTACCTACGTAATGCATGTTATTTGTCGTACAGCAGTATAATCAGCTCTGCTTGTGGCTTTCATTCACACCTCCAAAAAGGAGTGTAGTATAATTTTCATAAATGTAATATGCTGCATGAATTTCTCACAAAGTCACACTTAAACACTTCATTGTGCCAATTACTGTTTTTCTCCATAGGAAGAGTCAGTGCTTCCAAACTGCACCCTAACCACCTTGTCCTAGTTGAGGATATGCACACTTTAGAGATCTTTATTAATAAACTAAATGGCAGTCAGATGCATCTAGAATTAATGCATAACGACTGGCTCTGTCTGTCTCTATCATTATTCTATCTCCTGCCTACTCATTTCACCTCTCTTTCATATGTCTCAACAAGGGATCCATAACATCAAAAGAATATAAAACAGAAAGTGCTTTATGATGAAAGCCTTGGGCATGCCGATTGATAAAGACAAATCTGGATGCAGTTAAAGGTAAAAAGAAGTGATGCTTTACATTTATTCAGGTGGGAGTCTCCAGGTAAATGTTGGGATAAGTTAAATAACTAAAGAGATTATCTTTTTTTAATATTGAGTATACTGTATATAAGTTGATAAAACAATTGGGCTCACAGACCACAATGACATAATGATTATCTATTCCCTTCTGCGTACACCTTGACATCCTAAAGATATGCATATTAGACTAGTTGTTGTCTTTAAACTGGTGTGGTACATGGCTAGTAGTAGTTGAAGTAGTCATAGTAGTCATAGAAGTCGAAGTAGCTGTAGAAGTCTAAGTAGTCAAAATAGTCATAGAAGTCAAAGTAGTCAAAGTAGTTGTAGTAGTATTTTTGTAATATCTATAGAGTAATAATAATAATAATAATTTTACACATTTCTATAGGCGATGGGCTGGCACCCTGCCCGGGGTTTGTTCCTAACCTGTGCCCTGTGTTGGCTGGGATTGGCTCCAGCAGTCCCCTGTGACCCCGTGTTAGGATATAGCGGGTTGGACAATGACTGACTGACTGACTGACTGACATTTATATAGTGCTTTTCTTACTACTCAGAGCACTTCAGTGAGTGGGGAGCCACTTCCACCACCACTAATGTGTAGCACCAACCTGAATAATGCGACCTCAGCCATTATTGCACCAGTATTCTTACCATACATTAGCTATAAGGTGATGAAGAGTGAGTTGAGCTAGCCAGTTAGAGACCACAGATGATTTGGGGGCCAGAATGACTAGGACGTGGTGGGCAATTTAGCCTGGATATCTGGGTACACCTTACTCTTTTTATGACGACAGAGGGTCAGAATTCTGGTTTTACGTCTCGTCCAAAGGACGGTGCCATTTTTACAACACAGTGTTCCCGTCACTGCATTTGGGCATTGGGATCCACATTCAGAACACAGGATAAGAGCACCCTGCTGGCCTCACCAACTCCTCTTCCAGAAGCAACCCAAGCTTTTTCCTAGATGGTCTCCCATCCAAGTATTGGTCAGGGCCTGAACATGCTTAGCTTCAGGTTTGATAAGCTCTACTGAAGTGCAGGTGGTATTGTACAGTGAATTCTCACTTGTGTATAAAAGCCTAATATCCTACACAGGGCAAAACTCTGCTTTCTACAAGACACTGCTATGATGTTCCCTTTAACAGACAAAGTGGGTCCTGTAAGTGGATGGATGGATAAATGGACAGATGCAACTGTTTTAGGTGGTTCCTAATATTCGCAAAAAAGCAATGTATTTGTCATGAATGTGCCACTTTTTAGGATAGTCCTACTGCCTTTTAAATTCACTGTTTCTTTAGGGTTAGGCTTAGGGTTAGGGTTGGTTGATGACAGCTACCTTTAAATCTTCTTACAGATATTTTTAGACAAAGACTAAAAGTAGAGAAATTTGTTTAGAGAACCCCAAAGACTTAAATGCATATTCAACTTTCCACTCACTGTTAGAATGACTAAGCTATTTAACAGGAAAGCATTGACACATCACTATAAAGTAGAACTTATGAGAAGTAAATCTACACAAATATGCATCACAGGCAAGTTTCAATTCACAAATAGTTTTCTGGAACTGACACTAAAATTGGATTTGCAGGCAAATTTGTCATTAGGAAATATTAAATCCACTAGTTTTTTTAAATTTTCGTTTGGGGGAGTGCATGTAGAAAACAAAGAATACTGCTCCCTAAAGCCTTGTTCACACTTGTTTTCTTCTTCAGTTGCGTAATGCCTGTAACCTGTCGCGCACATAAAAAAAATAAATTCTGCTTATGCATCTCATTACCAGAATCAGCAGAAGAGTGCAGTACATTTTTTAAAATGTGACATTTTGTAAAATTTCTTCACGGAGATACAATTAAACACCCCATCATGCACTTTATCGTGTTTTCATCACTGAAATACAGAACACAGAAAGTCAAGGTTGCAAAAACTCATTCCGGCATTAACTAGCAACCTGCCTTCCAGTGATTTTTGTTTTCACTTCTTCTTCTTTCGACTGCTCCCGTTAGGGGTTTCCACAGCGGATCATCTTCTTCCATATCTTTCTGTCCTCTGCATCTTGTTCTGTTACACCCATCACTTTCATGTCCTCTCTAACCATATCCATAAACCTTTTCTTAGGCCTTCCTCTTTTCCTCTTCCCTGGCAACTCTGTCAGGTTTGATGCATGGAAGTGATCACTCGTACTGCGTTCAGTCAGTTCACTTGAGCTGCTCTCTTGTGTGATGTTGCGATGTCCACGGCTTTATTTAATGTTAGCTAAGACCCGGCACTTAAAAGTTTCTGGCTGCACTCCGGTTGTAATATGACGAAGATGCGCGAGCTCACTCTTGAGAATGCAACGTATAGTTGTCCAGGAGTTAAGCAATCTTGCCTGAAATCAATGGCATCATTTTGTAGGGTGTGTCCCTGAGACTTATTACTTGTCATCGCGCAGCAGAGCTTTACTGGAAATTGGAGGCATCTGAATTGAAATGGGAGATCAGAGAGTATAAAGGGGATTCGAGGAATACATTGAGTGTGGAGAAACACTAGAGACAGCGTGTGTATTAACTTTTGGATTTTTCTGTGAGTATTTGGTGGCAGCGTGACGAAGTTGCTTCCGCAAGACCGCATTAGCTGTGGAGCTCAGCTCGGAGCATATTCTTTTCCTACCTTGTCAATTGTGTAATGCGTTTTTTGAACAGGTTTGATGCATGGAAGTGATCACTCGTACTGCGTTCAGTCAGTTCACGTGAGCTGCTCTCTTGTGTGATGTTGCGATGTCCACAGCCTTATTTAATGTTAGCTAAGACCCGGAACTTAAAAGTTTCTTGCTACAGCAATTTTAACTCCGTTACAAAGTGATCCAAAGTCTCGTTTATACCTCGTGTCTTCACATTAAATTTGTATCTCGCGAATAAAGTATTCGGCGTTTTTCTTCATCGCTCTTTGGTAGCTCTTCCTTCTTTTCTACGTACTGTGGTCACAGTCAATTCACGTGATTACGTGGGAGGCGTGATGATGTCACACGCAGCTCCGCCCCCCACAGCCATCGAGCTAACATCCATTACAGTATATGGAGAAAAATAGGTTCCAGTTATGACCATTATGTGTAGAATTTCAAAATGAAACCTGCTCAACTTTTGTAAGTAAGCTGTAAGGAATGAGCCTGCCAAATTTCAGCCTTCTACCTACACGGGAAGTTGGAGAATTAGTGATGAGTAAGTGAGTGAGTGAGTGAGTGAGTGAGTGAGTGAGTGAGTGAGTGAGTCAATGAGGGTTTTGGCTTTTATTAGTATAGATGTATTGTGATATAAACACAGACCAGACATCATAAAAAGGTTTGGGGCAGCCACCCATATAATATCCCTCGCTGCAAAAGGTTTGTAGATTTGAACAGAGATGTTCACAACACTGAGTCCAAAATAGAACTGATTCCATGGTGGTAAAATGGCAGCTTTAAAGGCCCATACAGGAAGTGATGTCATCAAAGGGGGCGTGTCCAGGAAGGGGCGTCGTCTGGACAAGAAAGGACTTCACCGTAGGGGCAAGATCCTGAAGTGACGTCACCGAGACGGCGGGACCCTGAAGTGACGTCATCGAGGAGGCGGGACCTGGAAGTGACGTCTTCTAAGGTACCAGAACCTGGTAGGATTTCTCGGGAAAGGTCTGCAGGGAACGGAGACAGTCAGTGCACCCCGCCCTCCCCCGGTTGGATGTGGTGTTGGCATTACTTAAGCCCTTCAGCTGTCTCCTATTCGCACGTGTGTGACAGTATATATTTTTTTTACCAAACTTACTTCTCTAATTTCTATATTGTTCCCAAAACACAGAACTTGGGAACTAGCAGTTCACTTAATTAGCCCAGGAGTCCAATTAAAACCAGAAGCTGTTTGGAACAAAAACCTGCAGCCATAGTGTGCCCCCAGGACCGAGGTTGGGAAACACTGCTCTAAGCCATAAGTTTTACGCTATCAAAATAAATATATTTAAGCCTATGGCTTATACAAAGATTGGAGAATTTAAGTTTGAAGAATTTGCACTTCTGAAGCATTTGATTTTTTCAAAAATGATACTCCTTCATTTTAGAACTAGTGAAAATCAAGAGTTGCCTTCTTAAAGCTGATAGGTTATAATAACCAAATCATGAAGTTAAAGGACCTCTCTCTAAACCTCTGCAATCAAATTGTGATGAGGAATAGATCAAGGGAAAGGGGTTAAGACAATTTCTAAAGCTTTTGAGTTTTCCAAGAACTCAATGGTCTCAGTAATTGTGAAATGAGAGAGGTTTGGAACCTTCAGGCTTCTTCCTGGAGTTTTCTGTCCAGCCAAACTGAGCTTGGGAAAGCGGGGTATCGGTCAATAAGATGACCAAGATCCTAATGGTCACTTTAATGAAGCTTCTAAGATCTCTGCTGAGATGGAACAACTTATAAGAAGGATAACCAATTTACGTCGCAGCACTCCCTGAATCAGGTATTTATAGTAGAGTGGCGAGACAGAAGACATTCCTGAGTAAAAGGCACATGACCGCCTGCTTGGAGTTTGACATATGACATTTCAAGGACTGTGCAAGAATGAGGAAAACGATTTTCTGGTTAAATCATATGGGGGTGCTCCTCAGCAGCAAGAATAGGAAGACTGGTCAGAATTGAGGGAAGGATGAAGTAATCCAAATACAGGGAAGTCCTTGAAGAAAGCCTGCTCCAGAGTGCAAGCCACTTCAGACCAGAGTGACAGTTCACCTGTCAGCATGACAATAATCAGGAGCATGCATCCAGGACAATGCTGGAGTGGCTTCGGGACAGGTCTAAAGCCAAAGCCCATTGACCAGAAGATGACAGTTTACAGTCATTATGTCATCCATTTCTAACCAACACTGAGAGGATCTCCAAACTCCATGCAGGGAGGACCCGGGAAGCGAAGAGAGCCAGGTCTCTTTACTGCGAGGCAGCAGCGTTACCACTGCGCCACTGTGCTGCCCCTGAACGAAAGTCTAATTCTAAAATGCAAATAACTCAAAATTTTCACTGGTGCATTAGGCCACAAGTTAGAGTCTATCAAAACAAATACACTCAGCAAAAAAAGAAACGTCCCTTTTTCAGGACTGTGTATTTCAACAATAATGTTTTAAAAATCCGAATAACTTTACAGATCTTCATTGTAAAGGGTTTAAACAATGTTTTCCATGCATGTTCAATTAACCATAATCAATTAATTAACATGCACCTGTGGAATGGTCGTTAAGACCTTAACAGCTTACAGAAAGTAGGCATTTAAGGTCACAGTTCTAAAAACGCAGGACACTAAAGAGACTTGTCTACCGACTGTGAAAAACACCCAAAGAAAGATGCCCAGGGTCCCTGCTCATCTGCGTGAACGTGCATTAGGCATGCTGCAGGGAGGCATGAGGACTGCTGATGTGGCTAGGGCAATAAATTGCCATGTCCGCACTGTGAGACGCCTAAGACAGCGCTACAGGGAGACAGGAAGGATAGCTGATCATCCTCGCAGTGGAAGAGCCCGGATCTCAATCCCATTGAGCACGTCTGGGACCTGTTGGATCACAGGGTGAGGGTTAGGGCCATTCCCCCCAGAAATGTCCAGGAACTTGCAGGTGCCTTGGTGGAAGAGTGGGGTAACATCTCACAGCAAGAACTGACAAATCTGGTCCAGTCCATGAGGAGGAGATGCACTGCAGTACTTCAAGCAGCTGGTGGCCACACCAGATACTGACTGGTACTTTTGATTTTGAGCCTCCCTTCATTCAGGGACACATTGTGAAACATTTTTAGTTTATGTCTTATGGTGTTGACTCTTTTAGTGTTCATACAAATATTTACACATTAAGTTTACAGAAAGTAAAAACAGTTGAAAGTCAGAGGACGTTTCTTTTTTTGCTGAGTATACATTTAAGCCTATAGCTTATACAGAGATTGGAGAATCTAAGTTTAAAGAATTTGCACTTATGAAGCATTTGATTTTTTGAGACATGATACTCCTTCATTGTATTTTTAACAACTAGTGAAAATCAAGAGCTGCCTTGCAACCAGCTTCTTAAAGTTGATACGTGCTGTGTGAACTTACTTCATCTTGTGCATCAGGACTCCCCTGATGAAGAAGATTCTGATTTGTACAGTATCTTGAAAAACAGAAAATATATTCAAAAGCTTTACCATTGACTGCAAAACTGGATTTGATTAAGAGTTTTAATGAAGGACAGCATAACACAAAAATGATGCATTCATTGCATTTATCTTCCTCAATGCCAGCTTAAGACCCCCAAAAGGCCCCTGGGTATTTTAATAAACAGAACTCTACAACTAAGAGTTGATCTTACAATTCAATTCAGTGTGTCAACATCCTGGCATTTCATGCTGTGCAGTTGTTCTTACTCTCGATTTCACCACATGGACAACCGATTGCTTCGTCGATTGGGGATGGTGGTCCACTTTGGTGATTTTTTGTATGCGGACACCCAAGTGTTTTGTCTAGCATCCCGTCCTGGTGTATCTGAATCCAAGGATATTCCACATGTTGAGCATGATTAGGATAAAAAAGCCCCTTGCCCTTGGGCACACATTGACAAAGCCCTAATGGTAGATCCGTCCCTGATCTTCCTGTACAGTGTGTAAAATATCTATGACTTGTAAAGATCAATGTCAGAAGCAGTATTTCCTGTGCTCCAATTACAATGGAAGGAAAAGACAGATCTATAGAACTGAAGTCTGAAGAAGTTGGCACTTGTTTGTTTTTTAGCACCTTCACCAATAAAATAATGACTGCTCAAGCCACCCCTGCTACTGTACATCTTAACTTTTCTTTCACACTACATATCAACTTGTTTAGCGAGTGTGATATTTCAGAACATTGTGTTGTTGATTTCCTTTATTACTGTTTACTTCTTCTTCTTATTATTATTATTTCTGTTTTTCTATTAAACATTACAAACCTGATGAGCACAGTATTTAAGTGTATTTGTAAATGTATGGTGCAAAAGAGCTATAAATAAGTTACCCATAAACAGATTAGGGTCTTGTAACGTGTTAGCCATTACATCTTGCGTGAAGAAGGGGACTGAGCTGCCTTGAAAGCTTGCATATTGTAATCTTTTTAGTTAGCCAATAAAAGGGGTCATTTTGCTTGACATCTCATTACATCCATAAGCAGATTAATAGCTCTGTAGAAGAGTCACTGCAAAATGTAACATGAAATATCTGGGTGATTTTTCTTTTATGGTAACACATTATAATAATTTTCATTAATAAAGCATTAACAAGCATTATGTAATGTTTAATAGATTGTGAGTTCATGTTCATTATAATATTTATAAATGTCATTAAATAATAATTCATACGTTAGCTAATATATTATAATGGAGCATTATGCAGATTTCATGACAAGGGTTAAATGCACAAAATTCTTTGTTCTAATTGTCTTGGGATTAGCTTGTTAATTCTTCAACCATATTCTGTACATTTTGTGAAAAAAAATGTATTTTGTCTGTTTTCACTACAGTAATAGCATTTCATAAACTAGTAAAAATTGGATCTAACATCAGCTGACAAATAACTACTTATTATTAATTAGTGATACTAATTTTGCACTTTCTGTTTGGTATGCAAGTGTTTATGTGTCAGTATAAATGTTAAAAATAAAACATTGAAAGATTTTTTAAAATTGATTTGCTGTTCCTTGCAATTTTGATAAGCTGAAAAAAATATTTAAAATTGAGAAAAAGCTGTACAATACCATTGCTAAAATATAATGACTTGTTGATGCCATGGCTGTTTAATGTTTTATCATAAATCTCTTATTAAGGCAATAAACAGGATGTTTTGAATCAAACTGAGTTATTCCTGCTGTTAATTTCTGTTACAAGGTTAAAATTAAACTGTTCAACAAACTACTCCTTATGTCGGAGATGGCTGTTGTGGCGACCCGGCCGGGACGCCTAGGAAGACTGGAGGAGGACTTACGCCTTTCCCAGACCATGTGGGGGCGACCGCCCTGGTTCTTTTGGGGCCCACGGGTACAGAGCTTTGAAGCTCTACCCTGTAAGGGCTCGTGGTCACCGCTAGGGGATGCCCCCATGCCTTTGGAGCCCTGGACCTCAGCACTTCCGCCACACCCGGAAGTGCTGGGGGGAAGAAGACTGGGGACATCCAGAGTGCTTCCGGGTATACGGCCGGCACTTCCGCCACACGGGGGCGTGTCGGTGGGAGATTGCCGGAAAACACCTGGAGCACATCCAGGTGTGTATAAAAGAGGCCGCCTCCTTTCATACGATAAGCGAGAGTCGGGAGTGTAGTGGACGAGGCCTCTGGAGGAGGCAGGAGGCGGCCTGAAGAAGGAAAGAGGCATTGTTGTTGGCCAGGACTTTGGGGACTTTTGGGGTTTGTTTGCGCTTTGAACTTGTAAATAGTTATGAATAAATGTGTGTTGGGTGACGTTACCGTGTCCGCCTGTCTGTGTCCGGCCAGCTACCACACTTACATCACATAACTTTCTTCAGCAGGGTGCAGACCTCATGTACAAATTGTGCGTACACACAAAAGTGTTGTGTATGACAGTTTCCTTGCACACTTTGAGATGTATAAAAACTAAACTTGGCATAAAGCCGCGCACATTTTCACAGTAGCCCCCTACCTTGCATATGCAGTTTCTACTCAGTTTTGCAAACTGGCGGCACCCAGCAGTAAAAGCAGTGCTACTGTGTCTGTGTCATTTACCTTTCTTTTTCATATTCACATCAATGATGTGGGATTTATCAAATTCATCAAAATTAATTGCATACCGTTTACAAATTTAATTCACTTGGTTGTAATTGTGACAGGTGTCTGATCACACTTACCTAGACACTGTTAAAATATCCGACTATGCCACCTAAATTTATTAAGAGACTGGGAACTCATGAAATTTACCAATAATAGCACACAGGTTTGTTTAAATTGGACGGTGAGTAAACACACTTTGGATTCAGCGGGTTGGAAAATGGATGGATGGATGGATGGATGGATAAACACACAATGAAAGACACAGCAGTAATTCCAGGAAAAGCAATACTAACTTCTATAACACAAGACAATATAAAGTACATTAAAAAAAATGAACATAAAATCTAAAAACGAAATTGGACAAACGAAACAAAATGAAATTCCATTTTTTTTTAAAGGGAAACACACAGTACACCCTTCTAAAAGTCTGCTAACAACAAGAATTGGAGGATACAACCAAGTGGTGCACAGTCCAGTTTACACACTGTAACCCCAACAATGTATCATCCAACTGTCCACCGATGCACTGTTCACAGGACACTCGTTTCCCAAAAGTGGTTTTGTCAAAATCATGAAATCCCTGTCAGTGTCTCCCTATCATTCTTTTTTCCCTCTCTGTGTTGCTCTGACCTAGGCACGCCTCACTTCTCGTCTGCCAGCTTTGCTCGGTCCTTTCATGCAGCTTCCCTCTCTTGCTGGACCCACAACTGTCTTCTTGTGGAGCTGTCTCTTCCTCCCTCTGGGTAAGTGTTGCCGTCCGTGTCCCTCACGTCACACCAGCCACGTACCCCAGTCTGCCCGCGAGCCCCTGTGCCCTGTGCGAGTGTCTTGACAGCATTCTCAGTGAACTGTCCCTCTCCTGCCTTCTCCTGTCCAGAAGTTTAAATCTCCTTCAGTCCCTGCCATTGTCAGTCCTGGACAATCAGTTTAAACAATGGCACATCTAAATTTCCTGGGTTTAACAATTAATGAAAACACAAGTTAACAAAATGTATTGTTACCAACCATGAATGAGTACAGATATGCTGATTAGAAACCAATATTGTCAGACATGTAATCTCCAAGTCAGGTAAATACAAACATCCTCCAAGAACGGAGCAGTTCTATTGTCACAACTTTGTATACTCAACCAGCCAAAACTTCAAAGTGGTGAGTCCTTTGCAAGACAGCAAATACTGTCCTGCAGACAGCCATGACAACAATCAGTAACGGGATTACCCAGGAAATCAAAATTCGCCCCCTGCTCTGTTCGCTCACCAACCCCCACGGCCTGCACTACTCGCCAGCCACTTTGCGTCTCTGCCACTTGCATATGTGGATTTCACTTGCACCAAACAACAAGTCTTTTAATTCTCGCGGATAGGCCTCTTCATTGGGAAGAAACACTACTTTTCCCTGATGGCAACACAAATTAGACGATCTACAAGTCTCTGACTTCAAGTTTAAAGCCAAACAATATCTACATACTTCTGCCATATCACCAATGTCCATATATTCAATGTCTTTTCACTGTTCCGTTATTTCACCGAGTAATAATTTCCGTTTGTTAGCGCTAATGTGGTCTTTACTATCAGTTTTTGAGACTTTCGAATTTTAGTACTTTCATAATCTATAACCCGCTGCACTTGTGCATCGCAGCAACGTTTTTGAACCGGTTTATAACATTCTACTTTGTCTTCTACTCTTTGTCTTTTTTTTCCGACCCCAATTGGAGCTGAGAACAGGAAACTGTGTCTGACAATAGCATTCACACGAATGAGAAGTAATTGGACTGTGAGCATGGTTGTAAATGTTTGAGAGGAATGCGGGACTTGGCAAAATCACTTGGCAAAAAGTCTTGTCTTGTGGGACCTGAAATTATCTCTTGTGGGAGTTGAAATTCTCAGGGAAAGTCTTGTTCCTTTTATAATAGAGAGATGTAGTTAACTCTTATCATTATTCTGTTCATTTTAATGAGATTTGAATGGATTTCTGTTTTACTGTCAAGATAGAATAAAAACGTCCCTTTGAAATGTATGGTATGCTGATTACATTTTCAAGTTACAAAAATTTGCCATATAAGGATTTTTTAATTACATTCACAACAAGGCATTTACCTGTACAGTACATGTAGATCTTCATTTATTTCAACGATTATAGCACTTACTGCTATCTTAGCCTCATTTTTATTAGGTGCATTCACATATAATGAGAAAAGCACCTACTGTGGGTGTCATTTCTATCTACCTGTCCATCAGTCTGTCTGCATGAAACAACTCTGCACCCAGTGGTTTAATTTTGTTGAAATTTGACTTATTCTTCATGGAAATTTCTTGGTTAAGTTCAATTTGTCCATTGATTTATTTCATTGCACTATTCAAATTTTTGAATTATCATTGGCGATTTTTGCTAACTCATTGGTCAGTATCACAGTTAGGGATTAGTTTATCGTTTCATATTTTCCTCAGAAGTCACTTCAATTTGTATAATACAGTGGTGTGAAAAACTATTTGCCCCCTTCCTGATTTCTTATTCTTTTGCATGTTTGTCACACAAAATGTTTCTGATCATCAAACACATTTAACCATTAGTCAAATATAACACAAGTAAACACAAAATGCAGTTTTTAAATGATGGTTTTTATTATTTAGGGAGAAAAAAAAATCCAAACCTACATGGCCCTGTGTGAAAAAGTAATTGCCCCTTGTTAAAAAATCACCTAACTGTGGTGTATCACACCTGAGTTCAATTTCCGTAGCCACCCCCAGGCCTGATTACTGCCACACCTGTTTCAATCAAGAAATCACTTCAATAGGAGCTGCCTGACACAGAGAAGTAGACCAAAAGCACCTCAAAAGCTAGACATCATGCCAAGATCCAAAGAAATTCAGGAACAAATGAGAACAGAAGTAATTGAGATCTATCAGTCTGGTAAAGGTTATAAAGCCATTTCTAAAGCTTTGGGACTCCAGCGAACCACAGTGAGAGCCATTATCCACAAATGTCAAAAACATGGAACAGTGGTGAACCTTCCCAGGAGTGGCCGGCCGACCAAAATTACCCCAAGAGCGCAGAGACGACTCATCCAAGAGGTCACAAAAGACCCCAGGACAACGTCTAAAGAACTGCAGGCCTCACTTGCCTCAACTAAGGTCAGTGTTCACGACTCCACCATAAAGAAGAGACTGGGCAAAAATGGCCTGCATGGCAGATTTCCAAGACGAAAACCACTGTTAAGCAAAAAGAACATTAGGGCTCGTCTCAATTTTGCTAAGAAACATCTCAACGATTCTCAAGACATTTGGGAAAATACCTTGTGGACTGATGAGACAAAAGTTGAACTTTTTGGAAGGCAAATGTCCCGTTACATCTGGTGTAAAAGGAACACAGCATTTCAGAAAAAGAACATCATACCAACAGTAAAATATGGTGGTGGTAGTGTGATGGTCTGGGGTTGTTTTGCTGCTTCAGGACCTGGAAGGCTTGCTGTGATAGATGGAACCATGAATTCTACTGTCTACCAAAAAATCCTTAGGAAGAATGTCCGGCCATCTGTTCATCAACTCAAGCTGAAGCGATCTTGGGTGCTGCAACAGGACAATGACCCAAAACACACCAGCAAATCCACCTCTGAATGGCTGAAGAAAAACAAAATGAAGACTTTGGAGTGGCCTAGTCAAAGTCCTGACCTGAATCCAATTGAGATGCTATGGCATGACCTTAAAAAGGTGGTTCATGCTAGAAAACCCTCAAATAAAGCTGAATTACAACAATTCTACAAAGGTGAGTGGGCCAAATTTCCTGCAGAGCGCTGTAAAAGACTCATTGCAAGTTATCGCAAACGCTTGATTGCAGTTATTGCTGCTAAGGCTGCTAAGGTTCAGGGGGCAATTACTTTTTCACACAGGGCCATGTAGGTTTGGATTTTTTTTTCTCCCTAAATAATAAAAACCATCATTTAAAAACTGCATTTTGTGTTTACTTGTGTTATATTTGACTAATGGTTAAATGTGTTTGATGATCAGAAACATTTTGTGTGACAAACATGCAAAAGAATAAGAAATCAGGAAGGGGGCAAATAGTTTTTCACACCACTGTATATATATATGTTTCTCTTTTACTCAACCAATAGCCACACTTGATGGCAATGCAAGTTAGTCAAACTTTAAGTTAATCACCTGCACACAATAATAAACAAAATGATATCAAAGGGAGGATTCAAGTATTCAAATTTAAAATAATTAAAACAATTACTCAAGAAATATATTCAAATTTAAAATAATGCTGTCTGGAAGCAAACTAAGATCAGATCCATAATCCTTGGGTAAAAAATAACTAAATAAATGTAAATATTTTAGGAAATACCTCAGAAAAGGTACAAAAATTAAAGAAAATTAAAAATCATAACAGATGAAGTAACTAAAAAAAGTTTTAAAAGCTCCAACCTTCAAATCAGTTAACTAAATCTCTGAACACAGCAGAATTTTATGCCATGCATAAAGTTCCTAACTTGTTCTGGTTTGTTGACCCTTTCAGTTGCAAACAGCAATACCTCAGTGAGTGTCTGTTTGATGTGGCTGAACATGTGATGCTGTTAGTGACTGAGTATCCAGTTAAGTGTGAAAAGCATGTGTGTCAGTGTGTACATGAATGAACAATCATGCTATCTAGGGATGGTTTCAGATTTTCACTGGATGCTGCCAAGATAGACTCCAGCTCCCTATTGTCCTATGATGGAATTACGTAGGTACTGGCAATGGATGGAAAGATGGGTGAATAAACAGTTTTTGCATGTATTAAAAAATGTACTTAGTAGTTAGTATTTTATAATTAGTTTGTATGCTTTAATACAGTGTGTGCTATACTCATTTACAGTACACCTCGTTTCCATTATGTTTATAGAATTCCTGTATGTTTTATGAATTTCGCTTTTTTGTCTTTTAATTCTATTTACGTAACATTTGTTTCAAATTGTAATGAGCTGATTCCTGCCTTTTGCAAGGTGGCATTTTCAAGAGTCTTTCTTTTGAAATCTGTTACTGTATAACGTGAGGCATATTGTTCAGGACAAAACCAGTGTGGACAATTTGAAGGACACTCGAAAGCATCAAGGAAGTGTTGGGGTGCCAGCCAGGTCACCCTTTTTAATCCCAATGAAAATATTTCCAAACAAAAAAGAATGCTCAATGGTGTTTTACAAATAATTCAAACAAAAAGAAAGAGAACTCTCTGTGACTTCTTTTAACAGGTTGTATTTGAGAGCTCTCTGCTGCTTACAGTTTGGGTCTGATATGAAACTTAATTTTCTGGGGCATCCACTCTTTTTTATTGCCCTGGCCATTAGGAGCGGAGTCAGTTATCCTCAAAAGTGACAAGAAAGACAATGACGTTAGTGATTGTACCCCCACTCGGCACCAGACTCTCCACCCTGGGAGGCAGACAGGTCCTTCAGTGTTATGGCCTCCTCAACTCTGAAACTCAGTGTCCCTAAGATTGCTCCTCTTTCTCCACCTTTAAATCTCAACTCAAAACTTTCCTCTTTGATAAACTTTTGTCTTCTGTGTGATCTTTTTTTTTTTCTCATCCCCATCTATATGTAAAGTGACCTTGGGTCTGTGAAAGGCGCTCTATAAATGCAACTTATTATTATTATTATTATTATTACCTTTAATTTAACCTGGAAGGTGGTCCTCCACTGCACAAGTGCAGTTATCTGCAGTTATCTCCAGCTATGCATGTTTGACAATGGACAGAAATCTGCAGTTATCTCCAGCTACACCTTTCTAATAACAAGGCTACCATTTTGTTTAACTGTACTTGATTAGGTAAATGTGCCCTCATTTTGTAAACATGATACTTTCCATCCCCATCTAAAAAAAGCAGAATTAGATCCTGGAGTTTTAGCCAATTTTCGCCCAATTTCCCAACTGCCATTTCTGGCTAAAATTCTAGAAAGAATTATTAAAATCAATTGGTCGATCACTTTAACTCCAATAATTTATTTGAGATCTACCAATCTGGCTTTAGTTGTTATCATGGTGTTGAGATGGCCCTCCTGAAAGTATTCAATGACATCTCTATTATTACTGACCCAGGTGACGCTGCAGTCCTTGTCCTCCTTGAGCTGTCCACTGCCTTTGACACCATAGACCATGAGATATTGCTGATGCGGCCTGAACATCTTGTTGGGCTTAAAGGGGCCGCTCTTAACTGGTTCAGGTCATATATAACTGGTAGACACCTTTCAGTGATTTTAAATTCCTCTTTTTCGTCTACTGCTCCTCTTAAATATGGTGTTCCTCAGGGATCCATTTTGGGTCCTATTTTGTTCTCTATATACCTTCACCCTATTGGAGCTGTTTTTAGTAAATGTAACATTTCTTTTCACTGCTATGCTGATGATACTCAGGTTTATATTCCTGCCTGCAACTCTGCAATAAATCAACTGCACAACTGTCTTTCTGAACTAAGATCCTGGACGGCTAATAATTTTTTTGATCTGAATCAAAATAAAATGGAGGTGCTTATAGTGGGTCCATCAGCTAAAGCCCAAATTGGTCTTGAACTTCTCGACTCTTTCTCTGTCTTTTGCAAACCTCAAGTCCGCAATCTTGGTTTTATCTTTGGCAGTAACCTCTCTTTTGAGAAACAAGTAAATTCTGTAGTGAAGAGTTGCTTTTTCCAGCTTCATCTTTTAGGTAAGATCAAGCCTTTTTTTATCTTCTAGGGATCTTGAGAAAGCTACTCATGCTTTTATCTTTTCTCGCCTTGATTACTGCAACTCTCTGTATTCTGGGATTAACAAATCCCTGATACGCAGGTTACAGTTGGTCCAGAATGCTGCCGCTCGCTTTCTGGTTGGGGCAAGAAAGTCTAATTCTGTTCCTCCTATTTTAGCTTCTTTACACTGGTTGCCCGTCAGTTTTCGAATTGATTTTAAAATCTTGTTGCTAGTGTTTAAATCTTTACGTGGGCTCGCTCCTGCCTATTTATCTGAATTGTGTGTTTTACACCAGCCATCTAGAGTGCTTAGATCTTCTGGTCAGTTGTCTCTTGTTGTCCCTCGTACCGAGTGTAAAACTAAGGGGGACAGACAGGGCTTTTACAACTGCTGTTCCTCATATGTGGGACTCTTTACCTCATCACATAAAGGAGTCGTCTACAACTGAACTGTTCAAAACGAGATTAAAGACTCATTTCTATTCACTTGCATTCCGTGACCTTCAGTAATACTTATGGTTTCCTCATTGTGATTATGTCACATTACTTCTATTTATTATTTATCTTTATGTTCATATATTTTATTTCTGTTTATGTTATTTATACTATTTGTTTGTTTTCTTTTATTCTATTATTGTAAAGCACTTTGGCCACAGCATTCCTATTTTGTTTTAAATGTGCTATATAAATAAATTGACATTAAACAATTCATAAGAGAGACAGAGGTTAGGAGCAGGCACTGATACAGCGTGTTGTCAGAATAATAGATAAAGACTATTGAAACACTTCTCTAATTAACATATATTATGTGTTAAGTTGTAAAGGAACCATAAGTATTCTGTCTTTCTTTATTGTTTCAAAAATGTGAACTTATCTCCAGCTGAACCTTGTATAACGTAAAAAGGGGATGGCCATGGACATAAAAGTACTGTATGAGTATGCATAGGGTGAATTTCAGAACCTTTTAAGGACAGCCAACGAACAGGAAATTAGTTACATTTTCCAAATTCTTTGCTGTTCAATAAACCTCCTTTTGTTAATGAATTAATGTAGATTATTTTTCTACTACATTTTGGTGGAAATTTGATGATCTGCATAAGCTAAGCCTCCCTTTATACTAATCAATAACCTTCCAATCTTCTTGGGAAAGTCTTTCTAGCCATCTGAGAAACAAAATCCTTCAAACATTTCTTTTTTTCCTATCTGTATTAGCTATGCTTGATGCACTGTTCCACCACTTGATTATCCTTTCCTAATACCCAAGGAAGACCTCCATTGCTGATGACAGAAGAATCCCCACTATGGTAAAGAGAAATCCCTAAATGTCTGTCCAACAGATAAGAAACAGTCCCAGGTGGCAGATGTGTGTGTGCGTGTCAGAGATGTTTATCAGCAGAAGACTGTATAAACGGAAATACAGAGGACACATTGCAAGATGAACACCACTAGTTAGCCACAAAAACAGGATGGACAGATTACAGTTTGTGAAAAAAGAACTGTGGCTGGGCTGGGCCACCCCTTCACTATATATTCAGGGGGAGCAGCCCTGGACTGTGTAATACCTCCCCCTTGACGCTAGATGGCCGCCCCCCTGGGTTGGAGCGGCATAGGGCTCCATGGGAACTGGAGTTGGGTGCAGCCCTGTTGGGTCCCACAGGCGCCACAAGGGGGTGCTACAGCTGGGACTTATGGGCATACGTATTCGCCACACCTGGAAATGCGGCCAGAACTCAGCAATCAACCACCTGGAGCACTTCCTGGTAGACTATAAAAGCCCAGCAACCACCACTCAATCGCCAGAGTCGGGAGGAGGAGGAGGACGAAGCTTAGAGGAGGAGTGGTGGAGCCAAAGAAGAGGGTGCTTGTGTGTTTATTTGTGTACTGGGGACTGTGTTGTGCCTGTGGGGGTCACGGGGAAGACGTGCCTCACAGGTGAAGAAAAATAAAAGTTCTTGGGTTTTACAAGTGCCTCCGGTGTGAGTCTGTGTCGGGTCAGGCGCCTATAAAGCGCCTTTTTACAGGGCTTCATAAAAAAGCACCCCAGATCAGATAAGCTTTTACTGAATATTTTTAGATTTTTACAACATTACATGTTTGATACTCTGATATTAGAAAATATGGCAAAGGAAACTTTCAAACAATCAATGAATTCATTACCAGGAATGCCTTTACCAATGGCGTTTATTAATCAGGCAGTTTGGTAAGGCTCCTAGTTTTCCTTTCATACCTTTCTCTGTAGATCACATTAGACTTACTGTATATCAAGGTAGCTGATACACCCTCTTTTTTAGAAACAATACTACACTGTGCTTTATTATTAAACACACAGATTATGCAAATATAATGCTGTGTTCACATGCTATTAGATGTACAGTAAATATGTGTTTTCCGAGTTGAAAATTACATGTGAATGTTCTACAAACTCAGAGCTACAAGTCAGACAATTAACAAAAAAACAAAGCTACCGAAATTCTCTGAGTTGTGATGTAAGGCTGACCTTTTACTTTACTCAACTGTATAAAATTAAAACTATAACCTGGTCAGGCAAAAATGGTAATTTTTGATCAAGTTGCAATTGGAGCAAAGTGATACATGGAGGAGACCGTGCGGGGACCTAATCCAGGTCTCAGTTCTCAAAGGCATCCCATTAGATCCCATAGATTTTCAATGATATTCAAGTCAGTGGACTGTGACGGCCATTCCAGAACATTGTACTTCTCCCTCTGCATGAATGCCTTTGTAGATTTCCAACTGTGTTTTGGGTCATTGTCTTGCTGGAATATCCAACCCCTGCGTAACTTCAACTTTTTGACTGATGCTTGAACATTATCCTGAAGAATCTGTTGATATTGGGTTGAATTCCTCCAACCTTCGACTTTAACAAGGGCCCCAGTCCCTGAACTAGCCACACAGCCCCACAGCATGATGGAACCTCCACCAAATCTGACAGTAGGTAGCAGTGTTTTTCTTGGAATGCGGTGTTCTTCTTCAACCATGCAAAGCTCTTTTTGTTCTGACCCAATAACTCAATTTTTGTCTCATCAGTCCAAAGCACTTTGTTCCAAAATGAATCTGGCTTGTCTAAATGAGCATTTGCATATAACAAGCGACTCTGTTTGTGGCGTGAGTGCAGAAAGGGCTTCTTTCTCATCACCCTTCCATACAGATGTTCTTTGTACAAATTGCACTGAATTGTAGAACGATGTACAGATACACCATCTACAGCAAGATGTTCTTGCAGGTCTTTGGAGGTGATCTGTGGGTTGTCTGTAACCATTCTCACAATCCTGCACATATGATGCTCCTGTATTTTTCTTTGTCTGCCAGACCTTCTGGGTTTAACAGCAACTGTGCCTGTGGCCTTCCATTTCCTGATTCTATTCCTTACAGTTAAAACTGACAGTTTAAACCTCAGAGAGAGCTTTTTGTAGCCTTTCCCCTAAACCAGGAGACTGAATAATCTTTGTTTTCAGATCTTTTGAGAGTTGCTTTGAGGATCCCATGCTGTCTGTCACTCTTCAGAGGAGAGTCAAAGGGAAGCACAACTTGCAATTGACCGCCTAAATACCTGATTGGACACACCGGTCTATGAAGTTCAAGGCTTAATGAGCTAATCCAACCAATTTGTTGTTGCAGGTAATCAGCATTGAGCAGTGACAGGCATTCAAATCAGCAAAGTTACAAGGGGACCCACATTTTTGCACAGCCAGTTTTTCACATTTGATTTAATTCCATGCAACTAAATACGGCGTCACTAAAAATCTTTTTTCGGAAAACACCGCAGTACTCAGATGTTCCTAGGAAATGAAAGACATACCACTGTTATCTGTTTTGTTGAAAGTAGAGTCAATTATGCTGCAGGCTGAGCGTGGTTCCTAAACTTTTTCATATGACTGTAAATGTGTAACAAGTAGACTTAATGGTCTTCTCTTGTTTGTTTCTTATGTTCTTAATAGTTTGCTCTATATTTCTGTGAAAAAATTCAGTTTATTTTGAATTACTTTTTAAACACACCAAATAACATATCAACAGTGACTTCTCAGAGAAGTCGGACCACTAACCCACATAAATGCACTGACAGCTCTTAATAGTCCGATAGTATGAGAATGCAGCATAGTGTCTGCTGATCTTATATAAACGTCTATGCGTGGAAGTGTGTGTCTGTCTGTCAGGCCAGGAAGTGTGAGACTACAGCACAACGCTCAAAGAAAGCGACTCTGTCGCCAAAGTGAATCTTGCTTAGCCGCTAATACACAAGTGAGGGAAGCACATCGGCAAAACGAAACCTCAGAGGAGATAAACTCTCTTATCAGCTGAAAGACAACGGAGGAGAGCACGTCTGCAAAATGAAACTGCTGAGGAAAGAGAACCTTACTTAGCTGCTAATACACAACCGATGCGATTGATTGATTGAAGTGCTAGAATCCATGGTTTCAAGGAGCCCAGACTTTTTACAGCATGGGCTTACACAGCTAGTATATTAACAATAGCTAAAGTACCTGGACATCCCCAGGTATATTTGTATAATGCGTTAAAGATAAGAAATCAAATGTTTATATGTTTTTGAAATATTGAGCATCACCAAACACTGTTCATCAGTGAACCTGATTGGCCAAGAAGGAGTATATGACCTCACAAGTGCCTCCATAAATATATGTGCTGATGTAGCCGGTCTCCACTGCTGCTCCCTGGCCTTGATACTGGTTAACACTCGAAGCGTTGTGATTTATATGTTCGAAAGGAAGTAATGTAACCACAATGGATTCCTTTATTTCTCAATATTATTTTTTTATTAATAGACTGAACTGAAATGTTAAAACAGAGAACATAAAAATAAATGCCTATTACAGCGCTGCAGTTCCTCCTCCTCTCACAGTAACACAACGAACGCTGCCACTGCGATGCTGAATTATAACATACATATTCATGCACCACTCAGTACACAAATACAAGAAAAAATAAATAACATACCTGAAATGTTAAAACAGAGAACATAAAAAGAAATGACTGTTAGAGCGTTAATGCTGAAAACACACGTGGAAAGGCCATTGAATGCTCACATTACATAACCAGAATTAATAGAAAAATGTTCAAAACAACAACTGTACCCTACAAAGATCATATTACTACTGTATTACTGTCACATACAAATAAAAAAAAATAACTCAAGCAATTTAAAATAATTTAATTAATTCTACTATGCATAGAGTAAAAGCATGTTTAGCTCCTCTCACAGTGACACAATGGACATCGGGAGAGGCTCACACTGATGACATAACATTAACACAATAAACAAGGCAGAGAAATATAACAGGAAAACAGACAACATAATGAATATTATCAGGTTAGGGTGAAGCTCCATATAACTAAACTTGCTAGCTTAGACACCTGCTACACTGATACATTGACTACTCTGTAGGTGAGCATCAAGGATTTGAATTTAGTACATGCTGCTACAGGGCGTCAATGTGAATACCACCCATGGTTGCATAATGATTTGGTGGGTGATAATGAACCAAGCTAAACAGAAATGGGGTGCTAAACAGACAGGCAAGCTGAGATAACAAGAAGGTCCATCTTTGCCAAGTTGAGCTATAGATGGTGTTTCTTAACCCAGCTTGCAATATATGAGAGTCAGGAGCCGTGGGACTGGAATGATATTACCCAGTGTGGAAGTGTATAGGGAAAAGATGAGAGGGCCCAGCACCAACATGTGGGGCTTTCCTGGTACACCTTAAACATCTCTCCACACCAGGGCGCACAACAGAATCTGCCCAAGAAGTAAGAATCATACCACCCGAGGGCAATCCCAGTGATGCCGTGGTCAGAGAGGGTGGTGGACCATGTTGAAGGTGAAGGACAGATCTTTCAGGATGAAGACAGGTGGCATGCTGTTAGCTTTTGCCTGCTGCAAAGTATTGACAACGGGAAGCAGAGCTGCCTTTGTGGAAAAGCCCTTCTTGAAACCTGACTGATTAGGATCGAGCAGCCTGTTCTGTAGAAGAAAGGAAGAGACCAGAATAGAAAAAGCACATTCCAATTTAGATATTCTAGAAATGAGAGAAGAGAGACTGGTCTGTAATTACCCACTTGATTCTTTTATTCACACTCACAGGCTCTTTGTTACATAGACCCACACATATGTCCTCCGTCTCAGCTTTTGCTCCCCTACGCTTGCACTCATCTGACCTTGAAGGAGCCGCAGCCCACAGCCACAATGCGCCTGCACCTCGAGTTATGGACCAACTTTACTCAGAACTGACGGCTACTGCATTTCAATTTCCATCTTGTAGGATGTGTCCTCTTAGTCTCTGTACCCCATATGGAAAGATAGAGCAACAAGGCAAGCAGGGAACAGGTTTAAACTTTTATTCATTCTAGTCTTTAACATACAAATGTGGCAAAAGTAGAACACCATACAACCTGCATAGTTTAGGATCTGCCAGAGGTGATGTTGGCTGACATATCCAGTGTGTTGCATTCAGTCTCTTGAGGTTACACTTCTGTGTCACAGGGAATGGCTGTATTCTTCCCGCTTCTCCATCTTCTTAGTGACATTTTAAAGCTTGTCATGGCCACGGTGAACACACCTAGCCCACCTCTCTGTCCTGTGTCATTTTGACAGATCATGCATGTTTACAAGGTGTGCATGCATGAAGATAATCCATTAGTTTCAGAGATAAATGTGGAAAGTCCAGAAAAATGACCATTTTACCTTTTTAAGGTTTTAACCTTTCATCTTGCTAGACTGCTGTTTTGCAAGGAAACATTTCTTTATTGCTCTCTGTCTTCTGTCTGCTAACATTTCCTATTCAATGTGGTTACCTGCTGTTACAGAGATCAGAAGTTCAACTAAAATGAAAAAAAAAATAGTAAAAGTTGCAGCTCAATGATGAATTTATCATATAGAAAATGCTTTTAACAATTCAACAATCATAGAAAGAAAGAAAGAAAGAAAGAAAGAAAGAAAGAAAGAAAGGACAATATATAAAACCGATTTTAACTAAAAAATATTGTTTCTGATCCTTTAAAGCACAATAAAATTTAACATAACTAGCAATGATACCCATCTAAGAGGGGCTGATATCTTAGTAATCAGCATAGACCTCAGTGTTAACATTTGCAGTGCACTATGTAATGTTAATTTGTTAATTTGTTATATGCCATTTGGTATGGGATTTGTAAAAGCAGTGATAATGTTTTGATGCTCCATCTGTTGGAATAACAAATGCAGTGACAAAATGTTAATGATGTGCCATTTTTTGAAATGACAGAGACATAGCAAACAGACACTGACACTTTAGTATTAAGGTTTATCTATCTATCTATCTATCTATCTATCTATCTATCTATCTATCTATCTATCTATCTATCTATCTATCTATCTATCTATCTATCTATCTAGTTAGTGTTGTTCACTATTTATTATATACAGCACATCTATTTTTTGTGAGAGTTGATTTTTACTTATAACTATGATTTTCACTATTTGGTTATATATTAATTACTTTGTATATTGAATGACTTCTATCCTTGTTAACTGTTAGCTTTTGTCTTTAGCACTCTTAGAATGCATTTTAATTAAAGCTTTGATCTGTGGCCCAGTCCTGTTGCTACTTTAGCACAAGGACAAGTACCAATAAGACAACCAGTATAATTTCATGTAGCAGAATCCTGACACCAAGAGTTCTGTACAGCAACTAGCAAGGGCATGAGAAATTAAACTAATAATGTACTTCTGTAAATAACCAGTGTATTTAAGAAGTGTAATCACCAGTTGTAAGTCAGTCAGTTTTTTATGTGTTTTGAGTGACTCCATGTATATGTCAATAAAGGAATTCTTCCTATCTTGGACTGGCACCGTGAATCTGACTTTGACAGTTTTTGCTGCAAGTGCACCTCTCCCACTCATCCACGATGCTGGATGAGGTAAGGCAGTATTTTACGACAGTTGTATGGGTTGATGGGGGGCACGTTGTGGTTGAAGTGGGAAGCTGGGATCTGAATGCTGAGCAACCTGATGAGCCCTTCCAGGATGAATAAGTTTCTGCCTCTATCAGCTGTAGTGCTGGACTCCCCACTGGGATGTATGTTTCTGGGGGCTGCGATAGAAAAGAGAGGGAAGGTGAAATATAATGTAATGTGGGACAGATGGTAAGGTCAGATTCACAAAGCCAGTGGTAGCTGTGCTACACATTTAAGATGGATTGAAATCTAAGTAATCAATGTAAACCTCAGCATTAGTGTTTGCAGTGCACCATGGAGTGTATATGTCTCTGTTACATGCCATATGGAATGGGATTCGTAAAAGCAGTGTAAATGTTTATGATTTGCCAGCTATTGGAATGACAATTGAATACCATTTTATTTAGGATGCGCCATTTGTTGGAATGACACACAGACAGACACGCAAGTACTAATCCTTTTATTAAGCTGGATAAAATTACATTCCTCTACAGGGAGGAAACACGAGCAGCTAAACCAAACCTGATTTTCCTCTATCTATCTATCTATCTATCTATCTATCTATCTATCTATCTATCTATCTATCTATTATATAGTGTCTTTCATATCTATCTATCTATTATATAGTGCCTTTAATACCCTTCTATCTATCTATCTATCTATCTATCTATCTATCTATCTATCTATCTATCTATCTATCTATCTCTCTCTCATATAGTGCCTTTCATATCTGTCTATCTATCCATCTATTATATAGTGCTTTTCATACCCATCTGTCTGTCTATCTATGTATCTACATTTACCCTGTTGTAATTTTTTTATTTTTACATTTTATTTAACATTTTCATCCTCTTAAATGAGCACTGATAGTTAAATTGGTCACAAAAAAAGTGTTATAATACAAATAAGATGAGGGAAAAAATGACTTTTTAGAATGGTGTCTTTCTGCAACAATGCTAATGCAAGTCAGAGAAGGCATAAATCCTAAATTAACATCGCTATTTAATTTGCCTGCAGTTAATTGGCATGGCATTTATCAAATTACGTGTACTTGCCATTATACTGAAACATTTAGGAAAAGTGTATAGTTATTAAGATGATCCCCTCATTAATGCAGGATGTCATTTTAAGAACTTTACGTTCGCAATGTTATATCATCTAATTAACTTGTCAATCAGTGACCTTAGGTTGCGCAGTTTAATTAAAAATACACATTTTTTGTCATTTTAATGAAATTTGACAACTATGGTAAAATAATCCCATCTTCAATAGTTAACACAAACTGTAGACTACTGGCCTTTTTAATATACAGTGTGTACAATTTAAGTAAAATGTATGTTTTATCTTTATGTTTTTTGTGCTTGAAATATTAGTTTAAATTTAGTTTACAATAACTGCTTTGCTCTTCTCGGTATAAATTATAGCAGGATCCTTATGACTTGTAGTCTCTTAAATGTGCTTCTTGAGCTTTAATTTCATGGGAGATGTTGTACAGTACAGTTTATAAGGCAGCAAATGCCACAAGGTAAAACGACAGTGTTATTTTTGTGTTAATCTGTTTTTTAACCTAAAGTTTTTAAAAAAGCACCCCTTTTCAGAAAAATATGAAATAAGTTTGTTACTCTTGAAGGTGATATTGAAACTAGAAACAGAGTGGCAATGGCTGCTCAAATCAAAGGCTGTCAAAGAGGCCAAGGGTCAGATTTGGTAGCGTGACTATCAGGCAATGACAACAGCTGCTCAGTTAACTAAGCATTTTACTGTGCTCATTTAAAAAGACAGTAACCTCAGTGGTGAGATAGCAAAATGTAATAATTAAAAGAAACAAGAAAATGTGGCTGGGTATGCAGTACTGCATATGGAAAGCAAGCAGGCTAACAAATCAATACATGGCCCAGTTTGTCAATAGTGGTGTTAACTGGAAACTCCCTGATGAATTAAAGAGCATGAAGTTTACATTTTTCCAAATTAGTGTATATGATTTTACCAATTAGCTATGCAAGCATTCATTCACTTCCACAGACTAACTGTTGATAAATAGCATTTCTTCTGTTTTCTACTTATTGTGTGCAGCTTTTGTTACTAGAATGTGATGATCCTAATCATGCCATCTATTGTACCTTAGTTTCTTCCTGTCTTCAGTGTGTGTATGTGTATGAGTCCATTCATTTTCTGTATTTACTTAATTTAACTGTTGAGGTGTTGGAGAGTCAGGGTCTATCCTGGCAACATTCAGTGCTTAGTCTATTTTAGGGTCTTGAAGAAACTGACCAGGGGTCGAAACAGGACCAGAATGTCTAACAAAGGGACTGAGTATCAACAGAGCAGTAAATGAGATGGACACCAGAGGTTCAAGCGAATAAAAATTCTTTTAATTGTGCTATTTTAAACTTTAAATACGGTCCAAAGTGCATGTGTGCCATAGATGAAGAAAAAATAAATAAAATTTAAAAATGTGATAACTTAAGTATCTCAATAATCTCTTATTTCAAAATTACAGTTTTCAGTGAAAAACATGTTTAGGGTTCTAAAAACATGTGGTGGGTTGGCACCCTGCCCAGGATTGTTTCCTGCCTTGTGCCCTGTGTTGGCTGGGATTGGTTCCAGCAGACCCCCGTGACCCTGTGTTCGGATTCAGCGGGTTGGAAAATGGATGGATGGATGGATGGTTCTAAAAACAAAAGAAGCACAGCCCCTCAATGTAATGGAATACTCCACCTAAAATTGATATTTATTGCATATGTTGCTTACCCCTTTGTAGTTTGTACAGATGGCTGAAACAAATTAATCTCATGTCTTAATGCAGAAGACTGAAAAAACAAATAGTTTCTGATATAATAGGCACCTTTGGTGGCCAGTGATGAATGAACCCCATGGACTTTGCTTTGTTGTGAGTTCGGTTTAAAGACAGAAATTTTCAGGAACTCGACAAAATGCACTGAATCTGAGAGGCTTATAATGGTGGAAAGGTCTCTGAGAGCTAGGATACTATGCTGGGCTGCCTATTAAAAAACATCTGAGCTGTGAGGCAGCAGTGCAAACCACTGCCCCATCGTGCCTTGAACAACAAACGACGCAGATGGAACAACAACCACAAATGTAAAACAACAAATGTCCACAAACTAGCAGCAGGCAAATAAAATATAAATCATTGCACTCACAGCAGATCCGCTCTTTACATTTTTTGAAGTTGCAGCAGCGGGTCCAGCTGGAACATCTTTTTTGTTTCCCATGTATCTGTGCAGATGCTTTGCCCTCATGAAGAAACACCAGCAATAAACAGCAATAAATCATCTGTACTGATTATTATTTAACAAGGTCTCATTCTGACATGTGGAAGGTGTGGGGAATGGCTCCTTTAAGGCTTGTTTTGAGATCGTAGCTGAGCACATGGCTAATTACACACACAAATTAGTCATGCAGTGCAGCACTGCCAGATGGATGTTTTTATATACGGGGGGGACCCAAAAATAACAAGATTTTTTTTTTTTAATCTTATATTTCTCAGAACATTTCCAAAATTGAATCACCCTCAAAATAATATCCCTGAGACAGAATGCACTTGTCCCACCACCTTTTCCATCGTTCAAAACTGCTCTGAAACTCTTGCAAAGTGATAGCCTTCAGTGACTCGATCATTTGCTTCTTGACCTCCTTAACATCCTGAAAACACTTTCCTCTAAGGTCCCTCTTCATTCCTAGAAAGAAGTTAAAATCTCAGGGTGCAAGGTCCAGGGGGTTCCATCGTCATGCTGTTTTTTGTGAGATACTGCCTTACATTCAATGTGATGTCCTGATGCAATCTGGGTCAATTTCTCCACACTGCATCATGCAATCGCTTGAGCATTTTAAGGTAAAAACCCTTGCCTGGCTCAAAGCTTCCTCTTTGAAAACTTCCCAAAGCATTTTGACAGCTTCTGCTGCTGTTTTCCCCAAAAGGAAACAGAACTTGATACAAACACGTTTTTTCTTTCAAGTCTGTCATCACAAAATCGATGAAGATGGTAACAGAAGCTCAAGAAAAAAAATTACACTGACCTTTGTCAGGGATGCCAGGGGCCATGACCCGGCCGGGACGACAGGAAGGACCGGATGTGGGTCTGCACCCACCCTGGATCACGTGGGGGTTGCCTTCCGGGTTGTTTTGGGGGCCATGGGTACAGGGCATGGAAGCCCTACCCTGTAGGGGCCCGTGGTCACCGCCAGGAGGCGCCCCAGTGCCTTGGAGACCTGTTCCTGGTGTGGCAGAAGTGCTGGGGAAGATTTATGACGGCGCCCGGAGAGCAGCCGGGAGGACAGCCGGCACTTCCGCCACGCTGGGGTGTGGCTAGAGGAGGAATGCCGGGAACACCTGGGGCTCATCCGGGTCATTCATTCGAGGCTAGAGTCGGGTGGAAGGAGGACGAGGCAAGAGGAGCTGTGGAGGCGGCCCGAAGACAAGGCATTGTGGCCAGGACTGTGATTGGTTTGGGGTTTGTGCACATGACTAGGTCTGAGTGACCACTGGACTGGGTCTTTGTTACCATTATATTAATTGTAAATACTGTAAAATAAACGTGTGGTGGTTTTAAGACAACATTTCCGCCTGTCTGTGTCCGGGCCAGGTTCATACCTTACAGACCTTTCCCCAAGAATGCCGCTTGGCCAAATGATACAGAGGGCAGTCAAGTACATGCACCTAGTGGAAAATGTCGGAACTAACTCCCCTCCAGCCTCCAGAAAAAAAATTCTTGTTATCTTAAGGTACCTCCTCGTATATATATTATATACTGTATATGTATGTTTATATATGTTTATATATATACAGTTGTGCTTGAAAGTTTGTGAACCCTTTAGAATTTTCTATATTTCTGCATAAATATGACTTCCAACATCATCAGATTTTAACTCAAGTCCTAAAAGTAGATAAAGAGAAACCAGTTAAACAAATGAGGCAAAAATATTATACTTGGTCATTTATTTATTGAGGAAAATGATTGAATATTACATATTTGTGAATGGCAAAAGTATGTGAACCTCTAGGATGATCAGTTAGTTTGAAGGTGAGGTGTCAGGTGTTTTCAATCAATGGGATCCCAATTAGATGTGAGTGGGCACCCTGTGTTATTTAAAGAACAGGATCTATCAAAGTCTGCTCTTCACAACACAGGTTTGTGGAAGTGTATCATGGCACAAACAAAGGAGATTTCTGAGGACCTCACAAAAAGAGTTGTTAATGCTCATCAGGCTGGAAAAGGTTACTAAACCATCTCTAAAGAGTTTGGACTCCACCAATCCACAGTCAGACAGATTGTGTACAAATGGAGGAAATTCAAGACCATTGTTACCCTCCTCAGGAGTGGTCGACCAACAAAGATCACTCCAAGAGCAAGGCGTGTAATAGTTGGCGAGGTCACAAAGGACCCCAGGGTAACTTCTAAGCAACTGAAGGCCTCTCTCACATTGGCTAATATTCATGTTCATGAGTCCACCATCAGGAGAACACTGAACAACAATGGTGTGCATGGCAGGGAGAAAGCCACTGCTCTCCAAAAAAAACATTGCTGCTCGTCTGCAGTTTCCTAAAGATCACGTGGACAAACCAGAAGGCTATTGGAAGAATGTTTTGTGGATGGATGAGACCAAAGTAGAACATTTTGGTTTAAATGAAAAGCGTTATGTTTGGAGAAAGGAAAACACTGCATTCCAGCATAAGAACTTTATCCCATCTGTGAAACATGGTGGTGGTAGTATCATGGTTTGGGCCTGTTTTGCTGCATCTGGGCCAGGATGGCTTGCCTTCATTAATGGAACAATGAATTCTGAATTATATCAGACAATTCTAAATTAAAATGTCAGGACATCTGTCCATGAACTGAATCTCAAGAGAAAGTGGGTCATGCAGCAAGACAACAACCCTAAGCACACAAGTCGTTCTACCAAAGAATGGTTAAAGAAGAATAAAGTTAATGTTTTGGAATGGCCAAGTCAAAGTCCTGACCTTAATCCAATCGAAATGTTGTGGAAGGACCTGAAGCGAGCAGTTCATGTGAGGAAACCCACCAACATCCCAGAGTTGAAGCTGTTCTGTACGGAGGAATGGGCTCAAATTCCTTCAAGCTGGTGTGCAGGAATGAGCAAAAGTTACAGGAAACGTTTAGTTACAGTTATTGGGGGGTCACACCAGATACTGAAAGCAAAGGTTCACATACCATTGTCACTCACAAATATGTAATATTCAATCATTTTCCTCAATAAATAAATGACCAAGTATAATATTTTTGTCTCATTTGTTTAACTGGTTTCTCTTTATCTACTTTTAGGACTTGAGTGAAAACTTAATGATGTTTTAGGTCATATTTATGCAGAAATATAGAAAATTCACAAACTTTCAAGCACAACTGTGTGTATATATATATATATATATATATATATATATATATATATATATATATATATATATATATATATATATATATATATATATATATGGTGGCAGTGTTCATCAGCAGAGGTGTCCACCTTCAATCCTGAAGAGCTACTGTGGCTGCAGGTTTTCATCCTAAAACTTTGTGACAGTGAGTGCCAAGTCCGAAGTTTGTCTTTGTATTTAATTGTGAATTTCCCCTTGGGATTAATAAAGTATCTATCTATCTATCTATCTATCTATCTATCTATCTATCTATCTATCTATCTATCTATCTATTCTATTCTATCTATCTATCTATCTATCTATCTATCTAATTTTTTTTCTGTTTCAGTCATTCTGTTGTTTGTTCATAATATATGTGTAAATATATATATATTATTTGTATATCTATGTGTTTATTTATTGATTTAAAGAGCTTCCGTAAAAAGACTGATTTTCCCGTGGTGACAAAATAAAATAAAGTTCTATCTAAATTTTTAAATTAGTGACCAGTTTTTGCTGTTAATTAACTTCTTTTGCCTTCATTTCAATTTTTTTGCTATTTAAGGTTAAGGCTCCTCAATTGTTTTTTTCCTTAAATTACAGTCAAACCATAATGAGATACAAAACAAGCCAATACATGACCATACAATATCTGAAACTTAACAAAAGTGAAGGTCTCGTAACGTTGATCTGCTCAGGTCCACAAAACATCTGGACGGTTCACTTAGATAAAAGAAAATCAACAGTTTTGGAAATGTCTGTTGTGGTAGAATGAGAGCACCAACAAGCCATGGAATTAAATAACAAGAACCATCTTCTAATTAAGAAACTGGTTGGATTGAACTTAGTTGAATTTTGAGCCCTCAACTTAGCTGGTCACCTGCTAACTCTCTTCACGTGTCATTTTTGTTTGGGTGCCATTTAAAGAAGAAAAAAACAAAAAGAAATTCAGACAACTTAGCAAACCTGGCAATTAAAATGAAGGGAAACAAAGTCAATTAACATCAGAAATTGGTGACTGATGAAGAAGGCAGCAGGAAAGAAAATCAATGGCTACAATAACCTTTCAGGACCAAAGCTGGACAGTCCTGGATTGTGGTCAGCTAATGTATCCCTCAAATGAAAATACTGCAAGTTTTTTTTCTTGTTTGTTTGTTTTTAATTTTGTCCTGTTGGAGTACTGATCAGGTCATGACATCACAGACGAGTGATGCATATAAGCAATGAACTTACAGTAGTCATTCGTGTATGACTTTTAGAGCTCAGTGATGTCATCATCATGGGGCACTGGGAAAAAATAGTTCCCAAGGCAAATTTCCAGGAAAATATTTGACAAACAATGTTACCAGCGAACATAGCATATTCATTGCAAAAATGCTTTTGTGAAGTTCGCCCATCAGCACTAACGTTGACCAATACTGGACAATGGTAAACAAAAGTCCATAAAAATCTGACAATGCTCATGGCACATAATCCACATTTAAAAACCATCCAGTTTTATGCTCACAACATCCTCAACTGCTAAAACAGCTATTTCACTAAGGTATTGTTAAATGAACCGCTTCCAAAAATTCTCTTGTAAATTAAAACAGATGCCCCTGATGTTATGATTTGAGGCCTCCAAAAAAATCATAAAACTGACCAGGATCTCCAATGGCCTGTCCAGCAAAACCTCACCTTAACACAGCCAGGCACCAAATACTACCTATTGGTTTCAGTTGAAGCAGACCCAAAAAGGAGAGCTAGCAAAACAACTGTAAATATCACAAAAATATAACAAAAACCACACAAGAGGAAGGATAACCACCAACCCTTGGCTGGTATTAGCATGATAAATGAAGAATCTTCAGAAATGAAGGGAGTCTTTTTCAAAAATTACCAAAAGAAAAAGAACACTCAAAAGAGTGAACAGGGAAACACACAGGACTTCCCTAAAAGACAATTAAAAGTCCCAAAAATGAAATGCAGAAATCAGAATTAATAAAAAGCACGAATTAATCAGAGCACCATGAAACTCAAACAGCAAAAGTGATGCACACAAACATCAACAATTAACAAAATGCTTGACAGCTGAATCCTGCCTCTTGCTTGAATGTAAAGCTAGAAGGAGGACTCAGCAGCTGTGAGTTCAGGGTGGCCTCACCCCCTAGGGAATTGGCAACAATGAACAAGGAATATAGGCACATTTATATACAAATCTGACACATAATCACACAAAAACAACACAAATCCATACATTTAGGCGGATACATAACAACTGAGCTTAGTTCTTGACAATGTTTTTTTTTTTTCTCACTTGCTGTATTTTTTGGTCCATTCTTGCCTTTGTTTCTGTCTTTTTTCAACATTAGCAGAACAACCCGAGAGTCTTTGAGGTCCCACACCTGTTTACACAGAACACAACTGAGGGTAACAGATTTGGAAAATAAACTTTCACAATATTAAAGCCGAGGGAATGTGGAATCAAATATAAACATAAGGTGGTCCACAAATCAATACAAATGGCTGATATTGGTAAAATCATTTCTCCACAAGGCATAGTTTTGTTCATTAGGGATAGCTTGCTTATCTGAGAGATTTCAGTCTTATTGTGAAACATTTAGAGGTCGCTCCATTGTAAACATTTTATTTGTATTGTCACAACATCCGTGGTGTTGGAGGGAAGTTCTTAACTGACTAAATGATAGGTAAGCAAACAAATGTAGCAGAGAACATGCTAATAGTAAGGTGGAGTTCCCAGAACATACTAGTGGTAAGTGGACGTTTTCAGAACATTCCAGTGTTAAGTAGGAGTTTCAAGAACATTGTAGTACAAGGAGATTCTAATGGGTGGGACCCTGAGTTATGATGTGTTCATGTAATAATAAAGCGATAGAAAGAAAATAAGTACAGTGCATACCTTGACCGATGTGTAAACGATCCATTCACATTCGGTGTTGGAAATGGTCACCTTTTTCTTGCAAACACAGATCAACACGACACTCCATATTGGCAAAGGTATCCACAAGCATTGTAGGAGTGATGGCAGCAATTTCCTATATGTTTTGCTGTAACTGTTCCAGCATACGAGGCTTGTTCTTGTACACTTTACCTTTCTGTGCTCCCCAAAGGAAGAAATTTGGAGAGCGAGGTGGGCCATAGTCCCTTTGAAATGACCGGATTGCCAAAAAATGATTCAACTTGTGCCATGCTGCGAGATGATGTGTGACAGGTTGCCCCATTTAGCTGGACATAACCTCCACTGATCTCACGGTCATCCTGTTCATTCACAAATAAGTCCAAAAGAGCGCCATGCCTCACTCATTCGTATATTCATCCAGGAATACTGTGATCTTTATTTCGTTTGGTTTGCTTCATTATTAAGACAGTAATACATGTTAACTAGGGGCCCGCCCATTAGAATCACCCTGTAGAAACAAGGAGTTTCTATTTTAGGCCCTTTTGATGACAAAAGGCTCAGCAGAAACAAAGGAAAAAGTGGTGCAAAACATGCAGCAGCCACCATTCCCAGACATTCCTTGATATCCTAAGCTGGCAAATGAATCTGAACAGGTGAAGTTGGAGGTCCTAGTAACAGAAAGTACAATATCCTTCCTTGATGTCCTTACAGAAAAAGGCAAAGAAAGGTCTCAGTCATTTATGAAGAAACCACCGGAACAGTGGACAGATAATGTAATATCCAACAAACCAGTAACGGCATACTGCACGATAACATGCAGTGATTACACTTGACTTATAGTTTTCATCCTCTTTCTCTGTATGTTTAACATTCGTTTGCTCAGAGGTTGATGCTCTTGCTGCACCGTGATCAGCTCTTGTTTTCTCCACTCTAGCGGCCTGCTTCTTCCCTTCTTCCGTCGGCATCTTTTTGCATTAAATCTTATTAAGTCAGTGTTTGTGTTGAAATTACTTGCATTTTTCTTAAATTTTTCACTTAAGCTGGCACTTAAGTCTTCAATCTGCCTCAGGAATGATTTAAGATATGAAGAGGTAAAGGAAGTGATGGCCAAGGTGGTAGGGATTTGAACGGTGCCCATATGCATGCACTGCACGGCCGCCCTGCTGCATGTTGCTGGGAGTTGATCCTAGAATAAAATAAAAATAAAAAGAGAAATAAAAATCATCACCCCGCAACCGGATAGTAGATGGCATGTAGTATATGTTTACCAAATTTCAGGTGAATAGGTCAGATGGTTTGCGAGCTACAGGTGGTTTAAAATCCTGGATAGACAAATGGACAGCCATGGCAGCGTACTATATAAGAAGATTTTGTGAACTGCTCACATGCATGATGGTCATGAAAAACACAACTAAAAGAGGGATATGTCTCATCGAAAAGAACAATGACATAAAAGGACAAGGAAAAGAAACAGTTTATTCTTCGAATGGTTGCAAACCAACACAAGAATTTTACAACCTTGTCATAGACAGTGCTAATACAGTTGTCTGTCATTCAGTTAAGATGGCATAAAAAACTGCCATACAGTGTGACCTCTAAATGTCGTATGTTTTATTTAAAATGTTGTGTGTTTGATATAAATATAATAAAGAATAAAAATAGCTTCATAGGAAACATGACTCTGTTTGTTTTTTTTGGCCAACCCTAATGGACATTTTCATAGTGAAGTGTGCCCATTGTGGAGTTTGATGGGTCTTATGCTTCATTGCAAGAGAATTCACCACTGATTTATTTCTCTGTTGTGTGATTCTTCCTTTTTAATTACTCACTTCTAGCAGGGGAGCAATGATGTTTCTCATAACACAGTTTTAACAGTTTTGTTATGAGTCTTATAATGATGAGTCTTCCACAAAAGCAAAATGGTGTGAGACTTCCAAAAGCTGCTACTCAAGCAGGCTGAAATCTTTACTGTTCTGTCCAGCAGAGCCTCACCTTAACTCAGATAGGCCTGAAATGTTACCTGTTGGCTTCAGCAGGAGCAGGCCCATAAATGAGACATTCACAAAACAACTATAAATATCATAAAAATATAACAAAAGCCTCACAAGAGGAGGGATGACCATAAACCCTTGGCTTGAATTTAAAGGGTAAACATACAATCTTTATAAATCAAAGATTTTTTTTCACAGAATACTTTGATAATAAAAGGAAAAAGCTCAAAACAGCAAAAAGAGCCACACAAAAAGGCAGTCACAAGCAAATGAGCCCCAAAATGTAATCCAAAAATCAAAATCTTTATAACAGAGCACAGTAAATTGAGAAATATAGACAATCCAACACGGAAAACAGAATGCTCCCTTAACTCCATAGTAAATGGATTTTTAGATTGTCCTACCAGATCCTAAAGTACTTCTACATATCCACCATTTAAAATATCCTGACAGGAAGCATCACCACCTGGTTTGGAAACAGCAGCAGGACCACACGGCTAAGCAGAGAGTGATGTGGTCAGCTGAACACATCACTAGGTGTGCACTCTGTAACTGCCAGGATATCTACACCAGGCAAAGAAAATTATTAGACGTCCCAACCATACCAACAATCACCTTTTCTTTGTGCTGAGGTCAGGGAAACGCTATGGCCACCTGAAGATTGTTTCAGAGAGACTGTGGAGGAGCTTCTGTCCATAATTCATCTGCATTCTAAATGAAGACAATGTCTACGAATACATGATGCCCTATTGCTAATTCTCTTGCGCGTTTATATTATTGTACATATATTGTTTTTTTATTGTTAATTGTCATTTATATTCTTTTTCTAGACTGCCGTCTTCAGAGTAATTGAGCATTTCATTACATATTATACTTTATGAATATTGTATATGGTAAATACATTTTTTTTCTAATGACCTAAAAATAGCAGCACACTTTTAATAAACACTACAATAAAATAGAAAATACAATATATATATATATATATTCAATCTGATACATAACAATGAGATGGACTTTTAAAAATGGCACAATGGGTTTGAGGCCTTCATACATAAGCTAAGAAGCAGACTAGGACTTTAACTACCCTAGATAGATAGATAGATAGATAGATAGATAGATAGATAGATAGATAGATAGATAGATAGATAGATAGATAGATAGATACTTTATTAATCCCCAATGGGAAATTCACATAATCTAGCAGCAGCATACTGATAAAAAACAACATTAATTAAAGAGTAATAAAAACGCAGTACAAGTAAAAAAATAAAATAATGCAAGATGGAGAGTGCAAGGCATGTATAATAGACAATAATCTTGTGTAGTGTTAACGTTTACCCCCCTAGTTGGAATTGAAGAGTCGCATAGTGTGGTGGAGGAACGATCTCCTCAGTCTGTCAGTGGAGCAGGACGGTGACAGCAGTCTGTCACTGAAGCTGCTCCTCTGTCTGGAGATGATCCTGTTTTGTGGATGCAGTGGATTTTCTATGATTGACAGGAGCCTGCTCAGCGCCCGTCGCTCCGCCACAGATGTCAAACTGTCCAGCTCCGTGCCTACAATAGAGCCTGCCTTCCTCACCAGTTTGTCCAGGCGTGAGGCGTCCCTCTTCTTTATGCTCCCTCCCCAGCACACCACCGTGTAGAAGAGGGCACTCGCCACAACCGTCTGATAGAACACCTGCAGCATCTTATTGCAGATGTTGAAGGACGCCTTCTAAGGAAGTATAGTCGGCTCTGTCCTCTCTTGCACAGAGCATCAGCATTGGCAGTCCAGTCCAATTTATCATCCAGCTGCACTTCCAGGTATTTATAGGTCTACACCCTCTGCACACATGTTACCTCTGATGATCACGGGGTCCATAAGGTGCCAGGTCCTTCTAAAATCCACCACCAGCTCCTTGGTTTTGCTGGTGTTCAGGTGTAGGTGGTTTGAGTCGCACCATTTAACAAAGTTCGTGATTAGGTTCCTATACTCCTCCTCCTATAGAGTGTGTCCTATAACTGAGCTTGCCCTTTTAATTAGCCTGTTGATTTGGAGGGCCAAATCAAAAAATAATACTTACAGAGCTCTACAATGAATGAAATGATCTCCTGCTCCTGAGCCTAGTCAGCTGACTTAAAAAGCCAGAGGGAGGGCTTCAGACTGGTGATGTCAGAGTGGCCCCGCCTCCTTGGGCTCCACCTACAAAAAATAAGAAACACATTTAAAATGATAGTACATGAAATATGTAAAAACATGACAAATAACTGAGAAGCAACAAAAATAATTAAAAAATACACAAATACACATTAATACCTAACAAATTGTGCATTTCTTTTCTTTTACTTTTTCCAGATCTTTAGCTCACTGCAGCCTTAAAATAAAACAAGAAAAGAACAAAGTCCTGTTTCAAAATGTAAGTCAGATAAAGTAAATATATTAGAATGACTTTAGAAACTGCTTTATTAAGGGAGATGCTCAGTCTTACATACTTCAGGTCTCAGCAAAATTGCTTTCATATGAGATGACATTAGCAATTCAAGTCAAACTCTAAATACTCCCGCACAATATATTGGAAACCCATACACAGTATGGCAAAATTGTATTATATGAAAAAAAATTGCATACACTACATAATAAAACTCACAGGGAACCAGACAACTGTATTAGAGACCTCCTACAGGTACTCAGTCTGAAATCAGCCTTTCTCACTTTAATCTGCCGTCTGAAATGACACATTATTTCATAAAGGGGTGATACCAAGGATGACCTGCTGGCTTCATTTTTACTGTTAGCTCAGAGTCTGTCAGAGAAACAGGCAAATGTGCAAAGTGTGACAAAGTCATTTGCCTCCTGGGAAGAATGGCATTCTCTCAATCCATTTATGTCAATGAGCAGATAGCAGTTTTATTTCAAGAGGAGATGTTTATTTTTTGTTATGCCTTTTAGGAAAAGTTCACACAAACTGAACTCCAACTTCATCATTTTATATCCTACTTCAATATCTAAATCATGAACATCTGTGTGAGCCTTAACAGGCTAGTGAGGTTTCTGACACCATCATGACACTGACGCAGCTCACCTTCTGTAGTGGATGCAGTTTCCATATTACATGGCTGACCTCATGGCTGCTTTCGACACCATCTGCCCTAACACCCTCCTGAAGTGTTCTAACGATCGCTGAAATGTGCTCTTCCCGGAGGGGTTCCCAGCTCTCTGGATTTAGTCAATTTGTTTGCGCTAGACAAGAAAGCAATCCTAGTTAAGCTCTCTCTGTTGATCCTGTGTAATGGCCACTTCCAATCAACATCTACTTGCCTCCCCTGGGGTCGTCTTGTTTGTAAGTTCTGCCTTGTGTTCTAAGCAGACGCTGATAACTTCCACAGTTAAGTGAAAATTCCTGGTTAAACACTGAAAAATAACATTTAAAACAAGCCAAAAAAAAAATATGATAAGCAAGCGGAGCAGCTGTTATAATAAACCCTATGGCACTGAAGAGGCTATCTTGCATCACTCTTGGGGTGCTTTATTTCTGCCAACACTAATCTCTCATCACACTCTGCTATCCTCCCCACTGAGTGTACAAATGGGCTGACCCTACACGAACACTGCCTGAAGCCCAACATGCTTCTTGACTTAGTGGCCTATAACTCCTTGTATCAAACTCACACTTAGCCCTGTGATATCCTGCCATTATGTCTAATAAATACACTCTGGAAGTCAAAATTTTAAATTTGAATACACAATGGGAGGCCTGAAACTTGAAACTATACCACAAGAGAAGGATTTAGAAGTCAGAGCGGCCATCACTATCTATATCAGGGGTGTCAAACTCCGGGCCTGGAGGGCCTCAGTGGCTGCAGGTTTTCATTCCAACCCTTTTCCAAATCGTGACCAGTTTTCACTGCTAATTAACTCCCTTTCACTTCATTTCAATAGCCCTGTTTTTAAGGATTCAGTCTTCTGAATTAATTCCTTTCTTCATTAAATGACAGCCATACAGAAATAAGATGTGAAATGAGTTGACAGATGACCAGCTAAACTGGGATTTCAGACTCCAACCAGTTTCACTCCAACCAATCTCTTAATGAGAAGCCAATTATTGCAATTAATTAAACCCGTTATTTAATTCCATGGCTTGTTGCTGTTCTCATTTTACCACAGCAGACATTTCCAAAACTGTTGATTTTTCAGTTTTTTCTAAGAACACTGTCAAAATGTGTTGGTGACCTGAGAGGGTAACCTTGCTAAGACCTTCACCTTTCTTTATTTTCAGATATTGTGTGGTGGGCACAGGTGAGCTGGTCATGTGGCAGCTTGTTTTGTGCCTCATTATTGTTTGGCTGCTAAACTTGATAAGTTTAAGTCGGGTTTTAGAACAAATCACAGTACAGAAACTGCACTTGTTAAAGTAGTAAATGACTTGCGGGTGAATGCAGACAGAGGCCATTTATCTTTTCTCATCCTCTTAGATCTGAGTGCCGCATTTGATACCATTGATCACAACATTCTTAGAAATCGCCTTAGTCAATGGGTGGGCCTCTCTGGCAGTGTCTTAAATTGGTTTGAATCCTACCTGACAGGGAGAAAATATTTTGTTAGTTGTGGGAATTACAACTCGAAGACTCATGATATCCAATATGGTGTTCCACAAGGCTCTATCCTGGTCCGCTGTTATTCTCAATCTACATGCTTCCGTTAGGTCAGATTATCTCAGGGTATAACAGCCATTCGGCTGTTTCACTAACACAATGTCTTACTTGTGTTTCTGAGTGGATGAGTAGTAATTTTCTCAATCTAAATAAAGAGAAAACTGAAATTTTAGTGATTGGCAATAATGGATATAATAAAGTTAAAAGAAATAAATTTGATGCATTAGGATTAAAAGTCAAGACGGAGGTAAATAATTTAGGGGTAACTGTTGACTGTGACCTGAATTTTAAATCGCATATTAATCGGATCACTAGGAAAGCATTTTTTTAATTAAGAAATATAGCAAAAGTTAGACCTCTTATATCATTGAAAGATGCTGAGAAATTAGTTTACACATTTGTTTTCAGTCGACTAGATTACTGTAACGCACTCCTCTCAGGACGATCCAAAAAAGACATAAATCGATTGCAATGAGTGCAGAATGCAGCTGCTAGAATGATAACTAGGAACATAAAATCCAAGCACATTTTTCCAGTTTTGATGTCACTACACTGGTTACCTGTGTCATTCAGAATTGACTTTAAAATACTGCTTATGGTTTACAAAGCCTTAAATAATCTCGCTCCATCTTATATATCGGAGTGTCTGACATCTTATATTCCAAATCGTAACCTTAGATCTTCAAATGAGTGTCTGCTTAGAATTCCAAGAGCTAAACATAAAAGAATTGGTGAGGCGGCCTTCTGCTGTTATGCACCTAAAATCTGGAATAGCCTGCCAATAGGAATTTAAAAAACTGCTGAAAACACATTACTTTAACATGGCCTACTCATAACTTCATTTTAATTTAATCATGATATTCTGCATATTCAATTAATTATCATTACTATTCATGGTGGCTCTAAAATCCATACTAACCCCTACTCTCTCTTCTGTTCTTTTTCCGGTCTTCTGTAGTGGCGATCCACGCCACCACCATGTAATCAAAGCACCATGATGTCCCTACACTGATGGATTAAAGGCCAGAAGTCCATATGACCATCATCATCAAGTCCTTCAAAGTGAACCCTGAATACAATGAGGACTGATCATTTATGTTTGGTAGAATGCTTAGAGGGGGCTGGGCGGTCTCGTGGCCTGGAACCCCTGCAGATTTTATTTTTTCTCCAGCCGTCTGGAGTTTTTTTTTTTGTTTGTTTTTTCTGTCCTCCCTGGCCTTTGGACCTTACTTTTATTTTATGTTAATCGGTGTCCTCTTATTTTAATTCTTACTTTGTATTTTATTTTTATTTTTCTTCATCATGTAAAGCACTTTGAGCTACACTATTTATATGAAAATGTGCTATATAAATAAATGTTGTTGTTAAGGAAAAAGAAACAGCTGAGGGGTCTGAGTCAAGTGAATTAAAACTAAGGCAAAATAAGATAATTAGCAGCAGAAACTGGTCACTAATGAAGAAGAATGTTAGAATGAAAACCTACAACTTACAGAGTTCGACACCCGTGATCTATATCAATACAGTGGACAGAAGCGATCAAGATGGCTAATAGGATGTTAACATCACGATGTGTAGAGTACAAGTTAAAGGAGTTATACAGTATGGCTGTCTTGTTTGCACGTCGGATCATCTCCTCGTGGGCTCGAACAATGTATCTAATAACCGAGCATGACGAGAGGGTGTGTTGTTGCTAAAATTCTCTTCTCCTTCATTCCCACTCCCCCAAGTACCCAGAAATCACCCAGTGATGGCCTCTTCTGGTTTCTCCAACTATGGGAAAGGAGGTATCTCTTTCGCAAGAGCGACCCACCTTCCGCCTTGAGGGAGCTCCCAAGCAAAAAGACTCTGAACCTGCAGCTAAAGCCAAGCCTTTTTGTCAATCTGTTAATCTGAAAATCTGAGGGCAAGACACCTAAACGCTACAAGGCATTTATTTTTGGTTGAAGTTTTTGTTAAATTAAATGGGATGACCTACTTGGCATTTTAACTTTTATTGACACCTGTCATTCCTGAAAAATAATACACCAGTGAGACCAAACCTGGAGTACTGTGTACAATTTTGCTGTCTATATTACAAAAAAAGACAACAAAAGTCCTGATTCTGGGACTGAGAGGTATGAGCTGTGGGGAGAGACTGAAGAAGCTGAACCTTTACAGTTCAAGCAAGCAGAGATTAAGAGGTGACATGGCTGAAGTGTTTAAAATTTGAAAGGAATTAGTGCAGTGGATCCCAGCTGTTAACATTAAGAACATCATTCCTGGAGAGAAAAGAATGGGAAGTGAAAGTCATGCTAAAATTTAACACATTACAATATGGTTTGAATAAAGACAAGTGTTTTATGGCCAGATATGAGGATTGTTTGTATCTGACAACCTGACTACAGACCCACATTGTATTGAAAAACTCATCAGAAACTTCAAAAGACTATGTTGGACAGTTATCTTATCCAAAGAGCTCGCCTATTCATTGTTCTCCTCTCTTGCAAAATGAATCTTAGCTTGAAGGGGTCTATTAATTTTTTACATTTAAGATTTCTCACTTAAAGATTTTCCAATGTTGTTTCTTGTCCTAGTGTGTATATAAACACAGGGAACTCCAGTTTCTGCATTGTGCCTAAAGAAGGAGCCTGAGTTGCCTTGAAAGCTTGCATATTGTAATCTTTCTAGTTAGCCAATAAAATGTGTCATTTTGTTTGACTTCTCACTACACTTAAATGTTGGAAAGTGTATTATTCAGGTGAAGAACTACAGAAACATTGAATAAATTACTAAGTAGTTTGGCAGAGAGCAGGTGCCTCATTTATAAAACTTTAAGCGTGAAAATACAAGTACAGCAAAAAACAGAAAAATGTGTATAATAAAAAAAAAATCAGATTTATAAAAAATGATATATGCACATTTCTGTACAATTTACACTTTTATAAATCCCAGTCATCTGGTAAATATGCATTCATGAATGCGCCACAAACACACAAATATGAACCATGCTAATCAAAGTCATACACATGCAATCACGATGCAGCAGACCTACATTGGTGGCTAGAGCAGCCTCCCATATGACACATCCAGTAGTGCGAGGCAGAAGCTCTCATCTCAAAATTAGTGGCACGCAAAAAACCTTTACTTGGGGGCCTAAGTGTGGGTGTCAGCAACAAGTGCAAATATGTTGAATTGTGTAAATGGTGCATCATGCTTGAAATAAAAAATAATTAATTAAAAAGGTCCTACCTGTAGCAGTAAAGCGGACTTCTAATCACAGGTAGAGAAAAAAAACACACATACGCTCTCTAATTCTGATCTGCGAATGGCATCTGTAATTGGAGATGCCTTTTTTATGTGGCATTATGCCAGAGCTGTTCTGATGATTGTCAGACTACAGTAATCTTGGCATCATAGATGGCTTGTGCATTAACAAAATGTCACTGCTTACGGTTAAAAAATCAGCTTCATCCTCGCTAGGTGCCCTTATTGCAATATGAGTGCATTGAAGTGCTCCAATTAGGTTAGGAAAACGTACACTGGTGCAAATTGCCTTTTTATATTATGTAACAACATGTTATGTCATATGGATATGCACCTACAGTCTACAATATGAAAACTGGATGTAGCACTTTATCGGCTGGGTAAAGGTTCTCGGGCTTTATAGAATGAATCTTGGCGGAGATACTCCTGACTTGTCGGCCAGTTCCCTGAGAAGTGACACAGTGTAGCCAATATAAACTGATTTAAACCTAAATTCTAAATACATATGGTTTTGGTACATTGTAAATTAAAGGGGGTAAAGTTATTGTTTTTTTTTTTGGTAGCATTCTAGAATTTAACCTTGGTGTTCTAGTAGCTCAACTTGGTGATAGTTGAATGTTACAAAATTACCACTCATCCATTTAATAGTACTAGTAAGAAATTAGATGAGAGAGCCCAGAGCATCATGGTCATCAGATGCTATAAATAAGTAAAGCTGCAAGTCATCTGCATAGCTGTGGTAGCTCACCTTCTATTTTTGGGATAATCTGACATAATAGAAGCGTGTAGATTGAAATAAGCAGCCTGCCCAGAAAAAATTCTTGTAGTATGCCATATACAGTATGAAGAACTTACAAACTACAATCACGACGAGTAATTAAAGAATATTCTAAATGTTAAGTAAGCTTGAAACCAGTTTAATTCACTGCCAGAGAGACCCATCCATTGTGTAAGGTGATTTATAAGAATACTGTTGTCTATGGTGTCAAATGCTGTGCTCAGGTCTAAGAGAACAAGAACAGACATACTATATCTCTACATATAAAAGGCAAAGCCCTGACTCATCACGAATTCTCCCACTTTCCATATAGGTGGGAAGCTGAAATTGCCCCGTGCTCATTCCTTGCAGTGTACTTACAAAGGTTAGGTATGTTTCATGTCCTATTGCAATACCCAAGGGGGGGACAGGTGTACCCCCTAAACTGTATATATAGGTATGTAGGGGAAACTCCTCCTCACTATTTTTGCAGCTTCCAATATACATAGGAAGCCCAAATTTCCCATGCTTATCCTTTGCACTGTACTTACAAATGTTAAGTATGTTTAGTTTCACGTCATGTCCCGTAATGAACTTTCGAAAATAACGTCTTCTTTTTGCCAGTTCTCTCCATTATGCCATAAGGAACTTTTGTAACTGACCTCTCCTTTTGGCGGTTTCGTTCCTTATTTCCATTAACAGAGACATACAAGGGCTGCCCTCAGCCCCCCTTCCTTTTTCTGCACAGCCGCTGCCCGGGCACCAACCTTGTGGTTGGCTCCCTGCCTATATACATTAATGACATCCCATGCTCATGTGCCGGCTCATTCGCTTCCTTACTGTCCTCAGCTGTTCGTCATGCTCACTGCTCCCTTCTTCTTTACTCCACCGCTTCAAACCTGTTATTGTTGGCCTTGCTTCATGTCTTACTGCTGGTGACTCCTGCCTTTTCATTTAGTTTCTTCACACTCTTAAACCTCTGGGCATGGCTCCACATACTCTACTTTTGAAGGTCAGCGCACCAATTATGTTACTACGAAATTTCCAGCCACAAAAACTTTGTAATGGCACCAGGCTTCAGATCAAATCTCTACACAAGAAACTCATTGAGGCAACTATCTTCACTGGAACTGGCTCAGGGGAGACTATATTTATTCCTCGCATCCCTCTCATACCCTCTGACTTCCCATTCTAATTCAAATGCCTCCAATTTCCAGTAAGGGTCTTCTTCGCTATGAAAATAAATAAGTCACAGGGCCAGACTCTATAAAAGGTCAGCATCAACTTGACACAAGATTGCTTCTCACATAGCCAACTGTATGTTGAATGCTGAAGAGTAAGCTCAGCAGACAGCCTGGTCATTTTACAGCCCACGGGCAGAACTGCAAACGTCGTTTACAAAGAGATCCTTACATCCTAAAAATGTGCATTTCTCATACACAACATTTATAATCATAAATTAAACTCTTTACAATCATCAAATTCATTCTAAATACTAAAAAAAGCCAACGACAATTTCATTGACAATCATGTTACGTTATTTTTAACATAACACTAAAGAACTGGACTGCAAAGTATACAGTTGACAATCCACACCTGTTTTGTCTTGGTAGAGTCCTCTATTACTCTACTTTCACCTTTTGTATTATTAATATGTAGCCTTTGTCAGAATGCCTCAAATCTCACAGACTTACCACTGTTTATAAGGTATTGTACCATATAACACCTCCCCACCTTCCTACATTTATAACCTCAGGTAATTAGGTGTAATAAAAGACAAGCAGGATTTAAGTAACACTTTAAATAATGTATTATTGATAATATTCATAAATAATAACAATATGCAAAGTACATTTGAATATTGGCAACCATACAACCAGATAAATGCTGATGTGTAGTTTCAGGCAGCACTCAGACTTTTGGTCAGCTTTCAGGCCGCATGCCTGTCTCAATATGGCTGCCTAGCTGTGCTCTTCATTGTGTTTTCGTTTTCAGTTCATGATGTGTGAGATGCTCTTTCATCAGATGTTTGTAAGGGAGAGAAAGAGGGAGGGGTAAAGCAAGCAAATTTATAGATTCTCTGTCCCAACCCTACAGCCAATAGGGTGTTGTGGTACGTACAGGCTTCTGATACAAGCCAATTCTTCAGACCAACGGGGCACAGAATACCTTCACACCTGCCCCCAAAACCATTTGTTATGGTAAAGCTCACAAGCTAGATAGTTGGCCTCCATGCAAGGGTGACTGAGAGAGTCCTGCAGAGAATCACTTGCCAAAATTTTTTGAGGCACTCCCCCCAACCCTGTCGTAAAATCACAAAGAGACTCAGTCCTAAAAGGGGGTAGGGGTACTTATCCATACAAATAAAGACATGCAAAATATTTATCAACTTTTATGCAAAATTTCACACCACAACAACACCCAATTCACTGCATGATCCACAATGATTTAGTGAACACTGTTTTAAGGTGCCTTTTACAGTTTGGCAACGAGAGCACAGAATCACAGGGTTCACAATAACTTAGAGCAAATTGTAACAGCAGATTTTAGATAGTGCCTTTTCTACTGAACTCCATCCTAAAGTGTTAGTACTGTCACGTTTCATGCTGAGGGTCACACAGTGAGTAAGAGAAGAAGACTGAAGTAGCACTTTTATGGATTTGCATAACGATGGGTAAACTGCTGAATATATAAAACAAAACTTAAGGTATTTATTAATTAAACATTATAATGTGCATAAAACATCCTTCTAAATAGCCTCAAGCTGAAATCTGTATTAATATTTCTGCTCAGAAATTTTTTTTTGCTACTCCTTTATGTTTCTGTGAGATTTGCAAAACTGCATTCTATGGTAATAAATCAGTAATAATTAAAATGACCTTTTATTTATCATTCCACGATTCATAAATGCAACAAATAGCTGTTTCTTTACCGTTTAAATTCATATCAAGTGCAAAAACCTTTTGGCTCATGTCATTTAAAGCAATGTTTCATTGTTGCAATGTAAAAGAGTTGCAGAAAATAAAATGCATAATGCACAGCTTCAGTGTTGCTCACACAAGCCGTCTTTATCTACATTTAGACACACAGGAGGACTCGGCTTCATTTTACAGAGAATGAAGAGATAAAGTGTTCCCAGGGTTTATTCTAACAGATGTTCAGCATTTTTCTTGTACTGCTTACACGACAATGATTTAGTTTTAGACCTTACAACATTAGCAAAATAAATAAATAAATAGATAGATAAATAAATAAATAAACACAAAATGACAGATTGATCTGTAACATAAGAAAAAGCAAAGGTACCCTCTGCTCTTGAAACACGTCTCCAGTGTGGCCTAGCAGTTAACCTTTTCACAACAAGACCCATCAGGCTGAAGGGTTACATAGCTGGGATCCCTATGGTAGCCCAGTATACAGGAGAGGTATGTACAGTCATATGAAACATTTTGGGAACCCCCTCTCAGCCTGCATAATAATTTACTCTACTTTCAACAAAAAAGATAACAGTGGTATGTCTTTCATTTCCTAGGAACATCTGAGTTCTGAGGTGTTTTCCGAATAAAGATTTTTAGTGAAGCAGTATTTAGTTGTTTGAAATGAAATTAAATTGGAAAAGCTGGCTGTGCAAACATTTTGGGTCCCCATGTAATTTTGCTAATTTGAATGCATGTAACTGCTCAATATTGATTGCTTACAACACCAAATTGGTTGGATTAGCTCGTTAAGCTTTGAATTTCATAGACCGTTGTGTCCAATCATGAGAAAATGTATTTAAGGTGGTCAATTGCAACTTGTGCTTCCCTTTGATTCTCGTCTGAAGAGTGACAGACAGCATGGGATCCTCAAAGCAACTATTAAAAGATCTGAAAACAAAGATTGTTCAGTATAATGGTGTAGGGAAAGGCTACAAAAAGCTATCTCAGAGGTTTAAACTGTCAGTTTCAACTGTAAGAAATGGAATCAGGAAATGGAAGGCCACAGGCACAGTTGCTATTAAAGCCAGCAGGTCTGGAAGGCCAAGAAAAAACAGGAGCAGCATATGCGCAGGTTTGTGAGAATGGTTACAGACAACCCACAGATCACCTCCAAAGACCTGCAAGAACATCTTGCTGCTGATGGTGTATCTGTACATCATTCTACAAGTTGCATAAAGAACATCTCTATGGTAGGGTGATGAGAAAGAAGCCCTTTCTGCACTCGCACCACAAACAGAGTCACTTGTTGTATGCAAATGCTCATTTAGACAAGTCAGATTCATTTTTGAATAAAGTGCTTTGGACTGATCAGACATAAATTGAGTTATTTGGTCATAGCAAAAAGCACTTTGCATGGCAGAAGAAGAACACCGCATTTCAAGAAAAACAACTGCTACCTACTGTCAAATTTGGTGGGGGTTCCATCATGCTGTGGGGCTGTGTGGCTAATTTAGGGACTGGGGCCTTTGTTAAAGTTGAGGGTCGGATGAATTCAACCCAATATCAACACATTCTTCAGGATAATGTTCAAGCATCAGTCACAAAGTTGAAGTTACGCAGGGGTTGTGGTTGGACAAGACAATGACCCAAAACACAGTTTGAAATCTACAAAGGCATTCATGTAGAGGGAGAAGTACAATGTTCTGGAATGGCCGTCACAGTCCCCTGACTTGAATATCATTGAAAATCTATGTCATGTTTTGAAGCAGGCTGTCCATGCTTGGCAGTCGTTACATTTAACTGAACTGGAGAGATTTTGTATGGATGAATGGTCAGAAACACCTCCATCCAGAATCCAGACACTCATCAAAGACTATAAGAGGCGTCTAGAGGCTGCTATATTTGCAAAAGGTCGCTCAACTAAGTATTGATGTCATATCTCTGTTGAGGTGCCCACATTTATGCACCTGTCTAATTTTGTTATGATGCATATTGCATATTTTCTGCTAATCCAATAAACTTAATGTCACTGCTGAAATACTACTGTTTCCATAAGGCAAGTTATATATTAAAAGGAAGTTGCTACTTTCAAAGCTCAGCCAATGATAAACAAAAATTCAAAGAATTAAGAGGGGTTCCCAAACTTTTTCATGTGACTGTATATACTAGTACTGTTTGATGGTCCCTTGTTATTATTCATTATTCATTTTTATTTGGTGATGCTCAACAAATGAGAACTATGTTTGCCGGTCACGTGGTGTTGGTTCCCTCCTTCATTCAGTCATAAATGTTGTTGATTCGTGGTCTGACTAAACTGAACAGGGCAACACGATGACGTAAATGTTTTTACTATCGCAGCGTGCCAAGTGTATGTTGTGTTTGTGGATAGAGACATTGAAATAGAGCACAGACGTTTTGAAATATGTCTATAAGGAATACACATATGACCAGTGTTTAGGTATTACAACATATTTTTCAAGATTCTGGCATTGACATTGACGTTGGAGATGTAAAAAACTGACAATTTGTGACATTATTATTGGGCGTAACCAGTTCCTGGGTAAATGTTCATATGATGGAACTGACTTGGACAAGACATCAAAAGCACAGCAGTGTAGAGTCTGTTATGCTCATGTAGTTTGTATCGCTAAAGGCAAGCCCATTATCGCTATTTGGATTTGCAAAGACTGTCCATCACAGCCTGAGCTATGCATTGTAGGCAGCTGTTTTGAGGATTATCACACCAAACTGAACTATTCATTATTGTGAACTTGCTGAACTGTTTAGAACCGTTAAGGTCTGAACATACTGTGTTTTTGTTGGTTTTTTTATGCTCTATTGTGTCAGCAATAATGATTATAGTTTGAATACCCGTGGTGTGTACCTTTTATTGATGTGTGATTTATTACAATAATAAAGACACTGTAGAAGTTTCTCAGCATGGTCATCCATGACATCAGTTAGTTTCTTTCACACTTAGGAATAAAAATTTCCAATATTGACTGTATACTAAATATCTGGTCACTGACAACAATGTACTTTAATCAGAAACCACAAAAAATTATATATACTTGGCACAAATGGCATATTGGAGAATTTTGTTTCGCCACCCCATGTCAGTACAGGGGGTGGGGGTGTTGCAGTAATGAAAGGTTTAAGACAGTGGACTATAAAGTACACGGTGACTTTGTGACTTATAGACCACCGTCTCCTTGTCTTTCATTGGTCAAGAGTCCTGTCTTCAATTCAAAGAGTCCTTCCTGTAAGTCTTTAGATTTCTTGTTTATCACTGATAATTTTTGTCAGCAGTCATTTAACAATGTTTGGTACCACATTAGTTTAAGTAATACAAAAATTCATCTATTACTCATTTACGACTATGTAACAAGACCATAATAAAGACTTGTTTGGGTCTTCATAACATCTCCATGACATCAGTAAAGTGTTTATTAATCTCTGCAATGTGAGGAGGAGGTTGGGAGCACGCGATGATAGCACGTTGCTGCACCCACCACACGCTGAACGCAATGCGACCTACTAACAAAACTTTTCATGTTGGAGTTGGTCTGACATGGCTGTGACACATTTCTCTTGATATTACATATTTAATATAAGATCTGTGAATCCTTCATATTAACAAGTAGTTTTACCATCATGTCAATATGCCACAAAGCACAGAGATGAATGGCCGACCTACTGATGTACGTATTATAAGTGCTGTGTAGACCAAAAGAAGCCTTTGTTAAGGGCTTGCTACATAAGAGTAAATGAGTAATAGATGCATTTTTGTAGTACCAAAACTAAAGTGTTACCCAGTTTTTGCCATAAATCCTTCGATTTGAGCAAGCAGGTCAATAACAAAATGTGGCTTATGTTACATGGATATGTTTCACGTTTTTTGTTGTTATCAGATTTTTAAAACTCACTTAACACACAAAAAGTGGCCCAAAACGTGTGTATACAACTTTCAATGCAAAAGTCGGGATTTATGAAAGAAATATTGGCAGGAGAATGTGCGTATATTTACAGCAACTCTCACCCATCTGTACGCACCGTTTTGGAGAAACTGGGAAAAACAGCTAAATGACGACTCACACTCACAATGATTCATATCACCAAGCCATTATTAGAATGTGCTTTGACATGACTAAAATAATAAACCTCAAAAATGTTGAATATGATGTACGGACTCTGCTTTATTTCCCTTTTAAAAAAGAGGGCCAATGCTGCGTATTTACACTGAAAAACATTTTAGTTTTTTTCTCAATTTATATCGGCTACCTGTTGTCACTTCTCAAGAAATTGACTGACAGGTCAAGAATATCTTAGGCCATGCTGGAAGCCATTAACTGACCAACAAGACACTACATTCAGTTTTTTGTATGGCTTGGGTGTAACGTACATAAAGCATAGCATGTTTTTTGCAAACATAAGAATGCAATTTGCAACAGTGTCTGGTTTTCCTAACAGATTAAGAGCACCTTCCTGCACTCATATTGAAATTAGGGTGCCAAACAAGAATGATGGTGTTTTTGTTAATCAAGCAATAGTGATCTCATGAAGACCTGCAAACTCCAAAGATTGGAGGCATGAAGGTGCCAGTGGGTACAGACCGAAGTGGCTGGGATGTGAAATCCAGAAGGTGGACCGTTTTTCAGTGACCCGGAGGGTGAGAAGGGGAGAAGAAAGGGGGGCCCTGACTTTGATTTTACTCCTAGTTTTAACTGTTTAACTGAATTATTTTAACTGTATTGATTTCAAATTTAGCACCCCACAATTGCACTGGTCTTATAGAGGATTATTTATCTAAAAATTGTGAGCACTTTAGACACTGTCTATTTACTTTTGATAAACACATTATATACTTTTGTACCAAGACTTGTTGCTTGTGTCCTCATTGTCCTCGTCCATTCTTGGTTATGGCTATTAACGTCCCAGGAAAAAGAAAGATGCACAAGGCAGCAGGCACCTGAAACATCACATGCTGCCTGCCTCCTCTTCTTTTTGTCTTCTACACAAATGACTACTGGAAGTCACACAAGGCCAGACATATCCTGAAATCTGCAGACTACTCTGTCATTTGCAGTCATTAATGTAATAAGAAAGACATCAATGGACCTGTTGTTGATGAGTTTCTCCAATGGTGTGATTGTTTGATTTTATTGCTAAATATCTTAGCTATAAGATGAACAATATTGTGCTAGAATAATATTTTGTATATAAGTTGATAACAATTCTGTATGCCTTCATTTGCAAGTCAGGCAAAGCAAATGTAATAGTGTTTCAAAAGGCATGTTTTACTTCATTGATAAAAACAGCAAAGCTTTCATGTCTAACTAACCAACTCTCTCTGTGTCTTTAGGACTGAGTCAGGATGTGCAATTTATTGTACTGTAGAGTTGGTGGGGTGGGGGAGTTGGTATTGGCGAGGGGGATTCTGTGCAGCCAACTCCCATGGGAAGCTTCAGATAAACAAATGGTGTCCTCTACTTAAGGGCAGGTGTGAAAAGGGAATGTGTGCACCCATTGGTGTGAAGTAGGGCTGTTTGGGATTGGCTTGAATCAGAGGTCATTCTGCACCACGATGCCCTATTGGTGCAGGATTTGGACAGAAATGTATAACGTTTGTCTCTTTACTGCTCCCTCTCCCTCTCTCTCACACCATGGCCATGAAAAGAACACAATGAGGAGCACAACTCAGCAGCCATGGTGAGACAGGCATGCAGCCTGTGCTGAAGTAAGCTGACTAGAAATGATGACTTGACCAGAAACATTTGAATAACTAAAACTCTGTGTGCCATCTGAAACTATATATCTAGCATTTATCAGGTTGAATGCTTGCTCATATTCACATGTATTCTGCTTCATTATTATTATTTTATGAATACTATCAATAATAAATTATTAGAAGTTGTAAATTAACTCCTGTTTGTCCTTTTACTCTGCCTAATTGTCCGAGGTTATAGATGTAGAAGGGAAGGTGGGAAGAAGTGCTAAAATACAATACCTTATAAGCAGTGGCATTCTGATAAAGTCCACATAATAAAGAATACAAAAGGGGAAAGCAGAGTCACAGAGGACTCTACCAAGATAAAACAAATATGGGTGTAGGTTTTCTTGTGCTCAACAATCATTAAAAGGGAAACAGTGGACATGGCAGAACCCAAAAACACATCTGGACAAGCATTGATAGCAGACAACACTTTCGACAACAACATTTATTTCTATAGTACTGTGACGTCCCGTTGAATAAAACACACTTAGGAGCCGCTTGTCCGGGGGAGTCTTCCAAATGTGGACTGGCTTTTTATTGGATATGCCGCAATATAAACTGTGCCCTACTGCCGCCCGTTGTCTGGGTCACAGGGACACCTCCAAAATATCAAAAATAACCCGCTTTCGTCCTAGCTACCTCTTGCCTACTCTTTAATTGTTTGCTACCTTTTCAACCTGATGCTGTGTTCCTTTCGCTCCAGCAACAACTACCACTTCTGACCACCCCCTCCCCTTTTCTCCACACACCATTAATTAACCCTGATCCCTGTCACTCAGCTCTCTCCCTAGTGAGGTGCCCCAAGCCCTTACAAAAGACCCCACCTCAACCCTGCTTCCACTCCCTTAGAGCTCATGCAGTGGCAAGACACATCACAGTAGCAGCTCAAAGTGCTTTACAAGATGAAGAAAGAAAAAATAAAAAAAAATAAAAATAAAATTATGAAGTAAGAATGAAGTAAAGTCTGATGGCCAGGAAGGACAGAAAAAACGAAATCAACTCCAGAGAGCTGGAGAAAAAGAACAAAATCTGCAGGGGTTCCAAGGCCACAAGACCACCCAGGCCCCACTAGGCATTCTAGCAAATAGAAATGATCTAAATCAGTCCTAATGGTTTTCAGGCTTCACGTGAGAGAATTAGACAATGATGGTCATGTGGACATCTGGCCTTCAATCCATCGGACAGCATGGTGCCCTGATCAGGTGGTGGAGGCGCAGATCGCCACCACAGAAAACCGGAAAAAGAACAGCAGAGAAAGTAGGGGTTAATACAGATTGCGGAGCCATGAAAGAAAGGTAATTACATGCAAATACAGAATATCAGGGTTACACTAAAATTAAGCTATGAGAAAGTCATGTTAAAATAATAGGTTTTTAGCAGTTTTAAAGTCCTCCAGCATATTAGACTAGCGAATTTCTATCGGTCAGCTATTCCAGATTTGAGGTGCATAACAGCAGAAGGCCGCCTCACCACTTCTTTTAAGTTTAGCTCTTGGAATTCTAAGCAGACACTCATTTGAGGATCTGAAGTTACAATTTGGAGTCTAAGGTGACAGACATTCTGAAATATAGGATGGAGCGAGAAGATTTAAGGCTTTGTAAGCCATTATCAGTATTTTAAAGTCAGTTCTAAATGTCACGGGTAACCAATGTAGTGACATCAAAACTGGAGAGATGAGCTCAGAGTTTCTTTTCCTAGTTAAGATTCTGGCAGCTCCATTCTTAACAAATTTGTATGAAGGGGCTGACACTGCTATTTTTTAAGAAGCTCAAATATTTTAAAATGGGCAAAACTTTGATGACACTTTTTATTGAATCTGTTGTTACGTTTGCTTTTTTAGAGTATGAAAAAGCAGTAAGAATATAAACTATCTTTAAAACATAAAATTTTGCAATAAAATTATTGGTTTGCAGTAGAACTTTGTTATGAAATTTTAACTTAAGCAGTTTAGAAAGAAGAACTAACTTGATTGTGTCAGTCAGTAGCCATCCTCTTTTTCCTAAATTTCAGCTGTTGTCACCAGGTTGCAAATTTTGGTCCCCAAGGATCAAGAGCAGCATACTTAAGAACTTTTTTATTCCAGAGATATAAGCATTTTGAATTTCATTACTTGCAGGGATGCTGTTGAATTCTGAATTATTATTTTGTGTATTGTTTAAGGTAATATCTCTTTTTTGTGTTCTGGGGTGGCCAGTCAACAGGGGGAGCTGTCAGATATTGATGGCACAAGGACCATTTTGGTACAGAAGAGCAACCCAGGGGCAACAGATTTCGCAATGGAAGTATTCTCACATCGGGCATTAAACGAGAGTCTTCAGGCCTGTGTACTTTGCATGACATCATGAAGAACTTTGAGAGACTAGTCCTGAACTATATGAGTCCTCTTGTGGTAGACTATCTGGAACCAACTGCAGTTTGGATATCGGGTAGTGATTGGATTACCTATCAGCTCCACAAGGTTTATTTCACCTGGACAAAGCTGCAGCACTGTGAGGATTACAGTGCCTTCAATACCATCCAGCCATCCCTGTTAAGGGCTAATCTCAGAGACATGCAGGTGGATGAGCCTGTGGTGTCCTGATAATGGTCTGTCTGTCTGGCAGATGCCTTGTGAGGCTCAAGGACTGTGACAGCAACACTGGAGCAACACAAGGAACAGGCCTGTCTGCATTTTCTCTTCACTCTATACACACCAGACTATAAATATAACAGCAGCTCATGTCACTTGCATAAATTCTCAGATGATTCTGCACTTATGGGGTGTATTGATAAGGAGGATGAGACAGAGGAGAGAAGTCAGGTAGAGAACTTTGGTTTCTTGGTGCAAAGAGAATTGTCTGCCACTTAACTTCAGCAAAACCAGGGAACTGATTATTGAATTTCACTGCACCAAAGAGCCTATATGTCTGGGAACTATTCAAGGAGCGGATGGAGACGTGGTCCACTCCTACAAGTACTTGGGGTTCCACATTAATAACAGATTGGTCAGGCCTCTGAACACAGAGAAATTATATAAGAAAGGGCAGAGCTGGCTCTTCTTCCTTAGAAGACTGCATCATTTAATTTGTGAAGTGACATCCTTCAAATCTTCTATAACTCTGTGACGGCCAGTGGGATGTTTCATGCTGTGGACTTCTGAGCTGGTAATATCTCATCAAGAGAGGTCCACCAAATAAAAAAGCTAATCAAAAGGGCTGACTCAGCTATAGGACACACTCTGGACCCCCTGGAGCTCTTAGCGAAAGAGAGAAATAAAACAAAACTGGGTACCATTATTAACAATGCTGCACATTTTCTCTCTGACACCCCAACACTGAGAACTTTCAAACCAGCTAATTACTCTGTAGATGTGGGTCAAGAAACACGACTTGGGGTCCTTTATACCAACAACAATATGCTGCACAGAGTCTCACTGGGACAGTTTCTTGATTTATAGTTATTCCAGTATCTATCTATCTATCTATCTATAAATTATATAGCACATTTCACATGTATATATGTATCTACTGTATGTATTTATTAATTTAAAGAGATCCATTAAAAAGACAGACTTCCCCCTGGGGACAAATACATTCCTACCTGTCTATCTATTTCTATCTATTTAACACTAGTTATCAGTTATTGTGCTTTTGCTTATTTTCTACTATCTGTGTATCATTGTCTTATGTTTCGTACTTTCCTGCGGAAATAAATATTCCTCTGGGAAAAAATAGCCTGCCTAACCCAACCTGCGATTTGCAGAGCATTTCCACTCTAATCGCTGTATCTGCTTTAAGTGCTTGTACATGGATATTGTCAGGTCAGATCCTGCTGTTTTACCATTCAACATCTTTCTGAATTTCTTCCTTGGTTGGACTTTAACAGTCTATGAACTACTCCCCATCATTTGAGCAAACTGATCTGTCTGATCAAAAGTTTGTAAAAATGCTCCAAACCTCTGCTCTCTTGTTGTCCCTCTTCCATGACAGGCCTTTTTCTTCGACATTAACTGACTTTTCTATTTATTAGTATCTTCCTGACAGCTTCTTAGTTGTATCTTTCATGGTTCACTCCTTTTCTTTCACTTTCTCATGATTTGAATGGTTTTGTTCCATGCAGAATTTATTTCTGCCCTTACTCTTTATGGCTAACCTCATTTTGATAAAGTTATTTTTTTCATATGACTCTATATTGCGTTTTTTACAGGAAGGATTTGCTCCCTGGCTTTATGTGTATTTCCCTTTCATTATTATTTTTTAATTATTTTGCATGGGCTCTTTTTTATATAACATTTGTAATTATTACTTTATGTATTAATGACTGATGCACCTAAACTACATTCCTTGTTTTGAGTTCAGAATTCAAAGAGGCGGGGCTACCATGATGTCACTACAGTGGGACCGCCCCCTGCCTTTACATTGAGGTTGATGGATCCAGCATAGCGTCATTGAGAGCTGCAGAATGTTAATCTTTTGTAACTATTGTTTGGATTTTAATAGATTATTGGATTTTTGCTTCGCTTTATTGTATTTTGCCTTTGAAGAGTGTTGTGGATTTGTTTGCCTTGGGGTGCCTTTTTAGATATACGCTTTTTGCTTGGTTTCTGCCATTTCATTATTTGCCTTCATTTTCCTTTGACCGGTTAAGCCAGACATTTTATGGTTTCCTCTGCCTTTAAGGGAATTTTTGTACATTTACAAATGTATCATGGGTTCACGTCCCCGGTCCTGCCTGTGTGGAGATCACTATTATGAATGAGAAGATAGATAGATATGAAAGGCACAATATGATAAATAGACAGATAGATACTTTATTAATCCCAAGGGGAAATTCACATACTCCAGCAGCATACTGATAAAGAACAATATTAAATTAAAGAGTGATAAAAATGCAGGTAAAACAGACAATAACTTTGTATAATGTTAAAGTTTACCCCGGTGGAATTGAAGAGTCGCAAAGTGTGGGGTCTCCTCAGTCTGTCAGTGGAGCAGGACGGTGACAGCAGTCTGTCTCTGAAGCTGCTCCTCTGTCTGGCGATGATCCTGTTCAGTGGATGCAGTGGATTCTCCATGATTGACAGGAGCCTGCTCAGCGCTTGGCCACGGATGTCAAACTGTCCAGCTCCGAGCCTACAATAGAGCCTGCCTTCCTCACCAGTTTTTCCAGGCGTGAGGTGTCCTTCTTCTTTATGCTGCCTCCCCAGCACACCACCGCATAGAAGAGGGCGCTTGCTACAACCGTCTGATAGAACATCTGCAGCATCTTATTGCAGATGTTGAAAGATGCCAGCCTTCTAAGGAAGTATAGTCAGCTCTGTCCTCTCTTGCACAGACCATCAGTATTGGCAATCCAGTCCAGTCCAGCTGCACTCCCAGGTATTTATAGGTCTGCACTCTCTGCACACAATCACCTCTGATGATCACAGCAAAAACTCTATGTAACTGTAAAGAAAAATAATTATAATTAAACACTTTTAAAAGCCAGTGCCCTATTTTAGGCCTATGCAGGCCTAAAAGCCTGCCTCTTGAATTTGTGGTCTCCCTGGGGTGAGACCTATTTTGGGGGCACACTAATAAGATCATGGTCTGGCCTTGTTGTGTAATCTGTGTATCCCCTTTTACTGCGGCTATTTTTATTCCAACTGCTAATCAGGTGACATGGCGATATCATGTGACAGTTTTTGGTTTTTCACTCCCCACCCTATAAAAGATGGTGACACGCTTGTTCCTTTGTCCATAAACAGTTGTTTTTTTATCTTGTGCCTTTATGCCTACAGATGATTATAGCCGAATGGCTTGCTGTGTAATGGTCTGTCTTTTGGCGTATAACATCGCTAGCACAATGCTTGAAAATGCCAGTGGTACACTGTGAGTGTAGATTGGTGTCCCAGCTGGGACGGAGCCTGTTCCCTGACCTGGCTAGGAGGCTTTGGTAAAGGAGGGTCAGCATGGAAGCTGCGATACTCCCCTTCCAGGCCAGGACTCAGGTACAGTAGAACGATGCAGGAAGCAGGAGTAGCACTTACACTGGGGCTGGTCTCCAAGCAGTCATGGAAGGACACATTGAATGGGCTTGGGCTCCTGGAAAGACAGGACAGTGGGTGACTGCCTGCTATGGGCAAAGCAACCCCCTGTAATTTGGGTGGCAACATTCCATTTGGTGAGCCCAAGTATTGCCGCCCACTGTGTGGCATGGTCCTGTGGGCAACACTGTCGGGTTCGGTAAGGAGGGAGACGCACGAGGGAGAGCTTGCTGATATTGACAGCACAAGGACCATTTTGGTCCTGTTCTGACCTGGAAGTGCAACCCTTGTGGCCATAGATTGAGCACCAAAGTACTCTCCAGTCAGGCTTTAAAAGAAATCCCTCCAACTGGCCTGAAGAGTCAAAGCCAGGACAATGCATAGGCAAGAATAGGAAAGGTTCTGTTTGTTGTGAGAAATGGGGAAAGGAAGTCTGTAAAAGTTTATCTGTTTGTGTAAATAAAAAGCCCTTTACTAACCCAAGTCTTTGCCTGAGGTTTTTGTGTCTAGGGTTTGGGGCTCAGTGGAGTCCCCTACTGGCCACAACATGTACCTTGTTATCCAAGACTGGAGTCATGAAAGAAAAAAAATCCTTTGAGTCAGTTCATATTGTTGGTTCTGAATTTACTAGTTATGACATCTTCTTGTGCCCTCTTGTCTTTCTTGCTTGTGGTAACGTGTACTCTTTTGATTTACCACTGTATTCTTCACCGTGCCATCTCATGATTCCATTTTTCCTCAAAACTGCGGTTGCCTTACAAAAGCAGCACATGATGTGAGTAAAGGAACACGAGAATCCCAACAATATCAGATTCACCATTCAGTCTCAGGGTTCAAGTCAAGTCAAGTTGGGCAGCATGCACTGGTACAGTGCATTGCCACACCTACTACACAATGAAACAACTCAGGATCCCAGTTTGCAACCCCCAGGCAGACACACAGTCCAGTCCCACCCTCCGGAAATGACCCTCTATCTGCTGCAGCCAGGTGTTACGTGGGCATCCCTTTGTCCTGGTCCAGCCATTCGGGTCCTCAACAATGAGTTGGATCACCTGCGGGGAAATGCGCCACATGGCCACAGTGCTGTAATTGACACTCCCTCACAATGCAGGTAATGTGTCTCATTCGGGACTCCATGAGCAACACAAAGTCAAACCAGCCGTAGCCAAGGAGAGACACAGTACCAAAGGAGTCCAATCTTCACCTCAGGTCACTGGATAGCGTCCATGTCTCACAACCATATAGCAGGACAGGAAGCACCAGGACTGAAAAGACTTGGACCTTCGTCCTTTTGCGGAGATATTGGGAGCGCCACACACCCCTTTCCAGCGACCTCATGACCCCCCATGCTCTCCCAATCCATTTACTAGGCCTTATGGGAAGAGTCACCAGAGACATGAATGTCACTTCTGAGGTAAGTAAACCTCTCGACGAGGTCGACACTCTCTCTGCAGACAGACACACTGCTGATGGCCGTGCCCAAGAGGTCATTAAAGGCCTGGATCAGGTTTGTGTTTAGGCAAATAAAAATTAAAAAAAAATTTTTCCAAGGACAAAAAAAACAAAGAAAGAAATTATGTAAATGGCCACATTCAGATCAAAGGAGGCTGCTTTACAATTTCCTCAGCCACCACTGAAGTGAATCAACTGTAATATCCATCTAATGATTCAAATAATGCTTGTATTGAATCTTAGACACATGTACTCTTTTTCTTCTGTTTCCTACAGTTTAAAGGCAGGTGCTTAAGAATGTCGAGCTCATAGCTTTGATCCATTTTTAAATTCCCAAAAGCCCCAACCGAACTATATAATTGCATCCCTTGTGTTGTCCTTGTTTTTTGAAGACTGTATCATAACACAGTTTTATTTCAATTAATTTTAAAACACGCCGACTGCGTTTCCTAAAATGTATTGTCTGACAACTGAGTAGTTAGCCAGTTCGAAATGATTTTCTGCACTTCACCGTTTTTGAGTGGTGATCATCACAGATCCTATCTCCAAATCCCACCTTAGGTGACATGCTGATACATATTTAAAATACACAGTGGCTGTTTTGGCCCTCATAAATCGGCTTGGAGTTCTTGGGAGCAGGTGCGTATATTTCATCATTCTGGACTTTGGCGATTGGTCCACAGACTAAGCCCTGATTATCTGCTCTGGGCTTTGGTGAAGAGCAGCTGCTAGTTTGTTGATTGCATTTATAGGAATGCTACACATTGTTTTCTAAAAAAAAATGTTTCTGAAGAGTTACAATTTGTTTTTGTAGACATTTCATGCATATGTTTAATTTTGTGTATACCCTAGGTAAATAAGCAAGACACCTGAAATATTCTGAAGGCACCTACCTCGCTATCCCAAAGCAGCCTTTAGTGTGCCCTCATTTGTCTTTATGGCAGCTTCTTTTCCTTTGTATAATACCCAAATTTCCATATAATCCATTTTGTGAACCAGCTGTTGTAGTGCAGTTACTTGTGGCACTTGAGCTTAGAATGAGAGAGTTGAGAATCAGCAGAGCAAATAAATAAATCAAAATGATAGTCTCAATGACATGCTAATTACGGTCTTAGGAGCATGAAGTATAGCTAAGCCAAATGTAGATCAAAAACCAAAACTTTTAAATGTAGAGCTTCCTAAGTATAAGCAAAACCAAAATACAGCTGTAACAATCCAGACCAGAATCAGCATTTTCTGAATTACTGTCCTGTCTCTAATGCGCTTACAGCATGCTGTGCCCTGTAAAGGTGCCCAGGAGCACATCCTGAAACTCAAACTAAGGTTAAAATAAAATAAAATGGGCATTTATTCTAAACTCAAACTAAGGTTAAAATAAAATAAAATGGGCATTTATTCTAACAGATATTGTGAGCAACTGGGGTTGTGTTTTCACTTTTTAAAACTAATTCAATTACAGAGAATGCGCACTTTCAGATAAATAGCAGTTTTAGAAGGGCTGCATCAACTGCCTCCTCCTTGAACCGTCACCTTATCGTGGTGGAGGGGTTTGCGTGTCCCAATGATCCTAGGAGCTATGTTGTCCGGGGCTTTATGCCCCTGGTAGGGCCACCCAAGGCAAACTGGTCCTAGGTGAGGGATGAGACAAAGAGCGGTTCAATAAACCTCCAATGAAAAATAAATCTGTGGACGACGCTTTCCCTTGCCCGGACGCGGGTCACCGGGGCCCCCTCTGGAGCCAGGCCTGGAGGTGGGGCTCGATGGCGAGCGCCTGGTGGCCGGGCCTGCACCCATGGGGCTCGGCCGGGCACAGCCCGAAGAGGTAACGTGGGTCCTCCTCCCCATGGGCTCACCACCTATGGGAGGGGCCAAGGAGGTTGGGTGCAGTGTGAGTTGGGTGGTGGCCGAAGGCGGGGACCTTGGCGGTCTGATCCTCGGCTACAGAAACTGGCTCTTGGGACGTGGAATGTCACCTCTCTGAAGGGGAAGGAGCCTGAGCTAGTGCGCGAGGTGAGAGGTTCCGCTAGATATAGTCGGACTCACCTCGACGCACAGCTTGGACTCTGGAACCAATCTCCTTGAGAGGGGCTGGACTCTCTACCACTCTGGAGTTGCCCCGGTGAGGGCCGAGCAGGTGTGGGCATACTTATTGCCCCCACTGGAGCCTGTGCATTGGGGTTTACCCCGGTGGGCGAGAGGGTGGCCTCCCTCCGCCTTCGGGTGGGGGAAGGGTCCTGACTGTTGTTTGTGTGTATGCACGAACAGCAGTTTGGAGTATCCACCCTTTTGAAGTCTCTGAGGGTTGCTAGAGGGCATACCTTCTGGGATTCCCTCGTTTTGCTGGGAGACTTCAATGCTCACGTGGGCAATGACAGTGAGACCTGGAAGGGCGTGATTGGGAGGAATGGCCCCCCGATCTGAACCCGAGCGGTGTTTTGTTATGGACTTCTGTGCTCGTCATGGATTGTCCATAACGAACACCATGTTCAAGCATAAGGGTGTTCATATGTGCACTTGGCACCAGGACACCCTAGGCCTCAGGTCGATGATCGACTTTGTGGTCGTGTCGCCGGACTTGCGCCATATGTCTTGGACACTCGGGTGAAGAGAGGGGCGGAGCTGTCAACTGATCACCACCTGGTGGTGAGTTGGCTTCGATGGTGGGGGAAGATGCCGGTCAGACCTGGTAGGCCCAAACGTGTTGTGAGGGTCTGCTGGGAACGGCTGGCAGAGTCCCCTGTCAGAAGTAGCTTCAACTCCCACCTCCGCAGAACTTCAACCACGCCCCGAGGGAGGTGGGGACATTGAGTCCGAATGGGCCATGTTCCGTGCCTCTATTGTTGAGGCGGCTGACAGGAGCTGTGGCCGCAAGGTGGTCGGTGCCTGTCGTGGCCGGAAAACCCCAACCCGTTGGTGGACACCGCGGTGAGGGATGCCGTCAAGCTGAAGAAGGAGTCCTATAGGACTTTTTGTCCTGTGGGTCTCTGGAGGCAGCTGATAGGTACCGCAGGCCAAGCGGAACGCAGCTTCGGTTGTTGCTGAGGCAAAACTCGGGCATGGGAGGAGTTTGGAGAGGCCATGGAGAACGACTTTCGGACGGCTTCGAGGAGATTCTGGTCCACCGTCCGGCGCCTCAGGAGGGGAAGCAGTGCAGTGTCAACACCGTATATGGTGGGGATGGGCTGCTGACCTACTTGGACGTTGTGGGTCGGTGGGAGGAGTACTTCAAGACCTCCTCAATCCCACTAACATGCCTTCCACGAGGAAGCAGAGCCTGGGGACTCTGAGGTGGGCTCTCCCATCTCTGGGACTGAAGTCACCGAGGTGGTCAAAAAACTCCTTGGTGGCAGGGCCCCGGGGGTGGATGAGATACGCCCGGAGTTCCTTAAGGCTCTGGATGTTGTAGGACTGTCTTGGTTGACACGCCTCTGCAACATCCCATGGACATCGGGACAGTGCCTCTGGATTGGCAGACCGGGGTGGTGGTCCCCCTCTTTAAAAAGGGGGACCGGAGGGTGTGTTCCAACTATAGAGGGATCACACTCCTCAGCCTCCCTGGAAAAGTCTATTCGGGGTTCTGGAGAGGAGGGTCCGCCGGATAGTGAACCTCGGATTCAGGAGGAACAGTGTGGTTTTCGCCCTGGTCGGAACAGTGGACCAGCTCTTCACCCTTAGCAGAGTCCTGGAGGGTGCATGGGAGTTTGCCCGACCGGTCTACATGTGTTTTGTGGACTTGGAAAAGGCATTGACCGTGTCCCTCGGGAATCCTGTGGGGGTGCTCGGGAGTATGGGGTACGGACCCCTGATAAGAGCTGTTCGGTCCTGTACAACCGTGTCAGAGCTTGGTCCGCATTGCGGCAGTAAGTCGAGCCCGCTTCCAGTGAGAGTTGGACTCCGCCAGGGCTGCCCTTTGTCACCGATTCTGTTCATAACTTTTATGGACAGAATTTCTAGGCGCAGCCAGGGTGTTGAAGGGGTCCGGTTTGGTGGACTCAGGATTGGGTCACTGCTTTTTGCAGATGATGTTGTCCTGTTTGCTTCATCAGGCCGTGATCTTCAGCTCTCTGGATCGGTTCGCAGCTGAGTGTGAAGCGGCTGGGATGAGAATCAGCACCTCCAAATCCGAGAGCATGGTCCTCAGCCGGAAAAGGGTGGAGTGCCCTCTCAGGGTTGGGGGAGAGATCCTGCCCCAAGTGGAGGAGTTCAAGTATCTCGGGGTCTTGTTCACGAGTGAGGGAAGAATGGAGCATGAGATCGACAGGCGGATCGGTGCGGCATCCGCAGTGATGCGGGCTCTGCATCGGTCTGTCGTGGTGAAAAAGGAGCTGAGCCGTAAGGCAAAACTCTCAATTTACCAGTCGATCTACGCTCCTACCCTCACCTATGGTCATGAGCTATGGGTAGTGACCGAAAGAACGAGATCGCGAATACAAGCGGCTGAAATGAGTTTCCTCCGCAGGGTGTCTGGGCTTTCCCTTAAAGATAGGGTGAGAAGCTCAGTCATCCGGGTGGGGCTCAGAGTAGAGCCGCTGCTCCTCCGCATCGAGAGGAGTCAGATGAGGTGGCTCGGGCATCTGATCAGGATGCCTCCTGGACGCCTCCCTGGTGAGGTGTTCCGGGCACGTCCAACCGGGAGGAGGCCCCGGGGAAGACCCAGGACACGCTGGAGGGACTATGTCTCCCGGCTGGCCTGGGAACGCCTTTGGGATTCTCCCGAAGAGCTGGAAGAAGTGGCCGGGAGAGGGAAGTCTGGGCCTCTCTGCTTAAGCTGCTGCCCCCGCGACCCGACCTCAGATAAGCGGAAGAGGATGGATGGATGGATGGATGCATCAACTGCAGGTAGGTGTGAGTCTCATATCTCACGGTAAAAGAAACCTTTCAAGTGGATTAACTCACTCTGCAGTCTGTTCACTCCCTGGCCAGCTTTTGTATATTGCAGATAGTATAAGGTGCTGCATGACGTACCCTCGATAGACCTGAGGAAGTCACATTTGAATTCTGTTAATGCTGAAGAACATTCGACTAGAATCAGACAGCCAAAGAAGGTGTCACATTTGCTGTGTGTATAATAAAGGCTCCAATTTTGTTTAAGAATATAGTGTATTTGTTTTGTTAAATTCTGAGCCCCAAACATGACAATATGTTATAACCAGGAGGGAGCACAATTTAGGAGATGATGATGCCAAATGATATGAACAAGACAGCAAACCTTAACAGCCTCTTAGGCCTAACTAAATATAAGTCACTTCTTGTTTACTGTTATAAGTGCAACACATGAAATGCCTTCCCAGATAAGGCTCACTCCCAAGTCTGACGGCATAGTCCGATGACTGGCTTCTGTCTATGCTGGGCAAATTAAGCTTTGGCTTCAAAAGTTCATAAATATACATACTGTATAAAATCCCAAAATATCATCAAAATTCCTCTGTACATAGACAATGTCTTTGCATTCTACAAACAATAACACTCCAAATTTAACCTTCCAGCTACACATTTCTTTGACTACCTTCAAATCAGAAACTTTGTTAAACTAAACCTGCCCAATTTTCCTAACCTCCCACCAAGGTCTATTCCAGAAAAAACATTGATCAGTTTTGAGGACTCTGTAATATATAAAAACACTTCACAGTCCCTCCATTTCAAAGATCCAAGAGTACAGTGAGAAAAGGATCTCTCACTCAACATTTCAGAAAAGGAGTGGAAGGCAGCCATGCACAAAATTCACTCAAACTTGCTAAGTATCATTCATTCAACTTAAAATCATCTATCTGTCTTGTTTAAAAATGTCCAAAATGTTTCCAGGGTAAGATCCAACCTGCGAACGCTGCAATCGAGCTCCAGCCTCACTAGGCCACGTTTTGGGCCTGCACCAAATTAACATCATTCTGGACCAAAATTTTTAAATGCCTTTCACACAGTCTTGGTGTCCCAATCTCTCCTAACCCATTAACAGCTGTGTTTGGTGGGCTTGCAGAGGGGCTTAAAGTGGAGATGGACAAACAAACTGTAATGGCCTTTACTTCACAATTGGCACATAAACTTATCTTACTCAACTGGAAGAATCCTAACTCACCTCTTTTAAGTCAGTGGGCAACTGATATTATATACTACTTGAAATTGGAAAAAATTAAATACTCACTTAAAGTATCCGTGCAAAACTTTTCTCAAACTGGGCAGGATCTGATCAATAACATTTTAGAATAAGCATTTTAATTGAGGAAGTGGATTCCTCTTCCCATTTTTATTCTCTTTATTTACTTACTTATTTTTTCTACTATTAAATTTTCACTCTGTTGGCCTAGCTCTCTTTCTCATGGGTAAGGGTTGACTTGATTTGAACCTAGTTGTGTAAAATGTTAACTTGTATGGAAAGTTGTTTGATTTGAATAAATTTAATAAAATTTTAAAATATCCCTCACAAGAAAGAGGATTACTGTAAACCCCTGGGGCCTCATGTATAACGCCGTGCGTAGAACTCGCACTATAACATGGCGTAAGCACAAAAGCCGAAATGTGCTTACGCACAGAAAAATCCAGATGCAGGAATCTGTGCGTACTCCAACTTCCACGTTCTTTCGTTACATAAATCCCGATCAGCGTGAAAACTAACGCTCGTGCACGCGCATTTTGTAACGCCCCAAATCCTCCCAGAATTACGCCTCTTTGAATATGCAAATCAATATAAATCGCCCTTAAGCGCAGCCTTCTGTGAAAAGACAATGTGAAAATCACGGGGAAAATATAAGAATTTCAGCGAATACCAAGTGGAGGCAAAGGAAAAACATACTATTTGTTCAAATAAACCGTGGTATAATCAACAAAATGAAGTTGATCGAGTGACATAGCGTGTTGGAGAAACTTGAAAGCTCACATTCACAAAATCGCACAGTGCCGGAAATAAAAAAGAAGTCACATATCAAAGGTGCCGTGAAAAGAAGAGTTGTAAGCCCACTGTCTGAGTGTCATATGAAAGTTTATTAGGGTACAGAGAAAAAGGCACACGGTGGGGAAAAAGCACGAAATGTCAACTTTAATCTCGAATTTTCCACTTTAATCACGTAGTTTATTTTGTCATTTAGTAGAACATTATAAACTTCATCTTAAAATCGTTTAATTAACCAGTTTCTCAAAATTACATCGTAATTAAAGTAGCACGTTAAATGCTTTGTTTTGTATTTGATCTTCTACTCGTATGTGCTCTGTGTGTGTGAATCACTACTTGCTTCTTAAACTGGCTCTCTTCCTCCAACTGGACACAGAGTCCATTACATTCATGATATTACAGCTCTCTGAATAACTAAAATACTGAGATGTATACGTGATGTCATTTTCATGATGATAGGAGCTAAAGCACATTATTAAACATGTGTTTCATGAGCCTCGTGCTCATGACAAGCATTTATCTTTTGTCGAAATTTGTCGCTGCGTTTTTAGCTGTGTTGTTATTTTCTCTTTCTGTTTTATATTCAATATATATTGGCATGGCCGCCCCAAGAGTCCTTGCTTTTCTTTCCCCAAGTAACCGATCGCCACACAATCAGCTCTGTAATAGAAGTTAAGCCATCTGTAAGCTTAGCGCCGATTCTTCAAAACGTTTAAAGAACATTGAAATATCTTCGTAGTACATGTTTAATTATTCTATCCTTCACGACACTCCCAGTGAAGAATATAGATTATTTAAATGAAGTTAAAGTTTTATGTGTATAATTTAACAAACATATTTTGCTGCATTTCACCTTAAAAATGATATCGTCATCATATGTAAATACGCGCTTTATAAAGTGGCCCAGGTTGTGAGATATTATAACTGAAGTGCAAGTTTACAGTGGGGTGATTGTACTTATAAGTACAAACCGTTCTACAAGGAGCAATTGATTGAGTGCATTTAAAGTTCTTGGGATTAAACTGTTTCCGAACCGCGAGGTCCGTACAGGAAAGGCTTTAAAACGTTTTGCCGTGGCTGAGACAGCGTGTGCTTAATGCCGTATACTGATAATTCTCTTTCCGATCAGCTGCTGCTGTCATTCACACTCAGATACAGTGATACAAATACTCCGAGTCATGCAGTGAGAGTAATATGGAAAAAGATGATCCGCTGTGGCAACTCCTAATGGGAGGAGCTGAAAGAAGAAGAAGAAGAAGAAGAAGATGAAGTAAGAGTAACAACGCTAAAGCAGTTATGGTATTTGGAATACTATGGCTGTTCCCTGGACCATTATATTGTTACGAGTTAATTACAATCAGATGCATTACACTAATAAACAATATGCGGTTAGTTTCTGTGTATTTATAAAGCCGCGTCATGAAAATAATGAGTAATCACACAAGAACAGTACCATTGCTTTGACGCTGGGTGCCGCCAGTTTGCAAAACCGAGCGGAGAACTTGCGTACGACAAGGAATGAGGTACCGTGGAAAAGTGCGTGGCTTTATGCCAAGTGTAGGTTTTATACATCGCGATTTGAACGTGGAAAAGTTCTTACGCAACATTTCTGTGCGTACGCACCGTTTATACATGAGGCCCCTGGTGTGTAGAGAAATGGGCCAGAAAATAATCTTAATAACTGGAGATTTATTAATAAAAATGAGAAATTTTAACAAAATAATCTAAAGAGCAAAAAGAGACAATGCCACTATAAAATCTTTAAATGAAATCCTTAAATAGAGGCAAAACAATGAAAGAAATCAGTCAATTAAAAGAAACAAAGCAATAGTCACAGAATAACATGCACCTGACCAAAAAACATTCGATAAATCAACAGGACCACATATTGCAGCCTTCGATTTATGTTATGCAGAGATGCAAGGGCTCGATGAATATTTAAAATTGAATATTTTTTAGCAGCTTGCTACAATGGCATTTTAATATTCTTTAAACACTACTATTTTGTGATCCTGTCATCTAAATACAGGTCCTGTAGCATGCCATTAGCATGGTCACAAGATTCACATCTAGCACAAATACATGAAGGAGTTAAAACGTCACCTCCAATCGCTATTCCCTATCCACATTCTGCAGATTAAACCTATCCTTTGCAATTCACTCAAAGCTTTTTCTTTTTTTTTAATTAATAGACTTAATAAATTTCTTGCTCTGGTTCAAAACTCCTGAATTTCAGTTTCACTTTTTAGCTATGATGAATGATAGTTTGCCTCATGGTTTTGACCTCAGTTTGTTTCTTTTACTAACACTTTCCAGTCCTTTTTCATTTTTCCTTACTGTTTAACTTTCTATTTGTAGTTGCCTGACAACTGCAATTACCAAGCAATCAACTGAATCTGTTTTTGGAATTAATTCTTTCACAACTTTCCTTCTTGTGCCTTTTCTTTTTTTTTTGAATCCTTGCCATTTTGAGTTTTAACTTTAATATTTCAACAAATGCATTGCTATTGCTTTAATCTGTAATTAGGTTCTTTGGTTGTTAGCCTTTTGCCGGTATATTTTTCGTCAACTATTTTGCTATGATTTTCATACTCAATGAGGTTAATTATAATAATGCTTTTTAAAACATACCTTGTTGTTCTCTGACCACTTCTTTTTTTACACAAACAAATCCATTGCTTAATAATGTTTGGCCCACCATGTTTTAAATGAAATCTGTACAGATCCTCTAACTGGGTATTTGATTTTTTCCAATTTTAAATAGTATAAAATATTGGTTTCCCACTGACTTAAAAGAGGAGAGTTAGGATTTTTTTCAAAACATGGCAGGATCTAATCAATAATATTTTAGAATAAGCCCTTAAAGCACAGAGGAAGCAGTTATTTCCACATCTCTTTTTCTTCTCTATTCATCTCTATTGCCTTATCAAAATCATCAATTTAGGTATGTTTACAAGCCTTTACCCCTTTGGCTCTCTCTCTCAGGGGTGGGGGTCGATTTGTTCTCAATCCTACTTTTTGTAAAAATTGATTGATTTGTATGGAATGATTACAATGAAATTAATATAAATAAATAAATAATGTTTGCTCCACACACTTAAGTGAGACATTGATGCTTGAACTGCCTGTTAACTACAATGGCCGGAGCAAAGATGGACTGGACTATACTTGTTGAAAAGTAATGCATTTAAGGTGTTGCCCTTCACTCTTGTAAGTGATTATTTCAGGATTGAAAGTTAATGGATCTGCTAACAGAAGAAAGAAAAGCTACTTCTGGAAAGAATAAAGCACAATTTTATTACAATTAAAAAATATACTCAGATCACACAAGTATGGCTATGACAGTCATGTGAAAAGTAAGTACACCCTATGGAATTGTTTAACTGTTTTAACATAAGTGGACATATCAAGGTCTGATCTTCATTTAAGCAACATCTTAGCTTTTATAACATCACGCCACATTTACATTTTATTAATTAAACAAGCATAAATGCAAACTTCACTTGTATAAAAAGTAAATACATCCCTACATTTATGTCTACCTTAAATACCTCAAATGAGAATCAGGTGCAACAGATTAGGTTCAGATGATTAGACCATCATCAGAGGGAGTCTTGTCTGAGATTGAACGAGCTCTCTTGAGACCTTCAGAAGGAAGGTTATAGATGGCTGAGAGTCTGGAAAGAGACTGAAAGAGATCTCCAAACAACTGCAAATCAACTATTCCACTGTCTGAATGATCATCTACAAGTGGAGAAGATTTTAAACAGCTGCCAGCTTGTCCAAGCCAGGATGTTCAGCAAAGTTCAGTCCAAGAGCAGAAGTCAAGATGCTGAAAGAAGTCTCAATGATCCCCAGAAATTAACCATGGGACCTACAGGTAGCACTTGCCACTGTTGACATCAGAGTGCTTGTTAGAAAGAGGCTGCACTAATTAAATCAAAGACTAGGACTTCTTGAAAAATGTGCTGTGGACAGATGAGGAAAAGATCAGGTCATTTTAACAGTACCAGAAGACACGTTTGGTTAAACCCAAAGACGGAATTTGAGCAGAAGAACCTGATAGCAACCATAAAGCATGGGGGTGGACATGTTATGGATTGGATCCTTTTTGCTGAATCAGGGCCTGGGCAGTTTACCATCATAGTATTCACTATGAATTCTTCACTGTCCCAGTGTGTGCTTGAGGATATTGTAAGACCATCAATCAGAAGATTGAAACTCGACCAAAAGTGGACCTTGTAACATGAAAATGACTCTAAACACACCAGGAAGTCCACCAAGGAATGACTGAAAAGAAAGAAATGGAGGGCTGTGGTTTTGGAATGTTTGAATTAAAGTCCGTATCTGAATCCCATCAAGATGCTTTATGCAGTGGTTTCCGAACCTTTTCTCTCCCTCACACATCTAGAATTTGTTTGATTTATGTTGCAGCACCTACAAAAGTAATATCACATTTGAAGATGAAGTCAAATTTCAAATTTTTGAAGCATAGATGGAACCACATACAGTATTATGGGTGAACAAAAAATAAGCTTTTAACTCTTTTAAAAATATAACAAACAATTTACTTTTATAAATCTCAATAATCTTGTAAATGTGCAGTGTGAAGCTTAAACACTTGACTGACAATCCAAGGGTTGGGGTATCCCATGATGCATCAAGCGTTGTGAAGAAAAGACATATGATCCATGATGGAGGGTTTTGGGGGATTGGAGCAACGCCTGCAGATGTGCCTCTAGGTGATGAAACACAGTTGAGCTATGTCCCCCGATTACACTTGCACTTCAGTTCAAAAAACAGATGCGTCGCATAATTGAAATTGTTGCACTACAGCCAGGACCGCCAATGGGAGACATGTGCTGAGTGTAAGCAGCAGGTGTTGCATCCAATACAGTCCCCCTTGATCCTCTCCCCTGGCAAAAATATCAGTCCATCCATCCATTTTCCAACCCGTCGAATCCAAACACAAGGTCACGGGGATCTGCTGGAGCCAATCCCAACCAACACAGGGCACAAGGCAGGAAACAAACCCCGGGCAGGGTGCCAGCCCACCACAGCAAAAATATCATCCATACCTCAAAATCAGTGATGTTTCATGATCAAGGCTTGCAAAGAAATCAACACTATACTTCTCTATGGATGATTTTGTTCTCTTAAAAAAAGTCAGTCGCTTTTCCAAATGCTCTGCCTGCAGCAAGAAACGCATGAGAATGCACATTTCTGCAGTTTATTCACAGATGACAAATGTAGGCGCACTCCTTGATTCTTTTCATATCATTAAACAGGACCACTAACTAATAAATGACCTATAAATGACGGCACAATGCAAGACACAGATTACACCAGAATAAAGTTGGACAATGTACCTCATTCAGTTTTGGAAGTTTGCAATGCCGCCTTCCACTTTGTCGCACCCCCTAAAATGCCATCTCGCAACCCAGGTTGGGAACCCCTCTGTTTTAAGGGGATTTGAAATGGGCTTTGTATGCAAGAAAACTCTCAGACATCACACAGGTGAAAACCTCTACATCATGGAGTGGGAAAAAAGCTTTATCCTATTTGATTTCACAGACTGGCAGACAGTTTTATAAAATGCTGACTTTAGAGGGCAATACCAGATATTAGAGCCAAAGGTTGGGCTTACTTTTGCCACAAACACAAATGGCATAACTGTTCATTTTTCATTGAATAAAAAAATTGAGAGTTATCACCTTTATCAAAAGATACTCTCTAAACAAAACTTGATTCCTGATATTTCCAAATATGTTAAAAAAATAAAAACAATTTCACGGAGAGTACTTCCTTTTTTGCATGACTGTATAATCATGGAAAGCAAGGGTGTGGACCAAATATGGAATAACTCCATTACAAAAGACTAATGACAGGCATGTCCCTCACGTAGAGTCTTTAAAGATTTATATTATAACTGACAGCCAATTAGTTGTTTCCATTTTACTGACATATGATTGACATGATCCTGCAAAGACCTCCGCCACATCTGAGGTGCTAAACCTTTTGGTCTCTGGCCAAGTCAAACCAATTGTCTTTTTCAAATATTTTGCTTCAAATTAGACGAGATCTCATTAGAATGCAGTTGAAAAATCGCTTTGCGTGTCAACAATTGAAAATGTTTCTTTTCCAGAAAATATCTCATGCATTATACAGGTCAGCTTTGCTGTAAAGTCATGCTTTGTGATTAAGTTCCATTTATTTAATACATTGTTTAGGCTTCATTCCATATTTTAGCAATGTTATGTTGCTTCTTAATATCTAAGCTACATTCTTAACTAACCAGTGTTCCACTGATTGACTTTACCTGGTGGAGCATCGCTTGAAATCTTTTAGAAAGTATAATCTTGATTTTCCATCATCATCTATCACTTTCCTGTTAACTGCTATGTGAAGTGTGACTAACATGTATTCACATCAAGAGTGATGATGACAAGAAGACGCTGTCAGTAACGGTGCCGCAGCCTCACAGGGTTATCAAGTAGGTTTGAATAGCATTTTTTTCCTCTTATGTTTTTCTAATCTTTTCACACCCATTTTGGATGTTAAAGAATGGAGATAATAATTTCAGATTTTAAAATGTACTTAAAGTAGTTAAATAATTTTACATCGTTTCCTGGTGCCATTTAGTTTTGAATGGGTGCTAGAATTTTGTAGACCAGTTGCTATGCTGTTGCTAGGGACCTCTGCCGGGAGATTGTGACCCCCATGATGTCACCAGAGCAACGGGTTAAGGATGAACTTTCCGATTTCCGAGATTCCTTGAGAATTCTTCTATCTTGTTTATTTTTCTGGTGAGAGGACTTTAGCTGGGATTTACCGTTTGGTTTTTGGCTTTGATGAAATGCGCTTTAAATTTCAAGTAGAGACCTTTACTATGTTGTTTGTATTATTTTTATTATTTCATCTCCTGTTCTGTTTAAAGCTGCTCTCCCCATTTTACAGCTGAACACACAGCACTTGGAGACTTTCGGATTCTGGGACATGGTGTGTAGCTCATGAAGATTTATTACTGTTATGTTTAAGCCATGGTCGCTACCCAGGCTCAGGTTTAAATTCCTTTGTTTTATATCCTTTATGTAATTTTTTTGTCATTTTTTTATATTGTGATTATTGTACGTGAAATTATGTATTATTTGACTTTGGTTGATTGTTTGATTTCTATATGTGGATGTTTGTTCGGCCACATTCCTTGTGTTTTGTGGGTGGTTCCCCAAGAGGCTAAGCCTCCAGTTAATCTCCATTGAGTGACAGCTTCTAGCCCTATAAAGGCTCAGGAGAACTGAATATAATAATAATAATTATAATAGTTCTTTACATTTATATAGCTCCTTTTCTCATTACTCAAACTGCTTTGCATAAAAAGTGACAGCCACTTCAACCACCACCAATGTGTCTCATCCACCTGGATGATGCAGTGGCAGCCATTTTGTGCCCGTATGCTCACCACGTTAGCTATGAGATGGTGGAGTGGTGAGAGAGATAGCCAATTAGAGACAGGGGAAGATTAGGGGGCCAGAATGACTAGGCCATGGAGAGTTATTTTAACTTGGACATCAAGACACACCCAGCTTTTTATGAAGGATGCCCAGGGATCTTAAATGACCGTAGAGAGTCAGGACGATGCCATGTTTACAACACGGTGTTCCTGTCACTGCACTTGGGGCATTGGGACCAACACACAGACCACAGGGTAAGCATCCCCTGTTGGCCTCTCCAACACCACTTTCAGCAACAACTCAAAGGTTTTCCTATGTAGGAATTAGTATCAATTATACTTGTATTTTACCTGATAATTAATTCAAATCACTCTGTGCATGCACTATGTGAAGAGCGCTATACAATACAAAAAAAGCTGTATTGTATTATTTCTGGCGGCATGGTGGTGCAGTGGGTAGAGCTGCTGCCTCACAGGAGACCCGGGTTTGCTTCCCAGGTTCTCCCTGCGTGGATTCTGCATGTTCTCCCCGTGTCTGCGTGGGTTACCTCCGGGTACTCCGGTTTCCTCCCACAGTCCAAAGACATGCAGGTTAGGTGCATTGGCGATTCTAAATTGTCCTGTGTGTGTGTGTGGATGTGTGCCCTGCGGTGGGCTGGTGCCCTGCCCAGGGGTTTGTTTCCTGCCTTGCACCCTGTGTTGGCTGGGATTGGCTCCAGCAGACCCCTGTGGCCCTGTAGTTAGGATACAGTGAGTTGGATAATGGATGGATGGATTGATTGCTTCAGTCCCTCTGAGGTACATTCTATGTGCTTGGTGGTGGGTGAGTTTTCACTTTTGTTATTGCTATTTCTTTGAGGATTCTGATTTCTGGATACTGTTTTATGACTTATTCACTTAGCGTTGTTGGCAAATCCTTTTTGCTTCCTTCCTAGAATTTTTTTTTGTTAATAAACTTAGCTATTTTTTATAAAGATTCTGCAAGCTGGAGTTCACGATTCTCCTTCTTGCAAAGCTTATTTAGTGTTATTTTGGGACTATCAAGTATATTTCTTGAACTTTAAAGCTAAGTGAATTTTGGCACAGCGGAGGCCAAAGCCAGCCACTAGAATGGGAGCTCAGACTGCTTTTGTGTGCACCTTCTCTGGGCAGGCATGTGGAAGGTCTGGCTTCCCTGGCTATTCTTGGAGGCTTCACAATACTTTGAATAATTGAAGTGAGTGGATCCCTATGTTTACATTTACCTAAGTAGTTCAGATTTATGTACTTCAGTTACTTTTCTAGTGCAGTGTCAGTAAGTGTGCCCGATGGTAATCTTTGCCTGACTGATGCAATGAATTTACTTTGTAGCTTCCTGTTGCCTAACAGAATAAAGAAGGGGGTACCATTCTATACATGGAAAAAGATTCCCATAAAAATTTCTTTATCGGTCATTGTTGTTTGTTATACAATTAGTGGAAGAACAATATACAGCAGGGGTGCCCACACTTTTTCGGCTTGCGAGCTACTTTTAAAATGACCAGGTTGAAATGATCTACCTACATTAAAAATTATATATATATACATACACACATACTGAGTATACTTCATACATAAAATGTACGTTGTCGTACCTTGCACAACAGAATAACCTTTATGGCACAATAACAGTTCAATACATTTATGGTCACTACAGTATTTGGATTTAATAATCGTCATGTGGGAAAAGGCTGACTCGCGTAAATAAGTAGAGCCGAATAATGCAGTCAAGGAGCTTTTGAATTCAGCTAAGTGAAAAATGACGGCTGTCCGATTAACTGCGATTTTAGTTCTCCCTCCTTTCTCTTTCTCAGATGGCTTTTCGGAAGGAAGTCAGTTTCGTAGTTTTTATGAACAGTTCGAAAGTGCCTTTCCACATTTTCCTTCTTTGGAATAGCAATGATAGATTGACAGATCAGACAAACGCACTTCGATTGTGACATTGTGAGAGAAAAAAAATCCTCTTCCAATTTCACATCCAGCTCATTCCCTCCCCAAACAATTTTTTTTTTTAAATCCCTTCTTTAGTCGTTATAAATTGGAAAGCTAACTAGATCACAGCCGGAGTTATGCAGTAGCTCGCACGTTTGATCATGCGTGTGGGTTGACCAGTGTGTTAGAAGAGAAGAGATCTCAGACTGGCCGCCCTGTATGTCAATCAAGTGGCAAATGCCATAGGGAAGATATTTCATACACTAACGTTTAAAAAAACATTTTTTTGAATGCAACGTGATCTGCCTGCACTACCTTTGCGATCTACCGGTCGATCACGATCGACGAATTGGGCCCCCCTAATATACAGTATATCAACACAATAATCAGAAACAGCATTTTTCCCCTGCCTGGGATTCAAAGTTGTGTTTTTTGTCTGATTTGTATCATGTATTTGTATTAATGTTGATTAATTTTTTGTGTTTATTCAATTCCATGAATTTTGTGGGTGGTTCCCAAAGAGGCGGGGCCACCAGCCAATCACCATCCTATATATTCGAGGGCCTTCCGTAGTTCCTGGCTGTTCATTTCGAACATGATAGGGAGCTGTGCTCAGTTATTAACGTCACCTTTGGATTCTGTGTTGGGAAATTATTTGCAGTGGATTGCTTTGAATTCTCAGGCAATTCTTTTAGTGTACTTTGGAACTGCATGGATATTGAGCCTTTGCTTAAAATTAATCCTTTATTTATATAAAGTTTATTCAAGGCCCTTTTGTATCTAGTTGGGTTTTTGATGGTATTTCCCTCCATTGAGGGCAACTTTAAAAGTTATTTGGGACATGTTTCTGTTACACGTAATTTCTAGTTGAAACAAAAGCAATGTTTTTTGCCCATTATTCTAAGTGGTAATGTTACGCTAGGTTAAGAATATTGTATATTTTATATTGTACTTGTCGAATATTTACATATTTTCATGAGATGTTTCCTTTAAAAACATTTAAGGCAAAAATGTCTTTTCTTTGAGATTTACAGTATTTTAGTAACATAGTACATTTATTTGTTTGGGCCACACAGGGATTAAAGGTCCCAGGCAGAAACTTTCAATGGATTGGGTGCCAGTTCACTGATGGGAAAAAAACTGACACCCAGCCTTTATTATTTATTTTTTTATTATTATTATTATTCTTTGCATTTATATAGCGCTTTTCTCAATACTGAAAGCACTCAACAATTGCAGGTTAAGGGCCTAGCTCAAGGGCCCGAAAGAGCAGAGTCCCTTTTGGCATTTACGAGATTCGAAGCCGAAGTACAAAATATTGTAATCTGTTGGAATGTAGGATGGAAACCTATATAGACCCAAGGAGCATATACATACTCTATACAAACAATTAAAATTGAGGATCTGGGATCCATTAGGCGCTGTAAAGGAAAAGAAGCTGCCTACCTGTTTTACAGTACTTGGGACATCTTAGCTTCATTTGTACCAGCACAGTTTATATTAGAAAATGAGATAAAGTACATGTAACCTTATGCTTTGTTCTGTGATAACAGTCTTATTTCTTATACCTAGGACTTTGAATATGTTTAGCTAATTTGGCACTTTACATAATGCTTCATTCACAGGGGCAGAGTATTTCTGGAGTATACCATTTATCAAAAGCTGACTGGTGAAAATTAAAATCTATGGAAATGCATTATGGAAATGAACCTAAGTAATAAAAGGAAGCTCTCTATTAGATTTCTTCACTCTGCAGTGATTTTTTGAAGAAGGTACAGTACATGTGGCGGGGGGTCGACCTATAGGTGAAAATAAAGGACTGTCATGTTTGAATTTCACATATAATGGTGGCTCAAGAGTCTTCTTTATTTGGTATTTTCCACAACAGTGGCAGTGCTATCCATTTCTATAGTACTCTGATTCAAATTAGCCTCTGTACTGATACACCCTATCCTGACAAATCATGCATTTATCAAATTCTGCTTCTCACTGATGATAAGAAAAAACACTGAAGAACCAAAAAGTAATTCAATTGTGAATTCTTAACACTCACCGAGCCATAACCCTTTTGAAAACTTTTATATCTCACCAAGGTCTGCTTTCACTGTATATTCAAATTGAACGTGAGCATTAAGCAAACTTTTGCACTCCTGCATCAAGGGAAATTTTGTTTTATGTCTTGAGCTTGCCTTAGGGTATATTCACTCCAGTCTCACATGTATAGTGCTCATTCACCTTCCTCTCTCTCTTGAAAAGGAATTGGAAAAGAAGGCTCCATAGGTGTGACAGCATGCAATCAAATGGAAAAAAAGGAAAGCACTCTGGGTTTTTTGCTCATACTGCAAATAAGTATAAAGTCTACTTTATTAAAATATTTAAATATTCTATAGAAGTGTAGTGCATATCAAATTAACCATACAATCTCAGGTTTAATTTAAGAGAATTATTAGCACTTCTTCATTTCTACTATTTTTATAACTCGAGACACATGCACACATGGAAAATAGGCTAATTTGCATGATAAAAACTAAAATGTATTATTCCTTGAAATAAGGTAGTGTGTACTGCTTGAGCTAGAATTAAAAACTTAAAAATCTTAATCTGAATTTTGTTTAGTAAAATTTGCTTACATGCTTAGTTTGCCCTATCTATCTATCTATCTATCTATCTATTGTGAAAGAGACCAGAGAGACAGATTAAGGGTTGGGTAACCGTCCCCATATACTGTAGGTGAACCAAAATATTTGCTTTTAGTACAGCAGCAGAGTTAGCATATACAGTACATTCGCCATTAATACTGAAAAAGCAGCTGGTTTTATGGCGGATGGACTGGAAATTGGTGTAGAGGTGAGATGACTTGAATGGGATGTGACAGAGATGATGTCATCAGAGGGCAACCGGGTTGAAGTTGTCACGTGGGGACGGCTGGAATGTGGAAGTTCTTCCGTGTACATGCTCGTGTTTTAGCGGAGACGTCACGTATTGGGATTCGTCTGGTCTTCAGTCTTTCTGATGAAAAAAAGAGAGAAAAATGAGTACGCCGTCTTATATCCCAGTCCGGTGAGTTTTTGAGCTCCGTTGGTCCATCTGGCTGCCCCATAATCGCACACGTGTGTGATTCACTCTATCTATCTATCTGTTCATCTTAAATACCACTTTTTCTCCCTACTGCACCTCACTGCTCTTTTCTTCAACAAAGAGAGCTGCATGGTTGTGCTCCTTACAAATACTACTCTCTGGTCTTTATCTTTCTGTTTTTCCAAGAAGTGTTTGTTCAGTTTCAGTGCAGATCTGAGGTTTCTCGTCTCTTGTTGGATTAGCTCAAATTGTACATATTTTTCAGTTTTTCTTCCCAAACTATGAAATTACTGCACCACAGACATCCCAACTTCTCCCAGTCTATTATTGCTCTGGTGACCCTTGAAGCTGAACAAATTCACAAAGCACCTTGGGGTGACTTAGTCTTTCTGTACAGTACCTTCTTTATTTCTGTGGCCATTGTCACCCTAGTAACTATTAATTAGTAATTAATTGTCGCTGCTAAGCTTCTAGTTTTTACTTAGTCTTTAGGACTACCTGTAATAAAAGAAGCTGTTTGTGCTGCATATTAAAATATTGGTTTTTTTAGTTCATATTTTTTTCTAATCACTCAAATGTATTGTAATTCATACTCAGTATGTGTAAGCTGCCTTGAATGAAGATGTGTGTTAAATAAGCATGGATAACCATAACTAAATGATAAGAATGTCTGCCTACAGTGGATTCAAAAACTATTCAGACCCCTTCACTTTCTACGCACTTTATTGTATTGTAGATTTAATTTTAAATTATACATTTTCTATTTCTATCAATTTACACTCAATAAACCAAAATGACAAAGTGAAAACATTTTCAGAAAGTTTTGAAAACGTATTAAAAATCAAAAACTACAATCTTTCATCCATTTAACACTAGAATCCCTGAAGCCTACGGAAAAAAATCGTAAGCCCGGCACACCTCTCCGTCAGCGTCTTTTGTTTTATAAATGTGTCGATCAGCACAAGCAGCAAGCAGCCTGCTATCCCATCACTCCTCACCACCGCAGTCAACTTGGACAAAAAGTTTTATCTGCATGTGAGGTGCCTGGAGTTGTAGGCTAAATAATACAGTATATCGTTATTTGGAATACATGCATTTCATGTGTGTTCTGTGTCTACAACAATCTGGGTAAGTGTAAGACGAAAGGAAGAGAGAGGCAAGAAATGCTGAACATATACCTAAAGTTGAAACTTTTTCCATGTTATAATAATGATGTAAAGTGTATAATGGGTGAAGACTGAAGTCCAAATATCAAGTAAGCACTTACACAAAAGGTACAAATATAACAGGACAAGTGTTGTTTTTATTCAAGAATATAACCACAGAAAAAGAAATCAGGTAAAGATATGATGCTGATACCACCCTTTGGTGGTACACCGGTAAGAACTGGTGACTCATAATCAAGAGGTTGCAGGTCTGATTACGGCTTCTTTCCTAGATTTACCATTTTAAGTAGTGAGCTGCTCTTATTGTTACCATTATAGAAAAAAAACACTCATTTGATTTATTTGAGTCTGTAACAGCTGGTGTAAATTTATGGAACTTGTAAAGATTAGCGTTTGTTTTGAATTCAGTTTTCTTCTCTCAGTCACGTTCATACTCCCCCCAATCTGACACTGTTAGTTTCTAAATAAAGACGTGCTATAACAGAGGTGAACTTAGATGAGGATAAGGGTTCTACATCAGAGAAAGTAAACAGAAGCCCTTCCCGCAAGAAACATCCACTCACTCATAAAAACAACGCAGCTCCACCAGGCATAAAGGCGAAAGATGGCACCGTTTGCATGCAGCAAGAGGTTGGGCGTCATCCTGCCAGTGAATCTGACACACGCATGTCCTTTAACAAAACAGCACGGCTTACAGAGCTCGCCAAGGTATCATGCAAGTTCTGTTTGTGATTATATTTTTTGATGGTTTTTATTTAAAAAAATATTTATATGTTACTTATATAAAAGGCATTGCACATGTACTTTGTCAGTATGCTCGTGTCGATCAAGCACAGGAAGGTCTGCAGTCTACTTGTGACTTTACGCTTTAGAAAGATAAGTAAATATATGAATGTAAATAACAGTTGATGTGGCATTTATAAGTGAAAGTGAAAGGGTCAGAATATTTTCTAAAACCGCTCTGTCTATTGTAAAAGGTAACACAGCACAGATGAAGAACTGCGGCTCTGTGACAGTGCGGGTCAGGCTCCATGCTCCCTCTTCCATATCCTCTTGAATCCGACACCATTGATAGTCATGACCAGGATGAGCAGTGCAATAAGGACACCAAATAAAGCAAGGGGAAGGTGCAAAAGTGTTCAGTGCTTTTATTAAAAATAGCAAACGGTGTCCATATAAATAGTGCAGTGTTTCAAAACTCAGAGTTCAATAAATAAATAAGCCATAAAAACGTGAAAAAGTGGAGGTTAAAATAATCTAATAAATCCCAGTAAGATGAGGAGGTTAAAATACTGACAGGAACAATCATTTTTTTAAAAACCCGGTGTCTTCTCCTTTTATCTGATGGCTCCTCTGCTTATCCCTCATGGACCTCGCAGCAGAGGAGTCGCCCTATCAGCAGACGCAGCTGACCTTCATCAGGTCCGGTTGCTTTCCGTCCCTTGGCTACGTACAGGCTCCCTCGCACCAACGACCAGGGCACTCATGCTGGGGCTCTCCAAACAAGCCTCCTCGACCCTGCTGCCTTCCACGGCAAGCCGTCCAAACTCCTGGTCACTCCCGCTCCTCAAAACAGCTCAGTGGGAATGACCCATTCCGACAGCCCCGGAGTGTCAGCCATACACTCTTTACAGGGGATCTCCTACGAATCTGCTCCCTTTCTTTCCCATTCCTTCACTTACCTCCGTTCTGTCTTTTTTTTTCTTCTTCACCCTTCATTCGCAGTTCTCCCTTTTAAAATGGGGACATGGCACAGATGTGATGATTAGCAGCTCCTGGCACCAATTATGGCCACGAGCGATTCCGCACCTGTATACTTAACATCGTACATGGGAAACAATCTCACCACAAACCCCCCACTTAAAGCTGTGAGTGCGGTGATTAGTTTTTTAAAATGGCAATCAGCCACAGACCTCACTTTACCACAGGCTCCAACTGGAGATCGATGTATATTGTAGAAAATACACGCACTACAAAATTAAAGCAGTTAGAAGGGGAGCGTTTTATCAGACGCAAGTCCATAACAGGACTGTTGGCTAGATGTAGTCGTGAGGCTGAGGAGAAGCTTCTGTCCACAGTCCATCTGCATCCTAAATGAAGCCAAGAGCTATGTGATGACCTATTCTTAAATCTACAGTATTAATTTATGTATTTGTTAAATGCTCTTAAAACATTCATTTAATTCTGTCATTGTTCATATTGATTGTTATAGAGTTTATTGCCTTTTTATGTTCTAATGCACAGCCTTTCATTTCGCTACATATTGTAGTGTTTATAATTGTACAATTTGTGTCAAATAAATTTGATTTGATTTGTTTTGAGCAGAGCAAGGTGTGGACAGTTGAAATAGAGAGTTTGACAATTCATTTGTGAAACATATAATCAGTATTCAAGCTAGCAGCAATACATTTACACTTACAATATTTGCAACATTGAATTAGAGATGTGTGCTAAAAATTGTGTTTTTTTGAGTAGACCGTGTATTCAGTGTATCTGACACTTGTGATTTCTGTGAGTTTACATATACAGTTATGATATGATTCTTGAGTAGTGCCTTTTTATGGCTCTATAAACTCCTATCAAGTGTATATGTGGCCTGATGGTGTATCTCTAATTGTGCAGTAGGCCATAATATACTGTAGCGAGAGATTGTCCAAAATATTGGAATATTTTGTGCACTTCTTTTTTAGTGGCCAGTATATGTACTGTAGTCATATTGCTTTGTCGTTCTTGATTTGGGGTTTAGAAGTGCTGCTTAAATATTCTGAACAGGCAGAAATTGAGGGGAAGTGTTTTAGAATGGACATCCCGGGGGAACCACTGACATCACTTCCACTTCTTCAGGTCCTTCTGATATATAATAAAGACAAAGACCAAAAGTCCACATTCACTTTGGAAATGGCTTTGGACCTCTCCTATGGTTTGAAGCACCTTAAAACTAGAAATATGAGATCTACCTATCTTTAAACACCGATAAAACAGAGATGTTAACTATTGGTGGTAATTATGCTGATCGTAACAATATTTTGTCAACATTTAATTTGGTTGGAGTCATCCTTAATTTTACTGAATCTAGGAGTTATCTTTGACTCTAGCATGTCATTTAAAGCACATATTACAAAGCTGTCCAAATCATGTTTCTTCCATCTTAAAAATGTTGGGAAATTAAGGAGCTTTCTAAATAAATAGGGTTCTGAGAAATTAATTCATGCATTTATTTCTAGTAGGACTGACTACTGCAATATGGTGTTCACTGGATTTCAAATTATTCTTTATACATCCATCCATCCATTTTCCAACCCGCTGAATCCAAACACAGGGTCACGGGGGTCTGCTGGAGCCAATCCCAGCCAACACAGGGCACAAGGCAGGAATCCAATCCCGGGCAGGGTGCCAACCCACCGCACGACACACACAAACACACACTAGGGCCAATTTAGAATCGCCAATCCACCTAACCTGCATGTCTTTGGACTGTGGGAGGAAACCGGAGCGCCAGCTTTCAGTTAATCTAAAATGCTGCTGCAAGAATTATTACAAGAACAAGAAAATATGAACACATAACTCCAGTTCTTAAATCCTTACACTTGCTCCCAGTTAAGTTTAGGCCAGATTTCAAAATCCTCCTTTTAACATATAAAGCCTTAAATGGCCAAGGTCTGGCTTAATTATCTGTGCTTATCAAGACTTATACACCAGAGCTCAAATTAAGATCTCAAGATGGTGGTCTGCTTATAATTCTAAGGTTTAATAAAATAATAGTGGGAGGTTGGGCTTTTAGTTACAGGGCCCCTAAACTGTGGACTGGTCTGCCTGCTACAATAAGAGATGCCCCTTTGGTCTCAGATTTCAAATCCCAGCTGAAGACTCACTACTTCAGTTTATCACACCCTGACTGGAGTTGCTGATTAACTGTACAGACAGCATCTCTGTAGTTAGTCATTAGCACTAAAACATAAGTAATATGTTCATTATAATTTGTTACTAACCCTCACCTGTTTCTCTTCTCTGAAATACCAGGGACACCCAGAGTGCCACACCAGGAAGTGCTGGAGGAAGCTTATCAGGTTGCACCTGGAGCACATCCGGGTGGAAATAAAAGGGGTCGCCTCCCACCAGTCGTCAGCCAGAGTCGGGAGGAAAAGGACAGAGCTCAGAGGAGAGGAGTGGAGACGGTGAAGAAAGGCGCATTGGAATGGCCCGGTCTTAAGGGTGATTGGTGCTGGGGCACTGTATGCTGTGCGGGACTGCTTTGAGGACTGTACATGATGTAAATAAACATGTGTGTTGGAACCATTGGTGTTTGCCTGTTTGTGTCTGGGGCTGGACTTCCACACTATACATGCTATGACTTATCGCTCCATATGGGACCAACCATATGGCCGTATGTTGGTTACAGCTTGTACAGGTCACTGCAATTGACATTCTGTAGGTCTGGTGAGGTCCAACGGTATGCATACTTTGACTGCTGGTCCAGAGTACAACCAACTAATGTTTGTGTCTCACTGGCTGTGTGCCAGATCTTTGTAAGGCAGTGTTTCTCAAGCACTGGATAGCACCACTGATTCCAACGTTGGTTTGTGAGTGGGTCAAGGTAGGCCGCCTAAGCCAGTGTTTCTTAATGACTGGGTTACTTTACCTGAGTTGCCATTATTGGGTCGCAAGTGAGTCGCCTGAGCAATAAGCAGCGCCTGTGCGACATGCTCCTCCACTTCTAAGTGAGCTTGTTTCACCAAGTGGGGCTGCCAGTCACACTCTTTTCACCAAGGAGGCAGTTTGCAATTGCTGCTAGTAACTTGTCAATAAATTGAAAAAGGATAAACTGGGGTGCGAAACCATAAAGGTTGAGAAAAACTGGTGTAAGGAAGGTGGCAGGGGTGGAATATATAAAAATTAGCTACAGTGAGCAGCGTTGAACAAAGCAAACCTTAAAGGGTCCTCCGCAAGTCAGATGTACATAAAATATAAAGGAATTGGAAGAGCAAGGTTTTTCTGATGGTTCCAGTATTACACACATCCAAACCAATAAAGTATGCATGCAAATCAATAGTAAATACTCATAAACCAATAGTCTGAGCAGCATACCACTAGGTTACGAGCAGAAATATATCATTTATGGCCAGTTCATCCCTTCATACTGTTCAAAGGCATATGTGCAAACTTAAATATAATGAATGCTGCGAAGGGCCACTAGCAACGTGGCAACTGAACACTCACAGTAATGTGAGTATGTACTGCCAAAGATAAATAAATAACATCATTCAACTGTAAAATGGATTCATCCCTCTACTTACTTTTAAATACATGTGACAACTTCACATTTAAAGGATGTACTGCAAACACCCGAGACATTTTAAACCATTGCTTATATTCTCTGTTGTTCTCAGAATGCTTACACCATCCATCTACAAGCTTCTAAAGGCCTATGAAAAACGTTTTCTTGGTTGAATGCAGAGTAAGTTACGTAGCATAAATAGATAAATAGATAGACAGAACTTTTTTGTTCCAAGTGGGACATTTAACTTTTTACAGAATCTCAAGAAATGTTATAACAAGCAACAACAACACCTCTTTCATACACACAAGAATTACAAAAAGGAAGAAAACCTCTGACTTGTCTAAAGAGAGCAGTCACGGTGATGCAAAACTTTATTTTTGCTTTGTTTATTTTTCTGTTTTTCAAAAAAGAAATAATAATTTAAAAATTAAATATTGAATTGTTTCTTCATTGTCATAGTGGACAATCATTATTTTACTTATTCTCCTTTTTGGAACTGTGCAGATTAGAAAGATTGACTTTTTGGGTTTGGAGTCAAGCTACCTAGGGTGAGGCCAATCTGTTGGGTTCAGACCTGACATAAGGACAGATGTGGCCTTTTGTGTAGTTCATTTTAAAGATATCACAACCATAAGGTTTATTTATTTTTATTTGATCTGACAAGGTTCATTTTTGTTCCCTGCTTGATTTAATTAGTTGATGTGATGCTTTCTGGATTTGTCACATGACTGTATTCATAATGTTAATGACCTTATGGAAGTGATGACACATACAGTACATGTTGACAGTTATGCTATGAGTTATCCCTCAGTGGATGTACAGCATTTTAAAAAGCTTTTTTTTAAGCTTTATTTCCAAATAGGCCCTAGCACTGGGTTTTGGTTTTGACTTTGGCTTTATTTGGCTTTACTACTTTGGCTTTTTTTCCTTTGAGCGGTAAGACAGCACATCTCTGGTTCACAGTTCTAACCCCTTTTCTGTCCTGGCCACATCTTTGCCTCTGTAACTTATTTTCTTGATTCCTTTTGGTACTTACAACAGGCCTTGAAGAATTACGTGTATTATCTCTATGTTAGTCTCTTTGGATAGATAGATAGATAGATAGATAGATAGATAGATAGATAGATAGATAGATAGATAGATAGAACAAACTGTATTTGTCCCCCAAGGGCTGATAGATGCACAGTCATGTTAATTGTGAATCTGTTTGTCAAACACTCATAAAATAACCTCTACAGAAACCATATAGGTGTTACAAGAGCTTAAATCTTCAAGTAAAAATACTTGATTAGTCAAATTGAGTTCACAAATACTGGTAAAGCAACCTGTCAACTGCAAAGTGCAACTAGTACAAAACAAAGGACACTAGAAGATCTGATATACAATTAGAGATTGGGAGTTTTCCAAATATTTGTTGTCTGAAGACGACACTGTAGTAAAATCAAAGGAAGTACTTTAACACAATTTAAATGAGTGGAAGTGAATGGAACTTTAAATTAACAAAACTGCAACCATATCGTGTACACTGTAGAGTCCACAGAAACCCCGGAGACCAGTAAGACTGTCAGTGATGTCCTCCTACATTATTTGGAGCTCTGGACTGAAATTGAATACATTATCCCTTAGCATATCTACATTACTTTTTTTTTGTCTTTCTCCCACATTCATCCTATGCATAGAGTAAGCTAAATGGTTGTTTACATCCTTGACGGTCTTATAGTTCACCCAAAGACAACTACTTAACCACTTACCCAAAATTCAAGATCCTGGAGGGAAACAGTAGATTTTTTTTTATCTTGTACCTTTTGATGTGCAAGATCAAACACTATGATACTGCTAACTCAAGTGGACACCTCCCATGTTTCTCACTCAAAATCAACAATTTAAACATTTAAGTACGTGCAGTCCTTTCATGTAACAATTTTTCAGTGATTGCGTTATTGATCGGGTCACAGTGCTTGTCCTGTGGCAAAGAGGAACACCATTGACTTAAACATACATAAATATCACTGAACCCCCCCCTCCCACCCTCATCCTAGCTGATTGAACTGTCACTTTTAACAATGTCTTGGTCTTGCCATCTAATGAGGAACTACAGATTGCTGTCCTTTTCTTAAGTCTCATTACAAATGCTTTGCACATCAACTCCAGAAACACCATAGCGTTTACAGAACTGTGTGATTTCAGTAATTTAAAAACACTGAGAAACGTGGGAAGAATTCATGTGGATTTCTCCCCAGACATGGAAAAAACTCTACTTTACTACATAAGAAATATGAAGACTATTTAGAAAGTTAACTAAATTGAGCTGTTTGATGATCCCCATGCAAGGTGGTTGGATTCCTTCCTGTTTAACCAAAGGTAAAAATAAGATGCATTAGTCAATTAAAAGATGGATGTCTTCATGCTACTTGGTTTTTATCAATATGTGTTCAACATGGCACCAACTTCTTATACAAAACACATTATAATCCATTTTAAAAACATTGTCCACATTATAGCCACTTTAGCAGAGAAGTGCCCCTGAAGTGGCCCAAGAGAACTGACTCAACAAGATATACAACACAGGGATTAAGAACTATGCAGGAACTGTGACTGTGATTTATTGAGCAAAAGAACGTGGAAGTTGGCGTTCAGACAGATTTATGCATCTGGTCTTTTTTGTGCATATGCACATTTCCACTTTGGTCCGTACACCATGTTTTAGTGTGAATTCTACGCACGGCGTCATGCATGAGGCCCCTGTTGACGTTGCACAACAAACTACTTACCTCCATTGGCCAATTTACAACTGAGTCAGTGCTGGACCGGCCAATCTGATGAATCTGATTATTCCAGTGCTCCTTTATCTGAGATGGCAGCAAAACAACTTGGCAGTAAAGGAGTGGCACCAAGTGCCACATGTGAGTACTGAGAAGAGACACAGAATAGAGGAGGATTAGTAACAGTTTTTAAATATTGTTATATTACCTGTATATATATATATATATATATTCATAGCATCCGTTGTCTGAGTCCCGATCTGTATGGGTGGTTACCTACCAGGTAGCGCATGTGGTTGGTCTGCCAGTCGGCAAACATCCGCCACGGGTGCCCTCTCAGTTGCGAGAAGCAGATCATAGAATGTTACATAGTTACTGTCAAATAATGCAAAGCGTGCACGACACGTGTTTCACATGTGTTACCTGGTAGGTAACCACCCATACAATGATGAGCCCAAATAAGGGCAAAACATGTGTCGTGTACGCTTTGTACTATTTGACAGTAAACTATGTAACATATATACTGTGTATATAAGAGCTGGAAATCAATTACAAAAATGAACCAATTAACTGCTTCATTGTATGGAACAAACCGGGATTAATCGCATTTAACATTAATACATGTAATCATAAAATAAGTACTTAAATCATGAAGTAAATATTCACTGAGGTTAGGAGCATTTGCTGATTACAGCGTGTTGCCGCACCCACCAAATGGCGAACCACCCGGATATTCACTGAATCACAAAAATAATGTACAATCAACACAAAGGAATTTTTTAAAAGTTAATGGCATAGCTTAAACTTATACAATGCCCTTAAACCTGAACTTTTAACAAAATATTACTTGAGCAAGTACAACCTGAATATGAATGCTTCCATAAAAGGTAAATTGAAAAGAAGACAATAAGAAAGTGAGGCCAATGTTTTATAAGCACCTACAAAAAAAAATCATGTATTAATTCTCAAATTGGCATAGTATATAAAACATAAATGTGTCAAAGTTAAACTAAATGATGGAAACGACTGTAGATTTTGAATGCTTTGCTGATTTAATTGAAAGTATAAGCATCTCCTAAATGTGCCTGCATTAACATTGTGTTAAAACTGCACAAATACCATTGTTCATCATCATCATCATCATCGACTTGACAATTATACTCTACACAAGTGTATTTCAACTGTGAAAATAATAATGTAGTGTCCCTGGGTCCTGACCTGAGAGAAACACACCCCTCAGGTGGTTGAGACCTGCCTGAGAAGGATGGGACTACTTGGAGAAGCCGACATAAAAGAAGCTCTAATTGGCCTGCAAAGTCAGCGAGCTTTGGAATAAATGGATATGTGAGCTAAAGAGTTGCTGTGATGGAAATTAAAAATAAAGAGAATGGATGGTTAGAAGTGTGAATGATTTGATCTATCAAAATACACATATCTCTGTACCAAAACCTTATCTCTTTATACGTTATAGATTATCAAGTACTTAGTATCACCAATAGTTTTACACTTCAGCGAAAAAACCTTTATAGGTGGGAAAAAGCAGTGTGAGCTTATGACTGAAAATGGCGACAGATCAAAGTGTTTAGAACATTAAAAATGAAGTGAAAATATATTCAAGGAAGAAGAATAGATTATTAAAGTAGGATATCTAATATGCTATAGAATTATTGTTTTAATCAGATTTGAAATACTGCCAAGTTTTATCTTAATACCATTAACATTTTAATGCAGTATTAGTAGAAAGAGGGCTTAAAGTAGTTAAATGGATTCTGTCCAATAAATAAAAACCTTTATCTATTATGCTAGTCATTTTCCATGCCACATTAGAAAGATAGAAAGGTACTATATAATAGATAGATAGATAAAGAAAGGTTCTATATAATAGATAGTGTCACACATGTGCAAATAAGAGGAAGCTATATTGACCAAGTGAAGGTAATTCCATACCAGGCCAGGGGGTGGCGGGGTGCACTAAACCCTCTTCTGTTATCTCTACAGACCAAACACTGGAAAACCTGCCTGATTCAAACTTGAAGACATCAATTCCGGTTCCAGTGTCCAGTAGCACATCACTTCCAGTTCGGCCATTTCACTTCCCGGCATGGCCTTTAAAGCTGCCATGTTTTTGAACATTAGTCAGTTCAGTCTGTAACTCGAGGAGTACACGTAGTGCTCTTTTCAAGTACCCTTTAGCAGCCAGAGACAATAGATGGGTGTCTGCTTCAAACCTTTTTCCTGTGTTGAGGCTGATTATTTCACAATAGATAAATAGAACTTTTTTGTTCCAAGAGGGACAATTAGCATTTTACAGAATCTCAAGAAATATTATAACAAACAACAACACCTCTTTCACACACACACAAAAAATACAAAAAGGAAGAAAACTTCTGACTTGTCTAAAGATAAGAAAGGAGTCACAGTGATGCAAAACTTTATTTTTGAAAAAAAGAAAATTTAAAAATAAAATATGGAATTATTCTTCTTTGTTATAGTGAACATTCATTATTTTACTTATCCCCCTTTTTGGAACTGTGCAGATTAGAAAGACTGACTTTTGGGGTTTGGAGTCAAGCTGCCTAGGGTGAGGCCAGTCTGTTGGGCCCAGACTTTAAGTAAGGACAGGTATGGCCTTTTATATGGATTTTTGGAGGTCTGCTTCCCATTTTTGTGGTTCATTTTAAAGGTATCACAACCATAAGTTTTACTTTTTGTTTTTTTTTCCATATGACAATGTTAATTTTTGTTCCCATCTTGATTTAATTATTTGATGTGATGCTTTGTGAATTTGTCACATGATAGTGTTCATAATGTTAATGACCTTATGGAAGTGATGACACATATATGTTGACAGTTATGCTATGTGTTATCCCTCAGTGGATGATGCACAGCATTTTTATAAAAATTTTTAGCTTTATTTCCAAGTAGGCCCTAGCACTGGGCTTTGGTTTTGACTCTGACTTCGTTTGGTTTTGTTCCTTTGTTTATTGGCTCTCTGGTTCACGGTTCTGACCCCTTCACTGTCCTGGCCACATCTTTGCCTCTGTAACTCATTTTCATGATCTCTTTTTGCACTCACAACAGTACTTGGAGAATTACCTGTGTTATGTCTATGTTGGTCACTTTGGATAAAAGTGTCTGATAAATGAATAAATGTAAATAACAGAATTTAATAGAACCTGAATGATTATCCTGGAACAACAACTTCAATGTGATTTCATGAAAAACAGAAATCCAGCAATGTCAGATCCACTTTGATGCCAATGCTCAGACATTTTAGATTTTAGTTACTCTGATGCTTTGTGTCTTGGAGGGTGGGGGTGCAGATCGCAGTAAACATTTTATTCAAGTCTTAGTTGCACGCTTTAGTATTATCTGAATTTTAGTAGTCAAAGAGAAGATCATTAGCATTAGAAAACAATCATCTTACACACACTACTATAAACCAAAAAATATATCCACCCAATCCAAACTACAATCAGCCTGGTAAATTAATGGAATACTGCATACTAACACTAAATGACCCCAAACAATACAGTTTATAAGTAGGAAGAAGCTCATCGTATCACTTAGAACAACATAAATAAACTCTTAAATCACCACAACCGGCTATAGTCGCTTCCCAGTGCCATTTGCCAGCACGCTGGAGCTGATCATTCAGTGCCGTACATTTCTTGAGCAAATGATCCTGCAGCATTGCAGTATCACTGTCCCTGGGATTCAGCCGCTGCACTAGACTGGCCACCCAGCATCAGCGTTGGCATCTGTATGTTCTTGCGTGCAGCCAGTTCAAGTGCAGTTGGCTCGTGATTTACTGAATTTCATCAATGGTGTCAGCTGCACCTTGTACATATAATAATAGATTGTTTGCAGTAGTTTTTTGATAGTTTTTACAGTTCATTGGCAGTGTGTAAAATGATCTGTGTTGCAGTAATTGTGATGCTCTTTGCATGAAAAAAAAATGTGGTCCATTAAAATTTTACTTTTTCTTGGTGAATTGTGACATTTATTTAAAAAGTGCAGCAAAAAAGTATATGGCGTCCAGGGGCGCATTAACCCCCCAAGTATGTGGCAGTTTAAGGGTTAAATTGAGACACTGAAATATAGATTATAAAGAACCGCTGTGCAGTTCCATACAAAGAAAAAATTATTTTCTCTAATTTTAGGTACTATGTTATTTTCCCATTCAGTTATGGTGGGTGCATAAGAGTTCATCCAGTTGAGCAAAAGTAGCCGACATGCTGCTTGAAGTTATGTTATTATTTTTGAATTCTTATTTGCACATCTTTATGTTACTTTGTTAACTTTGTTGTTTTGTAATCATGTACTGTTCCTTTGAATGCAGTTATGTTCTTTGCTTTTTGTGGATGGAGCACCAGACGGCAAGGCCATTCCCAGCATCACCATTCCTGAGCCCTCCCTCACACTGTTTAAATTGGTTGAGAATGCTCAGAAGAAGGGATTCACTAATTTATCAATGTTCTTCAGCATACTGAGTTTTCTGTGTTGGATTTTCTGGCTTTCTTGATATATTTTGCTCTTGTGCTTTGGACTGCCTTTTAGGTGCCTCCTTTGTACCTGTTTTTGCTCTTTTGAGCTTTGCCTTATGTTTTTTTACAAAATAAATCCTTGACGTATTCTTTTTTTGCCCTTTACTACAAGAAGAGAGTTTATGATCACCCCTATTCTTGTAGGATTTTTGTTATATTTTGGGGATATAAATGGCTGTTTTGACAGTGCCCTATTTTTAGGGTTGCTCCAGTGGAAGCCAATAGGTAGCCTTAGAGGCCTGGCTGAAATCAGGTACGCCTCTGTTGGACAGATGAGCTAGGATTGTGGTCTGCTCTCTGGCTTGTTCTACGAGGCCTCACGTCTGTTTTGCCTTGGAGAAAATTCCAAATTTGTACAATCACTAGATAGTCTTGTCCTATCTAATATTACTGTGGCAAGAGGATCAAGAATGACTGCAAATCTGATACTGTCAGATACATAATCCAAAAATTTAGGACAGTTTCAAAACCTATGACCAAGAAAGGCCAGAGCTACATTGCATTGTTAATAGAAGTAGTTCAGTTGTTTGCAATTTCTTTTCTTTTTACTTTGAATTTATTGGTTTTGAACCTGATTGTGTGAATCTTATGTATGCTCAGTCCTGACTAGACTTTTTTAAGCCCTTGCTAACCTGCCACCTCACACAAATATAAATATGATTACCCTTTTGTCTTTTTTCTACAAGAGGCAAAATCAGTTTTGACATTATGTTTTTGTAGTGAAAAGCTGCATACATTTCAGGAGGTTGCTAGGGGTATACAGGTAGCTCTAAAGTGCAGAAAGCCTTCTAGAGAGAAGAATGCCAAAAAAGAACTCCGGAATTTAGACAGTCCTGTCATACACCAATGTGGAGAGATCAGGGGACATTCAGGAGCTGTGAGCCAAAACTATAATCTCAACGACCAAAAGAGCCAGACAGAGACTAGGGTGCCTGATGAGAGATCCACAGGACACTAGAGAACAGGCAGCACAACAAGGCCTGACTGGACCTCCACTCACAGAAGGGTAGAAGCCACTTAGAGCTTAAAACAGGACAGAATGATTTGAATCTGAACTCTCTGCTCTGCCTTACTGCATTATTTTGTAGTAGCTAATGGTATAGTTGTCTCACTGTGGGATGAGTCACATCACAGAACCATTAGATGTTCCTTAGTTTAAAAATATTTTAACTACTTATACAGGGTGGGCCATTTATATGGTTATATGTTATATATATGTTTATAAAGTTACGTTAAAACCAAGCACACCATTGTTTTTCTTGTGAAATTTCCAATAAGTTTGATGTGTCACATGACCCTCTTCCTATTGAAAAAACAAAAGTTGGATTCAAAATGGCCGACTTCAAAATGGCCACCATGGTCAACACCCATCTTGAAAAATTTTCCCCCTCACATATACTAATGTGCCACAAACAGGAAGTTAATATCACCAACCATTCCTGGAATCTGCTGGGTGTGTGACACAGGACAGTGCATTGGATTGAGGTTCTCCAAGAAGTGTATGGAGACTTTGGAGACCAATGCACTTCTGGATGGTGGTGAGGGGGCAATAAGCCTGGTGCATTGGAGAAGGCATAGAATTGATATCCAGCATATTGGAGTTGGAATGATTGCACCTGACCACTTGGGCAAGACTGCGGGTTTAATTGTTGCGGTGAGGACTGCGTGCAAGGTAATTACGAAGGCTAATTATGTGTCAGCTGAGTTTATAGGAATGTCACTGGGAGAGGATATAACTCCAGAACGTGTATGTTTTTGGTGGCTGCTGTTGTTCTTTACAGATCAGTGAGCAAGGAGGCTAGGGTGCAGCAAACCGATTCCTGATGGAGTGGAAAGGCGGCTACTGTTAGAACTGTAAAACAGTGAGAATATGGTAAAGGCTATAACAGAGAAGATGTTGAGACACACTTTGACCAGATATGAAAAAAAGGAAACAAGAATCAAAAATATTATAAAATACATCTATTGAAGCCAAAACAAATTAACTTAAACTACATTCTGATACTAAAAAATAAATATAGAGTTATATAAATGTCAATAAAAGTTAAGTAGGTATAATAAAATATGCATCTATGATATAACATTAATTGAAAAAGAACAAATTAGTATTAGTGGGCTCCTTTCAAAAAAACGTTAGGGGGGCACGATTAAAACTGTTATGAAATCTCGGGTCGCAAATACGTAAAGGTTGAGAAACGCTGTTCTAGAGATCATCCTACAATAACTGGAATGTGGTAGGACAAAACTTCCACAAAATTCAGGAAACTGTACTTGGCATCACAATCTGTTATCACCATCGTCTACAGCTGTTGTACTGGACTGTGTCGTAAGTGTTGATTGTTTATCGTCTTGTGTTTAGTGTTTAGTTGGGTTTCATTTATGTTGTTATTGTTCAATGCCATCCTACTTTGGAAGGGTTGGCGGTGAGTGGGGCCTGTCTCCATGCCTCACAGTCTTTTGTCACCCAGACCACTTCATTGACTCCCTTCAGTCAGAAATATCCTCTGTCTCCTCCATTGCCCTCTGCAGTGCTTGCCTTGTGTGCATCCCTGAATTAAGTCTTTCTCCATACAGCTATTTTTCCTTGTAATACACCCGTAATAGCCAAATTTTAACTTTCTTACTTTATGTAGTAGTTCTTTGGTTTCACTCAGCTGCTCAAGAACCCATCTGTTAGTATGATATTCTTTCCATGACACTTGGAGTGTCCGTCTGTAGCACCACATTTCGAAATCTTCTATGTTCTTTGTGTCTGCCTGCTTGAAGTCCGTCCTTCGCATCCATACTTTGTAATTGGCCAGATAACAACTTTATCCAGCCTGACATTTAAACTGTTAGATATATGTCTACTTCTCCAGATTGTATTCAGTTATGTCATTGTTGAGCAAACCCATTGCTAAGCCCCTTTTTATTCCCTGACTACATCCTCCATCCTCTCAAAAGATGAATCCCAGATAAATGAAGATTGCAACCTGCTCCACTGTCCACACACCATTGCATTAGTCTTTTTGACACTGATTTCTAGACCCATGCGTCTGCTTCATTTGTGTACTTTGTTAATTATTATTGCCGTCAGGAGAACTGTGGGGGTCTTTTGCGTATGTATTGTTTGTTTAATATTGTTTTGTTTTTCCTTCATTATTTGCTTAATATATACTTTATTATCATTATTGTATCTTTATTATAGATCGATTCATTGAGCCTCTTTATCAATGTCTCTGTGTGGAAGTGTGTATGTGCCGGGTTGAGCTGGGTAGTAAAATAAACAGATGACTGTCTACAGACAGTTTGAACCTTAGCATCCTCGCAACTGCTACAAACTGGAGGTGTTGAAATAATAGTTTTTATGGTTTCTGTCTATTTCGAAAAAGAAAGATTGGTTTAGAACTTTTGAAGTGTTCTTATTTTCCTTTTTATTGTGTGTAAGACAACATGAATGTTGTATTTATGATGAAGTGCAAACTGATGATCACAATAAAGGACTGCACTTATTTTAATAAAGGGTAGCATTTTTATGGCAGTACAAATGGAGTTGTCTGTGTGTCTCATTATCTCACTGACACTTGGTCCTGAACTACAGGATGCCTGAGGTTTAGTGTATGATGGGGCCAGGGTACAGACAGGCACACAAAAGGTGAAATCAGTGAACTACAGTAATTTATTTAAATTTAGCCTTGCCTTAATTTCTGAAATTACCTGCTCTAATAAGCACTCCCATATATATATATATATATATAATATATATTTTGATTGCTGCTCCCTAGGCATAGGGATTCTTTGCTACTTACAGATGCATGGCTTGATGGGGAGACTATAAGTTGTTGTTTCTTCCAGCTCCATAATCAGTGGCTAATTCATGCCTGTAAATTAGCTCTGCCATGCCACACACCTGTCAATACCCTTGTTCATGGCTTCCTTTAGTGCTGGCATACAGCATTGTATTCTCAGCTGAGCCTTCTTCAGTATTATTTGATATATTTACAGTGAATTCTATCTACCACTCACTTGAAGTTGTCTTCCTCGGTCTAAAGATTTCAGTTTAATTTATTTCATATTATTGTCACTATACCTTACAGTAAAATGATAAATATCTTTTGGCCGTCTTGCTGGTATATTTTGCAGAATCATAGTACAAGGTATATACTGTGCAGGGATGGGGTTACCAGACTTCTCTATTTCCTGGCCATTCACAATTTTTTCCCTCAAGTTTTGTGACCCAATTTTTTTGTTTAAATCCTCATTTGTCCCATATTTCAAATACAACTCATTTTCTAGTTCATCGACAGACCAGTTTGTAAGCCATTGTAGAAATTGCACTTTGAAGCATATATGCTTCAATGCATTAAAAATCTACAATTGTATTAATTCTGCTCGCCAACCCCTGGGACTATGCTATGCAGCAGCCACTTCGTGTCTCTGACGCTCGTGTGGATTTCACTTTTGCAATCTTTACTATTAGTTTTTTGAGACTTTTGAATTGTACTACTTTCATAATCTCTAACCTGCGCTGCATGTGTATCTCATCAACGTTTTTGAACCTCTTTACGACATTCTACTTTGTCTTCTACTCTTTGTCTTTTATTTCCGACCCCACTTGGAGCTGAGAGTGCAGGAACTGTGTCTGACAATAGCATTCACGTAAATGAGAAGTGATTGGACCGTGGGCGCACCAGCCACTTTGCATCTCCATCGCTCGCGTATGTGGATTTCACTTTCACCAAACACCAATTCTTTTAATTCTTGTGGATATGCCTCTTTATTGGGAAGAAATACTACCTGTGCCTGATGGCAGCATGAATTAGATGATCTACAAGTCTTAGATTTAAAGTTTAAAGCCGATCAATCCTTCTATATAAAAGCGGTCAGGATTGTCCTTCCGTCCCGTGAGTGCTACACAGGCGCAGAGTTTCACACACGCCTTGTCCATTTTGCAATGCACGATGGGATTTGTAGTTTCGTTTTTCCAGGTAAAAGATGATTTTCTACTCCAGACTGTGCGATATCTTCTTCTTCTTTCTTACTATATAAAAGCAGTCGGGATTGTCCTTCCGTCCCGTGAGTGGAAAGCGTAGACAGACTTACTACTTGCAGCTTGCGGTACGAAGCAACATGATGTGAGTAGAGTTCTGGTGCTCCCATCGTTCCCTTGCTTTTGTGCGCGATGCGCTGGAAAAATAGACAAAATTATGTCTCTAGAAATAATTAATGTTGATGGACTACAAATGCCTCACCGCGTAGTAAATATCAGGGGGGTTCAAAAGGGCGACCTCAATATAGAAAGTTTAAATTTCTTCACAAAAATAACAGAAACTATGAGTATTAAAGTAATACCGCTCAAATGCAATATAACCAAATTAATGAGTTTGTCTAAAATATCAAATTGATCTACATATTGAATTGCCTTAAGAAGTGGTCAACTTAAAAGGCGGGTCAGCCTAATATCTAAATACTTCTGTCATATCACCTATGTTAATATATTAAATCTCTTTTTGCTGTTCCGTTATTTCACCGAGTAATAATTTCCGTTTGTTAGTGCTAATGCGATCTTTACTATTTTTTGAGACTTTCGAATTTTAGTACTTCATTAACGACATTCTACTTTGTCTTCTACTGTTTGTGTTTTATTTCTGCCCCCACTTGATCCTGTTAGATTTTCTCTTCATCTCTTGGCACAAAGTCTCGTCTCGCGGGACATGGAATTATCTCTCTGGAAATGTCATGTCTCGTCTCTCTGAAAAAGTCTTGTCTCGTTCCAGTATTTTTTTACCGTATATAACAGAGAGACAGGAATCTAACATTCTGTATTTAGGAAGCAAGGATTAACAATAGGGAACAGTGCAAGTGCAATATCATGGTGCTTAGTTCTGAGGCGGCTTCCTTTAGCCATGTGATAAATCCGGCATTATAACTACATGTTTGTGGTCATTTAATGAAGAACTTTGGAGAATATAAATTTCTGAGAAAAAAAAAAACATGCATTGGTTCTGAGATCAACAAACTGATACGACAAACATGTGGAGGTATATGTTTTGTTTCCCATGGAGGACGCTGAGATATTGCTTAGTATACAAATACCATCCACTGCATCCACTCCTTGAATAGTGGACTTTGATGTGGTAGGATTTGTTGATATAGCAGGGATGGTGTGGGGGAACTGGTCATTAGAAGTGTTAGTGGGAGGGAAAATCTATTAAAATGAGTTCAGGGTGTTAGCTTTGCCCATATCCCCTTCAAGCACCTGAGCACTCGATTGATTGAGTCCAGGAAATATTCCCAGTCCATTCCAGACATCTTTTGTGTTATTCTGAGTGAATTTGCTTTTTATTCTAGCATGATGTGAGGTATATAAATCAAGGAATTTAGGCTTATGTTATGTAACACACTAGTGAGGCCGTATCTGGAGTGTTATCTCCAGTTTTGGTCTCCATACTAAAAAAGACAGCAACGCTAGAGAAGAGCAACCTGGGACTGAAAAGTATGACCCATGAGGATAGACTACAGAAATTAATCCTTTGAATTTATATTACAAGTGTTTAAAATTATGAAGAGAATTCATACAGAGGATCCCTGTTTGCTTTAAAATAATATTTGTTCACAGCAAAATGTTCTCACATGTTAGAAAGTTTTTCTTCAAACAAAGAACACATGGAATAAATTACCAAGTAGTGTTAGTAGTGAGAAGTCAAGCAAAAGGACACCTTTTATTGGCTAACTAGAAAGATTACAATATGCAGGCTTTAGAGGCAACTCTGGCTCCTTCTTCAGTCAAGATGTAATTACATCTCGAATGCTAAAAATGTATTAGCAACAAACCAACAGCGGTAAATAATCCAAAAATGAACCAACATGAATTGGGATATGCTAAATAAAGTTCTGATATTAGCACCACAGAAAACATAAGTAAACATAAAGTAATCATGTTAGTGCCAGGTTAGAAATTAAAAATAGAAGTATTAGTCACTGAGACACTGTGCTTCAAATCTTTTTAGCCAAACTTTTGAGCTGTAAATAGAAATACCCAGAATGAATCTCTCACAGAGATGGCCAGGCAACTGTAGTACTTACAAACGTGAAGTTCAAGAGGACTTTCTTCCAAAAGTTACTTAAACAGGCTTACTTTTAGGAAGCTTTAAATAGTGGAAAATGAACACTGCCGTATAAAGCTAACACTGCCAACACATTTCTCAAAAGAGTCTTCCTTTGCTTTGAGAACTGCTTTTATGTATGAGTGGTCAACAGGACTGAGCACGTCTCTAGTGAAGCCAGACATGGCTTAAGCAGCTACTTCACATCTGATGTATTATCACTTCAGAAGGCACCCATCTTATTCTGATCAGTTTCTCTGCAGGGCTCAAAGAAATTAAATTGTGTTTTACATGCTCCTTAAGGATTTGGGTAGAACAAATACATCTGAGAAAAAAAAAAATATTTTGTAAAGTATACGGAAAATCAGGAGCTGAAATAACGGCAAATGAATTCTAAGACATTTCATGACAAGGAGTACCTGAGTGGCACAAAGTCTGTCTGTAATGGAAGTGGGTAGGATCCCGGTAAAACTGTGCGGATAACGGTACACCATCTGCAAGTGGAATCCTTAGGCAACTAGAGGCAAACAGTAAAACAAGCTGTTATCTTAAAATGAGCTCTTTAAGATTTGGACAAGAAGTGTATGGGAAAAGTGGGTTAAGGGTAAATTTCCAACAGCTTTTCTTTAGACAGCATGGAGAAGATGCATGAATGTAAATGGCTATAGTTCAGCAATTAAATAATGGACAGTGTAAGAGCCAATCTTAAAAAGTTTAAGTTTGATGTTAAATTCATATGTTTGCTTACTTTCGATAGATTTGTTAGTTTTGTACAGCTACCTAGAATACGGTAGAGCCTTTCCCCCCTGTAAGTTAACATGAGATAGAACTTTCTTGGCTATATCTTGTGAACGCTGGCCCCGGCACAGACAGACGGACAACATTTTCTCACCCATCACACTGTTTATTATGTACACTATTTACAGAATATATAAAAGTCTCGTGCACTCACACACCCCAGTGCCTCGTGCACTGATTCCCCCAAAGTCCAGGGCCCACAGTCTCTTTGCCTTCCTGGCCGCCTCCCGTCCTCTCTCTCCAGTTCAGTCTTTCTGCCTCCCGACTTCCATCCCTGACTGGAGGGAGGCGGCCCCTTTTATGGGGAGCCGGATGGGCTCCAGCTGCTTCCCGGCACTTAACAGTGGCCACACCCCTGTGTGGCGGAAGTGCTGGCTGTGCACCCGGAAGCCGTCCGTGTCTCCCCGGTCGTCTTCCCCCCGGAACTTCCTGGTGAGGCGGAAGTGCCGGGCTCCTGGAATAAACAGGCACTGGGGCGCCGCCTGGCGGTGGCCACGGGTCCCTACAGGGCTGGGCTTCCAAGCCCTGTACCCGAGGCCCCCTGTCTAACCAGGACGGACGCCCCACTCGGTCTGGAGGAGGCACACGCCCTCCTCCGGTCCTCTAAGCCCCGGCCGGGCTCCATCCCGGCCGAGGCCACACGGGATGAACCGGCATCGGGGCCGCCTGGCTCCCAACAGAACCAGGACGGACACCCCCTTGCGGTCTGGAGGAGGCACAATCTGTAGAACACAGTGTTAGTTAAGCCACAAAGGAAATAGTCCTACTGCTAGAACAGACTGTCAGATTTGTGTGCAAATACAGTTTGCTCACCATGCTCTTGTGTTTAACGTGTCTAATACGACTGTATGACCAAACTTAGAGAAATGAAACAAGGTATTTTTAAATTTTTAAACCTGTGTCATTCAGGATTGACTTTAAAATACTGCTTATGGTTTATAAAGCCTTAAATAATCTCGCCCCATCTTATATATCGGAATGTCTGACACCCTATATCCCAAATCGTAACCTTAGATCCTCAAATGAGTGTCTCCTTAGAATTCCAAAAGCTAAACTTAAAAGAAGTGGTGAGGCGGCCTTCTGCTGCTATGCACCTAAAATCTGGAATAGCCTGCCAATAGGAATTCGCCAGGCAAATACAGTAGAGCACTTTAAACTTTTACACTGCTGAAAACACATTACTTTAACATGGCTTTCTGATAACTTCATTTTAACTTAAACCTGATACTCTGTATGTTCGATTCATCATAATAACTATTCATAGTGGCTCCAAAATCCATACATGCTTCCACTGGGATCTCTCATAAGAGAAACATAATGTTAATTTTCACTCGTATGCGGATGACACCCAGTTATACCTTCATCCATCCATCCATCCATCCATCCATCCTCTTCCGCTTATCCAAGGTCGGGTCGCGGGGCAGCAGCAAGCAGAGAGGCCCAGACTTCCCTCTCCCGGCCACTTCTTCCAGCTCTTCGGAAGAATCCCAAGGCGTTCCCAGGCCAGCCGGGAGACATAGTCCCTCCAGCGTGTCCTGGGTCTTCCCCGGGGCCTCCTCCCGGTTGGACGTGTCCGGAACACCTCACCAGGGAGGCGTCCAGGAGGCATCCTGATCAGATGCCGAGCCACCTCATCTGACTCCTCTCGATGCGGAGGAGCAGCGGCTCTACTCTGAGCCCCTCCCGGATGACTGAGCTTCTCACCCTATCTTTAAGGGAAAGCCCAGACACCCTGCGGAGGAAACTCATTTCGGCCGCTTGTATTCGCGATCTCATTCTTTCGGTCACTACCCATAGCTCATGACCATAGGTGAGGGTAGGAGCGTAGATCGACTGGTAAATTGAGAGCTTTGCCTTACGGCTCAGCTCCTTTTTCACCACGACAGACCGATGCAGAGCCGCATCACTGCGGATGCCGCACCGATCCGCCTGTCGATCTCACGCTCCATTCTTCCCTCACTCGTGAACAAGACCCGAGATACTTGAACTCCTCCACTTGGGGCAGGATCTCTCCCCAACCCTGAGAGGGCACTCCACCCTTTTCCGGCTGAGGACCATGCTCTGGATTTGGAGGTGCTGATTCTCATCCCAGCTGCTTCACACTCAGCTGCGAACCGATCCAGAGAGAGCTGAAGATCACGGCCTGATGAAGCAAACAGGACAACATCATCTGCAAAAAGCAGTGACCCAATCCTGAGTCCACCAAACCGGACCCCTTCAACACCCTGGCTGCGCCTAGAAATTCTGTCCATAAAAGTTAAGAACAGAATGGTGACAAAGGGCAGCCCTGGCGGAGTCCAACTCTCACTGGAAGCGGGCTCGACTTACTGCGGCAATGCGGACCAAGCTCTGACACGGTTGTACAGAGACCGAACAGCTCTTATCAGGGGTCCGGTACCCCATACTCCCGAGCACCCCCACAGGATTCCCGAGGGACACGGGCGAATGCCTTTTCCAAGTCCACAAAACACATGTAGACCGGTCGGGCAAACTCCCATGCACCCTCCAGGACTCTGCTAAGGGTGAAGAGCTGGTCCACTGTTCCGCGACCAGGAAGAAAACCACACTGTTCCTCCTGAATCCGAGGTTCGACTATCCGACGGACCCTCCTCTCCAGAACCCCCGAATAGACTTTTCCAGGGAGGCTGAGGAGTGTGATCCCTCTATAGTTGGAACACACCCTCCGGTCCCCCTTTTTAAAGAGGGGACCACCACCCCGGTCTGCCAATCCAGAGGCACTGTCCCGATGTCCATGCGATGTTGCAGAGACGTGTCAACCAAGACAGTCCTACAACATCCAGAGCCTTAAGGAACTCCGGGCGTATCTCATCCACCCCCGGGGCCCTGCCACCAAGGAGTTTTTTGACCACCTCGGTGACTTCAGTCCCAGAGATGGGAGAGCCCACCTCAGAGTCCCCAGGCTCTGCTTCCTCATTGGAAGGCATGTTAGTGGGATTGAGGAGGCCTTGAAGTACTCCACCACCCACAACGCGTCGAAGTCGAGGTCAGCAGCGCACCATCCCCACTATATACGGTGTTGACACTGCACTGCTTCCCCCTCCTGAGACGCCGGACGGTGGACCAGAATCTCCTCAAAGCCGTCCGAAAGTCGTTCTCCATGGCCTCTCCAAACTCCTCCCATGCCCGAGTTTTTGCCTCAGCAACAACAGAAGCCGCGTTCCGCTTGGCCTGCCGGTACTTATCAGCTGCCTCCAGAGACCCACAGGACAAAAAAGTCCTATAGGACTTGACGGCATCCCTCACCGCCGGTGTCCACCAACGGGTTCGGGGATTGCCGCCACGACAGGCACCGACCACCTTGCGGCCACAGCTCCGGTCAGCCACCTCAACAATAGAGGCACGGAACAAGGCCCATTCGGACTCAATGTCCCCCACCTCCCTCGGGACATGGTTGAAGTTCTGAATTAAAGGAATGGATGAATGAGAACTACTTGTCTTTAAATACAGATAAAACAGAGATGTTAATTGTTGGAGGGACTGACGCTGATCACAGCAATATTTTGTCGTCATTTAACTCAGTTGGAATCCCAATTAATTTTACTGAATCAGCCCGCAATCTAGGAGTTATCTTTGATTCTAGCATGTCATTTAAAGCACATATTACAAAGTCGTCCAAAACATGTTTTTCCATCTTAAAAATGTTAGGAAATTAAGGTGCTTTCTAAATAAACAGGATTGTGAGAAATTAATTCATGCATTTATTTCTAGTAGGATTGACTACTGCAATGCGGTGTTCACTGGTTGTTCAAACTGTTTTCTATACAGCCTCCAGTTAATCCAAAATGCGGCTGCAAGAATTATTACAAGAACAAGAAAATATGAACACATAACTCCAGTTCTTAAATCTTTACACTGGCTCCCAGTTAAGTTCAGGGCAGATTTCAAAATCCTCCTTTTAACATATAAAGCATTAAATGGCCAAGGTCCGGCTTACTTGTCTGAACTTATCATGACTTACAAACCTGAGCGCACATTAAGATCTCAAGATGCCGGTCTGCTTAGGATTCCAAGGATTAATAAAATAACAGTAGGAGGTCAAGCTTTTAGTTACAGGGCCCCTAAACTGTGGAATGGTCTTCCTGCTTCCATAAGAGATGCCCCTTCAGTCTCAGCCTTTAAATCCCGGCTGAAGACTCACTACTTCAGTTTAGCATACCCTGACTAGAGCTGCTGATTAACTGTACAGACTGCATCTCTGTTGTTAGTCATTAGCACTAAAACATAAGTAACATGATAATTATATTTGAATACTAACCCTCACCTATTCTGTTTCTTTTCTCGGTACCCAAATGTGGCAATTGGTGCCACGGCCCACCTGCCAAGTTGTTTGCCTGCCTATGGTAAAGTCATCCCTGATGGAGGATCACAGGAATCATGGGAAAGAGGGGTCCTTTCATCGGAGCAACGTTTCAGCCGTGGCATGGCCAAATGGGGAGGCAGCTTGATAAATGAGGTCTCCAGGACTCTAAAAATATCCAAACCTAATTATGTCATATCATCTACTGTTAAACCGTACTTCTAAAATTTTATTATTATGCTGTCTTAAGGAATTGTACTGTTCTGTGTATTGTATTGTATTGACCCCCTACTTTTGACACCCACTGCACGCCCAACCTACCTGGAAAGGGTCTCTCTTTGAACTGCCTTTCCCGAGGTTTCTTCCATTTTCCCTACAAGGTTTTATTGGGAGTTTTTCCTTGTCTTCTCAGAGAGTCAAGGCTGGGGGGCTGTCAAAAGGCAGGGTCTGTTAAAGCCCATTGCGGCACTTCCTGTGTGATTTTGGGCTATACAAAAATAAACTGTATTGTATTGTATTGTATACTGACCCCCTCTTCTGTTTCTTTTTCCGGTTTCTTTGTGGTGGCGGCCTGCACCACCACCACCTACTCAAAGCATCATGATGCTCCAACATTGATGGACTAAAAGCCAGAAGTCTACGTGACCATCTTCATCAAGTCCTTCCATGAGTTCCCTAAATATAAAGAGGACTGTTTCATTTATGTTAGGTAGATTGCCCAGAGGGGACTGGGTGGTCTCGTGGTCTGGAATCCCTGCAGATTTTATTTTTTTTCTCCAGCCTCTGGAGGTTTTTTTGTTTTTTGTTTTTTCTGTCCACCCTGGCCATTGGACCTTACTTATTCTATGTTAATTAATGTTGACTTATTTTTATTTTTTATTGTGTCTTCTATTTTTCTATTCTTCATTTTGTAAAGCACTTTGAGCTACATTTTTTTTTTGTATGAAAATGTGCTATATAAATAAATGTTGTTGTTGTAAACAGAATTTTCTTTGAACCAGGACTTTTGTTTACTTTGCAGTCCAAACTTTTTCTCTATTTTGTGTGAACAGTTTTGCTTTGAACTTTTACTAAACTTCTAAACTTGGTTTATGGAATTATTTTAGCACATGTCACACTATTGCTAGAATCCCAGGAAGCAAACTAATAGCTGCAGAACTTGGCCAATTTTGGATACAGACAGACATTGTTGGTTTCCACTTATGATTAATCAATACTACCTTGTTCTTTATGTGTTTTAACAAATCTGCATTTATATGCGTACCAGTTCAGTATTTAGTAATTAGTATAACCTATACTTGCATTTTAACTGAGAATTGTTCACAGCACTGTGCTCCTGCACTTAATGAAGAGGAAAGCCTGATGCAGTCTGAAGGAAACCCATGCCAATGGAGAAGATTTTGTTTCCAGCAAGTCAACAACTTCAAGCATAAAGCCAAAGCTACACAGGAATGTGACAGAGCAAGACACAGAGGACAAGAAAACATGAAAACAGATGATCCACTATGGCACCCCATGTTTCCTTTTAGTGGACGATATAGCTCCCTAATTGGAATATGTTATTTTATAATTGTGGCGTTTTAAGTAACCGAAAAATATAGAGATATGATATTAAAAGGCGATATCCCTCCCATAGTGATACGGCGGTAAAAATCACATAAGAGAAAATAGCTTTCTTTACTGACGATTTACACGGCATTACAAACGCAGGAAGACATAGCATGACAATACCAAGGTGGGATCTTGATGTATACAGTCTGCCATTTTCCGTTGCTGCACTGAAAAGGTTTTTGGGACGAATGAAGATATCACCCATTTGTCTGTTGGCTTCGAAGCAGTTGGCTGCTGTCCAAGCCTTTTAGATAGATAGATATATACTTTATTAATCCCAAGGGGAACTTCACATAATCCAGCAGCAGTATACCAATACAAAGAAACAATATTAAATTAAAGAGTAATAAAAATGCATGTAAAAACAGACAATAACTGTCAAACTGTCCAGCTCCGTGCCTACAATAGAGCCTGCCTTACTCATTAGTTTGTCCAGGCCTGTGGCGTCCTTCTTTTTTATATTGCCTCCCCAGCATATCACTGCGTAGAAGAGGGCACTCGCCACAACTGTCTGATAGAACATCTGCAGCATCTTATTGCAGATGTTGAAGGACGCCAACCTTCTAAGAAAGTATAGTTGGCTCTGACCTTTCTTACACAGAGCATCAGTATTGGCAGTCCAGTCCAATTTGTCATCCAGCTGCACTCCCAGATATTTATAGGTCTGCACCCTCTGCACACAGTCACCTCTGATGATCACAGGGTCCATGAGGGGCCTGGGCCTCCTAAAATCCACCACCAGTTCCTTGGTCTTGCTGGTGTTAAGGTGTAAGTGGTTTGAGTCGCACCATTTAACAAAGTCTTTGATTAGCTTCCTGTACTCCTCCTCCTGCCCACTCCTGATGCAGCCCACAATAGCAGTGTCATCAGCGAACTTTTGCACGTGGCAGGACTCCGAGTCGTATTGGAAGTCTGATGTATATAGGCTGAACAGGACCGGAGAAAGTACAGTTCCCTGCGGCGCTCCTGTGTTGCAGACCACAATGTCAGTCCTGCAGTTCCCAAGATGCACATATTGAGGTCTGTCTGTAAGATAGTCCACGATCCATGCCACCAGGTGTGAGACTACTTCCATCTCAGTCAGCTTGTCCTTAAGGAGCAGAGGTTGGATGGTGTTGAAGGCGCTAGAGAAGTCCAAAACATAATTCTTACAGCACCACTGCCTCTGTCCAGGTGGGAGAGGGATCGGTGTAGCATATAGATGATGGCATCCTCCGCTCCCACCTTCTCCTGGTATGCAGACTGCAGAGGGTCGAGGGCATGGCGGACCTGTGGCCTCAGGTGGTGAAGCAGCAACTGCTCCATGGTCTTCATCACATGTGACATCAGAGCAACAGGCTGGAAGTCATTCAGCTCACTAGGACGTGATACTTTTGGGACTGGGGTGATACAAAGCCTCGGGACTCTCCCCTGTTCCAGGCTCAGGTTGAAGATTCACTGTAGAGAACTCCCCAGCTCCAGTGCACAGGCCTTCAGCAGTCGTGGCGATACACCATCTGGACCCACTGCTTTGCTGGCACGAAGTCTCCTCAGCTCTCTGCTCACCTGGGCTGCTGTAATTGTGGGTGGGGATGTCTCACCTATGCTGGTATCAGCAGAAGGATGGTTGGAGGATGCAGTACTCCGAGGTGAGAGTGGGTTAGGTGGTCAAACCTATTAAAGAAGTTGTTCATTTGGTTTGCTCTCTCCACGTCTCTCGATGGTGGCACCCGCTTGAGCTGCAGCCAGTGATAATCTTCATCCCATCCCACACTTCCTTCATGCTGTTATTCTGCAACTTCTGCTCCAGCTTTCTCCTGTACTGCTCTTTCCGCCCTGAGCTGGACTCAGAGTTCCTTCTGCACGCACTTGAGCTCATGCTGATCACCACCTTTAAAAGCCCTTTTCTTCTGGTTCAAAAGGCCCTTGATGTCACTTGTAATCCATGGCTTGTTGTTAGCATAGCAGCGTACTGTTCTTACTGGAACTACAATGTCCATACAGAAGTTGATGTAATCAGTTGTGCATTCAACAGCCTCTTCAATGTTCTCACTATGTGACCCCTGCAGGATATCCCAGTCTGTAGTTCCAAAGCAGTCTCTCAGAGCCTGCTCTGCCTCAGGGACCACTTCCTGAATGAGCGTGTAGTTGTAGGTAGGCCTCACTCTTGGTTAGTAATGAGGCTGAAGCAGAACCAGGTTATGATCTGCTTTCCCAAGCGCAGGCAGCGGGGTGGCGCTGTATGCGTCTTTAACGTTTGCATACAGTAGGTCGATAGTCCTATTTCCCCGGGTGTTACAATCCACATACTGGGAGAAGGCAGGTAATGTTTTGTCCAGCGTCACATGGTTAAAGTCTCCAGAGATTAGCACAAGTGCCTCAGGGTGCTGCGTTTGTAACTTAGCAACTGCGGAATGGATGATGTCACTCGCCATCTCCGCGTTCGCTTGAGGGGGGATGTAAACAATAACAACAATCACGTGTCCAAACTCTCTGGGCAAGTAATAGGGGCAGACTTACGGCCAACAGTTCGATGTCCCTGCAGCAAGTGGAGATTTTAACGTTTACATGTCCTGAGTTGCACCACTTTGTATTGAGATAGAGAGCGAGTCCTCCTCCTTTCTGCTTCCCACTGGTATTTGCGTCTCTGTCCGCTCTAACTGTGCTAAACCGGGTAGCTCCACGTTAGCATCTGGGATGGTAGTTGTTAGCCACGTTTCACTAAAACACAGCAAGCTGCATTCTCTGTAGGTTCTGACATTTTTCACCAGCACAGCCAATTCGTCGATCTTATTTGGTAGTGAGTTCACATTTCCAAGGATCACAGAAGGCACAGACGGTTTATAACGCCATTTTCTCTCAAGATACTTGGCTTTTATCTTATCTTTTATCTTTGCGCCAGCTCGGCTGCCCCGATATCGTCTTCTTACCTCACCAGGTAAATGGGGAACCACACTGGCGTGGGCATTTCTTCTCAATGCTTTAAGTTGACTATTTGAATAGGCGAGTCTCAGTGTGTAAAAATCCATGTCAAGTAGTAAAAATAGTAAAAAGTGTCCAGGGAGCGATTCCACATAAAAGAAAGTGGTAGAAGTGATCAGTGAAATAGAGAAAAATAGAAAAAAAAAGGTAAAAAGATAAAGTCATACACGGAGCAGCTGGAATGGCTGCCAGTTGCTGCGGCGTCAGAAGATGAAGACGGTTCCAGGTTATACTGGTTCCTCCACGTGTAGGCCCTTAGGTTCCAAACAAGGAAAGAAAAGGATTCAATTTCATCTCTAACATACAGAAAAAGTACAATGCCTATTTTCGCAGTTGTCCCCTTCTCTCTCCAAATGCTAGACTAGCAGCTTCTAAATGCTGACAGCCACTGAGTACTCACTTTAGCCTGGCCTGTACATGTGAGTGGATTTATAAAATAATTTTTGTACAGAGCTCAGTGATATTAAACTTACATTCTTATTACACCCCACTGATGGGAACAGCCGAAAGACAAGAAGCAGAAGAAGACATGTATTACATGTAGGAAATAAAAATGTGAGGCTTGAATACACAATGAGAGGCCTGGAAATTGAAAGTAGACCTTATGAGAAGGATTTAGGAGTCGTAGTAGACACGACACTATCAACTACTAGGCAGTGTTCAAAACCCATGTACATGTGGAGGTATGGAGTACAAGTCCAAGGAGGTTCTGCTCAAGATTTATAACACACTGGTCAGGCCTCCTCTGGAGTACTGAGTGCAGTTTTGTTCTCCAGGCCACAAAAAGTCAAGAGAAGAGCAACTAGGCTGAAATCCAGGGCTACAGGGGGTGAGTTATGAGGAAAGATTAAAAGAGCTGAGCCTTTTCATTTTGAGCAAAAGAGGTTTAACTCTTTTAGGGCTAATTATTATTACTTATTTTGTCCCAGGGCTGAATATTTTTCCAAAGAACTCAGTTTTCTGAAAAGCACACAAAGCAATGGTTTTCATGCATAAATCAACATAAAATACTTATTTATGACAAATATCACTCTGTTTTATGTTCCAGGAGACCCTATGGTAGGCATATTCACATACTTATTACATACAGTATGTCTTTGTCCCATCACTCATAAGCTGAAAGGCACCTTCTATTAAAAAAAAGCAGCTTGAAGTAGTTGAGTGGCTGCTAATCGATTGTGTCCACCAGCAGGACGCATCGTTTGATGAAGTCCAGTTGCCAGCATGTCTCCTACAGATCAATGTCTGTTTAGTCCTCCCAGGGAAGACGTTTTTGTAGGCGTGTCAGCTGCACGAGCGCATCCAGCACTACAATCAGCTGGGGACCAGTTAGGTGATGCAGGCACCTGACTTTCGTTTTCGATTACAAGATCACTTGTATTAAAATCGGAGTTTGATGAGTCAGAGTCTGATTCAGCAATAATGTGTAAAAAATAAATACAAAGTAAATAATATGACAGAGTATTTTGCTTTGTGCATTTGCTTCACTTTCTCGCCCTATGTCGATGCCATTCTAGATGTTGCATACTCTATGCTACTCATGCACATGCAGGGTTTCAACGTCAAGTCAACGAGTCTAACAGTCCTCCAAGCAATGAGGGTCTACCTGTAATGTAACGGTGAGTTTTGTCAAGATTTACAGTTTTCTTTTATCATCTAACCCTGATATCCATTCTAATGCCGACAAAAGTCAACATCCTCCATAAATGAGTTAAGAGGAGACCTGACTGAAGTGTTTAAATTTATGAAGGGAATTAATCCAGTGGATCGAGACTGTTAATTTATTTATGTTTTTGTTATTATTACATGCTTTGTGAGAATTGCTATTATTAGAGCATATATTCACTGGTGCTGACTTGTACTCAGCATATTTATGTTAGTAAATGACGCATTACAGCCTATAGGGGGCACACTAACCGCCCATACCTGACACAGAACGACACCAGGCACAAGATTAAATGCAAAGCACGTGTATATTATAAGCCTGGAAGCTCCTGTCCCTCGCTCCCCACACCAGCAACAGTACAATAAAGCACCAGTAATACAACACACAGTACTTTCTTTTCCTTTTCCTCTCTCTCTCTCTTCCTCCACTCCTCTTCTGGCAAGCTTTGTCTCCCTCCTCCCGACTCCTTTTAAGCCGCACCCAGGAACACCCCAGGTGCCTGTTAGCATGTTCCGGAAGTAGTTCCAGGTGTGGCAGAAGCCCGTCATCATAACTCTCTGCAGCTCTCCCTGGTGGCACCCAGTGAACTCAACAGGGCTGCACCAAACTCCAACTCCCAGTGTGCCCTGTAGGAATCCATGGTGCCATAGCCACCTAGGGTCCTGGGCGAGATAATGTCTTGAGCCCGCTCTCTATCCACCAGTCCTTCCATCATATAGGCGTCCCGGCTGGGCAAGGGCCCGGGCCATCTCTCACAGCATGCACCAACAACTGATCCTCTCATGTTTATTCCATGGCACTTTAGAGTTTACACATTCACTCTGTTTTCATATATTTTCTCCCAATATTTACATTTGTTTCACATCCAGTTTAAAGGAATACTCTTCTAAAAAACTTCTTTTTAATTTGTTACTTACCTAAAAGTTTGTCCAGAACTGGTCACTATTATATACGTTTTCAGGTTAAGGGCCTTGCTCAAATGGAAAAATTAAATTGTTTTTAGGAGAACATGTTCAGAACTTTTCTGGATTTCTCAAGAATTAATTAACATAGGTAAGCAGGTTGTGCCTGTGCTAAGCTTTCTGATTTTATTTGCTGTTTAATTCCATTTGAAGAACCACTTTAGAGACTCTGTCATAGTATACTGTAGCACTCTCTGAGTTAAATAGTGGGTTAGTGCTGAGTTCTACTGATTTTCCTCAAACCATATACAGTATATGTATTGTCTTCTTTTCTTTGTGCTTGTTCTATTATTGTATTACATTCTTCAAATAAAATGAAATGTAAAAAAGAAATTCCAGGCTACCATCTTAAATAGGAAGAACACAGTGACATAACTGGTTTCATCATTCACCTCACAAATGAACAGCAAGGAATGATATAAACTACACGGTCCAGACCATCAGAATGAGACCCAAAATATCAGTACCCTGTAAGAATAAATACACACACAATGGTGCTACAATAACATCACAAAAAATCTCTTTCTTCCTTTGGTTGCTCCCATTTAGGGGTCACCACAGCAGATCATCCATCTCTATCTATCCCTGTCTTTTATATCATTTTCACCTTCATGTCCTCCCTCATCACACCCATATACCCCCTCTTTGTTCTTCTTCTTTTCTTCTTGCCTGGCAGTTCCATGGTTGACATTCCTTTCCCAATTTACCCGTCATCTCTCCTCTGAACGTGCCCAAAACATCTCAATCTAGCTTCTCACACTGGTCATCAAACTGTCGTACCTGTGGTGTCCCTCTGATATGCTCATTTCTAATCCTATCTACCCTTGTTAGCATCTTCAACTCTGGCATTTCTAGCTGTGTCTTTTCATCAGTGCCACCGTCTCCAAACTATACAACACAGCTGGTCTCACTACCATTTTATAGACCTTCCCTTTCACTCTTGCAAGGACTCTTCTATCACAAATCACTTCTGCCACTCTTCTCCACACAGTCCACCCTTCCTGGACTCTCTTCTTCGACTCTCTGCCACACTCTGTGTTGCTTTGAACTGTTGAACCCAAGTATTTAAATTTGTCTATCTTCACCACCTCTTCTCCTTGCAGTCACACCCTTCCACGACCTTCCCTCTCATTTTCGCACATATGCTCTGTCTTACTCCTGTTGTCTCTAATTCCCCTTCTCTCCTGCTGTCTAATCTCACTACTGATCACAATGTCATCCGAGAACACCACAGTCCATGGAGACTTCTGTCTGGCCTCATCTATCAACCTGTTCATCACCACTACAAACAGGAAAGGGCTCAGAGCCGATCCTTGATGTAATCCCACTTTTAGCTTGAAACAGGCTATCATTCCTACCATACACCTCATCTCAGTCACATTTTCCTTGTACATATCCTAAACCATCCTCATATTCCACTCGTGACTTCCTCATCCTGTACCATAACGCCTCTTTTGGCACCCATATGGTTTCTCAAAGTCCACAAACACTCCAGGAAATTCCTTCTGACTTTCTCTTTTCCATGTTAAAAATTAACAATAGTAAAAATAATACTAAGAATAAGATAAAAAAATCTGCTTAGAATTAAGTTAAAAGACACAAAACACAACCACGACACGTTCCTGCTACATTTTTATGCATGTATTCATTAGCAAAGTCAGTCCATTGTCTGCATCCAAAGACACTGGAAGATCTGGTCGGGATTGGAGATTCGTACTTAGAGCCAAGGTTCCATAAGAAAACAAATACCGTAATAATGTTCTAGAAATTGCCAAAAACAGCAGCAGTAATAAATCTTTCCTTATTATAATTATTACTAGCAAAATTGCCGTGCTTCACAGTGGAGAAGTAGTGTGTTAAAGAAGTTATGAAAAAGAAAAGGAAATATTTTAAAAATAACGTAACATGGTTGTCAATGTAATTGTCGTAGGCTTATTTTAGTATTGAGAGTGAATTTGATGATTGTAAAGAGTTTAATGTATGGTTGTAAATGTTGTGTATGAGAAATGCACATTTTTAGGCAGGGAGACAACCACGTGGTAGGCGCACGGACAGCGGCCATGTGGAAAAAGGAAGGGGGACTGGGGGCGGCCCTTGTGTGTCTCTGTCGTGAAATAAATCACCTGTTAACGGAAATAAGAAATGAAACCGCCAAAAGGAGAGGTCAGTTTCGAAAGTTTCTTATGGCATAATGGTGAGAACCACCAAAAAGAAGACGTTATTTCCACAGGTTCGTTACGGGGCATGGCACGAAATGAAACATACTTAACGTTTGTAAGTACGGTATAAAAGATGAGGATGGGAAATTTAACTTTCCTATGTATAGTGGAAGTCACAGAAATAGTGAGGAGGGGTGTCCCCTATCTATATATACAGTTTATAGGGGGGGGGTACACCAATTTCCCACCCTTGGGTGTTGCAATAGGACATGAAACATACCTAACTTTTGTAAGTACACTGCAAGGAGTGAGCATGCAAAGTTTCAGCTTCCCACCTATATGGAAAGTGGGAGAATTAGTGATGAATCAGTGAGGGCTTTTCCTTTTATATGTAGAGATTTCAAAAAGTCTCATATGTTTCTTGACTCAGGGCTTTTTATGGCTTTGATTGGCACTGCTCCATGTGGCATTTTATGCATTTGTCCCACACCTCCTTCCTTACACTAGTGTTTCTGAACCTTTATGGTCCAGCAACCCAGTTTTGTCTCTTTTTACATTGAAGATCCACTAGCTGCAATTGCAAACTGCCTCCTTGATGAAACTAGCATGATCAGGGGTCCCACTTGGTGAAACAAGCTCACTTAGAAATGGCATAGATATAACTCCCATCATCACCCATTCGGGAACCAGTGACTGCAATCCTTAGAAGGCTGGCGTCCTTCAACATCTGCAATAAGATGCTGCAGATGTTCCATGGTTGTGGTAAGTACCCTCTTATACGCGGTGGTGTGCTGGGGAGGCAGCATAAAGTAGAAAGACGCCTCACGCCTGGAAAAACTGGTGAGGAAGGCAGGCTCTATTGTAGACTCAGAGCTGGACAGTTTGACATCCGTGGCAGAGCGACGGGCGCTGAGCAGACTCCTGTCAATCATAGAAAATCCACTGAACAGGATCATCACCAGACAGAGGAGCAGCTTCAGAAACAGACTGCTGTCACCGTCCTGCTCCACTGACAGACACTATGAGATTCTTCAATTCCACCCAGGGGGTAAACGTAAACATTATACAAAATTATTGTCTGTCTGTTATACCTTCATTGTTATTAGTCTTTAATTTAATATTGTTTTTTTTTATCAGTATGCTGCTGCTGGAGTATGTGAATTTCCCGTTGGGATTAATAAAGTATCTATCTATCTATCTATCTATCTATCTATCTATCTATCTATCTATCTATCTATCTATCTATCTATCTATCTATCTATCTAAACATGGAGCCATAAGTCACAACAGGATTGTGTTATGTTTGTAACAGTTTGAAGCTTCAGAAGTGCTCAACTTTGGGCAGTAAGGGGATACCTCAAGTCTTGGCATAAGGGTGAATGCTTTTCATCTGACTAATGGCACACCATGCTTAAGATTTCTAAAGCTGGGGCTATGTACTGCATGTTCTCTACTGTAGATCTAAGAAGTTTTAGAAATACAGTGCAGATAATTATTGACTTACCCTTGTTGTTTAATTTTTCTTATTCATTCTAACTAAAGTATTAATATGTTAACATTGTAAAGGCTGACAAAACATTTTTGAATGACTTATATTCCTTTAAAACAAAGAAATGTGTGACCTGTTTATCCAGCAATAGGCTTTAATTATATAAAGAGGGATTGGCCTCGAGTTTTTAGGAAACAGGGAAACAGATTTTTGACATTCAGATTGGCAAGGTATCTGGTTCATCAGGCACACTATCAAGAAGCTAACTTATGTGTGTCGAAGTTCTTTTCACAAAGTTCTACAAAATAGTAGAAAACCATTAGGCATGGTTCTGCAGTCTGTAGTAGGATAATGCATACAGCGATTATTGTGAGAGGAGAAAATAATCATAGGAGATGATTACAGTATGTGGGCTTAACACAGAAACCAGATCTGTAACAAAAGTGGCAAAAAGATCAAGCAAACAAAACATGATGACAAAACAAAAGCAGAATGGAGTTCAATAAGCCAAAATGGAACCTGACACTAGCTGCAATTGTTTACTTGTCTACGTGTTTGAAGGCTAGAGTCGTTTCAGAGAAGTTTATCCAGCCAAGGGATAATATATGATGTGACAGGTACCATATGTATATTGTCACATCCTGTCACATAACTGATGCAACGATGGTGGCCACATGGAAAAACCTACAATGTAGCCAGGGGGTGCTGTAGCTGCTGCTGAAGCCTGGAGAGCAGCTCTTCTGCCACACTCGGAAGTGCTGTCAGAAATAGGTCATCAAGCACCTGGAGCACTTCCGGGTGTGTTATAAAAGGAGCCAGAATCGACCTTGCAAGAGAGGAGTGGAGGCAGCAGAGAAGAAAAAAGAGAAGGAAAAGAAGGACTAAGCTATATTGTAGGTTTGTGTATTGTGAGCTGGAAAAGGCAGAGAAGAAAATAAACGTGTGTGTTTTTGGGTCATTGTAGGTCTGTCTGTGTCTGGGCTTCTTCTAAAATACATACATACACACATACATACATACATAAATATTCACACACACTTTGGTCTGAGCAAAGAAGAAAATTAAAAAGAAAACTTCTTACTTAGCAGCCCCAGTCCCGGTGAGGCATTGCGCAGGCAAATTGCTGTTGGTATGAAGGACCCCCAGTATGAATAAGACATTGGATGAAAGTCCTCATTGTGTCACAGAGAGGATGTGCATCATTGTTCATAATGGCACTCAGTTTTGTTTTAACTTTTTCCTTTGCTAAGATTCGTCATTGGAGTGTTGGTAATGGATCTATCTAAGGTGGTATCATGAAAGAATTTACCATCATTTTAACTTCTTTATTAAACATTTTAGTTTTAGTTATAATGTGCTCACTTTTTGCCATTGCTCATTCACATAATCTACAGTCACCCTACTGCCTTTACCACTTTGTATGATTGTATATAGGATGAAACCTGTCTGGCATGAAATAGCACCTGAAATAAGGAGTGTAAACTGGTCCTCCACAGTACCCAAAGTACTCCATAAGATGTGACAGTTCATTCAACTAATTTAAAAGTGATCAGATGTTCCTGATTATATGTAGGCAGGCCAATTCTGAATCCTTTCCACCTTACCTTTATCCTTGCTCCGGTACTTCGCCCTTTCCTTCCTTGGATGAGCTGCTCCTCCAATCAGGTGTAAAGAGCTCCTTAAGAGGCAGTGATTGCCGCTTTACCAGCTGAGTATGGGAATATTTAATATATCCCACTTTGTGTTGTCAGTCTGTTATGTCCAAGCAGAGCGAGAGGGGGCGCTGTCGCTAACATTCTCTTCTCCTTCTCTTCCTGCAGCACCGGGAAACCACCCCATGAGGGCACTTAGCCCCATCCCTTATGGTTTGTGCAATAGAAGGCAGCCGTCTGCCCGGAAGGTGGTGTCTTTTACACTCAGAGTGACCCGTCAGAAAGACTTCTAGTAATTTATCTTCTATTCTGCAGCAGAGATCCGAATACTTATGTTTTTTTTCCCAATGGTATTTGTATTGATGCCAAGAGGTGTTGGCTGGTTTTTGGACCGCTTTAATTAAACAGGACGACCTGGTTGGTGTGCTAACTCTTCATTCTATCGGCGACCTAAGTAATTTCCTTCAGGATTAATAAAGTTTTTCTGATTCTGACCTGTCATTTCAGGTCACAGAACTACTGTATGTATTTTGTGCAATCCCTAAAAAGAGAAATTCAACAAAAAATCCATAGTCTAGTAAACATCAACCCAATGAACGAATGATTCCTGTTATAGTTTTGTTGGCAAAAAATAAAATGTACACCTAACAAGTTCACTATCAAATCTGCTGTCTGTTTGCTTCAACAATTTCAATAATTATGTCTTTTCCAGTCCAAAATATAAATCAGTAGGCCAACATATATACAATTTAATTTCAATTATTTTATAATTATTGGTAAAGAGAGCTATTCTCCAATATTTACAAAAGAAAACTCAACTGAAATTATTTAATTAAAATTATGAAATATTTAAGCATACATCCACCTTTTCCAAGTATTTAAAATAGTGAAATACCAGCTTTCTTTAGAAAAAGGGCTAACCAGGTTAAAATATAAATACAAAATCAATTCTTATTCCATTCATACATTTTGTTATATATTTTTTGAAAACACACTTTGTCAGATTTGAAAAATAAAGCTACTCTTAAAACATTTCCAGCAGCAATAGCAATTTACTTCGGTGCTTAGGATCATTTTTATGTCCCTGGATGGCAGGTAGTGTAGTCTCAGCCACTCCAGCGTTAAATGAGACTGCAAGATAGGTGCTGATTGCCTGATTCAGTGTGCCATTTTTACTGAAACAGATTCGTTTTATTGATGTGTAACACTGATAGTTGAAGTCTAACTTCTTTATATTTCTCCATTTTAGCTTTTGAAAAAGTGAAATTTGAAGTCTTTGAAAAGAAAAACTGGAGACAAGGGTTAAAGGTTACCATCTCTGTCTCAGCTTGTCTACATCTGACCTTGTGCTGTATGTAGCCTTAGTAAAGTGTTCTTGGCAAAATGTGAATTTGAAAACATGTAGATCACCAGATTGACAAAATATGGGGCAAGACAAATTCTCGGTATTGTGTGTAGCTAAAGCTGTCCTGGAATAACTAAAGAGTGCTTTTGTAGCTCTGAGGGACAAAAGAGAAGGTTCAGTTAATTTGTTACACAGTTAATGGTTTAACTTAATCGAACAAGGTAACAGCATATTATTCAGATAAATTCATATGTCACAATTTTATCAAAGAGGATACATTTTTGTCCTGTTATTTTTTGTTAATTATTTACAGTTTTTAATGACATATCAATGTATGATTATGATACCATCAGCCGTGTCATTTTCATTTGGGTTGTTGTCATGCCACACATGTCTGAAATGTGCTGTACAAGTGTTGAAGATTGTTCTTCTGCCCAGCACCATGTGTTTCCATACATAGTTACGCAGCAAGGTAAAGACCTGCACCAAACACCCGAAGCACTGGTGATGTTCAGGCATTTAATGAAAGTGGTGTGAAACTGTAAAATAACAAGCAATACCTATCAGAATTTGTTAACTTAATATACATTTGTCTTTAAAAATGCCTTCAAATTTAATACAAACTATTTTGTTATTATTTCCTTATGAAATGGTATAAATATTACAAAACCAGATTCTTTAGCGCAAAGACATCCTGCTGCTTCATATTCAGAGGCATAAAAATAGGCCTGAACAATCACATACATATATATTTACATGCACACTAAACATCTGCAAAACTGTAAAATGAACAACTATAATTCAATGTATATCTCTCTCTCTTTTATAAAAAAAAAAGTTGAGATGAGACGAGACAAGACTATTTCCAAGAGATTTTTTCAAGCCCCTCTCAACCATTTCTGGTTCACAGCCCACACCCACGGTCCTCTCACCTCTCACTCGTGTGAATGCTTTTGTCAGACAAAGTTCCTGTGTTCTCAGCTCTTATAAAGTTTTCCATTTTCCTCACTTTAAGTTCCCAATAAAAGAAGATGCATTAAGTCCAAATCTTAATGAAGAATTTCATCCCAAAGGGTTAACACTACACAACATTATTGACTGTTATACCTGCACTCTCCACCTTGCATTTTTTAACTTGCACTGCGCTTTTATTGCTCCTTAATTAATATTGGTTTTTTTTTATCAGTATGATGCTGCTGGAGTATGTGAATTTCTATCTATCTATCTATCTATCTATCTATCTATCTATCTATCTATCTATCTATCTATCTATCTATCTATCTATCTATCTATCTATCTATCTATCTATCTATCTATCTATCTATCTATCTATCTATTATATATAGTGCCTCTCCTATCTATCTATCTATCTATCTATCTATCTATCTATCTATCTATCTATCTATCTATCTATCTAGGGTAGTTAAAGTCCTAGTCTGCTTCTTAGCTTATGTATGAAGGCCTCAAACCCATTGTGCCATTGTTAAAAGTCCATCTCATTGTTATGTATCAGATTGAATATACAGTATATATGTGTATTTTCTATTTTATTGTAGTGTTTATTAAAAGTGTGCTGCTATTTTTAGGTCATTAGAAAAAAAATGTATTTACCATATACAATATTCATAAAGTATAATATGTAATGAAATGCTCAGTAACTCTGAAGACGGCAGTCTAGAAAAAGAATATAAATGACAATTAACAACAACAACAACATTTATTTATATAGCACATTTTCATACAAACAGTAGCTCAAAGTGCTTTACATATTAAAGAATAGAAAAATGAAAGACACAATTATAAAACAAAATAAATCAACATTAATTAACATCGAATAAGAGTAAGGTTCAATGGCAGAAAACAATTATTTTATTAACAATAAAAAAACAATATATGTACAATAATATAAACGCGTAAGAGAATTAGCAATAGGGCATCATGTATTCGTAGATATTGTCTTCTATCTATCAACAGAAGGAATGAGTACACGGGCAATCCTAACACCGAGAAACAATGAAGTCAAATGAATTTACGTGAAAATTGTCGATCGGTTACATGGCAAATTGGTTAAATGTGTATCAATAGACTCTGCTGAAAGAGTTGGTGGTGATTGTCTGTAAGATGAAAACATCAACTTACAATATCACAAAGAATATCTACAACCGTTAACACGGTCCGGTCTTCCACCAGCCGAATTACTGTTGAAAGAAGGATGTATAGTAATGTTATTGTGTAATTTATCTCTAAGTGATAAAATAGGACAAGATTAGTTGTATTCACAATTCTGACATGTAAAATTTTAACAGGCAACAAGAAAGTTAATGTACATCTTCTGCGGAAAACATTAGACACTAAAGGAGATCTTGGTATGCCATTCGTATTAAAACATTTACAGTTTCCTGTTAGAATAGCTTTTGCTAAGAAAATGAACAAATCACAGAGACAAACATTCGAAAAAGTCGGTTTGTTTGTTAAAGAGAAAGAAACGACATTCACTCACGGGCGGTTATACGTTGCATTGTCACGATGTAACTCCAAACACAGAATCGAAATTCAAAGTGATATTGAAGAAAAATGTATTCCAAATATTGTAGGTTTTACAGTAAAAGTGTAAGTTTAAATTGTATTTGCGTGTTAATTTCAAAGCTAAACAGAACGAAAATGTATAACGCAACAAATACCTCTAACGCAACATGAAACATAATTTTCTTTCAATTTACTACTTTTTACTATTTTTTACTATGGTTAATTACTCGCTGTTTTGTAAAATAGGTCTATTATGTATAGGCAACAATTCCCATGAAAATAAAAATCTGTTTAAATTGTAAATCTGCTTCCCAATAAGCGAGCAGCAGACCTGCGAAGTGGCTAGCTCATAGCGCCCGCACAGGGGTTGGTGAGTGAAGCGAGCAGGTGGCAGAGCCCCCTAGTACTAATAAAGTAACAAAATACAGATTATGCCGTTACAACGGCAAATAAACAGTGGATGGAAATGGATATCTGCCACCTGCTTCTCTATTTGCTGCTTGCTTCAAGATGGAGTCTTAATAACACTATAAAACAATACCTAATTTAGCCACTAGAGGTCCCCTATGAAAACATTTTAACAGAGGACACGGCAATTGTTATACACGCCATCTTAAACACTTTGAATGTGAGGTATGAGATAATTTGTATCTCTTTAAGCCTGATCATACAAAATAACTCATATTTCAGTATACAGCAATTATAGATGCAGCCTGCTTGCTGGGTTGCTTTGCTGCCATGTCTGAGTTATCTGCTATAGTGCTGCCATCTAGTGGATAGCCAAAGAAGTTTTTTTTGGCGTGTTTGGGGAAGAAATTAATTCATTTTGGGAACTTGTCCATGAGTGACCGAAGAAGGGAATGGGAGATCGAAAGGTGGAACAGAGCAGCATTTACAGGCCTGCAGAAGTTGTACCAGTCAGTCATGTTGAAGAGAGAGAATGTGACTTGTGTTACCTGTTTATAATTTGCCTGACTATTCCATATGTATCTATTTAAAAGTAGTTTAGCAAAAAATGCATGCGTTTTGCACATTTTTACCATACGGGTGGATAATGTGGATTATTAAACACAAGTAGTGTTTGATTTTTTTTTTCTTTTTTACATGAATGTGTTTCACATTGTTTTCCATTGTACAGCATTGGTCACCTTTGGACTTTTTTTATCTCCATTCTGCATAAAAACAGGAGATTAACATTCTTTTCTCTACCATCACTACTAAGTACATGGGCTAGGTAACACGAAAAAAATCTCATTTTTAAGTGAAATAAAATCTCAAACGATTAAGCAAAGTTTTAAAATTTCCTTTTCTTTTTTTTTCCATGGAATTAAATTGATATTTTTTAGAAACTTCACTGGGACTGAGCCAAGTTCCTTTTTTCATTAACAGTAATAATTTTATTAATGATCTCAACAAAAAAATGAGATAATATAAGGTGGCAGATTAGGCAATCATTTTCCAGATCTGACACTAATGGAACCCACGCCATTGTAGTAACTTTCAATTAATTACTTAGCAGCAAATTTAATGTTTAACCTATAATGCTGTTTTAATCAAATTTCAACAATTCTCTTTTAAAAAGAAATCTTCTCTTGTGGTGTTTACTAAGTGCATCCTTAATGTAACCAATACATTGTGGCTTCCATGTAGAAGAAGTAAACTTTTAGAACATCACATTTTACATTCATTTAAAAAGACTACAGTTTATTTCAAAATTTTCTGTCTTTGGCTTCACTCATAGTATTTAAACAGCATTTACATCACTCATTAATTCTTCTTCGTCTATTTTTACATGGGATTGATCGAAGCTGATTGGACTTTTCCCATCATTATAGACTTTGGCTGGATGTCCTTCCTAACCCCATTCTATTTATTAGCCCTTATCTCGGTATCCTCATGTGGCACTTGGTGCCACTGCTCTACTGCCAAGTCCTTTGCCTGTCTATGGAAAAATTAGATAAAGGAGCACTGGAATCATTTGGTTGAAGAGTCCTTTCATCAGATTGGTCCTCCCAGCACTGACTCAGCTGTAGATTGGCCAATAGGGGAGAGGTGGCTTGTTGGCCAACATATCCAGGACTCTGACTATACCTGGCTTGTCTGACTCCTTTTATACAAACCATCCGTGGTTCTACAGTAAATTGACGGATAGATATTGTAATGTTTCATTTATGTGAATTAGTTTCTACATTGGTTTTGATGTATTTGAACAGATCTATATCCTCATATGTGATAATTCTCTATTTAGTAAGTGGAATCATCTCTTCTTTCATTTTGCCTTGAGAGATTTTGTGGTGCTCTGCACCTGCACTTGGTGAGGAGTGCCGTGAAAAAAAAAAAAGTCATTTGTTCTGTTGTGTTGAATTTCTGAGGTGGTCATGACAGACTGGCCAGCTAGGTTTGTGGAGAAGTTCACAGAGGCCTGTTAAAGCCCACAGAGGCATCCTTTGTGTGATTTTAGGGCTATACAAGAAATAAATTGTTTTTTGTATCATGTCTCTAGGACTCTGACTGTGTTTGGCTTGTCTGACTCCTTTTTTACAATCTGGCCGTGGTTCTCCAATTAGCTGATGGAGAGATGTTGTTGTTTTTCTTTTATGTTAATTAGTTTCTACTTTTTTGATGTATTTCAACAAATCTGTATCCTTATAGGGTGGCGCAGTGGTAGCGCTGCTGCCTCGCAGTTAGGAGACCCGGGTTCGCTTCCCGGGTCCTCCCTGCGTGGAGTTTACATGTTCTGTTTGATTCGGTTTCCTCCCACAGTCCAAAGACATGCAGGTTAGGTGGATTGGCTATTCTAAATTGGCGCTAGTTGTGTGGGTGTGCTTGTGTGTGTCCTGCGGTGGGTTGGCACCCTGCCTGGGTTTCAAGGGTTCCTGCCTTGTGCCCTGTGTTGGCTGGGATTGGCTCCAGCAGACCCCCGTGACCCTGTGTTCAGATTCAGTGGGTTGGAAAATGGATGGATGGATGGATGGATGTATCCTCATATGTGATAGTTCTGTATTTATTCAGTGGAATAATCTATTCTTCCTTGTGTGATTATGATATACAATAAAGAAATTGTTGTTGTTGTTTATCCAGGCTAAAAACCGGCACCAAGTTGGGGTGGTTTGCTCCTTTGGTAGCTAGATTTTACGTCTCTTATTAATGGTGCTTTTTAAATCTTTTGATGTAGTAAATGGTTATTATGAATAAAAAGTAGAGGTTATTGCTATGCTGAAAAAATAAATGAATGTTCATAACTACAGTTTTGTTTTAATTCTCTTCATCTCTACTACGTCCTAGGGGTCCAGAGTTTGTCCCATAACTGAGCCTGCCCTGTTAAATTAGCTTCTTGATTCAGCTGGCCTCTCTTGAAGTGAGAGCACAGTGTAGAACATCGCACTGACCATCACAGAGTCATAGAAGATGTGAAGGATGTCACTTCCCAAATGAAAGGAATGCAGTCTCCTAAGAAAAAATCAGGAGTGCTCTCCCCTTGACTTCCTCGTATACTGAGGAAAAGGTTATCAAAACCACTTCCAGTTGCACAATACTTTTCAAATATCATATCTCTTTATTTCTCATCATAACCAATTGATAATATCGACACAAAATCATTGATCTCTAATTATAATTAAACTTTATATTAAAATTATATTTTCACACTTAGGGAGGTTGAAAACGGTGGTTGAATTTTTTCATGATTACATATGCATTACGTGCAAAGTAAAAAGAGTTATAGTCACCTAAAAACATAGAAAAAGCTTTAGTATTATATAATACTAGCTGTGTAAGCTCATGCTATAAAAGCTCGGGCTCCTAGAAACTATTGAAATTGTAAGAAAAAAATTGAAATGCAGAGTTGGCGTTTCGTTTTGTGGAAGTGCTTGTCTCCCTTCTCTATCAGCGGCTAAGCGAGTTTCTCTCTCATTTGTCTTTCCTCGGTGGTTTCACTTTGCCGGCAGAGTCGCTTTCTTTCATCTTCATGCTGTAGCCTCGTACTTCATTCTTCTTCTGACTCTAACTTGGGGCCGCCTTGCCGGCTCTTTCAGTGTCATGCACTTCCGGGCCGGATAGACAGACAGACACACACACTTCCACACGGAGACGTTTATTATATAATATTTTTTGCAATGAATTGCTGTAGGTAAAACGGCTTTAGCTACATTTAATTATGATAATGACAGGAGAAAGGAAAAAAAATCTTAAAATTAAATGTATTACCAGCAACACAACAGGGAAGCAGCTTATTGCTCCCATTACATCTTTATATTTACATGGCATGTTCAGTCTTTACAAGGTATTGTTAAACTGATAATATATACATTAAAATAAAATGAATACTTATTGAACAAATATTGAATACAGTTTTTTATATCATGTAGACATTTATATATCCATGACAGAAAAAATTCAGATGGTTGTTAAAATAAAATACAACTTCCGATTGAGTCATTTTTTTCAAATTTGATATCTGTTATCTCTTTTTATCATTATAAATATCTTTGCAAAATATATATTATCTTTCTGGAATTATAACCATAGTTTACTTGAAAACCCGCAAAAGTATTTAGTTAAAGTTCCACTTCTGGTTTTTGTAAAATTTGATAGAATTCCTTATTTTTGATATAAAGCAATGACATCCATCAAGGGATGAAATGACATTGTGGAGCCGTCAAATTTTAAGCTGAACTTTCTCAAAGCACCGCACGTCCCATTAGCAAAAGAGAGTAATGACTAAATAAAATTTAAGTTTGACAAATAATTAAAAAGTAGCTCAAAACCACACAAAATGTATCCTTTATAAAAAAAAAACTGCAATCCATCCCCTAACACAAATGAAATAATGTTTATTTATGACAGGTGAAAATAAACTGACTGCTTATCTCTCGATGATACTTACGAGATACCAGCTTATTGCCAGACACAACCACCCCAAAAGTATTTACTGTAATTTTGACCAGTGAAATGATATAACACAGTGTACAGGGGCAGCATAACACAATACAGACGAATTACTGCTTTTGACGGTTTATGTCATTTGCTCATTTACAAAGTGTTGCCCTGTGATTTTTACTTTACTTATGTTTCGAATATGCCTGATGTGTGTGTGTGTCCAATCTCTAAATGTATGAATGAATCTGCCTTCAATTAGATTATTAACAAAATGCCAATCTTGTATTCCAGCCATGCACTGTACCTGTCATGCCAATGCTGTTGCAAAGCCTTTTAGGCTGAAATTTTACTACTGATTGAGTTGGTGTTTTGCGAATATCAGGCAAATTAGTCACTTGGCTAATCCTTACATATTTGGCAGTTATTTTGGTTAAAAGCTGTAACATGAGCATTAGATAAAATGTACTCTAATTCATAAACGAGTGCCAAAAGGGTGTCATTTTGTTACCAAAGCCAAATTGCAGCCCAAAAATTAAAGTGAAGTAAAGAGAAAATCTATTAGATCAGAAAAGAAAAACAGAATATGGAAGGAAACACACAAAGTTCTTTGGTTTATGTTCTAATCGCAGATTCTGAACAATCCATTATGCCAGTCTTCAGATGTGGTGATGTCCATAAACATCACCCCTGGCAGCCTAGAATGGCATCCCCCCAGTGGGAGTAATAACATGCCAGGTGCCCAAAAGAGAAACAAAGTGGAATCACAGAAACATGAAATTACTAAGAAAAAAATATGAATAATGTTCTAGAAGCAATAACATTGCATAACAAATAGTCAGAAATGTTCTGTGATAAAGTAAACCCAAAATTCCATGAATTTGTTGCAGAGAATTTTTTTTTTTTAGTTGAAATAAATTTTTTTTAATTTACACAGCTCAGAACAGCAGCAGAGTGGTTGTATAATTAAAGTTAGGCAAACTTTCTGTTGCCATTGGGGCATCAGACCATCAGACTCTGGAATGATTTGTAGTTCTGTTTGTTTCCTTTTGCGAATAAAGCCTTAATGGTTTTGTTGGGACATCATTCACGCTAATCTTGCCATCTTCACGTTCCCCACCCACAGGACCAACCTACATACAGTAGCTAGTATATTGAGTTAGTTAGCAGTTGATAGCCTCCTGTTAATGTCAGATGTTTTAAGTGGCTGTGATTGGGTCAATCCTATTATCTAAACCTTAAGCACACACATGCAGTAAAATCATTAAATTAACATTTACCATAAAAAAACAGATTTTTTTACCAAGGGAGATGAATATTAAAATGTGTGTATCCTCTTAACGCGCACACGTGCCGGTCCCGGGACATAACAGCGTTTTAAAAACGTTACAGTAATGTGTACATGCCCATCTGCCATGCATCTCGACACCCTACCCATCAAATGAAACTTCAAAGTCTCGTCTTTCCGATGATATAAACCATTTTGACACACAACAACCACAGCACTGACACTAAAGCCTTTTTAACAGAGAAGTACATACTTTTAAGAGTTGACTGTGCCTACCTTTGAAGACCCCCTGCAAGTCAAACATCAATATTTCCGAGCAGTATTGATCCCATTGTGTCCGTAAGGCTCCAGCGAATATAATCCAGTAAAACGATTTAGGTCCAAAACACACGATATATTCTCAAAGGGACAAAAACTCCAGAAAACGTTTCATAACTTGAGACCACCTACGTAATTTTTTTTCATTTATATTGCTCATATTAGACGTAATTTGTTTCTGTCGGCGATAACCATGCTACCGCATGAAACACGGAAGTGTTAGCTTTCGAAAGACACCTAAGTTGGCCAATTACGACGGGTCTGGGGTTGACTGGCACCTCGTATAGCCAACCAGTGTCACAGAAAGCTTTGAGGATGACGTATAGCTCTGAACTCTGGTAGAATCTACCAGTTTGATTGGACACTGTGACTGACACTCAAAACTTACAGCCAATGAGCAGCCGAGCATTTTGATATGTAACTTGCCATACTAACTTGTAAACAAAACGATCGGAGCTGCGTGAAGGTGGCATTTGTGCCAGTCTGCAGAGTTGGTGCGTGGTTGTTTATTGTGATTTCGCCAAGTTTTTTCGCATTTTAAATATGAATAAAAGTAGAAGTTTAAACGTAAATAAACGCTCGATTAAATAATAGATGCATGTATGCGTTAAAGTATTCAACCGCACAGGGACGTAATGGCAGAGAGCGACATGTGCCACGCCCTTGTGCTTTCTGCTTGCTAGTGATTGCTGCCATCAAGTGGCACATGGAAAAACGCTGAGCTGTGTTGTAACAGTTTGTAAAAGAAATATATATAGTTTGTGTGCATTTTATAAAAAAAGTAAAAATAAAAATATAAATATATTTTTGGCCCATAAGACTTGTATTGACTATTTTTACATAGAAATGTGTATTTTTTATTGTTTTTATTATTTTTATAACTAATAGAGTGACACTGTGTGTAGATATAGATTCCTTTAGGTGTAAGCTTTCAGTAGAGCCCTCATTGATATCTGTGGGTTGAAGCATTCAAAAGTTATTACACTTTTTCCATACGTTCCAAAATGTGGATAATGGTCCCTCTAAAAAGCCCCTGGACATGCCCACATAAAAACTGGTGTAAAAAATGTCATTTTTACAGGTATTCTTTTCAAATTTGAAATGTGAGCAGTCAACAAGTTATTCTGTTGGTACATAGTGTGTTTCTGTCCCCACCTACCTACTGCAGCTTTATTTTCCTTTATTTTCATAAAAAAACTTAGGCGAGAACAAAAAAATTTGTTTTTTTTGTGAGTTCTAATGTGCATAACTTTTGATCAGTCACACCTACAGTGATTCTGACTACTAAGGGTGAAACTAGAGAATGTTACCTTTACAAAGAGACCAAACATGTGTTTATACTCCAGATAGTTCAATAACAGCAATGATTCTAATTTGGAGAGGTCGAATTACAAGCGATTTAGCAAAAATGACCCCGAATGATAAGGGGTATGCATTACAGTGTAATTTAAATTTGTAAACAAAAAAAGAATTAAAAAACGTAAGCTTCAGCACAAGGTGGGTCAGTAGGAATAGGCCTACCCAAGGCCTAAACTGGTGCTATGCCTGCCTTCTACACAAACACCTCTAAGCCAAAGATACCTACTTTTATTGCACTGCACCAAAAAGCCTTTCCCACCAGTCACTATTCAGGGAGTGGATACAGAGGTGGCACTCTCCTACAAGTACTTACTTCACATCTTCTGTAACTCTTAGATGGCCAGTAAGATTTTCTGCACTGTGGTGTGCTGGGCTAGTCACGTCAAAAGAGGTCCACTGAATCAACAAGGTAATTAAAAGGGCAGGCTCAGTGACAGGATACACTCTGGACCCCCTGGAGATCGTAAAGGAGGAGAGAATGAAAACAAAACTGAGTGCCATCATGAACAATGCTGCCCATCCTCTCTGTGACACAACAACACTGAGAACTTTCAGCCAACGAATCATTCAGCAGTCAAAATGCTAATTAGCAGGGCAAACTCAGTTATGGGATGCACTCTGGACCCCCTGGAGGTAGTTGAGGAGGAGAGAATTAAAGTAAAACTGAGTGCCACTATGAACAATGCTGCCCATCCTCTATGTGGCCCACTAACATTGAGAACTTTCAGCAGAAATGTGTCAAGAAACGGTCTTTAATACCAAAATCAATACCCATACATAAATGCATCAATGGGAATGGGACTGCCAAGCCGGAAGTTTTGTTTCATTTTAATTTTCTTCCTTCTAAGTTAATCTGGTGTGTTCAGACTATAGTGAGTGTGTACAGTATGTACTGTATCTATCTATTACTCCGTATAAATACAAAGATGTCATAATCATAGATCAATGGATCAAATCTCAACTCTTTCAACACACTTATGTGTCAATCCTGCCAATTGAATAGGTTATATATCTACATCTACGCTATACATATGAAATCCTAAGCCTAAAAGTGCAACGATATTATGTGACGTTTTTATGTCACGTTTCTTGTCACACTTTAAATTAGCTTATTTTAAAACCTACATATATATGTTTGGTATCATTCTTTTCAGAATTTATTGAAACTTTAATGTGATGTTGTTAGATTTTCAGATTCTTATTCCGTTTTTAAATTATAAAATAGAATATCAAGAACTCACATCCTGCTAGACGAGACTTTGTGCCAAGAGATTTAACCATGTCTGGGGCTGGAAATAAAAGACAAAGAGTAGGACAGCTGCTGTACAGGCTTTTAAATGTTCAAAGCACCGTGCAAGATGCAGATCACACATCATGGCAGCAGCAGCAAGCCAGCAGCTGATCGAGCAAAGAGGAGGTAAAAAAACCCTGTATTTCTTTCCCATTGTATCACCGCTTAAGAGGGGGTTTCAGAGGAGTGACTGCATCTCTTTGGGGTGCGTTCAGCCCCCCTCTTCCCAACACGAGTGGCAGAGATGCAAAGTGGCCGGCGCGTAGCACAGGCTTGGGGGGTTGGTGAGCAAAGCAAGCAGGGGTCGAACCCCTTAGTGTATATTTATATATATATATATATATTGTCACACACGTGCATTTAGGAGACAGCTAAAGGGCCTGGGGAACTGTAATACTACACCCGACCAGGGGGTGGCAGAGTGTGTTGACTGTCTCTTTCAGTTTCTTGCAGACCATTCCCGGGAAATCTCACCAGGTTCCAGAGCCTCTGATGACATCACTTCCGGCGCCTCTGATGACGTCACTTCCGGCTCCAGCACCTCTGACGACGTCACTTCTGGCTCCGGACTAGATGACATCATTTCCTTTCCCAGCCCTTAAAACCGCCATTATTAGTTCTGTTGGAGTCTGTCTTGTGAACAAATAATACTAAACTTTTGCAGCTGGGAAATAATATACAGATGGCTGCCCCAAACCTTTATGATGCCTGAAGTCTCATTACTCTCACAATATAGACTTATTTCTCTGTACTCAAATGTGGCACTTGGTGCCTCTGCCCACCTGCCAAGTTGTTTTGCCTGCCTAAGGTAAAGTCATCTCTGATGGAGGATCGCAGGAATCATTGGGTAGAGGGTTCCTTTCATCGGATTGGCTGGCCCAGCTGTGGAATGGCCAACTGAGGCAGGAAGCTTGATGGCCAAGGTCTCCAGGTCTCTGAATCTTGTGTGATTTTGGGCTATACAAAAATAAATTGTATTGTATATAAATTTCTGTTTTTGAGTCCAGCTAAACTAACCATAGCTTTGATGAAGCATCTACAAAATATTAAAACTTTGCCATCCAGAGGAAGCAAAATACATAACAAAATTTCCATTAGGTTCCATGAAGAGACATCATTTTTAAATAGAACCCTACCGGTCTCGCCTAGGGTGATTTATGATTTTTTTTTAAATATTCATGTCCGCCTAAAGGCCCAATACTTTGGTAAACTGAGAGCTCAATTTAACACTGATTACACTTTTCTTAAAATGAACAGCATATCTAGTTTCTCAGAGATCTGGGAGATATTTCTGCCCATATACAGCATTACAGGAATTTGAGGAACTCACTTTAATGAGTGATTCTTTGTCATGTTCAAGTCCAAAATGTTAATTTATATATTTTAAAAGATGGACACACTGTCACGACTTGCTGAACTAAACCTTTTTCTGTGACAGATGATTTCAGCTTTTTGCTTGAGCAGCCATGACAATGATTGACAATTAGCTGGAGAAAATGAAAATAAATTATTAATGCAGATCTTGTAACTGAGTCATTGCTATTCAAAAAAGATTGAGGAATGTAAAAATAATAGCTACATTCTGTCATACTGTTACACCATAAATGTCATGGTCCCCATATGATTATAAGTTAAATGTTGCTGTGAGTAATGCAAAATGAGAGGAGACCAAGGCAAATGGGGCCAACTCTTTGGCAACTCACTGTAAAATATTATGTAAAGGTTTCAAGGGAGTTTGCTTTCTAGAACATTCTTAAAGGGTATTCCCTAAGATTCTTTCACTTTCTGCACACTTTATTGTATTGTATGTTTAATTTTAATTGGGTACATTTTCCATTTTTGCCCATTAATCTACGCTTAATAACTAATAATGACAAAGTGAAAACATGAAAGGTTTGAAAATGTGACACGCGAGTCAATGTCTTGCACCCCAAAACACGAGGCTGAGTCTCAGTACTTTAGCAAAACCAGCTTTATTCATCTTGAACCAGGAACAGCATGGTTCTTTATTGTAGCGGGATCTACCACTCCACTATACACAGACACAGCAAATGGGCAGGGTCATGACCAGGTTAGTAGCCAAGTAATTCTGTTCCCTGCAGTTATAATGTTCCTTGCATCATCCATCGATGACAGGCACTGATAGCATGACTGTGATTGGTTCGGAGCCTGTTGGTGTCCCGGAAGCAAACTTCCACAGACGCAGCAATCATGCTTTGGGACACACTTCAGGGTTTCATCCCGTTGGGGAGGTATGGTCCCAAAAGAGTTCAGAAACCTCACAATGTATTAAAATCAATAAATAAAATCTATCCTTCGCAGAAGTATTCAGACCTTTTCTTTAGTACTTTGTAGCAGCACCACTTATATTTCCTACAATTCCCAGCAGCCCCGGTAGTATTACACCATTGGGCAACTATGGAGTGGTTGGGGTTGCTGGGTAGGAAGCTAATTAGGCACTCTCTTTAAAATAGGGGCCAAAAAGACACAGAGAGGACCGCGATCATCTGGGTCTATCTATTTCTACGCTTCACACCCTATTGGATTAGAACTACAATCACTTTATTGCTTCATTTTGTGATTTAGGCTTGGTTGCACACATCTTGGTCTGTGGAACACTCAAAATCATGCCAAATCCTCAGGAAGCTACTAGAATGAGTTAAGATAAGACTTTACATTTCATTTGGGGGGATGTTCACAGTGGGGGTTTCTTTCCACACGCCATTGACATCTGGATTGTGTTTCGACTTTGTTATTAACTGTTTACTGTGTAGTGCCTGCTTTCATTTGTGCAATGCTTGTAAATAATTATTACCATAAGGGAATTGGGGAGGGATTTTGTGTATGTGTTGTTTGTATAATAAATATTTTTTTTGCCTTCTTTATTTGCTTAACACTAGAATTACCAGAGCCTACGAAAAAACTCGTAATTCCATCCCACCTTAAATCGCTTCTTAAAATCGTTCACAGCTCTCCACCAGCGTCTTTTGTTAATCTAAATGTGCTGATAAAAATCAGGCTGCAAGCAGCCGGCTATTCCATCCCCCCACCGACTTAGAACGGGCACAAACTTCTCCCAGCTCATGCCTTGATTGATTATCTAGGAGTGAAGTGGAGTTTTAGAGTGGAAAGAATAGATCATTATTTGGAATACACGCATTTCACGTGTGTTCCGTTTCTACAGTAATCCGTGTAAACACATTTTTAAAACAGAAACGTTTTTCATATTGTAGTAGTAAATGACAAAATGTAAGCATAAACTATATAATGTATGAAGCCTGAAGTCCAAATATCAAACACTTTCACAAAAGGTACACATATAACAGAACAAGTATGCTTTTATTCAAAAATATAACTGCAGAAAAAAGCCACCTTAGCATGCCATATTGACACGCACGTACTGCAGCTGCCACAGTAGCATAATGGTATCAGCCGCTTACTGGTATCCAAAAGCTCATGAGTTCGATCCCACATGGCTCAGTTTTGAGAAGTAAACTGCTCTTATTCTTACTATTTTAGAGTAAAAACATGCATTTGATTTCAGTGTGTAACAGCCAGTAATTTATGATACTTGTAAAGGTTAGTTTTTTTTTATTCACTTTTCATTCTCAGTCTCAGTCGTGTTCAGGATCCTTCCCTACCCCCCATCTGAGAATGCTGTTTTCACATAAAGATGTGCTGTAGCTCTGCAGCGTACTTGTGACTGCATTCTCGTACCAATGCTTGCGAACTGAAGTGCCTGCGTGCACTTTTCGTGGCATTACACGTCTATTTTTTAGCATGCCCGTCGCTCAAACACAGGAACATATGTTGGTGTACAAGAATAAAAAACAAGTGCACTTTTATTCTAGACTATAAGTGAAGAAAAATAAAGCAAGTTACAGTAGGCGGTTGATATGACAGCTTGCGTGGTGCAATGCTAAGAACTGCTGATTTCCGATCCGTGCTATATAAAATCATCACATTCAAATATTAACAATTTCCACACACCCTTCCTACATTCATGACATGTGTACTTGTTGCAGTGTACACATCTCTCTGTGCTATGGTTCCTATTACACTGAATGAGCACCTGACATTGTACTTTCTTCCCTATATAAATCACATTCGAGTATAGCGTCTCCAAATAAATCACATTTGAGTTATAGCGCCTTTATGTGAAAACAGCATTGTCAGATTTGGGGATCGTGAACGCGACTGAGAGAATGGAACTGAATAAAAAAAAGACTGAAATCAAATGTATGTTTTATTCTAAAATAGTTAAGTACATGCAATATTATTTGAAAACGAACAGCGCCAGATCGGGTTTGAATACACGCTGACGCTGAACTCCCTGTCTATCTACATAGTAATAACAGTAATTTTATTATTATATAGGAGCTTCCCTGTCTGCCTATCATATAGTGCCTTTCCTTCCTACCTATCTATATATCTATCCCCTTAGCTGTTTTTTATATATCTATTATACAGTGCCTTCCCTGTTTATTTATATATCTAGTGCCTTCTCTGCCTGTTTGTCTGTCTGATTGCATATAGCTGAACTTACTGCTCTGTACTATTCTGTCCTCTGCATGTCCTGGAGTACAAAAGAAACAGCACCATACAGCAACATGTGCGAACTGGCAAGATCGGGGAAAAAACACGCGGTCACTGATTACAAACCGCAAGATGAATGAAAGAGACAATATATGTAAAAACATCATCGCACTAATGCAATATTATTTGAAACGAACAGCGTCAGATCGGGTTTGAATATGCGCCCAATCTGACGCTGTTCGTTTTCAAATAATATTGCATGTACTTAACTATTTTAGAATAAAACATACATTTGATTTCAGTCTTTTTTTATTCAGTTCCATTCTCTCAGTCGCGTTCACGATCCCCCAATCTGACAATGCTGTTTTCACATAAAGACGCTATAACTCAAATGTGATTTATTTGGAGACGCTATACTCGAATGTTATTTATATAGGGAAGAAAGTACAATGTCAGGTGCTCATTCAGTGTAATAGGAACCATAGCCCAGAGAGATGTGTACACTGCAACAAGTACACATGTCGTGAATGTAGGAAGGGTGTGTGGAAATTGTTAATATTTGAATGTGATGATTTTATATAGCACGGATCGGAAATCAGCAGTTCTTAGCATTGCACCACGCAAGCTGTCATATCAACCGCCTACTGTAACTTGCTTTATTTTTTCTTCACTTATAGTCTAGAATAAAAGTGCACTTGTTTTTATTCTTGTACACCAACATATGTTCCTGTGTTTGAGCGACACGGGCATGCTAAAAAAAAAGACGTGTAATGCCACGAAAAGTGCGCCCAGGCACTTCAGTTCGCAAGCATTGGTACGAGAATGCAGTCACAAGTACGCTGCAGAGCTACAGCGCATCTTTATGTGAAAACAGCATTCTCAGATGGGGGATAGGGAAGGATCCTGAACACGACTGAGACTGAGAATGAAAAGTGAATAAAAAAAACTAACCTTTACAAGTATCATAAATTACTGGCTGTTACACACTGAAATCAAATGCATGTTTTTATTCTAAAATAGTAAGAATAAGAGCAGTTTACTTCTCAAAACTGAACCATGTGGGATCGAACTCATGAGCTTTTGGATACCAGTAAGCGGCTGATACCATTATGCTACTGTGGCAGCTGCAGTACGTACGTGTCAATATGGCATGCTAAGGTGGCTTTTTTCTGCAGTTATATTTTTGAATAAAAGCATACTTGTTCTGTTATATGTGTACCTTTTGTGAAAGTGTTTGATATTTGGACTTTAGGCTTCATACATTATATAGTTTATGCTTACATTTTGTCATTTACTACTACAATATGAAAAACGTTTCTGTTTTAAAAATGTGTTTACACGGATTACTGTAGAAATGGAACACACGTGAAATGCGTGTATTCCAAATAATGATCTATTATTTCCACTCTAAAACTCCACTTCACTCCCAGATAATCAATCAAGGCATGAGCTGGGAGAAGTTTGTGCACGTTCTAAGTCGGTGGGGGGATGGAATAGCCGGCTGCTTGCAGCCTGATTTTTATCAGCACATTTAGATTAACAAAAGACGCTGGTGGAGAGCTGTGAAGGATTTTAAGAAGCGATTTAAGGTGGGATGGAATAACGAGTTTTTTCGTAGGCTCTGGTAATTCTAGTGTTAATATATACTTTTTTATTTTATACACTATATCTTCTATGGTAAAAGTCCCTTTGGCAGCAATTATAGCTTGGAGTCTCCTTGGGTATACTCTCTACCAGCTTTGCACACTTGGATTTAAGCAGTTTATCCCATTTTTCTTGGCAGGTCCTCTCAAACTCCATTAGACTGGATGGGCAGCTTCTATAAACTGCAATCTTCAGGGGCTTCATGCATAACGCCGTGCATACAATTCACACTATAACATGACGTAAGCACAAAAGCCAAAATGTGCTTAAGCACAGAAAAATCTAGATGCAGGAATCTGTGTGTACTCCAACTTTCACGTTCTTCCGCTCTATAAATCCCGGTCAGCGTGAAAAGTAACGCTTGTGCACGCGCCCAACTCCTCCCAGAATTATGCCTCTATGAATATGCAAATGAATATAAATCGCCCTTAAGTGCAGCCTTCTGTGAAAAGACGATGGGAAAAGCAAGGGGGGAAATATAAGAATTTCAGCGAATTCCAAGTGTAGGCAAAGGAAAAACGTACTATATGTTGATTTATACAGTGGTTTAATCAACAAAAGGAAGTTGATCGAGTGACATAGCGTGTCGGAGAAACTCGAAAGCTCAAGTTCACAAAGTTGCACAGTGCCAAAATAAAAAAAGAAGTCACATATCAAAGTCGCCGTGAAAAGGTTCTAGCCCACCGTCTGAGCTTATTAGGGTACAGACAAAAAAAATAGGCACACAGTGGGAAAAAAGCACGAAATGTAAACTCTAATCTCGAAATTTCCACTTTAATCACGTAGTTTATTTTGTCATTAAAGTAGAACATTATAAACTTCATCTTAAATTCATTTAATTTACTAGTTTCTCAAATCCCATCGTAACTAAAGTAGCATGTTAAATGCTTTGTTTTGTATTTGATCTTTTGCTCTGTGTGTGTGGATCACTACGTGCTTTCGTTCTTTCTCTTTCTCCGACAGGACACAGAATCCATTACATTCGTGATATTACAGCTCTCTGAATAATTAAAATACTGAGATGTATACGTGGTATCATTTTCATGATGATTGGAATGAAAGCATGTTATTAAGAGCACGATGGCGCAGTGATTGTCATGTCTCACACAAGATGCTGCTGCGCCATGTGCGACCTTCGATGAAATCATTTATTGCAGCAGTACTGTCTCTTTCAAACGTACTCAAATTCAATTCCTGTCCTTACTTTTCTTTCCCCAAATACCCAATCGCCACACAATCTTCTCTGTAATAGACGTTAAGCCATCTATAAGCTTACAACGACAATTCTTCAAAACATTTAAGGAACATTGAAATATCTTCATAGTACATGTTTAATTATTCTATTCTTCTATCCTTCCAGTGTTGCGCCAGCCTCAGCAAATATACAGCAAGAACAATATGTGAACTTGCTAGCGCTGCGGCACCATGTCCTCACATGTTTAATTATTAACAATACAGATTATTTAAATGAAGTTAAAGTTTTATCTGTATAATTTCATAAACATATTTTGCTACATTTCATCTTACAAATGATATCGTCATCATATGTAAATTCGCGCTTTACAAAGTGGTGCAAGTTGTGCAATATTATAACTGTAGTGCAAGTTTACAGTGAGGTGATTGTACTTATAAGTACAAACAGTTCTACAAGATGCACTTGATTGAGTGCATTTAAAGTTCTTGGGATGAAACTGTTTCTGAACCGCGAGGTCCGTACAGGAAAGGCTATGAAACGTTTTGCCGTGGCTGAGGCAGCGTGTCCTTGAAGCTGTATATCGATAATTCTCTTTCCGATCAGCTGCTGCTGTGATTCACACTCAGATACAGTGATATAAATACTCCGAGTGGTGCAGTGAGAGTAATATGGAAAAAGATGATCCGCTGTGGCAACCCTTAAAGGGAGGAGCTGAAAGAAGAAGAAGAAGAAGAAGAAGAAGAAGAAGAAGAAGTGAGAGTAACAACGCTAAAGCAGTTCTGGTATTTGGAATACTATGGCTGTTGCCTGGACCATTATATTATTACAAGTTAATTACAATCAGATGCATTACACTAATCAACAATATGCGGTTAGTTTCAGTGTATTTATAAAGCCACGTCAGGAAAGTAAAGAGCAACCATACAGGAACAGTAACACTGCTTTGACGCTGGGTGCCGCCAGTCTGCAAAACTGAATGAAGAACTTGCGTACAAAAGGGTATGAGGTACCATGGAAAAGTGTGTGGCTTTACGCCAAGTGTAGGTTTTATATATCACGATTAGAACGTAGAAACGTTCTTACACAACATTTCTGTGCGTACGCCCCCTTTATGCATGAGGCCCCAGGTCTCTCCAGGCTTTTGCAGTGCCACTCAAGGACAGTCAGAGACTTGTCCTATAGCCACTCCAGCACTGTCTTGATTGTATACTTTGGGTCACTGCCATGCAGAAAGGTGAACTATCGCCTGAATGATGTTATGCACACTATGAAGCAGATTTTCTTCAAGGACCTCTTTATTTGGCTGCATTCTTCCTTTCCTCAATTTTCACTAGCCATCCTTTGCCCCATCCGTGTGAAGCACCCCTATAGCCTGATGATGCCACCATACTGCATCAATTTAGGCATGCATTTAATAATAACAATAGTAATTCTTTACATTTCTATAACATTTGTCTCACTACTCAAAGCGCTTTGTGTTCCACGCAGGGAGGACCTGGGATGTGAACCCATGATCACCTTACTGTGAAGCAGCGGTGCTATGGCAGGTGATATGCAATGTCTGGTCCACGCCAGACATAGTGCTTGAAGTTCTGTGCAAATTTGATACCCCATGCCAGCAGCCCTTTACTTTCAGAGCTTTGGATAATCATGGCTGAGATGAACCAGTGGCAAGTGAAGAGACAGACAGTAGCTCAGTGTCCATTTTGTGATTTTTATTAAAGTGCTCAAGTGCACTGCAAAAAGTTAAGTCATTTCTGAAATCATAAATAAATTCTCCTTGATAACAGCACAAGAATATTACCATGAAGTGCTAAACCACTACCGATGCAATCTATTTTCTGCCACTTCCATTTCGGGGGGAACTGTTCTGCGCTTTTCGCTGCTCTACCTGCCTGCTTGCAGCGTCTGCCTTCATAGACGTGCTGGGGCGTTTTTCTTTTTTTTTTCCTTAAGTAAATGGTTGAGTTTAAAATGTCAATCACGGTTATTTCTTTTGATTAATTCATGCTTTCATTGATTATAGCGTGTGTCGATTGATATATGATTTAATGTATTTCTTTTTGACATAATTCTCTGTGTTGTAAAATACATAAACATTATATATAAAACAAAACTACTATATAGCTAATACTGGTATGTATCTGTCTAGTGCCTTCTCTGGCTGCCTATGATAAAAGTGTCTTCCCTATCTATCTGTTTATCTAGTGCCTTTCACATGTGAATGTACTCTCACTGCCTGCTTGTCTTTCTACAGCACCTGTCATATAGTGCCTTTCACATTTATCTATCTATCTATCTATCTATCTATCTATCTATCTATCTATCTATCTATCTATCTATCTATCTATCTATCTATCTATCTATCTATCTATCTGTTATATAGTGCCTTTCAAACACTCTATCTATCTATCTATCTATCTATCTATCTATCTATCCCTTTAGCTGTTTTTTCTCCTCACAGTTTTATATGTTCTATTATACAGTGCCTTCCCAGTTTATCTATTTAGTAACTTCTCTGTCTGTGCATTATTCAGTGATCTGTCTGACAGTGTGTGTCTTACAGAAGTTAAGAATAAGAACAGTTATAAGGAAATGTTAATTGCAGTCTCAATTTAAATTTTTTTTATAAAGAGCATCCCACATTTATTATACAGTAACTTTCCTATTTATCTGTCTATTTAGCGCCTTTCAGATCTATATGTACTCTAACGGCCTCCTTGCTTTCCTGCAGCATGTGATGAATAATAAACAGACTGAATAATTTTTCATTTATTTTATTGACATAAATCTCAGATACATACACATATACTGTATATATATATATATATATATATATATATATATATATATATATATATATATATATATATATATATATAATACAACTAATATATAGCTAATGCTGAGATCTATTTGTCTAGTGCATTCTCTGTCTGTTTTCTTATATAGTGCCTTCAATGTCTGCCGATTATACAGTGAATTCCCTGTCTATCTGTCTATGTAGTAAGAGTAGTATTATTACTTTTTGGTTTCCCTTTCTGCTTAGTATATAGTGCCTTTCCTATCTATCTGTCTTATATAATGCCTTTCATGTCTGTCTATTTATCTACCTATCTAGTGGCTTCTCTGCCTGTATGTTATTTACTGTATACCCTGTTTTTTCTGACAGTTTTGTATCTGGTATACAGTGCCTTCCATATCTATCTGTCTGTCTAGTGTTTTTCACATCTACATGTACTCTCACTATCTGCTTGCCTTCCTAAATTATCTGTTAATTATTAAAAAGGCTGTACCATTTTTCATTTAGTAGTGCTTTCTCTGTCTGTCTTTTATTCAGTGAACTCCCTGTCTATCTATATAGTAATAACAGTAATTTTGTTATTATATAGTAGCTTCCCTGTCTGCCTATCATATAGTGCCTTTCCTTCCTATCTATCTATCTATCTATCTATCTATCTATCTATCTATCTATCTATCTATCTATCTATCTATCTATCTATCTATCCCCTTAGCTGTTTTTTTAAATATATCTATTATACAGTGCCTTCCCTGTTTATTTATATATCTAGTGACTTCTCTGTCTGTCTGTCTGTCTCTCTATTATGCAGTGCTCTGACTTTCTGTGTCTTATGTATATTAATAATAACAGTTATAAGGACAGTTATAAGGACACTTGTTCATGTTAATTTCAGTCTTAATTGTTAAAAAATATTTTAAAAGGAGCATCCCACATGAAAATATGATGATCTCATTAACTGACAGTGCATACCAATTTATAAATTTTATGTCCGTTTGAGGTTAAAAAGAAAAAAAAACTTTCTCCCCAGTGGGGAATCGAACTCGGGACTCTGAGGCACAGCAGGCCTGCTGCGCTCTGATTGGCTGAGCTGTCTGTGTCAACTATCCGTGACTGGCCAGTCAAGGTAAAGTGAGACTTGTTGTATGTGCACAAGCTGCCTTGTCCTAAAGTTGTTTTCTATCAGCTATGCTATTTGGAGGACAAGTGAATATGCAGTATTATACTGTCAGTGCATGGGTTATCTTGTCACTATAAGTACTTTGCACTGTTCAAACATACATGTTACCTACTGTAGGTATCAGCTTCAAAAGCTTTGTTGTGAAAAACAAAAATTTTGAAACTTTGTGTTATTTGTGCATCTTTATTTTGTAAAGATGTTATTTATTTTTACTTTTTTTATTGTATTATTTGGAAATAGCAGAATTTGCACATCATTTTATATTTTGTCTGTCTTAAAAAATAAATCATCTATTGTGATCAGTTACTCAGTACTTGAGTAGTCTTTTCACCAAATACTTTTTTACTCTTACTTGAGTAATTTTTGGTGGACTACTTTTTACTTCTACTTGAGTAATATTATTTTGAAGTAAAGCTACTCTTACTTGAGTACAATTTTTGGCTATTTTACCCACCTCTGCATCTTGGACATCCATGAATATCTGGCAATCAGGCAAGCAATTTTCCCACACTGCTGCCATCACCATATTGCCTATGCACTAGATCCTTCACTGCTCCATTATAAATAACTAGCCAACCAGCGGCGTACCATATGCCGCATAATCAGGCCGGTTTTTTAATAATTTTTAAGCACAGGAAAAAAATAACATTTGAAAAATCGGTAATGTAATAAATCAGCAAGAAAAGCAACATTGTAACAATGCACGGAACGAACCAACACACAATCGTCCGTGCGGCACTCAGGCGCGGAGGGTGGAATGGGAGGATAGGAGAAGGACATCCACTCCGCTCCCTCCGTCATGCTAGTCTGCTGATTTCTTGTTCAGTATACACTGCCTGCTCATGTGCCCACCTCCAACTCATCACTCGAGTCGTTGTTGTATTTGTACATTCCAGATGCACCTGTGACTCGCATAGATTTTTCATTGCTCTGTGCGGTTTTGGATGCCTTTCTATATATAATCCACCAAGACACCCAACCACGGTAGCAGCGAGGTGGGAGGGGGGTGTGAACAAAGTGCAGGAGCATCTAAGAAGACGCATGTTTGTTGCGGATGCGAATTGCTGTATGTAGCGTGTAAAACAGTTTGCTATGGTGCACGCGGTCATGCGTTGTAACCGAAAACTCGGTTTTTAAAGACTGCTCACTTCATTGTGTATAAGACTGTAGGTAAATAAAAAGATGCAACTCTGGAGAGGGCAACATACAATACAGCGTCTTACACGCTGCATACAGCGATTCACAATCGCGACAAATTGTTTTATATGCTGCATACAGCGATTTACATCTGTGACAAACATGCCTCTTCTTAGATAGTCCTGTCGCGTCCACCCTCGTTCTCGAAGCAGACACACCGCCTGGTCATGTGGTGCCTCTTTGTGAACCAGTCAGGTACAGAGAAGGTCAACTGCCGAGAGAGCGTGTCGACTGTTGCAGGGCCTGCATTGGTGAAGCAGGTGAGACGGTAATGAAACAGAGGCACAGGGCTTATTGATTTTTAAAGACTGCCTCCTTCATTGGGTTTTAACCAATGCATGGAACGAACCAACACACAATCGTCCGTGCGGCGCTCAGGCGCGGAGGGTGGAATGGGAGGAGAGGAGAAGGACATCCACTCCGCTCCCTCCGTCATGCTAGGCTGCTGATTTCTTGTTCAGTATACACTGCCTGCTCATGTGCCCACCTCCAACTCGTCACCCGAGTCGTTGTCGTCTTTGTACAGTCCAGATGCACCTGTGACTCACGTAGACTTTTCATTGCTCTGTGCGGTTTTGGCTGCCTTTCTATATATAATCCACCAAGACACCCGATCACGGTGGTAGCGAGGTGGGAGGGGGTTGTGTACAAAGTGCAGGAGCATCTAAGAAGACGCATGTTTGTCACGTTTTTTAAAGACTGCTCACTTCATTGTGTTTTAACCTCAGTTGTAAAGGAATGTTTTAACGATCCCATGGGATACCCCTCGCAAACAGTTTTACACGCTGCATATGGCGATTCACATCCGCGAGAAACATGCCTCTATTAACAGTCAGCGTGGGTCGGAGCTGCATGTGACTTCTACGAAAGACGAATATAAATGACGCCGGTTTTTCTGTGTCGGTGTGTCCGAGTTGGTGGACGTGGCTCCTTCCTGCGTACGCCATAGGTGTCTCACTTTTCGGCAGCTTAGTGAATCCACGCTCCTTCCGGCGTGCTTTCCATGGTTGTTTTGCCTTATTGAATTATATATATAGATAATTCAGAGTGGCTGTGGTTGCTGGGAAGGAAGCTAATTAGACAACTCTGTCTAAAAAGGGGCCAAAATGACGCCAAGAGGAGCATGCTCATCCATAGTAGATCCTCACTGCTTAACCTCTCCAGGGGCTGAATACCAGGGGCCTCGTGTATAAACGGTGCGTATGCCCAAAAATGTTGCATTCGCCCATTTCCACGCTCACATCGTGATGTATAAAACCTAAACTTAGCGTAAAGCCACTGTGAGATGTGGCCGGCTTGTCATCCTGGCCAATACCCCCAGGCCGCCAGATGAAGCCCTCCCTGCAGTATGGAGGTGCCCCGAAGACCAGCAGGGAATCATGGACGCTGTAGATTTTATCCTCAGCCCTGCTGGATACCTCAGGGGCCACAAGAGGGCGCTGCAGGGAGGACCGAGGACTCATTTGTGCCCTATGACCCGGAGGTTCATCATAGGAAGAGCGACGGGTTTCTGGGGTGAAGAAAAGAACTTTTACCTGACCCGGAGTTGATTGAGGATCATATGGACTGGGGATTGAGAACACTTCCGGGTCAGAGAATATAAAAGGACTGTGGGAGTTCCCAGACAGCGAGCTGAGCTGGGTGGAAGAGTGGCAACGCGTCTGGGAGCTGGAGGATTGGTTTATTGTGTTTATTATTGTAGTATTTGTTATTATATGAGTATTGTGGTGGAGAGTGTGCTTTGTACACTGTGGCAACAAAATAAAGTCAACAATTGGACTTTTACCTGGTGTCTGGAGTCGTGGACAGGGGTTCAAGGGAGCGAGAGCGCCCCCTATCTACCACACCACGCACATTTTCAAGCCAGCTCAATCCCTTGTATACAGAAGTTCTCCACCCAGCAACAAAGTAGTGCTACTGTTCCTGTGTGGTTTCCTTTTATTTTTTAGATTCACATCCCTGACACGACTTTATCAAATACCCAGTAATTAACCACATATCGTTTTTTAGTTCAAGGCATCTGATTGTAATCAACCTGTAACCATATAATGGTGCACCGAATGGCCAAACTATTCCAAATACCATAGTTGCGTTAGCATTATTAATCTCACTGCACCACTCCGAGTATTTATTCCACTGTATCTGAGTGTGGAATCACAGCTCTACAGCAGCTGATTGGAAAGAGAAGTATCAGTACAGCATCTAGCACACGCTGCCTCAGCCATACACAGAGACTATTTGAACTTTTACCCATTCGGAAAACACTTCAGAGCCTTTCCTGTAGGGACCTCATGGTTCAGAAACAGTTTCATCCCAAGAGCTATAAATGCACCAAATCAGTCCATCAAATGCTCCTGGCACAGTAGAACTGTTTGTACTTAGAATTACAATGACATCACTGCAAACTTGCATTACAGTTATAATATTGCACAACCTGAGCCACTTATGCTTTCATATTGTATGTTTTTCATTGTTTTTTATCCTATTATTATTGTTGTTGTTGTTTTACCTTCTTATAAGAAAATAAGTTTATGGAGGATTTGCATATTGAATCTCATTGCACCATACAATAACAATAAAGGAATTGAATTGAATTCAATAGTAGAGAGCATGTATTTACAGATGATGACGACTGTCTTCTAAGTCAATTTAGATTTCCATGCACAATCTTTGTGGAGCTTTTGGTGTCATTTTTAAGTTGAAATGCAGTAAAGTATACTGAATATTACATTATACAGATTCATTTTTAACTTTGTTTAAATAATGTATATTGTTAATGATTAAAAATGCGAGGACTCGGTGACGTAGCATCAGCGATGAGTTGGCGCCCCCTTCAGAGATTGTTCCTGCCTCGGGCTGTATGCTTGCTGGGATTGGCGCAAACCTGGATGGATAGATGGACAGAATAATTAAAAATGTACATGCTTTAATTTCTATCATCATGAAAATATCAAGTATACATTTTAGTATTTAAATTGTTCAGAGAGCTGTAATATCATGAATGTAATGTATTCTGTGTCCTGTTGGCGTAGGAGAAAGCCAGTTTAAGAAGCACGTAGTGATTCACACACATAGAGTACATACAGTAGAAGAACATACAGAATACGAAGCATTTAACATGCTACTTTAGCTACGATGGGATTTGAGAAACTAGTAAATTTAATGATTTTAAGATGAAGTGTATGATGTTCTGCTTTAATGACAAAATAAACGACATGATTGAAGAGAAAATTTCGAGATTAAAGTTGACATTTAGACATTTTTTTCAGCTGTTTCCCTATTTGTTTTTCTTTTCGCTGTACCCTAAAACACTTCCATATGACACTCAGATGGTGGATTACGACTCTCCTTTTCATGGCGATTTTGATATCTGGCCACTTCAGACTTTCTGAACTTGAACTTTTGAGTTTCTCCACCACTCTGTTACTCGATCAACTTCCTCTTGTTGTTTATATCACTGCTTAAACCAACAAATAGTACATTTTTCCTTTCCTCTACTTGGTATTCGCTGAAATTCTTCTTTTTCCCCATGCTTTTGGCATTGTCCTTTCACAGAACGCAAAACATAAGGGGCTATTTATATTGATTTGCATATTCAAAGAGGCCTAATTCTGGGAGGAGTCTGGGAGGGGCGGAAGGCGTGTGCACGAGCGTTACATTTCATGCAGACCTGAATTTATGTAGTGGAAGAATGTGGAAGTTGGTGTACACATAGATTTATGCATATGGATTTTTTTGTGCATACGCACATTTCCACTTTTGTCTGTGCACCATCTTTTAGTGTGATTTCTATGCACAGCGTTAAGCATGAGGCCCCTGGTTCTTCCAGAATTCTCCCATTTCACAGTTCGTGAGGCCGTTGTGCTCCTGGGAACACTCAAAACTTTAGAAATAGTTTTGTACACTTTTCCTGATCTTTGCCACTCCAGAATTTGATCTCAGAGGTTCATCGTGAGTTCCATGGACTTCATGACTTAGCTTCTGTCTTGACATTAAATGTGATTTGTGGGATATTATAGACACACGTACACATGTTGAATCAATTCAGTTTTCCACAGGTGGACTCCTGTCAAGTTCTAGACACACCCTAAGGAGAATTAAAGCAAACAGAATGCAAATGAATGCGGTTTTTGAGTGCCACAGCCCAGGGTCTGAAGACTTTTATGAATGAGAGATTTCAGTCTTTGATTTTTAATAAATTTGCAAACCTGTCTGAAAACATGCTTCTACTTTGTCATTATGGGCAATTGAGTGTAGGTTAACGAGCAAAAATGGCAAATGTATCAATTTAAAATTGAATGTACAACACAACAATGTGTGCAGAAATTGATGGGGTCGAAATGCTTTCTGAATCCACCGTAGTTGCTGTAATTGTGAAGTGGAGCTTTTCTCTTCCATTCCACTTCATTAGCTGCTTGCAGATTGATTGAAGTCATCAGAGGTGACTGTGGAAGCCATCAATTCATTCCCAGGCTCGGCAAAAGGGTCTGTCAAAAGTCTCATTCTAATGGGAGCACTGGCTTCCAACCATAATAACAAGTGGAAGATCTTTTAGCAGATAGAATGGTTTAATGGTAATCAGAGGCAATACCAACGGATTCTTTAAAGCACTCTGACACCAGTACGCCTCCGATTTTTAATTAATTTGTCAAGCCCACTTATAACTGCAAAGATAAGATTTTTCAATTCTGAAAAGTTTCAAAAGGAAGGTTAACAGCCTCAATAGGGATTCAGTTATTCAATATTTACATAAAAGGCAGATTTTGTTTTTATTTTGGATTCCAAAACCTGAAATATATAGAAAGGCATATTTTATTGAGTTTACGGGCTTTTATTTACAAGTCATTTTCAGCTTGAATTAATATAAAAAATCTTAGGTCTGCTTACATTGGGATATGCACACTGCCCCTAACAGGTGGCCATTTCCTTATTTTCTCGTTTTTCTCCTGAGGCATTTCCCCAATTGAATAAGTGTAGGAAAAAGTTTTATGATTTTATGATGAACAGATGGGGGCCTTTCGCTTTTCTGCTTCTATAGAAAAATCACTTCATTAACATCATAGTCTGAGTGATCTAAATAAGCTTCTCTTAAGTTTTCTTAAGTTTGCATCTTTTCCCTTGTGGGAAAAAAAAAATTGAACAAACAGTGTAAAATTCCCCGGCTACTCTGTGCCTCAAATTCATTAATTGTTGTGCCATACTTGATAATTATGAACACAAGTTAAATATAATTTCATATATATACTCAAAACTAAACAAATGAACAGCAAGCAAGAGTAAATCATAGTTATGACTTATTAAGGGACTAAAAGGAAAAGAGCTTAAACAGAATCTCACTATGAAATGGTGTTACAGTGGTTAGCAATACTGCTCAAGGATCAACAGTCCTGGGCTTCAACCTCAGCACAGTACTTGTCTGTGTGAAATTTTCACATTCTCCTTATTTTTCTATGGATACGCTAGTTCTCCTCCCATATCCACAATGTGTGTACGTTTGCTTAATAAATAATTCCAACTTGGTCTGATAGATATGTACGTCACTGGGCCTTGTGTTGGAATAGTCTATTAGCCCCAGTGCTGCTACTATAGGCCACAATCTCCTACAGCCTCAAAACTGTTGTGCTTTTACTAGGTCTGAGGGGGCCAGACTTAATTCTCGAATGTGAACATGTGACTGGTCAACTATTTGCTAAAAGGATTGTAGTGAACAGTCATGAAATTTGGCTCTAACAAAAGGTTCCTCCCAATGAGTGTTTTCTTCCTCAAATCCTGCTCCCAATTTTCTTAAGTTTGTGTACTTCAAATGTTCAGGGCCCCAAGATCTCATTTCTACTTGTGTATTAGACAACTACGCTTTATATATATTGTGGTAATAACAATCCACAGACATCAAAAAGGATTGGGGCAGCTACCCGTATATTATGCGCTGGCTGTCCAAAACAGAACTGATTTAAGAGTGAAAATATGGCGGCTTTAAAAGCAGGGGCAGAAAGTGACATCATCAGGACCGGAACCGGAAGTGTTGTCATCGGGATCGGAAGTGATGTCATAAATAGTGCCAGAACCTGAAGTGATGTCTTCGGAACCAGAAGTGACATCATCAATGGCACATTGATATCATCAATGGCGCCAGGACCTAGCAGGATTTCCTGTGGATGGTCTGCAGATTATTAGTAGAGAAAGTCAGTGCAGCTTGCCACCCCCTGGTCTGGTGTTGTACTACTATTATTCTGGCCCTTTAGCTACCTCACAATTGCATGTGTGTGTGATAATATATACAGTATAGTGACACCTGTAGGGAGCATGCCAGCCACCCAACCCGACCCAGACAAACACAGGCACACCTACAAAACTCACACTTTTCATTTCTTGTTCTCTTTCCTAGCACGGCACCTTACACAGTGCTCCAACAACCAACAATGACTCCTATTCCTTTTCCTCTTCTCTATTTTCTTTCTCTTCTTCTGCCACCTCTACTCATCACTTCGCAAGCTCTGTCATCCACCGCCCAACTCCAGCTCCCCGAGTGGCATGATGCTGCCCCTTTTATATTGTTCCCAGATGTACTCCAGGTGATCCCTAATGATCTTCCTGTAGATCTGGAATTGTCCAAGTGCCCTCTCATGTCCCAGGGGAGGTATTGCCTCTTGGCCAGTCTTCTCATCCTCTAGGCATCCCGGCTGTGAAAGAGCCCAAGCCATCCGCCAGTATATATACTTTGTGTATATATATATATATATATATATATATATATATATATATATATAGTGAAATAAATCAAAACACAGCATAAAGATTTGGGGTTTGTCCAGCCCCGTATACTGTAAAGTTTTGCAATAATGAACAGGTCAGAGATATTCTTTCAGTACATTAGACAGTTAAGATGGTGGAGTGGGGAACATTTATGGAGTGGGATCGGAATTAGGAACAGAGGCATGCTGGGAAGGAACCGAGGTGGTGGATGGGAGCCATGACATCATCAGAGGTAGACGGAAGGAAGGGAATGAACACGGATGTGGCAATACGTGGTTAGGGAATCTGGTGCTTTTCATGGCGGTGTTGCTTCTTTCTTTCTTTAGAAAATAAAGAGAGAGAGATTAGTACCCCGCTTTTCTAATTTGACCGGAGTTTTCGTGCTACCTCTCGGGTCCTTACGTGGCTTCCCATGCGCGTGTGCATGACTATATATATATATATATTGTGAACCTCGCCCCGGATACAGACAGGCAGACACGTTAATGTCACCCACAAACACAGGTTTATTCTTCATCTCTCTTACAATTCTGCTCACCACCCCCCCTCAGTCCAGGCCACTCCAATGCCTTCTCTTTTCTTCTTCTCTTTTTCTCTCTCTCTCTCTTTCTTTCTCTCTCTTTTCTTCTGACCGCCTCCTTCCTCCTCTAGACGTTGCCACTCTTCCACCCGACTCTTGTCAATGACTGGATGGAGGTGGCCCCTTTTATAGGAACCCGGATGGGCTCCAGCTGCTTCCCGGCAATCTCCCGCGGACACACCCCCGGTGTGGCAGAAGTGCCGGGCTCCTGGGATAATCAGGCACTGGGGCGTCGCCTGGCGGAGGCCACGGGCCCCTACAGGGCTGGGCTTCCAAGCCCTGTACCCGAGGCTCCCAGCATAACCAGGACAGACGCCCCCTCCCTAGCAGTTTTACTATATTCATGAACTTAGGGAGGTGTCAGCTAACTCTTAAGAATTATCCAGTACAGAGGGTTCTGGCAGTGCTCATCCTTGCCCAAAGAAGCAGATACCAGTCAGTCCTGCTGATGGGTTAAGGACTTTCTACAAGGGGCCACAACAACAAACCTTCTGGCAATGACAGGCATGTATTGATGTGCTATCCTGTAGAAGTTGGACTACCTGTGCAACCTCTGTAGGGTCCAGGTATTGCCTCATGCTACCAGTAGTGACACTGACCATAGCCAAATGAAAAACAAGTGACAAAACAGTCAGGAAAGATGAAGAAGAAAAATTGTCAGTCCATATCAGTATAGATATCCAGCATGATTGTTTTTATCCAGCATAATTGTTTTCCCATTGAGATCTGATGTCTTTTCAAAGTGTTCCTTATATATATATATATATATATATATATATATATATATATATATATATATATATATACTGTATCTGGAGAGACCCAAATATTCCTGGAATCTTGGGACTATTGTGTAGCTCTTGAATACGCTAATGGGTATCGTATGCCTACAGTCTGATTAGTCGGTGCTGAGTTGACTGAGCTCAGGGTTTGTGGTGTCTATACTGTAATCTCACAGTTGACTGCTGATTTTTTTTTTTACCGCAAGGTACCATGACAGATTTTCACAAGACAATGATGGTTGCATTTTTCAAAACTGATGGACTTGTTCAGCACTGTGATGTCCCTACATTGATGGATTAAAGGCCAGAAGTCCAAATAACCGTCATCATCAAGTTCTTCCATGTGAACCCTGAATACCATGAGGTCTGATTGTGAGGTCATTTATGTTAGGTAGAATGCCTAGAGGGGGCTTGGTGGTCTCGTGTCCTCAGAACCCCTGCAGATTTTTTTTTTCCAGCCATCTGGAGTTTTTTTTGTTTTGTTTTTTTCTGTCCTCCCTGGCCATCAGACCTTACTTTTATTTTATATTAATTAGTGTTACCTAATTTTAATTCTTATTTATTTAGTCTTTTTTCTCTTTCTTCATCATTTAAAGCACTTTGAGCTACATCATTTGTATGAAAATGTGCTATAGAAATAAATGTTGTTGTTGAAGTAAAATTAAACTAAACTGCTGAAGCGTCTATTGGCAAGAATCAAGAAAAATATCAGAGAGCTGTTGCACCCAAAACTTCATTTTGCATCATGACACAAATTCAAAAATTTCAAAAATGTCAACATTTTTTTTAACATGTTTGTTGCTTTGCACATCCCACATTTGACTGAGCTCACATTCCCATTGTTCCTGAAATTCAAACTGAGACTGAAAGGAAGATGATTTTCTACCATGGAAAAATTCCAATAAAGATCACAAACAGCTCTAGACGCACTAACAAAAGATGAGTACAGGAAATTAGGGTTCCAGGAATAGGAAAAGTTAAATAATTCTGGAAATTTTTGGGTGACCCCTCATAGCTTATATTTTAAGATGAACCAAAGTTGTGAAATACAGGTTAGTCATTTTTGCGGGATTGGTGACCAAACAAATAGACAACATCCGATCTGAGGGCTGAAAAGTGGTCCTTAGTGCACAAAATGGATAGATAACATCAAATGAAGCAGAATGTTTTAAAAGACATTCAGACAGAGTGTTGCAATTTCATCTTTATTTATTATATAGCTAATATTGTAGTTGTCTTCTGGGAGTAAGGCAGAATTTAATACTGAATAGAAACAAATCTAGGGTTAGGTTAGTTTAGCTTTGAAGCTGATTGCTTACTTTAAAGCTTTCTACTTCTCACTCATTTTTTCATACAAGTGAACGCACCCTCCACCCTACACTTAATTTCACCCAATATTCATCCCCTCCTTCTCTCCAGTTCTTGAATTCCTTTATAATTTATAGACATTTTTTCAAAAGGGTTATGGTTAGGGTTAGATACTGTTCTATGTAGGTGGTAATAAATCATCAGATTACAACATGAAGTACGCATGTTTAATAACAGCAACCTCATCAAAATGCAGAGCTGCTTCGACATCCAGTACAGGTAAGCCATTGGCTTGTACGCTGCATTAGGCTGCCTAGAAACAGCCACCTTGGATAAAGTTGTCAGCCAAACAAGTACTATAAATGTAGACTCCATGACTAACATAATTTGAAATACAATTGGTTTCATTTCTTTTGGTATTGGAGCACACGCAGATGAAGTGACTTGCTCATGGCCATGCAGTGCCAATACAGAACCCACAACCTCAGGATCTGAAGTTTAAATCCTTAACCACTATGCCACACTGGTTATTCCCCAGCATTGTTAACTGAGACTACCGTGGCCTACAGGGAGTGTATCAGCTCCCCAAATCTGACACACACAGACACAAATCACAAGTCCAGCACAACACAGGCTTTTATTCAGCTGTGGGAAACACTTCCCACTAGTTTCTCACCTGCACAACACAGGTACAAAAGCACTAGTACAATACCACAAAAAGAACACTCTGGCTTTGCCTTCTTTCTCTCTTCCACTCATTCTGTCCACCTCCACTCCTCCTGCAAGCTTTCTCTAATCCTTCCTGACTCTGGCTCCTGGAGCCGTGGTGGTTGGCTCCTTTTATGTAACACCCAGGAGTACTTCCGGTGTCCCGTAGGTTTGGTCAGGAAGCACTTCCAGGTAATGTGGGAGCCCGATAAAGCTGGGCTCTGCAGTCCCTGCAGCATCGCTTGGTGTCACCCACAAGGCCCAGCAGGGCTGAGTTGCAGAATTCCATGTCCCATGGTGCCCTGTGGGAATCCAAGGCACCGCTGCAACCCAGGGGAGCTTCCAAATAATAATCTGTGGAGACAGCGCCCCGTGCATGCGCTCTCCCAAGGTCCTTCTACTCCAAAGGGTCCTGGCTGTCTGCAACACTACATAGTGCAATTTTAAACATCCTCATTTTTAAATTAAACTCCATGGCTACTATCAAATGATTTCTCTACTACATAAAGTTCCTTTTCTTAGTTATTATTACCTCTCTCTTGAAATAACTGCAATCAGTAGTAGCCGCTATAATTTGGCAAATGGAACAATTTAATTGAGGCTACTTTTGATCAATTAGCATGACTCTGGCTGGTCTTAAAAAACTTATTCTAATGCCTTGTATGATTCGTATGAAAGACCTTTACTGGGGGGAATAATTGGAGATGGAATGGGGTGTCTGTGGAATATTTTTTTTTTAGCACTTTCATTAATATGATCCAAAACAGTAAACTCACATCACATGCATTCACTTACATACAATTAGAATCTCACTGTAAAAAAGTTCTAGGAAGATCAATAAACAGTGGACTGAGAACGTTGGGTGCCTCAGAGCTTGCTATGCTTACATATGAGGGTACCATAAGTGTGCAACTTAAAGTACGGCCCTGATGGACAGTAGTCAAATGTTATGAAAAGCCACCCAAGTACAAGAACGTGAGAAAATGAAAAGAAAGGGACATAACACCAGTAAGATAAAAAAGAGGACAAAAAGAAAGCAATAGTAGTCCACTTTTAGACATCACAAGGGTCAGAGATGTGCTGATGAGATCACCTAAAAGTGATTTAGAAAAAGAATAAAACAAGAAGACTCAACTCTTCTAAGCATGGAAAAAGTCTGTCATACTGCTAAACAGAGAAATACTCTCTCTGTTTTGAATTTTATTAAGAATGTTATCTTAGTTAGTCTAAATTGTATGTATAGAATCCCATTCCTTTACATATGGACAAAGATGTACTCTCCCAAAAAAAAGAGAGGTCAAAGTGAAGAAAGTAAACAGGGATGGCCAGGTGGGCTCCCCGAAATATATTTTTGTCGGACAACCACAATGTCTTGAAATGACAATTACGAGTCGGCAGCAAGAACAAAAGAAACCTGTAAACATCACATCCTCCCTGAACAGGACAGCAGTTGGATGCCCATCCATACTGGCCCAATTCAGAGCTGGTGCTAACTCCTTTTTGGCATTTTTTTAGAAATGCTCACTTTTTATTAAAAATATCAGAATTTATTTTTTTTACACACATTAGGCAAAACATACAACTAATAAATGTTTGAAAATTAATGAACACTCTATACATGTTAATTCTAAAGAAACCAGTTGCATACATCGGTAAGTCACTCTATTTGCTCTAGTGACATTGTGTTTTTCTGCCTGTAAATACAAACTACAGCAGACATGGCTTGTGTTTTGTGTTTTCATCGGTGGCTGGAAAATGACATTCGGTTGGCCGGCTTGGCAAGTGACAGTGACAGCCAGTGTTTGATGCAGTGCTATACAGTTTTTTCAGTCACTAACACTAAAACTGGCACTTTGAATACAGTTCCCTAAAGCTTCTCCTCTGTTACCATATTGATAGCTCTTTTTGAAGAACCTTGGGCACAATTTCCTGATAAACACTGTGACCACAAGGGTGCACCACCAAGCCCCAAACCACAAGCACAATGTTACCCAGCACAATTCCGAATGAGCAAAGTTCAAATAAACACCAGCCAAAATCTCTCTATTATAAAAAAAAATCCTGGGAGGGAGACTAGGGAGACAACATTTACAAGTTCACGGACATCTAACCAAGCAGTTGTTGGAATACTTTTGGCAGACAGACATCATGTGCTCCCAGCTCTTAAAACAATGACAAGCAGAACACGCAGCTCACCAGCATCAGCAGCAGAAGCCAGCAGATGATCCAACGGCATTTCCTTAGCGTGCATTCAGCCGCCCTCCCCTTCACAACATGAGCAGTGAGCAGTGTTATTCGTCCTGTGAGAAAGATTTAACCACGCCCGGAGCTGGAAATAAAAGACCAGTCTTTTTTTTACAAAAGTTTTAAAGCAAAACTGAAAATAATGCATATGTAACAATTGCCATGAAAATAACAATCTCGTTAAATTGTATATCCGGTAAACCAAACCCAGGGGTGAGCGAGTGAAGTGAGTAGGGGGCAGAGCCCCCTAGTACCTCAAAAATAAACAGATTCTCTTCCTTCTTCCACCTCCAGTTGAGTGTCGCACACTGCGTTCTGACTCTGCGAGGTGAGGCTGCAGGCTTCTCTTTAACTAGACCTGGGACTGTTTCCAGTGTCACACAAAGGTTGTCCAAAGCACTTCTGGGCCATTTTGAAACAAGGGCAGTCTTCCCCCAGTGCCCAAGGACCTAGTCGGGGCTGCATTTATCAATTCCAATTTCCATGCCACCCTGTGGTTGTCCTAGCTGGGACCTGAGGAACACTGTAACCTGCTGTATAGGGGAATGAACTGCTCCTGGCATGTATGTTTGCTCAGTCCATCCATTATGGCCACCTGGTCGCACAAGAAATCATCTTTTACCCCAGCCACAATGCCTGTCCTTCCATTCAGGGCACTTACAATAATGATTTGCAGATCCGATATTTGTTTGGTAAGATGGATTCCACTAATTAGAGAAGAAACCAAGAAAGAGGTAGAGGAAGAAGTGGTGAAAGGAGGGGAAAAGATCAAGGGGGTATGAAGAAGAGGAAGAATAGATCAAATAAACGATGAGATCAGAACAACAGTTATTGACCATGACATGACTATGAGACAAGCTGACTAGAAGGTCCAGCCAAATTTAAGCTGCTCCTCAGTTGCATCCATAAACATTCGGAGAAGAAAGCTGGTAATTCACATTACTGCATTATATAGTTGTTGTATTGGCTTTTGTAATGGGGATTGTGGAAGAGAGGTGAAAAAGAGAGTGAAGGCAGGGTGGAATGGGTGGAGAAGAGTGTCAGGAGTAATTTGTGGCAGATGGGTAACAGCAAGAGTGAAAGGGAAGGTCTATAGGACGATAGTGAGACCAGCTATGCTATATGGGGTGGAAATGGTGGCACTGACCAGAAAGCAGGAGACAGAGCTGGAGGTGGCAGAGTTAAAGATGCTAAGATTTGCAATGGGTGTGACGAGGATGGACAGAATTAGAAATGAGGACATTAGAGGGTCAGCTCAAGTTGAATGGTTGGGAGACAAAGTCAGAGAGGCGAGATTGTGTTGGTTTGGAATTGTGCAGAGGAGAGATGCTGAGTATATTGGGAGAAGAATGTTAAGAGGAAAACAGGAAGGCCTAAGAGAAGGTTTATGGATGTGGTGAGAGAGGACATGCAGGTGATAGGGGTCACAGAACAAGATGACAAGGACAGGAACATATGGAAAAAGATGATCTGCTGTGGCAACCCCTAATGAAGAAGAAGAAGATTGGCTCTTGTGTGTATCCTTTGTGGTGGACGGCTAGGGCCATTACCTTGCTGGGGCATCATCATCATCTTCCCTGGAGTGCTTGATGGCAGCCCCCCAGGGTTGCAGCAGTGCCTCGGATTCCCACAGGGTTTCATTGGTGATGGAATTTGGTATAGCCCTGTTGGATTCCATGAGTGCCGCCAGGGGGTGTTACGGGGATTGTGGAGGCCTACTTTGTTGCACTTCCGCCTCAACTGGAAGTGCTTCCGGACCATGTTAACAGGCCACCAAAAGTACTCCTGGGTCAAGCATAAAAGAAGCCCACTCCCTTCATTCCAGGAGCCAGAGTTGGGAGGATGGTGACAAAGTTTGCTGGAAGAGAAGTGGAGGTGGAAGAAGAGAGAGAGAGAGAGAGAGAGAGACAAGGAAAAGAAAAGACAGTGCCATTGTTGTGCTTTAATGTGCTTGGTGGTTTAGTGTACTGTGCCGTGCAGGTGGGAAACTATTGAGAAGAGCTTCCCATAGAAATAAAGCCAGTGTGTGTGTCGTGGAGAAAACCTCAGAAAAAATACACAGAGCTTCCAGGTAGGCAGTCAAAATAGACTTTATTGCACAAAACAGTAGGGTGTTGTACCATGTTAGCCATTATGGATGCAATGAGAAGTCAAGCAAGATGCTCCCTTTTTATTGGCTGACTGAACCAAATATAATATGCAAGCTTTCAAGGCAACAGATGCCCCTTCTTCAGGCAGGTGGTAATGGAGTTGCACAGCACAGAGATCCATTACAAAGCACATAAAGCCTGTCTTAGTTCAATGAAGTGAACCCCATGCTCAGGGCAAGTCTCATATTTATTACAATTCTTAACTGGAAATATCCCTGCTTCACACTGTTTCTTATCCTCTGGTTCGCATGTTTTCTCATGATAATGACCTCGCTCCATACCTTTTCTAACAATAACCTGAAAACTGACGATGATTCTGGTGCGTTTATGGACTTGGTTAATTGATTTGAACACTGGAGCATTTTTAATTCTTGTTTATTTATTTCATCGAAGAGATCAAGTAAGAGAGTTAAAATTTTGATTATTAATTTTTTCTAACAATGTGTCAAATTCAAAAATAAAAGTAACGAGAGAACTCAAGTACACCAAACACTGTACATGTTTTTAGTGGCATTCAACAATAGCATGAGTTAAAAACGGAGCCTACATAGGCTTGTGGTGACTGAAAAAGCCTCCATACATGGCATCTTGGCCACTGGCCTTGAAAACTGCAAAAATTAGGCTTCATTTAAAAAAATCCTCTTTGGATCTTGAAGTGATAGCAAACAATCGTCCGATCTCCAGCCTTCCATTTTTGTCTAAGGTTTTGGAAAAGGTTGGTTTTGTTCTTTGGTTCAGCTTCGGGATCACCTCAAAAAATTCAAATCTGGTTTCTGAAGTTCTCACAGTACAGAGACAGCCCTGGTCAGAGTCACCAATGATGGCTCCTGATGGCTGCTGACCAGGGCTCTCCATCACTCCTTATCCTTCTGGATCTCACAGCTGCATTTGATACGCTAGATCATAATATTCTCCTTCATCATTTTCACTATATAACTGGACTTTCTGGCATAGCTTTGGAGTGGTTTGATTCCTATCTTACAGACAGGGCTGAGTATGTGGCCCTGGGGGACGCTAAATCTCATATCCACACTGTCACCTGTGATCCCACAAGGATCAGTCCTCGGGCCGACTCTTTTGAATATCTACATGCTACCCCTGGGTCACATCATCCGCAAGCATGGAGTTTCATTCCATTGCTATGCGGATGATATGCAGCTCTATTTCCTTTTCTGACCGTACCATTACCCTTTCTCCTTCTATTACTAATTTGGGTGTTAAATTGGACTCCCATTTGTCATTTGATACACATATCCATCACCTCTGTAAAATTGCATTTCTTCATCTTCGAAAACATAGCCAAACTCCATCCCTGCTTTTCCCTTTGTGATGCTGAAAAGCTGGTTCATGCCTTTGTCTCTCCAGGCTGGACTACTGTAATGCACTCCTCATCGGGATCCTCAGACTTCAAAAGCTCCAACAAATCCAAAATAGTGCTGCAAGAATCCTGATGAAGGTGAGGAAATATGAACACATTTCACCAATCATTCGGTCACTTCATTGGCTCCCTATTCACCTCCGTATTGAGTACAAACTCTATTTGTTTACTCACCAGTGCATCCATGGAAATGCTCCACAGTATCTTAAAGAACTTCTTATGTTACAAACCACTGCAAGAAACCTCCATTTTGCAAATACCTACCGCCTTCTCCCCCCGTGACCAAACTTTGAACAATGGGTGACTGAGCCTTTGCAGTCGCTGCTCCACAGCTCTGGATTGTCCTACCAGAGAACCTGAGAACACAGCAGATTGTGGGCTGTTTTAAAAACAGTTAAAGACTTTTCTATTTAGGAAAGCTTATTAACAAGAATGCTATAATTATTGTTGTTTTATCTCTGTTTTTATCTTGTTTTGCCTTTGTTTAAATTGTTTATGTAGCACTTTGAGATTTACTGCTAATGTAAAGTGCCCTATAAATACAATTCATTATTATTATTATTGTTATCTTTTAACTCAAGTGATGTGAATATTGCACCAATTGATGTTATATTGTAAGTTGTTGGTTATGGGAGATCTATGGCCAATTTTAGTGCATATTTGCTTAAAAACATTTTTCAAAGAAGGGCAAGATGCTGAGTTAAAAAGTTAAAAGTCTCCAGCTCCAAATATAACCTATAATTACTGGCTGCAACACTGTTAAAACTTTTTGTGAAGTCTGATTTCCTATAAAATTGAAGGAACAGGCATCTTCATGTTTCATTTTGGGCACTGGTGAAAATTGATTGGAGACTGCAATCATGAATTGTATTCAGATAGTGCTGTCCAGCAAAGAACAGACACGGGTTAAAATGACAGGCGATACTTCATTGTTGGTTCTATAGTGATCATTTATCCAGCAGTTTTTTTGTTTTGTTTTTTCCCCTTCCTTATTAATTTTATTGCAATCCATACAAATCAATCAAGTTTTTACAAAAAGAAAAATTAAGTTAAGGACAGATCAATCTCCACCCCTGAGAGAGAGAGCAAGCCAAACGCTGTGAAATTTAAGGCTTGTAAACATACCTAAATTAATAAATTCTCTGTGCTTTACAAGCTTATTTTAAAATATTACTGATTAGATCCTGCCATGTTTTGAAAAAAGTCTGTACGGATCCTCTAACTGAGTATTTGATTTTTTCCAATTTCAAATAATATAACACATCGGTTTCTTACTGACTTAAAAGAGGAGAGTTTGGGTTCTTCCAGTTTATCAGAATAAGTCTGCGTGCCAACAGTGTAGTGAATGCAATCACAATTTGTTTGTCCTTCTCCACTTTAAGCCCCTCTGGAAGAACCCCAAACACAGCTGTTAATGGGTTAGGAGGGATTGTGAGTCCAAGGCTGTCTGAGAGGTAATTAAAAATGTTTGTCCAGAATAATGTTAATTTGGTGCAGGCCCAGAACATGTGACCCAGTGAGGCTGGGACTATCTAGCAGTTTTTAAAAGCAATAAAACAGTAAAATCTTTAAAAAGAGAGAGCTTAGCCATGCATTCTAGTTAAATTCCTTTGAAAAGTGAAGTAAACTTGTAATCAATTCTTAAATGACAAATGACCACATCCTTCACACCTTGAGTTGCATTGCTCAGGTCTTTATGTATTCTGTCATTCTTTTATTTGTTTTCCAATTTCTTTCACTTATTTTCTGCATATCCATCCCCAAATTAATTATCAACATCTTCAGATTGGAATGCGGTGCTCCACCTTCATCATATAACTAGTAGCAGTTGTGGTTGATGTCACTGTGGACATTTATTGTAAAATGATATAGGAGGAAGAAGAAGTAGTTGTATCAATCAGCACAGAATGTTATGAGCCTTCCCTTCTGGGATGGTCACCACCTGATATGGAAAGTATCGGCTGAGAGCTCATCACAAGCGAAGTGCCTGACTGAGTGGGATAGATAGATAGATAGATAGATAGATAGATAGATAGATAGATAGATAGATAGATAGATAGATAGATGTGGGTGATGAACGATCCGCTCAGTCTGTCAGTGGAGCAGGATGGTGACAAGCAGTCTGTCGCTGAATCTGCTCCTCTGTCTGGAGATGATCCTGTTCAGTGGATGCAGTGGATTCTCCATGATTGACAGGAGCCTGCTCAGCGCCCGTCGCTCTGCCACGGATGTCAAACTGTCCAGCTCCATGCCTACAATAGAGCCTGCCTTCCTCACCAGTTTGTCCAGGCGTGAGGCATCCCTCTTCTTTATGCTCCATCCCCAGCACACTATCGTGTAGAAGAGGGCGCTCGCCACAACCATCTGATAGAACATCTGCAGCATCTTATTGGAGATGTTGAAGGACGCCAGTCTTCTAAGGAAGTATAGTCGGCTCTGACTTTTCTTACACAGAGCATCAGTATTGGCAGTCCAGTCCAGTTTATCACCCAGCTGCACTCCCAGGTATTTATAGGTTTGCACCCTCTGCACACAGTCTCCTCTGATGATCATGGGGTCCATGAGGGCCCTGGGCCTCCTAAAATCCACCACCACCTCCTTGTTTTGCTGGTGTTCAGTTGTGGTTTGCGTCGCACCATTTAACAAAGTTCTTGATTAGGTTCCTATACTCCCCCTCCTGCCCACTCCTGATGCAGCCCACAATAGCAGTGTCATCAGCAAACCTTTGCACGTGGCAGGACTCCGAGTTGTATTGGAAAACTGATGTATATAGGCTGAACAGGACCAGAGAAAATACAGTTCCCTGTGGCGCTCCTGTGTTACTGACCACAATGTCAGGGTTTGTTAATGGGTTTGTTACTGAGGCCTCCATCAATCTCCTCCCTTTCATCCTCGTGTGACAGGCCATGCAGTGTCCCTGGCTTTGAATCCTTAGTAACTTTCTCCTTTTCATTAAATTATTTCTGTTCTTTGTGAGTTTTGGACATTGTTCTCTCTGTGCTTTACTGAAAACATACCGCAAAATTTAATAAATATACAAAGGAAAAACAGATTCTCCTGGCAGAGCACCATCACGAGCATTAATTGTCAACACTTGAAGAAAGCAAAAGTTGAACTTGAAAAGCAAAAATGGTAAATAAAAAAGAGAATACAGTCCAAACGAATTATGCAGTTGGCCAGTGGATGAAGAAACACATCATGCAGAACACCTCTTGCTGAACTGATTAGAAGTTCCCTTGGCTTCTTTAAGTGGTACTTGTTTACCATCACTATTACAGTTTTTTTTTTTTTAATTGCTAACACGCTTTTTTCAATACCAAAATCATCACTTCCAGTTCTGACACCTAGGATGCCACTTCCGGTTCTGGTGCCTAGGATGACGTCACTCCTGATTCCGGCACCTAGGATTTGTCACTTCCGGTTCCACCGCATAGAATAGCGTCAAAAGAAGGTCACTTCCGGCTCCCCTACGTCACTTCTGGTTTAATCACTTAAAACTGCCATCTTTTCAAACCTTCAGCAGTTCATGTCCGCACTTGAACCAAGAACTTGTCTCAAAAATCAACCCATTGCAGCCAGGGATAATATACGGGTGGCTGCCCCAAACGTTTTTAAGTGTATCGAGTCTGATCTGTTTACACCAGGTATTTCGTATTTGATGATATCTTGTCAATTGATTATGTCAATTTACACGACTATCAATTGTTGGGGATATCAAAAAAGGAAAAGGGCTTAAGAGATTCACAGCTAGACTCTATAGGAGACAAGTGCATGATGACTTTCCAGCACAACTTCACCTTTCCAAAGTATCATGAGTGCACCCTTTAGAAGCCAAAAACCTGCTGCTTGATGTCGGTGCCACACACATGCTTTTGAGGTAGGGCGAGTTCAGCTCAAATCTCTGCCATTCTTTCTCTTTTTTCCATTTTATTGTGGTAAGCAAAACACTTATGCACAAACAGCCCATGACTGTGACTTAAGACAGGGACTGGTAGTTATGACAGCGTGCTGCAACTGCCCTTGACTTGTTAAGTTTAAGTAAATACAGTGTAATAAAAGGGGCTATATAGGCGCCTGACCCGACACAGATTGATACGGAGGCACGTATAAAATGAAAGACTTTATTTTTCTTCAGCTGGAGGGCACATCTTCCCCGTAATCCCTCCAGCCACAACACAGTTTCAAGCACTGATACCACCACAAAGCACCCTTTTCTTCTCTTCTTCTACCACCACTCCTCCTCCTCAAGCTTTGTCCTCCTCCTCCCGACTCTGGCTATCGAGTGGCGGTTTCTGGCTCCCTTTTATCAGGTACCCGGAAGTGCTCCAGGTGGTTGAGTGCTGGCCTCCAGCTGCACTTCCAGGTGCGGCAAAACCAGTGCCCAAAAGGGGCCAGTCGCTCCCGTTCCAGCACCCCCTGGCGGCGCCTGCAGAACCCCACAGAGCTGCACAGAACTCCAATCCCCATGAAGCCCTGGGGTAATCTGTGGCACCTCTGCAACCCAGGGTTGCTGCCACCTAGCATCCAGAGGGAGATACTGGGCTTCCCAACCTTGTCTCCCTGGCAGATATGGTGAAGGGGCATCCCAGCCAGGCATGGGCCCCGGCCATCTGTCACAACCGATACGACTGAAAATCGCTGGAAAAGTTGTGTAGGTGGCAGGACCTTTATTCTACTTCTACATTTCAAAGAAGTAAATTATTAAGGTGCTAGTGCCCCCTGTTGGATGCATAATGAATCAACACCACCAATTTTGCGTCCATTCTGCCATTAAAAATATAAAATATTTTATTTAAAATATTCGTACACTATATATTTTTTTTAATGTACGTATTTAAAAACATTTTAATTTATAATTTTGGTGCACTGTTTACTGTATATAATGTTTTTCGAACCCAATAGAAACTGCAAATTTTTAATTAATAAAACATGTAGGTTAATTAATTACTTTTATGCCTGGGCAGAACATAGCCTTCAGACAATCTGGGCATAGACTTGATAAATTCAGCCAAAGAATAAATGCAGAACATTAGCAATAAAAAAACAAAACCATAATGAATGAATAAAGGTTTATTTTCCATGAAGCTGCCAGTTTTTTAATAATTAAAATGAAACATCTGAATTTTCAGAATAATTGTTACAAATTTCTTGTGTCTTGCAACAAGTTTTAGCTGCCAGTGCATTAAAACAATCTGGTAATTTGGCAAATACAATTCATCTTGACGCAAATAAACATTTGCCATCACTTTATAATATGGCCTTGATATGTTGAGATTGTCTGCTTTAAAACATTAACAAACAAAACTGAATAATTAATATAAAATTCTTCTTTCACTTCTATGCTTCTAATTCCCAAGCGGCCTTCTCATTACATAATGTGCCGTCTGAGGTTTTTCAATTCTGTTCACTTTTATTTAATACTTTTTCTATTGTGATGGATACTGCACATTAGATGAGTCAGGTGCTTTACCTGGTTGAGAGGCCAACCAATTGAATGCAGAAGAAGAAGTATGAAGAGTAACACTCTACCTTGACTAGGAGGCTGGCAGGATATGCCCGTGTGAAAGTGGATATGCTGGCATTCTGGTTGGGATGGACTGAAGAGCCTTATCCATTTGGGAGGCCAGCATAAAGGAAAGACAAGGAAAGGAACCTTACTTCTCCAGTACACTACAGGGCAGTATCCCTAGGCTTCAGTACCAACTGGGACACCTGCAGAGTACGCTGGGAATTGTAGTTCTGTGGACCAGCCCTGTTGGGTTCCGTGGATGCCACCAGCATGTGCTGCATACATGCATAATCCCTACTTTGTTGAACTTTCTTCTGAAGTGCCTTGGCACTAGAAGTACTCCCAGGTCACAAATAAAAGGAGCTACTTCGCTTGATTGGAGATGGGAATGGAGGACAGACAAAGCTCGCTTGGAAGGAGTGGAGGAAGAAACAAGAGAGAAGAGAAAGAATATTTTGAGATGCCTTTTTAAGGTTTGAGGTGCTACAACAACCACTTTAGGTCACATTATGTGGAAGCTCGTAGCTCTGTTCACATTTACAAAAAGTATGCTTAAAATAATCACCAAATGACACACACAACAGAAAGTTAATCGTTACCATAACTGCATATGAATACACAAATATTTACTGTAAATATATGTGGCCAGCTGGACTTTGTGTACTGAAGCTTTCTTCAGAGAGTCCATAAGGAGATGCTGCTCTTTAGCGAATACACACTTCGAAAAGAAGTGACAAATCAATTCTAGATGTGATGCCAATCCATCTCAGGGCATATGCTTCCATACAAGTTACTTTTATCTGTACAGAAAATTGCACATCTCCTATCCATCTGCCTCTGTGTTTCTTAGAAATGGTCCATCACAAGGGAAAAGCTTTTAATATAAAAATATTCATCTAATGAAACATGATGATATTATTCCATCATTATGTTTTGAAGGAAGAAATGGTGCATATCAGGCCTCCGTCAGTGGAGTGTTGTGACGAGTGGTCAGTGATAGGTATTCGAGGCAGGGGATGTGTGGGCTCCAAACAGGGGTGGGTGTGCGTGAGGACACTTCACTTTGGGGTCGATAGGGGTGTTTAGCTTATCACTCACACACCGTGGAGGCGGGTAGATCAATCAGGTGCTTCGTTCGCACCTCAGACCGAATGACACAGGAAAAGTAAAAGGGAGACAGAAAATAGAAATATGAATGACAGAAAGAGAGAACAGAGGTTAACATGAGAGAATGATCGAGAGAAGGATTGAGAGAGAGCCTGTGTGGAAAAGGAACAAGAGGCAGGTGGTCGTGAGATGAGCCTGGGGTTGATGAAGGGGCGCTCCTATAGATGTGGTGTCTCCCATTGACGCCGAGGGACTGGCGGTGAGAGATGGGTGTGCAGCTTGGCGTGGTGCCCCATGATTGCTACAGACTTGGTAATGGGGACCTCAGCCTGGACTTGAAGGTAGACTACACCTGTCGGCGGACATCTCCTTCTTACTATAAGGTCCAAACAGGACAAGAGGAGGAGATGCCATGTTTCAGAGGGAAATATTGGGGCTCATAGTTTTCACGAACTGTCTCTGGATTTTATGCCCGTTTTTACTGGATTATTTATTTAAACTATTTTTAACCTCCACAGATTATGTATTTATTTAAAAGAGAAGATGATTTGATACACTGCACTAAATTGAACTTTGTGTTTTTGCACTGGATTCGTTAATAAAAGCACCAACATCTTTACACCTACCCCTTGCTGTATGTGTGTGTGCTCATTTGCCCGGCTCATCTCCGTCTATGACTATAATAATAATAATAATAATAATAATAATAATAATAATAATAATAATAATAATAATACATTTTATTTATACAAGGCGCTTTTCTGAGAACTCAAGGTCACCGAACAAACAATAAATAAATAAATAAATAAAAGACACAATTATATCGGCAGTTTAGGTTCAATATCCTCTCCAATGCAACAGAGGGAGTGGAGCCAACCCAGATTGTTACTGTTTGAAGTTCCACCTACAAATTTAAACAATATAATCCATGCTGTCTGGTTGTTTGACAGCTTTAGGTTTCATAGTCCCAACTATTTTATCTTTATGGAATACATCACCTCTCTGTAGACAGAGAATACATGATGAAGGTCTCATTGCCCTTAGACAGGCAATCAACAGACATCCAAATCAGGATTCTCCCATGAATACTGTCATCAGACTAGCAGAACAGGGTCTTACCCTCAATTCTCTTTTATTAAAAATTTTTTTCACCGGGTCAGTGGCATTGCTATAAGTACTAGAACAGGACCTAGCTACAGTATGTCAATGTCTGTGTCGACTGAGTGAAAGAGCGTTTCTGTTCTAACTACCTAGGATTTGTACCAGACCTGTACAGATGATATTTCAACAATCATGTTGATGCTGCTCCAGAAACCAGCTACAGAAATTCATTAAATGATTTTAGAAGTTTCTGTTCATTACTCAGGTTTATAGTCGGCATTTCCACTTTAACTCTACCATTTTTGGACATCAGTCATTCTAACACTTTTCCAGAACTTAAAACCTCTGTCTATTTATTACAAGACAAATGACTCGAAATTTACCTTCTCTACAGCTCGTTCCATCTTTGGCATACTAAACATTCTCTACCGCTTTCGCAGTTCCTTATACTCCGCCGCCTCAGCATTGATGAGGAGGTTGTGTTTGGTGATGTTGGAAATTCTTCATTGATAGAGGATGCCCTTCTCATGTTGTGGTCAAGCCAAAAGTAGACCTTGCAACATCTATTGTAAGAAGAACCACAAGAATGAAACCTGCATCCTGCTGGTCCCCTCATTCCACCCAAACACTCAATCTCTCTCATTAGCCATTAATCAAAAACAAATTCCCCATTCTGCAGAATAATCCATACACAGGAAGCTGTTTTCATAACCTTCACTTGATCGCCTTCCTTTGACCACCTAAAATATGCAAACTTCACCAAACGCTTTGAGATGTAACAGGAGCCACTGTGTCACTTACAAATATGTCACCAACAATCCCCTTGTATCTGGTGTGAGACTTGCTTGGACCCCACCAGTCAGAGACCACATCTTTATAAAAAGTCACACGTTTATTGCACACAAGAATAAAGTCTCAAACACCACAAAATGCAGTCAGCAATACATCTCCCAATAAACCTTCTCTTACAGTCTTTAGCCTCTATTCTTCTGCAGGGGAGCTTCGTCCAGCTCCCACTCCAGACTCTCGCTCCTCGACTGTTAGAGGCGGGCCCTTTTATTCCCGCCCGGATGCATTCTAGGTGGCTCCACCATTTTGCCAAGTGTGCCGGAAGTAAACTTCTCCCGAGTTCTAGGAGGCTTAAGGCGCCCCCCCTGGCGTTGGCCACGGGTCCCAACGAGTTTGAATGTCTCTCCTCCTCTCCCGTGGTCCTCTCCTGCTCCAGGGCGGTTGTGTCCTCCTGACCCGGAAGCTTTTAATGTCTCTATCCGGTCCCTCCAGGCATCCCGGCCAGGTAAGAACCCCAGACATCTGTGACACTGGTCCCTCTGATAAATTTAAAATTAAAGAACAGGCCTGCCAGTCTAAATATCTTATTTACTACATTTCTCGTAGGAAGTGCCCAGCCATCTATATTGATGAAACAGGGAGATGGCTTGCTATTAAAATCAAAGACCACACAAAACCAAATGCAGCTCACTTTACATCCCTTGATCACAGCCTCACTGATCTTTCTGTTTGTGTTCTTTCACACGATTTTAAAGGCACTTTTTCTACAAAATCAGATGAAGCTCAATTCATTCTCAGCCTGCGATCAGACATTTCCCCAGTTCTTTATGACTGACTTTAATTTTTACATCAGTTGACTAACTTTTTGTTAATGTAGATTTTTTATTAATGTTTATTCATTATTTAGTAATTTTGTGTTGAATATTTATGCTGTTTTCCAATTTTCATTGTTTTCTGTGGGTGGAACTCTAGAAGGTGGGCCCACACTGATGTCCCTGAAGATAGACCACCTTCATCCCTTAAGGTTGGGATGTTGGTCCATTATGGGTTAATTGATTGTGGTTTATGATTACCTTTGATTTATCATTGGTTTCTGAATAGTAGATGAAATATTTGACTTATTACTTATGGGTTGCCTTGAAGGTAAGCGTCTTTTGCCTAATTTTTTTCCCCTTTTCCACTGTTTGCTTTATTTGTGTTTTTTCTTTTTAATTATATAATTGGTTACAAGTTGCTGGAAGAAGGAGCATAAGCTGCCTCGAAAGTTTGCATATTGTAATCTGTTCAGTTAGCTAATAAAAGGTGTCATTTTTTAAGAACATTACAACAATCTAAACGAGAACAGGCCATTCAGCCCAATAAAGTCCTTGTCACTTACTGTAATTCTTCTAAAAAAAAATCAATGTCTACCACACTACTTGGTCTCTTATTTCAAGTGTCTATTGTTCTTTGTGTAAAAAAAAGCTTCCTAATGTTTGTGTGAAATTTACCCTTCAGAAGTTTCCAACTGTGTCCCCGTGTTCTTGACAAACTAATTTTAAAGTGACCATCTCGATCCACTGGACTAATTCCCTTCATCATTATAAACACTTCACTCATGTCTCCTCTTAATCTTCTTTCCCTTAAACTGTAAAGGCTCAGCTCTTTTGATCTTTCCTCATAACTCATCCCCTGTAGCCCTGAATCAGCCTAGTCGCTCTTCTCTGGACCTTCTCTAGTGCTGTTATGATGTCCTTTTTGTAGCCTGGAGACCAAAACTGCACCCAGTACTCCAGATGAGGCCTCATCAGTGTGTTATAAAGGTGGAGCAGAACCTCCTGTGACTTGTACTCCACACATCAAGGCACTATATAACATGACATTCTGTTAGCCTTCTTAATGGCTTCTGAACACTAATGGGAAGTTGATAGTGTAGAGTCCACTATGACTAGAGTTCTCATTGATTGTATAAATTATTTATAAAGATTGTTTGCTGTGTCTCTCAAACCAGAGGATTTATGGTTTACTCTCTCTCTCTCTTTAGGGGCATTTTTGTGCATTTTGAACATTTCATTTTTTTATTCCTTTAAATGCTAGTTTGTCATTGTGGTCCTATTCAGGGCTGAAACCCTGCCTGTGGAGTTTGTGGGCAGGCTACCTTGGGTGAGGCCTATCACAAAGCAGGCCAGTAAAGGCCCTGGCCTAATTTGTTAGTTTGCTGGTGTTTTGGGAGACCTTTAACTCTTTCCACTATGTATGTGTCACCTAATCACAGCACTAACAACCATAATTATTATTATTGTCGTAATAACTGGTACTGATGCTTAGTCTTTCCCTAGCTAATTCTCATTGTACAAACTGCTTTGATCTGTTGACCACAATGCCTCCCTGCAATTCATGAAAATCTATGCAGGGTGTAATATATTGTACTTATTTTCCTATCAGGTGTCTGTGGTGGATACCCGGGCAACTGTTGAGATATGATCTCTAGTCCAGTCAAAAGAGCCTCAATCTACATACATCCAGTCCCCAAATCCTAACTATCCTAAATATTGAAGTGCTTGACACCAAGCTGACTGTAACATTCTCAAAATGGTCAGACTGGCGGCTGCTGCCCCTTTTTTTAAAGATTCTAATTACACGAGGGCCTGTTTTCTAACTTGTGATGGTCCATTGAACCATTTTATATAAAATTTAGTGGTTTATTAAAGGATAAAACACCATTATGGATGGCTAAATAACTCTGAAAATAAGACATTTTAATTCTAAAAGAGTAAAGAAGAACACCTGTCACTCAGATTATTTCAATTTTTTCTTCTAGTTTCAAAGCAGTGAATTATCATAAAAAAAATCTGTAATGTAACTGAAATTTTTATTCATGGAAATTCTTTTTCTAAATGGCAGGATATGTTCTTTCTCATATTGCCAATGTAATAGAACCTCTATATGTATAAAGCCATCTTGTAGCTTAGGTTTGATTTTCAAAGAAATGCAGAGAAGCATTTCTGTTCATGGTGTAAAAATCCTGAGGGTCACTAAATGAACACGCCAGACTAATTGTATAGTGCCACAGTAATTGCGCACTTTGTGTGTCTACCCATGCAGAAAATTGCTTATTACATTATGGAATTGGTTATCAAATGTACTATCATGTAGCTATTTTACAAAGATAATGAAACAAAAATCAGAAGTCATATTTCACAAAATCATTCTGCTTTATTTGCATGCCAGCAAATTCTTAAGCACTGAATTTGTGGAAGGGAATAAGATATCCACTGTGCTTAATCCAGCACCCGTGCCTTTATTATTTATTCATACATTTTTTTATTTTCAAACCAAAACCGATTTTTCTGTATTTTTAAAGATGTGCAGCTTGAAAAATGCCTTTTTCTAACATTGCCATCATTAAAAAGCATTGGGGACTGAGCACAGAGCTGTGACCACTGATGGCCACAGACACTAGTGTTGTTTTTATTCACTTCTGATCTTTATTTTAATGCCATTGTCATGATGATATCAATTTAGTTATTAAGCACAACACAAAAAAAAACAACTTCTCAGACTACCAAGCATCTTTGTTTTAAGCATTTTGCAAAATGACCGCCTGCTTGTCTCGTATTTTCAACAGTATGATGAATGGTTACTTGATGTCCGTCTGTCTATTTTTTACTGCGTCTCTAATCTATTATAATATACTAGCCGAAGCCCACCGTAGCATACGGCGGTGTAAGAATAGGAACGGAAAACGGTGAGAAAGGAATTCAGTATAACAAAGGCTTAGGAAACCACTGTCGCAGTATAACGAAAATGCAAGGAGCGAAACCAGTGCCAGTGGTCGAGAGAGTACCTTCCTGTAGCAGGCTACGGAAAACATAGACTTATATAGATAGACGCCGCATTCACTGTGTTGCCCAGTCGACACGATAAGTCAGCGTGTCTGCCCTATTGCGAGTGGTAAAAGTGCCATTTAAACTAATACAGGCAGACGTGGAAACAATAACTTTTTAAACAGTATCGTTTACTTACAACAGATTTTGGCAAATTGTTTACATGTAATTATTTATATCCATTTATACACTAAATGCGTGCGTATCCCACGGTCTTAGAGTTGGTGGGCGAGGCTCTGTGAGTTGGCGGGCATGGCTCTCCGTCTTGCTTGCCCTTAGTTAGAGTTGGCGGGTGGAGCTCTGTGAGTTGGAGATCGTGGCTCTCTGTCTTGCGTGCGGTGTAAAGTCAACGTGGCTCAGAGTTGCATGTGGACTTTTGCACAGACGAAAGTGACTGAGGCTATGTTTGGTGAGTTGTTGCGTGCCGCGAGAGCAACGCTGGAATCGGGACGACAGTTACAGTTGCCGTGCATGGCTCTGTCGTGCGTAAAACCATGACGCGGCAACAGGGTTGGAGTTGGGGGGCGGGGATCTGTCGACTGTATCCCATGGTCTTAGAGTTGGCGGGCGGGGCTCTGTCTTGCGTGCGCTCACTGTCTTGTGTGCCCTTAGTGAATTATATATATATATATATATATTAAATATATATTAAATATATATATATATATATATATATATATATATATATATATATATATATATATATATAAAATCATTTACAAATTATTACAGTAAAGATTTTTTGTTTTTTCTGTCCTCCCTGGCCATCGGACCTTACTTTTATTTTATGTTAATTAGTGTTCCCTAATTCTATTTTCTTATTTATTTTGTCATTTTTCACTTTCTTCATCATGTAAAGCACTTAGAGCTACATCATTTGTATGAAAATATGCTATATAAATAAATATTGTTTTCGAGATTTAATTAAAAATGGATGAATTTGCCATTTTTTCACATCAATCTACACTTAATAATCCATAATGAAAAAGTGAAAATGTTTTCAGAAAGGTCTGCAAAAACTGAAATCTTGCATTCATAAATGTATTTAGACCCTATGGCATTCCAAATTGTGGTCAGATGCATTTTATTTGATTTAAGTCTTCTTGAGATGTGTCTAGGACCACCACCTGTGGCCAACTGAAATGACTGGACATTGTTTAGAAAGGCACACACCTGTGTATAGAAGGTTCTGCTCACTCACTCTGTTGGTCGGGATGAAAACCAAGCCATGAAGTCAAGGAACTCTCTACAGACCTCCAAACAGATCAGACTGTGGTGATGTACAGATCAGGACAAGACGATTAAAATTTTCTAAAGCTTTGTGTGTTCCCTGGGGCAAAGTGGCTACAATAATTTTGAAATGGAAGAAGTTTGGAATCACCAGAGGTCTTCCCAGAGATAGCTGTCCAGCCAAATTGAATAACCAAACAGGAAGGTGACCTACAGTGCATCCAGAAAGTATTCACAGCGCATCAATTTTTTCACATTTTGTTATGTTACAGCCTTATTCCAAAATGGATTAAATTCATTTTTTTCCTCAGAATTCTACACACAACACCCCATAATGACAACGTGAAAAAAGTTTACTTGAGATTTTTGCAAATTTATGAAAAATAAAAAAACTGAGAAATCACATGTACATAAGTATTCACAGCCTTTGCTCAATACTTTGTCGATGCACCTTTGGCAGCAGTTACATCCTCAAGTCTTTTTGAATATGATACCACAAGCTTGGCACACCTATCCTTGGCCAGTTTCGTCCATTCCTCTTTGCAGCACCTCTCAAGCTCCATCAGGTTGGATGGGAAGCGTCGGTGCACAGCCATTGTAAGATCTCTCCAGAGATGTTCAATCGGATTCAAGTCTGGGCTCTGGCTGGACCACTCAAGAACATTCACAGAGTTGTCCTGAAGCCACTCCTTTGATATCTTGGCCGTGTGCTTAGGGTCGTTGTCCTGCTGAAAGATAAACCGTCACCCCAGTCTGTGGTCAAGAGGGCTCTGGAGCAGGTTTTCATCCAGGATGTCTATGTACATTGCTGCAGTCATCTTTCCCTTTATCCTGACTAGTCTCCAAGTTCCAGCTGCTGAAAAACATCCCCACAGAATGGTGCTGCCACCACCATGCTTCACTGTAGGATTTTTCTGTAACCTTCCCCAGATTTGTGCTTCAAGACAATCCTGTCTTGGAGGTCTACAGACAATTCCTTTGACTTCATGCTTGGTTTGTGCTCTGACATGAACTGTCAACTGTGGGACCTTATATAGACAGGTGTGTGCCTTTCCAAATCATGTCCAGTCAACTGAATTTACCACAGGTGGACTCCAATTAAGCTGCAGAAACATCTCAAGGATGATCAGGGGAAACAGGATGCACCTGAGCTCAATTTGGAGCTTCATGGCAAAGGCTGTGAATACTTATGTACATGTGATGTCTCAATTTTTTTATTTTTAATAAATTTGCAAAAATCTCAAGTAAATTTTTTTCAAATTGTCATTATGGGGTGTTATGTGTAGAATTCTGAGGAAAAAAATGAATTTAATCCATTTTGGAATAAGGCTGTAACATAACAAAATGTGGAAAAAGTGATACACTCTGAATACTTTCTGGATGCACTTTATAACTTAATAACAGATCATCAATTATGAATTCATGGAAGAGTAGCTAGACAGAATGCACTCTTGGTTAAAAAAGACACAACAGTTTAAAGACCTCTTTGAGATCATGAGGAAAAAGATTTCTCTTGAGAAAAATTGAACTCCTTATACAGAACTCGGAGCACTAATTCTGCCGAATGCCAAGTACTGGTCATCACCTGCTTGATACAATCCCTACGATAAAGCATGGTGTTAACAGAATCTCTCAGAAGCCGAAATGGGGAGAATGGTCTGAACTGAGAGAACGATGAGTGTAGCCAAATATGGCAAGGTCCTTGAAGAAAATCTAAGCAGGAGTGCATGCAGCCTTAAACTGGGGTGACGTTTCACCTTTCATTATGAAAATGACAAGAAGCATAAAGCCAAGACACTTGAGTGGTCCTTAAATGGTTCAGCCAAAGCCTACACTTAAATCTCATACAATAGAGGTTCCCAGCCTGGGCTGCCCACTACCCCAGGGTGAGTGAGATGGCATTTCAGGAGGGTGCGAGAAAGATATATCTTTATATATCTCTGATATATGCAATTTGGTATGGGATTTGTAACAGCAGTACTAATGTTTGTGATACATCATCTGTTGGAATGAACAATGCATTTTATTACAACATGCCTTAAAAAATACATTCCAATAAACACTGCAAACAGTAACTGCCAGACAGACAGAAATCAGCTTATTCACCAAAATAAAAAGACAATTATCTGGGTATCTGTGTGTCCATTTGGTCACTATGTCTCTGTTATATGCAATTTGGTATGGAATTTTGGAAAGCAGAGGTATAGTTTGTGATGTGCTATCTGTTGAAATGAAAAATGCAATGTATTTTATTACTACATGCATTACTACATACATTCCAATAGATAGAGCACTGCAAATATTAACACTGAATACCATCCAACAAAGAGTAACTACAGGACAGACAGAAATCAACTTATACAGCACACTTACATAAACAGATAAGTGTCTGTGTATCTGCATGTATGTCTGGTTACTATGTCTCTGTTATATTCAATTTGGTATGGTGGCTCATAAAAACAGTGCAATTGTTTATGATGCACCATCTGTTGGAATGAAAAATGCAACACATTTTATTATGACATGCATCACTATATACAATTGTATAGATGGAGCACTGCAAATATTAATGCTGAATACATCCAACAAAGAGTAACTATAGGACAGACAGAAATCAGCTTATACAGTACACTTACATAAACAGACAAGTGTCTGTGTATCTCCATATCTGCCAGGTTGCTATCTCTCTGTTTTATGCTTTTTGGTATGGGGTTCATACAAGCAGAGCCACTGTTTATGATGCATCATCTGCTGGAAAGAAAAATGCAATGCATTTTATTATGGCATGCATTACTATATACATTCCAATAGATGGTGCACTGCAATCAGCTTATACAGTACACCTACATAAACAGACAAGTGCCTGTGTATCTGCATGTATGTCTGGCTGCTATATCTCTGTTATATGCAATTTGGTATGGTGGCTCATAAAAACAGTGCAATTGTTTATGATGCACCATCTGTTGGAATGAAAAATGCAAGACATTTTGTTATGACATGCATTACTATATACATTCGTACAGATGGAGCACTGCAAATATTAATGCTGTATACATCCAACAAAGAGTAACTTTAGGACAGACAGAAATCAGCTTATACAGTACACTTACATAAACAGACAAGTGTCTGTGTATCTCCATATCTGCCAGGTTGCTATGTCTCTGTTTTATGCTTTTTGGTATGGGGTTCATAAAAGCAGAGCCAATGTTTATGATGCATCATCTGCTGGAAAGAAAAATGCAATGCATTTTATTATGGCATGCATTACTATATACATTCCAATAGATGGTGCACTGCAAACTTTAACGCTGAATATACAGAGGTCTACAATTGATTATTTAGATTTCAACCCATCTTAGATGGATAGCACAGTAATAGTAGAGGGGATGAATGGATGGATAGTTGGATGGATATAAATTGTCATGTAGATGTAGTGTGTTGTCTGCAGGGATTCTGGCCCACTTAGTATCGTCTTAGACTGGAACCAGTGGGCAGCTGCAGCAAATTGACTCATTGTTTTACGTTTAGGAACACAATTAACATGCCAGACTTACAATTGTTACATATTTATTTTAAACAAGTTTTTATCTCTAGGTGCAAGAATCATAACCAATAGGGGAATAAATCGACAATGCGCCAGTATTAACATTTTTACACTGGCTAAATGTGTCTTTCAGAATTATTTTTAAAATACTGCTGATTATTTACAAGGGCTTGAATAATCTTGTACCTTCATGTGCCTATATGTGAAATATTTGCCCCCTTTACATCCTTAGCCGCAACCTTAGATCCTCACAATCTTCTCTGCTTGCTATTCCAAAAGTAAAACATATAAAGAAGTGGCGAGATGGCTTCTAGTTTCTGTGTGCCAAAAATCTGCAATAATCTATCTATAGAGATATGTCAGGATGGTATGGCAGAGATGTTTAAGTCATGCTTTAAAACGTAAAGCTTTTTGTTAAATTTTGTGACTAATCAAATTGTTTGACTTTTTGTTTTTCTCTTTTCAGTGTCCAGTGGCAGCTCGCGGCCACCTTCTTTTTACATTAAATTCCTTGAGGCTAATGAAAGGAAGAATAAAACGGAGGTCTCATTCTTGTTGACTTATGCAATGGCTGACTCTCTCATTTATTCTCGTTTTGTCTCCTACATGTACAATAGAATACTCAGTGGAGCATAGGAGGGCATCTGGTCATGTAAACCCAGTGTTTTTTTCATCTCCTTTCTGACCATCTGACCCTTAATATAATTCGTTTATTTGATACAGGCGTGATTAGATTATTTAATTTGGTCTCCATAGATGGCCATTCCATCAGAAACTTGCTCCATTCCCCATCAAAACATGAAATTACAGATTTTTCAAAGCCATCGCTACAAAGTAAATGGGATAATAATAGAATATTATTATATAGGGAGGTCCAGATCTATTTATGCAATTTTTATTATGCTATAGCTTATTAAGTTTATTACATAGAAAATCACCTGAAAATCCCGGACCATCGAGAAGTGTGCGAACTGACAACATGAAGAATCGTCTTTGCGTCGAACTGGAATCATTACCGCATAAATCAAAGTCATCCAGATGATCTGGATCTGCATAATTAGATCTGGACCACCCTATAGTATTGTTTGTTTATTGAGGAGATTGTTTTAATTTTAAAGTTAAGTCAAGAACACAGTAACACAACAAGGCAAACTAATGACAGGAACCTGTATGCTTTTGGGTCCTCAAAGGCTGCCAGTGTTTACTTCTGTCGTTAGGTTCACCTTCAGTGTTGCTAGGGGCGTGGCCTCCAAGGTTGTGACCCACGTGTAATCAAAGCAACTGAATAAAAGTACGGACATGAGAGCCAATCCTTAGCTGATCAGTGGATACCAAACCTCTGAAATATTCAAAGTTTATCTTTGTGCTCTTTTCTCGCATGTACTTTTGGTTTTGATCCTCTTGCTCTCTTGACCACGATTATTGGCTTTGGTTTTGTTTTGCTTTTTCTTTGTTTTGTTTTTTTATGTGCATCTCCCAGTTTATCTGCTGACAGAACAGAGACTGTGCCATCCATCATGCCAGTTGGCAGCTTGACAGCCCTTTCTTCTTAAATATCATGACACCCGTGAAGAATTAATGCAGGTGCACAATAGCCAGGCAAACAAACACAACAATGATAGTATAGACACACCACAAAAACAAAAGAGAAAAATAAATAGACAATAATAAAGCTAAGAAATATATCAAAAGCATTAACCACAATGAGTAAACAGTCAATGCAAGATGTTGAAGTCCTTAATTATGCCTTGATCACCTTCACTCTGAATTACTGCAATATTTGTGTATGGTTGGCCTTCAAGACATACCAAGAAACTGGAGTAAAGGCCAGGATCAATTTTAACACCCCAGTCACCCGGACGAGATTAGGTTGCAGTGAGATATGCAATCATTCATAAAACTTCTTTTCATGAAAATAAATTGGTCAGCGCTAATGCCCAAAACTATCAGTCAACAATTCTTTGAAATAACAGATTCAGGTATTTCTATGGCTCCTACTCTGTGCAACGTTCACCTTAGACAAAATTGGGGAAAAAATAATTAACATTTCCACCAAGAAATTAAGCAAATTACTAAAAAATAAATGCATTAAATCATGATTAACATTATTGGGGATATCCTATGAAAAGTGGTAGCAGTTAAAATCATTTTACTCGTATTTTACCTCCTTTTACTGCCGTGTGATCCTTTATATATTCTAAATTCCCACCAGGAACAAAAGCAGAGATAATGTACACTTATGCATAATATTTAAACAAAATGTGATTTTCATTAACAGTCACAATGGGGCTGTACAGAATAATTAAGAGTTTACTAGAGTCTCTTAGTTCAATTAGTTGCTCAATTGGAATGAGATATGCAAAGAAATCTTAGAATAATGAGCAAACCCATGAAATTGAAACACTGCTTTCTATTAGTATTAATTAGCTTTTCCTGCTTTGTTACAGTTGATTTTCTGGAATACTCTGTATTTAAGGAGGAGTACAACACAATGTGTTATTAAAAAGCTTTTTTCAGCTTGATATACATACAGTACAGGCCAAAAGTTTGGACACACGTCCTCATTCAATGTGTTTTCTTTATTTTCATGACCATTTGCATTGGTAGATTCTCACTAAAGGCATCAAAACTATGAATGAACACATGTGGAGTTATGTACTTAACAAAAAAATGTGAAATAACTGAAAACATGTTTTCTATTCTAGTTTCTTCAAAATAGCCACCGTTTGCTCTGATTACTGCTTTGCACACTCTTGGCATTCTCTCGATGAGCTTCAACAGGTAGTCACCTGAAATGGTTTTCACTTCACAGGTGTGCCTTATCAGGGTTATTTAGTGGAATTTCTTGCTTTATCAATGGGGTTGGGACCAGCAGTTGTGTTGTGCAGAAGTCAGGTTAGTTGGACGATCATTTATTTTCCAACAGGACAATGACCCCAAACACACCTCCAGGCCGTGTAAGGGCTATTTGACCAAGAAGGAGAGTGATGGAGTGCTGTAAATGGTCATGAAAATAAAGAAAACACATTGAATGAGGAGGTGTGTCCAAACCTTTGGCCTGTACTGTATATAAAAATATAGTAACTTAACCAAATAATTTATTAACACTAGAAATACTGTATACCACAACAGGGGGTGTTTAGCTTTTCATTTTTAATGGCCAGACAAACAAAAAAAATTTCCAGTAGGGCAGAAGAGAAAAAAAAAATCTGCAGGGGTCCCAAGGGCAGCCACTGGACATTCTACCTAACATAAATTAATTTAATTTTGTTTTTAGTAGAGCAGTTTTAATAGTAAATAACACATGAGAAATAATAAAAGAACAGCGCAGTAAACATACAGTAGATCAGTAGATTTTTTTGTCCCTGCTGGAAAATTTGGCTTTTTACAGAAGCTCTTGTAGTGAGAAGTCAAGTTAAATGATCCTTTTTATTGGCTAACTAAAAAGATTATAATATACAAGCTTAAGTGGCAACTCAGACTCCTTCTTCGGGCAAGATGTAATAAGAAGGGGCCTGAGTTGTCTTTTAAGCTTGTATATTATAATCTTTTTAGTTAGCCAATTAAAGGCGTCATTTTACTTGACTTCTCACTACATTCATAATGGCTAACACAGTACAACACCCTAGTACTACAAACATACAAAAGCTCGATAGATAGATAGATAGATAGATAGATAGATAGATAGATAGATAGATAGATAGATAGATAGATAGATAGATAGATAGATAGATGTATACAAGCTGTGATCCACTAGGGGACGTACTGCCACCCTAACCCAGACAGGCAGGAGACAGGTTTTGCCACACTACACACATTTATTTATAGTTTTACTTGCCCAAAATACCAGTCAAAACAATGCAATGCAACACAACACACCAATACCATTCAGTCCCTTCTTGCTGCCTTCCTTCTCCCTTCACTTCTTTTCAGGCTTTGTCCTCTCCTCCCAACTTTGGCCACTTATGGAATGAGGTGGCTCCTTTTAAGAGCACCTGGATGGACTCCAGGTGCCTAACAAGCTTCTTCCGGCCACACCTCGGGGTGTGGTGGAACCATGACCAAATAAGGCCCTGAAAAGGTCCATCTGCCCTCTATTGGGGAGACATTGTCCCACAACTACTGTCTCCCCCGGTCCATCCACACTCTGGGTGTTCTGGACGGATAAGGATTCCGGCCACCCGCCACAATACACACACTCTCTGGTGTGAACACATACCAGAATGACTATAAAGCAAGAAATTTTAAAAGAGAGAAAACTTCTGATGTGCCAGCCGTAGTCCCAGTGAAGCCTTATGCAGACAAATTGCTATTGGCATGAAGGAGCCCCAGTCGCATTTCTTGACACACTTCTGCTGAATGATTCATTGGCTGAAAGTCCTCAGTGTTGATGTGTCAGAGAGAGGATGGGCAGCATTGTTCATAACGACACTCAGTTTTTTTTAGTTCTCTTCTTCGCTATGACCTCCAAGGGGTCCAGCGTCTTGAACATGTTTTCTGAATAATTCAATAATATCCACTTGCAGACCCACAGCACCATACGTCACTGCAGTTGTAGACCCACAGTTACAGACCCGGAAGTGACGTCCCAGTCATTTCAGGACTGACTTCGTTAAATTACTTTCAGAAGGTTTCAGCAGGTCCTGGTAAAGCCCGGAAAAGGACCCGTTCAGAAATTAAGAGATTAAAATGAGAAGGAAAAACAGTAAGTACATCAAACCAAATAATACGCATCATTGTGAAGTTCATAGGGTTTCTGTCATCACATTGCGTCATATATTATGGATCATTTCTGTGAAATACACTATTAACATTAACGTTGTGTTTGGGTCTGTGGGAACCATTTAACATATCGACAAAATTAAAATCTTCAAGATCTGTGTTAATTGAAAACAGTTTTTCATTTTACGTTCATGAAACGAATGTTTACACCACGTTAGAGTTTAGTAAAACGTTAATAATAACAGTTATTACATTTTTTTATAATGTAGAGGGCAATATTGTTCTAAACCAATTTAGAATAAACATTTAAGCCAATCTAACATTTTTAAACATGTATCTGAAGAAAATGGCAATACATATTCTACACTGAATTATGCTATATATTAATTGCCTTATATAGAACTGCTTAGTTTTTGTCACGTATTATTATAAACGATGGGCATTCAAAAGAAAAAAAATAAAAATACTAATAAGAACACATTTTATTTATATAGCACCCTTCCTATGCCCAAAAGTCAGAAAGAACAACAGGACCGACAATAACATTGGCTACAAATAAAATCTTCATAAAATAAAGATAAATACAGGATATACAAAACATTCAAATAGAATAAAAGACAATAATGCAGACTAAAATACAACAAATAATACTACAAAAATAATCTTGAACAAATAACATAAATTGTGATAGAAATGCAAACCCTGAGAATCTGAACAGATAGAAGGGGTAAACTGAAAGAAGGAGCAGAATGTCAGGTCTGTTTAATGTCCTCCTAAACTAATGAGTTAAAAACAAATGAATGGAGTCAGCTGATCTCATTCATTTTGGGAGGTCAGTCCACAGTCAGGGCTCTATATACAGCTGAAGGCCCTGCTGTCACCCACAGAGTGCAGGTTAGTGGGGGGCACAGAATGAGAGGACCTTAGTGGGCAGGTCAGTAACAGAATTTGATATTCAATCCTGTAAGACACAGGGAGCAGTGAAGGTGCAGCAGGATGGCTGTGATGTGCTCGCTGTTTCTGGTCCGTGTCAGGACTCTTGCAGTTGAGTTTTAAATCAGCTGGAGCTGTGATATAAGATTAGAAGTGGCACCTGCCAGTAGTGACTTACAATAATCAATGCAGGATGTGATAAAAGCAGGGACAAGATTCTCAGTATTAGAAAAGGAGAGGAACGAGCAAACATAAGAAATGTGACACAGGTGGCAGTAAGAAAGTTTCTTAATATGGTTTACTGTACATGGGTGAAATAAGAAAAGGAGGAATCAAAAGTGGGCAACACGGTGGTGCAGTGGGTAGCATTGCTGCCTCGCAGTAAGGAGACCTGAGTTCGCTTTCCAGGTCCTCCCTGCGTGGAGTTTGCAGGTTAGGTTCTCTGGCAATCCTAAATTGTGCTTGGTGTGTGGGTGTGTGCCCTGCCCGGGGTTTATTTCCTGCATTGTGTTGGCTGGGACGGGCTCCAGTAGACCCCCTTGACCCTGTAGTTAGGATATTGCGGGTTGGATAATGGATGAATGAATGGAATCAAAAGTGACACCAAGATTCTTTGCAGTAAAAGAAGATCTGATGAGATCATCACCAAGAATGGTTGAAGAGGAGCTTGTTTTCTTAAGTTCAGCTCAGTTATGTTGCAATTTAATTTTAAAGAGTTTTGCTCTGTTCAGGTTTTAATTTTAATTTAATTTCACTGAGGTAGGTTGTGAGCTGAGAAAGCTGTGACGAAGTGTCACTTTTAACACTGAAATAGATCTAAGTATAATCTGCATAAAAAGGAAAACCCATAACATGCTCAAAGGGAAGCACAGAGATACAGACAAGCAGAGAATCTCATTTCATTAAGAAAGGGAAGTCAGATGGAGGAACTCCTGTGAGAAATTAAGGCGTGAGGGTTGCCCTGGACATGACATAAGCTGCATGGCCACAACGCCATATGCAATAACTTTTACTTTTAATAATAATAATAATTATAATACATTTTATTTATATAGTACCTTTCCCATGCTCAAGGCACACAAACTGGGACAGGAGCACCTCAAGATGAAGGTAACAATGCTTAGCAAAATAAGAAAAAATAAGCCGGAGCTCCCATCTCAACTGCTGGCCACACAGAATAGGCCAGTGAAGAGCTTCACGCTTGTCTAAACAAATGACACATCCTTGATGCACAACGTGGTCTGCACAGGGATAGGAGATTCCATGGCCAGAAATGATAATGGACTATAATGCTACAAAAAGAGGAGTGGAGAATTTAGACAAAACATTATGCTGGATGCTGGCCACAGGCAATTTTTTCAACATATTGAACATCTCAAAAAAAAATACTTTTGTCATCTGGACAACCTTAAACCGAGACTGGAACAGGGAGAAGGACACAGAGCCTTCTTGAAGAGCAGGGTAAACCATTGGTGACACCTCGCATTCTACTGGGATGACAAGTGCCGAAGACCCCAGCATCTACAGCCATTGTGTAGATTCAACAGTCCAGGACGGCTCCCGTAGTGTGTATGCATAGTGAGTGTGTTTGTGTGTCTCATGGTGGGAACTGTACAGTTATTACAGTATTGTGTAGAAAATGAAAATATTCAGTTCTGCTTGATAAACACACAGAATGTGATCCGAGGGCGAAGAGTAAACAGGTTATTTACATTGCTTGATAAAATAAAGTGACCATCTGATTAAAAAGAAAAAAGTCCCTCAATAGTACATACGTTGCAAAAATGAAATCATAAGTTCCGATTCAACACAATTATTTTTCATGCTTCTCAAAGAGAAATTAAAATATGATGTTTGTAAACTACTGCATTTGTGAAGTGTGGGGCTATCCAAAACTATCATTGAGTGTATTTCTGTAATTTGTGTAGTTTACTTATAAAACCACAATATTACATTAAAATATACTGATTAAAAAAAACAATTATAGGAACACTTTTTAATCCGCGTATAGCATCAAGTCAATGAAACTTGTGGGCTATTGATGTGGTCAGCTAAGTAGCAGAGGGGCTTGTTCATCAGTTTCAGCTGCTTTGGTGCACTAGATGGGCAACAATGAGATGACCCCCAAAACAGGAATGAATGGTTTAACAGGTGGAGGGAGGTCACTGACATTTTTCCCTCCTCATCTGTTTTGTCACTTGTTTTGCATTTGGCTACAGTCAGTGTCACTACTGGTAGCATGAGGCCATGCCTGGACCCTACAGAGTTTGGTGGCACAGGTAGTCCAACCTCTCCAGGTTGGCAGGCACATCAGTACGTGCCATTGGCAGAAGGTTTGCTGTGTCTCCCAGCACAGTCTCAAAGGCATTGAGGAGATTCCAAGAGACAGGCAGTTACTCTAGGAGAGCTGGACAGGGCCAGAGAAGGTCCTTAACTCATCAGCAGGCCCGGAGGAGCAGGATGAGCACTGCCAGAGCCTACAAAATTACCTCCAGCAAGCAGGCCACTGGTGTGAATGTCTCTGACCTCTAATAAAAAGAAACAGACTTCATGAGGGTGGCCTGAGGGCCCGACATCCTCTAGTGGGCCCCGTGGAGCTCGACTGGCATTTGACATAGAACACCAGAATTGTCAGGTCCACCACTGGCATCCTGTGCTTTTCACGGATAAGAGTAGGTACACCCTGGGCACATGGAGAACGTTATGCTGCCTGTAACATCGTTTACCATGACCAGTTTGGAGATGGGTCAGTGATGGTCTGCGGAGGCATACCCATGGAGGGACGCACAGACCTCTACAAGTTAGACAATGGCACCTTGACTACCATTAGGTATCAGGATGAAATCCTTGGACCCATCATCAGACACTATGTAGCTTATGTCATGTCCAGGGCAACCCTCATGTCTTAATTTATAATATAGTAATTAAGTTATCTTAATTTTATAATAATATAATCCTACTGTATATCGCAGCTCCAGCTGATTCAAAACTCAACTGCAAGAGTCCTTACAAGGACCAGCAACAGCGAGCAGATCACAGCCATCCTGCTGTACCTTCACTGTTCCCTGTGTCTTACAGAATTAAATATCAAATTCTGTTCTTGACCTGCCCACTAATGTCCTCTCCTTTTGTGCCCCACACTAAACTGCACTCTGTGAGCGACAGCAGGGCCTTCAGCCGTATAGTGCCCAGACTTTGGAATGACCTCCCAAAATGAATGAGATCAGCTGACTCCATTCATTTTGTTTTTTAACTCATTAGTTTAGGAAGACATTAAACACTCCTGACGTTTAGCCCCTCTATCTGTCCAGGTACTCAGGGTTTGCATTTTTATCACAATTTATGTTATTTGTTCAAGATTTTTTTGTAGTATTATTTGTTGTATTTTAGTCTGCATTATTGTCTTTTGTTCTGTTTGAATGTTTTGTATATCCTGTATTTATCTTTATTTAGTGAACATATTATTTGTAGCCAATGTTATTATCGGTCCTGTTGTTCTTTCTGAATTTTGGGCATAGGAAGGGTGCTATATAGTGTTCTTATTAGTATTTGTAGTTTTTTCTTTGAAATACCCGTCGTTTGTGAATTTCCCCTTGGGGTTAATAAAGTATCTATCTATGTATCGTTTATAATAACAAGTGACAAAAATTAGAGCAGTTAGTTCCTTACTTCCTGGGCTTTGCTGAGACCTGCTGAAACCTTCCCAAAGTAATTTAACAAAGTCAATCCTGAAACGACTGGGATATCACTTCCAGGTCTGCAACTGCGGCGATGTATGGTGCTGTGGCTCTGCAAGTGGATATTACTGAATTATTCAGAAAAAATGTTCAAGACGCTGGACCCCTTGGAGGTCATAGCGAAGAAGAGAACTAAAACAAACTGAGTGTCGTTATGAACAATGCTGCCCATCCTCTCTCTGACACATCAACACTGAGGACTTTCAGCCAATGAATCATTCAGCAGAAGTGTGTCAAGAAATGCGACTGGGGCTCCTTCATACCAACAGCAATTTGTCTGCATAAGGCCTCACTGAGACTACAACTGGCACATCAAAAGTTTTCTCTCTTTTAAAATTTCTTGCTTTATAGTCATTCTGGTATGTGTTCACCCTAACGTGGTGCAAACATTGTAATTATGTTGTATATTTCGTTTCATGAATGTAAACGAAAAACTATGTTCAATTAACACAGATCTTGATGATTTTAATTTTGCCGACATGTTAAATGGTTCCCACAGACCTGAACACAACGTAAATGTTAATAGTGTATTTCACAGAAACTATCCGTATTGTTAAGTTTGATGTATGACACAATGTGATGACAGAAACCCTATGAACTTCGCAATGATGCGTACTATTTGGTTTGATGTACTGTTTTTCCTTCTCATTTTAATCACTTAATTTCTGAATGGGTCCTTGACCCGACATTACTTTCCGGGCTTTGCCGAAACCTTCCAAAAGTTATTTTACGAAGTCAGTCCTGAAACAACGGAGTCTTCACTTCTGGGTCTGTAACTGGTGGTCTACAACTGTGGTGACGTGTGGTGCTGCGGCTCTGCAAGTGGATGCTACTCGAATAATTGGACATGCCGTGTAGTTGATTTATAAATAAACTTCTGGTGAATTTCTTCTCCATTTATGTAAACTGTTGACCTGTTCAAGCAATTCCACTATATGTTGTCTTTTGTGTCAATAAACCCTGCTGTAAATCCTTCTAGTTTCACTGCCCCTATAAAATGCACACGATACTGAAGTTCCCTTCTTTCTTAAACCCGGATTTATTCCAGAAAGGAAACATGTAGGGAAAACAGCTGAATGGTACACTTGTCAAACACATATTTTAAGAAAACTGCAATATGTTTTATTGTATTGTACTGCTGGAATTGAACCAATTTGTAAATAACAATTGTTATCTCAAATCATCAAAGTATGAATAAAACAAAAAATAATATTTGTAGCCTGAGTTTAAAATTCGGTTACTATTTTACCTTCATAAGTAGTGAATTTTATGGCACTGAGCAGTTTTGTTGTTATGTTTCCAGTTTGAGTGCTGGGCTTGTTAAACTTGTGGAGAGAGTCATTTCAGAATTGAACAGCTTTCCTTTATAAGTAGTCAAATAAATGTATGCTGCCCACATGCTCAAGATTTAGCAGCTTTTAGTTAAATATGCCAAAAAAACATTGACATTTAGGTGAACTGTTCTGTTTCTATGGATTTTTCTGAAAACATTTATTGGATTTTTTATTTCTTAAACTAAACTATGAATACTTATCCACAAAAGGTGACAAAACTTTCATTAAAGGAAAACTCCAACAAAAAAAAAAAAAAAAGATACTTTATTATTTGTTACTAATTACATTTGGTTTGTAGTGATGGCTGACAAAAATTTTAATCTCATGTTTTTGCAAAAAAAGGAGATTACAAAGTCTCTGATAGAATGGTCATCTATGATACTTCTGTTGGACAACAAGAAACAATAAAAAAACATCCATGAAAAAATGGCATGTTACTCAAGTCACATATTCCGCATGTCAAGTCATCTAGTTGTATGCCCACAACGTAAAAGCCCATGCATTCTTTGCTAAAATATTGTTAAATAAACACTCCTAGTAAAATCAGTGTAGTTCATGTGCAGGTTGCTCATTAAAATGGGTTTGAGCTTTTGAGATTGAAGGTCCGACCAATGTTAATGCATACTATATGTTATTTTAAAGGTTAACAATAACATCTTCAAATTTTTTGAATATTTATATTATACTAAAATGAATATAGCCTAGATTTACCTTTTGAAATTCCAAAAATACTACTGTTATTAATAATACTGTTTTTATGCAATCAATTTTTATTAAATAATATTTATATTTAACAAAAATGAATATTTTAACTCTTCAACCAACTATGCCACATAAACTTCAGAACAGGTCATCCACTTGGGTCCTGCCAGTAACCTGGATTGGAGACCCATTAGGAAAAACTTGCTGCTGGAGGAGGTGTTGAAGAAGCCAACAGGGGGTGTTTACATACTATGGTCTCTGTGTGGATTCCAATGCCCCAGTGCAGTGACAGGAGACTGTGCTGTAAAAATGGCACTGTCCTTCAGTGAAAGACATAAAACTGAAGGTCCTGACTCTCTGTGGTCATAAAGGATCCCTGGGTATCCTTTGTAAACAGTAGGGCTATATTAAGATGTCCAGGCTAAATTGCCCACCATGGCCTAGTCATTCTGGCCCCCTAACTGTGCTGTAAAAATGGCACCATCCCTCGGATATGACATAAAATCGAGTTCCTGTCTCTCTGTGATCATAAAAGATCTCTGGGTATCCACCATAAACAGTAGGGTGTATCCTGATGTCAAGGTTAAATTGCCCATCAAGGCCTAGTCATTCTGGTCAACTAATTATGCAGTAAAAATGGCACCGTCCCACAGATGTGACATAAAATCGAGGTCCTGACTCTCTGTGATCATAAAAGATCTCTGGGTATCCGCCATAAACAGTAGAGTGTGTCCTGATGAGCAGGTTAAATTGCCTACCAAGGCCTAGTCATTCTGGTCAACTAATTATGCAGTAAAAACAGCACAATCCTTCGAATGAGATATAAAATCGAGGTCCCGACTCACACTGTGATCATGAAAGATCCCTTCCTCTTTAAAATACACATATGGATGGGGAAAAAAACACTCATTGGAAAACTGTATAAAATACTCATCCTAGTAGTTGACTAAAAATTAGAGGAAAACTTGCGTAAAAATTTAACCACAAAATGTGCATGCACAAGTAAACTGGAAATGCGTTGTATCCGTCATAAACAAGTAGGGTGTATCCTGATGTTCAAGCCTGGTCTTTCTGGCCCCCTTACCATCCCCTGTCTCTAATTGGTTGCTTCTCTTACCTCTTTACCACCTAATGGATAATGTGTGTTGAGTGTACTGGTGCAAAAATGGAGGCCGTCACATCATCCAGGTGGATGGTGCATATTAATAGTGGTTGAAGAGCCTCCACACTGTCTATGTAAAACACATTGTGTAGCGAGAAAAGCCCTACGTAAATGTAAAGAAGTGTTACTATTAAATAAAAATACTGTATCAACAGTTCAGTTGTTTATAGGAGCCTGTATCACTAAGTACAGTTAAAGGTGGCTGGTAGTTCAATTTTAGCAGCCAACCAGGCAGAGATGGAACGTCTGTCTGCTGGTAAGTCCCACGTTTCCAAGTGTCCCTTATTTTAAATGTTTATGATAGAGCCCAACTTTTTCCCAATATTAGACAATGGAAGACACCACCCCAACAAAATGACAACAGAAATACCTACAGTAGTGCATGAACTTCTGTCCAGGCCTTGTACCTTCTGCCTAGAATTGCTTAGACAGCTGCAGACACATTTCCGTGTAATACATTTTTAAGCATTATATGTACCGTAAGTAACGGCATTTTATTAAACTAGTATGCAGGATTTAACAGTAACACGTTTGAAAATTATTTTCATTAAGTAGAAAGGTAATTGATCTGTATACTTAAAAATATATAACCAAAACAAATGAAAATGTTTAATAGAAGGTAAAATCCACATAATTGTATGTTGTACATTGTACTATTAATATATCATCTGCATTTTAAGCATTTCATTATGTGCCCAAATGCCAAATAAACCAGAGATGTTCCATCTTCCTCTTCAAAATGCGCATATGGATGCTATCTATATTTACAAACAATCCTAATCACAGGCACTTACTTACTGCAGTTAATTACAATGCTAGTTAATTTAAAAACCTACACTATCTAAAATAATGTACATCACTCCTACTTATGCAACTGAATTCATTCCATTTTATGTAATTTTTGTTTTCATTTGCATTATCTTTCAACTCACTATATTCCCATGAAACATTTACGTTTCCTGTAACTTTAAATCTCCCAGGAAAGCTGCTTAAAACTTTCCAGCAGTATTTTTAATCAACGTATAGTGTGATACTCCATGTTCGGAGGATTATATTAAATTTTTTCTTTGTTTTCAGTAGTAAGGAAAAACAAAATGTAGTGCAGATGTTGCTTAACATTGTAATAGCACCAATTTGGGAAGTAATTCAACTTTTTATTTAAGATAAGATTTTCCATAATGGTATTGGTGAAGAGCATAATTTTAACAATATTATATAAAGACACACAATAACTGGAATTTCTGTGTTTATAGATGTTGCTTCAGTTTCATTTCAAAATTACTGAACATTTTACTTCACACTCACCTGAGCAGGCCATATGCCGTGGATTCACAAAGTACTCAGACATTTTCACTTTCTACACACTTCATTCTGGTGTAAATTTCATTTCGAATGGATATATTTGACATTTTTGACTATCAATCTGTTTTCAATAACCCAAAATGATAAAATGAAAACATCTCTTCAGAAAGGTTTTGCAAATTGATTACAAATCAAAACTGAAATCCTTCATTCATAGAAGTACTGAGACCCATCATTCATTACTGTGTAGAAGCCCCTTTGGCAACAATCACCGTTTCAAGTCTTCTTAGTAAGTCTCTACAAGCATTACACACCTGCATTTGGGCAGTTTACCCCACTCTTCATGGCAGATCTTCTCAATCGCCATCAGATACGATGGGAAGCATCTGTAAACTACCATCTTCAGGTCTCTCTACAGATGTTCTGTTGAGTTTAAGCATATTCAGAAACTTGTCATGAAGCCACTCCAGCATTGTCCTGAATGAATGCTTCAGGTCAACTGAAAGGTGAACAATCAGCCTGGTGTGATGTCATGTGCACTATGGAGCAGGTTTTCGTCAAGGACCTCTATGTATTTTCCTACATTCATTTTTCCCTTAATTGTCACCAGTCTCCCTCTACCTGCTGCTGAGAAGCATCCCATAGCATGATGCTGCCTCCACCATGCTCCAGCGTAGAGATGGTATTACACTGACGATGAGCAGAACTTGGTCTTCATCAGACATCATTCTTTAAATTCTGCCCAAACTATTTACTTTTTGTCGTATCAAATCAGAAAATCTTCTTCCTCATGCTCAGAGTCCTTTAAATGCTATTTGGCAAACTCTAAACGGGAGTTAGCTAGTGTACCATAAATGCTAGATGGCAGTGCTGCTCAGATGGTCATCCTTCCAAACACTGTCCCATCTTATCAAAAAACTTCTGAAGCTCTGCTATTAAGTTCTTGGTTACCTCTCTAATGTTTACTCAGTTTGGCCGGGATGGGCTACTCTAGAGTCCATTGTAGAACATTAGAAAAATCGAGACGAGAACAGGCCATTCAGCCCAACAAAGCTCGCCAGTCCTATCCACTTATTTCTTCCAAGAAAAACATCAAGTCAAGTTTTGAAAGTCCCTAACGTCTTACTGTCTACCACACTACTTGGACTCTTATTCCAAATGTCTATCATTCTTTGTGTAAAGAAAAATGTCCTAATGTTTGTGTGAAATTTACCCTTAACAAGTTTCCAACTGTGTCCCTGTGTTCTTGATGTACTCATTTTAAAGTCACAGTCTCGATCTACTGTACTGATTCCCTTCATAATTTAAAACACTTCAGTCATGTCTCCTCTTAATCTTCTTTTTCTTAAACTGTAAAGGCTCAGCTCTTTTAGTCTTTCCTCACAATTCATCCCCTGTAGCCGTGGAATCAGCCTAGTCGCTCTTCTCTGGACCTTTTCTAGCGCTGCTATGTCCTTTTTGTAGCCCGGAGACCTAAACTGCACCCAGTACTCCAGATGAGGTCTCACCAGTGTGTTATAAAGCTTGAGCAGAACCTTCTTGGACTTGTGCTGCTCACATCAAGGTGCTATATAACTTGACATTCTGTTAGCCTTCTTAATGGCTTCTGAACAATGATGGGAAGTTGATAGCGTAGAGTCCACTATGACTCCTAAATCCTTCTCATAAGGTGTACTCTGAATTTTCTGACCGCCCATTGTGTATTCAAATCTCACATTTTAACTTTCTATGTGTAATACTTTACATTAACTGACATTAAACTTCATCTGCCCAAGCCTGTATGCTGTCCAAGTTCTTCTGTGATGATTCAACGGATTCCTAATTATCTGCTAATCCAACTATCTTGATATCATCTGCAAGTTTAACCAGCTTGTTACTTATATTCCTATCTAAATCATTTCATTGCTGGTCACCACTCTTAACATCGGCCAGCTCTGATGAGGTACCTCACACCATCACCCTCTGCTTCCTGTGTCTGAACCTATTCTGCATCCATCTAAAAACATCACCCTGAACTGCCACTTCTTTTAGTTTGACGCCCCCCTCTCATGTGGCACCTTATCAAATGCTTTCTGAAAGCCAAGATAAATAATATCATGTGCTCCTCTTTGATCATATCCTTTTGTTGCCTCCTCATAGAATTCCAGCATTTTAATAAATCACGACCACCTTCTTCTGAACCCACACTGACTCTTCCTAATAATTCCTGTCCTTGCCAGATGTTGCTCAATTTTATCCTTGATAATTCCTTCCATTAATTTTCCTGTGATGCATTTGGTTCCAAATTTCTTTTAGTTCACAGTTTCTGAGGCCACTGTGCTTGTGGGAACATTTAAAGCTTTAGAAATGGTTTTATCCTCTTGGCCCGATCTACAGTATGTGTCACCACAATTTGATCACTGAGGTCTGCAGAGAGTTCCTTGAAATTCATGGCTTGGTTTTTCTCCTGACCTACAATATGAATCATGCAACCTTCTATACACAGGTATACATGTGCCTTTCTAAACGATGTCCAATCATTTGAATTTGCCATGTGTGGACTCATCTCCAAGAGAATTTAAAACAAACAGGATGCACCTGACCACAATTTGGAGGGCCACAGCAAACGGTCTGAATATGTATAAAAAAAGAAGGATTTCTATTTATGATTTTTATGAAATTTGCAAATCTTTCTGAAAGCATCTTTTCACTTTGTCACTATGGGTCATTGAGTGTAGATTGAATGAAAACACAATAAAGTGAAGAAAATAAACTCCACTGTAAATGGCTTAATGTAAATGGAGGGGAGCATCATCTGCAAGTAAGGTAAGTCTAATAATTTAATTGTTTCACTGACTAATGATCTGTGTACAGTAGATTTGTTGACTTTTCACATACACATTCATCTTGACAAATTCATTTTTTTAATTGGAAAAATGTGTAGCCATAGGTGGGATTTGTGTTGATTTTGTAGCTTGCTTTTTATACAGATTTTTCTTCTCAGGAAATATAACACTTCTCTGAGAAACAGAGAATGTACGCATAGAAATGCAAAAATATGTTGATAGATGCCAGTGATAAATCAGGACACAGGTGTTCTGAATGGAAAGTTTGAAATAAAGAGATCACAGCTTTCAACTAAGCAAATGACTCCATCAGCAACACCTTATTTCCATGAACACTTGTAAGCTTCACAGTAGGAGTTACTGCAGAAGCCTATTTACTGTAGAAGAATTATATGTGAATATCTGTGTCTACATCATGGTAGAGAGTGCTGACAAACATTTTGCACCCTCAACAAGTAGGAAAGAATTAGCATAGAACTTGTAGTGTGGCCTAGTCAATAAGACTTTTTGCAAAAGTGCCATTATTATTTTTTGGTTAATCTTCCTGATGCCAAACAAATACTATATACAGCTAGACATGACCATGAATAACTGTTGCTTAAAACTGGGTGGAAACAATTAGACAGCTCAGGGAGTGTCACACCTCATGAAGGCAAAAGTCAAAGTAGGGCCGATTGATTTTGTTTTTCTTTTTTTTTTTTAAATTGAATTTATGAAAAGCATGTAACATTCCATAGAATCAAGTCAAACTTAACAAAACTAAATTCAATTCAACCCCTAATCATAAGAAAGAGAGGAAGGCTAACAGTGAGAGTAAAACGTTTGAGAGCAGTAAGGAGAGATAGAAGTCTTTTCCCCCAATTTAAATGCTTATTCTAAAATATTACTGATTAGATCCAGCCAGGTTTATAAAAAGTTTGAACAGATCCTCTAAGTGAGAAATGATTTTTTTTCCAATTTCAAATGGTATATAACATCAGTTACCCACTGATTTAAAGGAGGATGGTTAGGGTTCTTAAAGTTGATCAAGATAAGTCTATGTGCCAATAGTGAAGTAAAGGAAATTACAGTTTGTTTGTCCTTCTCCACTTTAAGCCCATCAGTGAGCCCACCAGACACGGCTGTTAATGGATTAGAACAGAATGTGACACCAAGGCTGTCGGAGAGATATTTAAAAATGTTTGTTCAGAATTATGTTAATTTAACCCCCAAAACACGTGGCCTAGTGAAGCTAGTGCTTGATTGCAACGTTCACAAGTTGGATCTTGCACCTGGAAACATTTTGGACAATTTTAAACAAGATAGAAGTTCTCAATAAAATCTTTTAAGATAAATGATTGAATGCTTTGTGCATATGGAGCCTGAGTGAATTCTTTGCATTGCTGCCTTCCACTCCTTTTCTGAAATGTTGAGTAAGAGATCTTTGAAAGGAAGGGACATTTAAAATGGTTTTATATATTATAGAAATGCTGTCTGGGTCCCCAAGACTGATCAATATTATTGCTTGAATAGAAATAGGTGGGAGGTAAATTGGACAGATTTCGTTTAGCAATGTTTCTAATTTGGAGATAGTTGAAATTGTGTTGATGAGAAGTTAAATTGGAAGTTTAATTGTGTGTAGGATGTAAAGACAGGGCTGGTGATTTTCAACTGCAAAGATCAGAGGGGCTCTCATTAACCTGGTGAACCGTCTACAGTGGAAAAATCTCCAAAAATGATCCCTTTAACATGTAAATGTATGTTACATCTGTTGAGATCTCATTGCATGTTTTAAAAATAAACATAACCTGTTGCTAGGGAAAAATAATTTTGTAACATCTGATTAATGGACGATTAGTAAACGTGAATATGTTTTCACAGATGCTGTGTGTGCTGTTTGTTGTTCAGCATTACAAACGATATTGTAGGAGTCCATGTAAGCCTAAAATAATTTGAAGCTATATTCATGAAAATATGAACTGAAAAATATGCATTGGAAGCAAACTGAGTGTCCCACTCCACCAAAGAGACTGCCGTTAAGAGAGCTGATAACGAAGAGCCACAGGAGATTTCAGTACTCAAATCACCCAAATCAACAAATCTGCTTAATGGCTCCAGTAGATTGAACAGATGAGGCTGAACAACATCCACCTTCTGACTGCACGTCTAAATGAATAACTAAAGACATTTATCATTACTTTTTAATTAAAGATGCAAACATGCCATAATACAAAAGCTGCAACATTTTTACACATTGCATATCCATAGACGGCAATGCTTATCTGAACTCTGTGTGGTGTTTTTATGTCACATGGAGCCAAAATGACAGAAAGATATCTTAGCAGACAGAAGTACTTCTCAAATGTGGAGCCAAATAATTGCGTTGGTCTACGTGTGTGTGTCTGTCTCTTTCTCTCTCTCTCCCCCCTCTGTTTCTGTGCTCATTACAATGTACAGATTATAATAAACTTCAATTACCTTTTGCTATTGAGATCTTGAATGATAACAGGAATTTTACCTTTTTGTTTTCTCACTGCTTTAAGTCTTTTATTCAGTATCTTGTGCTCTCTCCTTGAAACCCCAGCAATTTAAAATGCATGGACTGGAGGACATTGTGTTTTAGAAAGAATTCCTATGGACGAAGCCTTTATTGAAGGATTTCCCTGTTATTCACTACACACATTTTAATGGGTGGTCCTAAAATGTTTGTTTAAGTTTGAGAATTATGTCTGGCCCTGCAAGATGATTTTTTGATAGTCTTTGTTTTAAACATTGTCAATGGGAGATGGGTGATACTGGAAATTTGACTGTGTTGTATGGGACTGGTATACAGTCATTTCCCATAATTTGAGGCAGATTAGGATTAAGATTAAGATAGATGAAGGGGAACCACATATTTATGTCATGCTCTCTGTGGTATGAATATAGTATTCAGACCAATCCATTGGCCATAGAAACTGTCTTAGATTAACATTAAGTTAGATTAGATACACACTCCACATAGACTGGACCAATTTCTAGATAGCTATACAATGTACAGCAGATAGGTGAACAGCTTTACGATGAGTGACAGCAAAAAGGGAACTCCAAAACCAATAAAAGCAATTTACTTTTAGTTCTTTTACACTGAAGAAAAGTAATTATGTAAGGCAAGAACTGACCCAACAAGTAAATAAACACTGAAATAAATTACCATAATATTTCTCTTCCATACCCCCTTCATTTTGCTTACCTGCCTCAATAAGTCTCTGACTTTTCTACTCGTCTTCCAATTATTCTTTACTGTAAAAGTTTGGCAATTTGAATCCACCTCCGATCCACCTGGCCTTCCTCCCCTTCCATTTAATCTCTTGCACGCACAATATATCAACCTTCCTTCTCTCCATCATATCTGCTGACTCTCTCCCCTTACCAGTCATACTGCCAATATTCAAAGTTCCTAATATCAGTTCCACTCTCTTTACCTTCCTCCTCTCTTCCTGCCTCCAGACACGTCTCCCCCATCTTCTTCTCCTTCTTCGGCCAACAGTAACCCAATATCCGCCAGCACCCTGTTGGCTAACAGTACTGGTGGCAGTCGTTGTTAACCTGGGGCTTAACCGATCTGGTATGGAAATCTGTGTTGTTCTCCGTATATATTTATTTGGCAAAATTTTACACCGAGTGCCCTTCCTGACGTAACCCTCCCCATTTATCTGGGCTTGGGACTGGCACAAAGAAACACACTGGTTTGAGCATCCCCTGCAGCTGGGTTAATAAGAGTAATAATAAAAAGTAATAATTCCAAAACTCTTCAGTTTTAATATAAAGCTGTAGTGCAGAGTTTCAGCGTAGTATATGTGTACCAAATTTCAGGCTACAGGTTATTTGACTTTTGACCTTCCTGGGTTGACCTTTGACCTTGGAGGCCAACCATCACTCCGAAACTGGATACTAGAGGTCATATAGCATATGTGTACCCAATTTCAGGTCAATAGGTCAAACGGTTTGAGAGCTACAGGAGATTTAAAATACTGGACAGACAAACGGACAGCCACAGTAGCATTTTATATATATAGAGATCTGGGCATCCATGTGGAGTAATTTAAAATTTGAAAACATATTCACTAATTTCTGTGGATATGTAAAGGCCAAGTGGAATGCATACTTATTACAAAACAGTCCACAACAGCAGTCCGCAGATATGCTTGGCATAAGTCATGAGCAGAGGCCACACACAAAATGGTGACAATATACACAATTTTATTTTGTTGCATATTCATGTTCATACCTGGCACTGTGTCGCTCTGCTAGGAGCGTGAGGGACCCAAAGGGATGCTGTGACATGAGAGGCTTTCAAAAAGTCACACTGCTGCTGATTATACCGCTGATTCAGTATTTAACCATAAAAAGAAAAACAACACTTTTCAATTAACTGGGCACATAAAATAGAAACTAATAGTTTTCAATATAATTAGTTTAGAAAATACAACCATAGTCACATAGATGGAATATATATGTAAATGGTAGACATTATTGTCTGAATGTAAAAATGTCCACATCAGTAGTCTAGGCAGCTTTTTGGAGTGTATTGTGAGAAGTGACACTTTAATCACTTTTATTTTATTTTGTGTGCATCCAGTCACCTGGCACTGCCTTTGCCATAGCCTTCACCATCTCTTGATTTGCTTTTCACAGAGCATGGCACTGACTGTTCCTGCCTTGTTTTGTTTACAGTACGTTATGGAACAGACTTTTTTTTTTTTTTTAAAGTTTAGTTGCAATGGAAAGTGATGCAAAAATATTTGCATCAGTGAATTATCTTCTATTGTTTGTAAAAGCCTCAGCAAGTCTCATTATAATAGTCACATGCTGTCTTTTTCCTGCAATCGAGTGTGATCTTCCTCCACATAAGGAATATTTTTTAGTATATACTGTATTTGTTATTTACTTCAGCGGCTGTCTAAAATTTGTCAGGTTTTCTTGACTGGCACTGAGTGAAAGGCATTAATTAACATTTCATCAAAACAACTTTTCATCGACACATAATGAAGATCTGCACAAAGTGTGCCAAGTGTCTGATATAGCAGCAAAGGTGTCAGTTCAGTATGATAATTCTGGCTGCTTACTCTATTTATCAAGATGTACAAAAACTTTGTGATGACATTTCAAGTGAGTTTATATATATATATATATATATATATATATATATATATATATATATATATATATATAAACAGAACATAGAAATAGAACAAACATTTTTCAGAATGAAATATTATTGTAAGTTCCTCCACTCTGGATTCTGTGTGGTGTGGCGTTTCATAGACTTTGCTGTGGCATCTGAAGTGGACCTTCCAATTCTTTGTCTTTTTTTCTGTGGCATGGGTATAATTAGCAAAAAGTAGAACAATTATAATGTGTTAGATGGTATTATGTATGGAATAAGCACCACAGTGAGATGAATTTACGTTATTTACAATACGTTGGAAAGCGAACAAATAGCACCAGTCAGGTAGAAAGAGTAACCCTGAAATTGTACTGTCAGTAAGAAAGCGAGCAAATAGCATCACAAATACGGAAAGCCAGTGAGAAAGAGTAGCAATGAAACCGTACTGGGAAAAATGGCGGGGAGGGCTGTTTGCAAGGAGCGTCTGTGTTGAACCGTGATGCCATCTAACAGACATTGACGATGGTAACTACAGAGAGAAGTGACATACAACCAGTGGTGCATTTGGGTAAATGGTGGGGGAAGGATGCTGTCTTGTTCTGTTAAGATGTGCCTGCATAAAAGGGACGTTGGGGAATGAAATACAGCACTATCAGTGCGTGTGGGAGTGTGACGTGCAGAAACGCGGGTGTGTCAGCTGGTCACGCGCACTGGGTCATTCATGTTTTACATCCATACAGCAGTTCCTCTTCACTTGATCAAAGCAATTGTCCTTCTCATACTTGGACACTTCCGCCATCTTTTGGCAATTTAAAGAAACGTAGGTAAAGAGCGACACACAGAGACCATAACTGCCACTAGATGGCGCTACGGTGCACATCTGTCGCAACGTTCGGCCATCTTGTCGATGATAAATATTGGGACGTGTGCCAAATGTTGCTTTAGTGAAAAGATGCCCTGCTGTTCACCACAAACATTTTTCCGAACCAAACATACCCCATGACCTTCTCCTGGTCACAAAGGAGCCTCATCCCCAGTTTGGTGGCAATCGGATGCCCAGTGCAGATTTGTATGGCGGACAAACAGACATATATACACACATCGACTCTGCTTTATATATTAGATATATATTAACCTAATAGAAATACATCCATCCATCCATCCATCCTCCTCTGCTTATCCGATGTCGGGTTGTGGGGGCAGCAGCTTGAGCAGAGATGCCCAGACTTCCCTCTCCCCGGCCACTTCTTCCAGCTCCTCCGGGGGAATCCCAAGACGTTCCTAGGCCAGGCGGGAGACATAGTCCCTCCAGCGTGTCTTGGGTCTTCCACAGGGCCTCCTCCTGGTTGAACGTACCCAGAACACCTCACCAGGGAGGTGTCCAGGAGACATTCTGATCAGATGCCCGATACGCCTCATCTGACTCCTCTCGATACTCTGAGCCCCTCCCAGATGACTGAGCTTCTCACCCTATCTTTAAGGGAAAGCCCAGACACCCTGCGGAGGAAACTCATTTCAGCCGCTTGTATTTGCAATCTCGTTCTTTCAGTCACTACCCATAGCTCATGACTATAGGTGAGAATAGGAATGTAGTTCGACTCATAAATTGAAAGCTTTGTCTTACGACTCAGCTCCTTTTTCACCATGACAGACCGATGTAGAGCTTGCATCACTGTGGACGCCGCACCGATCCGCCTGTCGATCTCATGTTCCATTCTTCCCTCACTCGTGAACAAGACGCCGAGATACTTGAACTCCTCCATTTGGGGCAGGATATTGCTCCCAACCCTGAGAGGGCACTCCACCCTTTTCCAGCTGAGGACCATGGTCTCAGATTTGGAGGTGCTAATTCCCATCCCAGCCACTTCACGCTCTCTGAACCGATTCAGAGAGAGCTGAAGATAATGGCCTGATGAAGAAAACAGGATAACATCATCTGCAAAAAGCAGTGACCCAATCCTGAGTCCACCAAACTGGACCCCCTCAACACCCTGGCTGCGCCTAGAAATTCTGTCCATAAAAGTTATGAACAGAATTGGTGACAAAGGGCAGCCCTGGTGGAGTCCAACTCTCACAGGAAAAGGGTTTGACTTACTGCTGGCAATGCGGACCAAGCTCTGACACCGGTTGTTCAGGGACCGAACAGCCCTTATCAGGGGATCAACTGAAATATCCAGAGCGCCAAATATTTTTTCAGATCAGTCCTTTATCATGTGTAATGAAGCAATGTGAGTGATTATACTCAATCTGTGACAAGTATATTGTATATCAGAAAATCTGTCAGTGTGCCACGCATTATCTTTGAAGAAAAAAAATCACATGATTTTAGGCATTCATTGAATGCACCAGTATTTCAATGTAGAGGTTCACAAATTATATGATTTCATTTCCTAAATGGCACCTCAATCACAGCCAATTCCAATGTTTCATCACCGCTTCCATCTTCAGAGCAATGTTTAATGTGTCTCTTATGTATTACAAGCAATGAACATGTTTATTCTCTTATTTGCATCTATTGTCGGGTCGGCTGTGTCTGCTACAGCATTGTGAACAAGTTGCAGTCCAGTGCTGTGCTCTCCATTCACATATTGCTTCATCCACAATCCATCTCATGTGTTCTCCTTTACACTTGCTAGACTGATGCTGATATATATTTTGTATTTCAATTTGTGTGAAAACATTGTAATGCCATTTGAATTGAATTTCTATTTGCTTTTTGTAACTTGGTGGTATAACTATAATACCAACTTATTTTGTAAATCATGAGTAGTGAAACAATGTGATTGATTGTAGTTTTTGGTGATAATTTTCTAACTAGCTGAATACCCATGATAAAAAACAACATATCAAGTATACATCTCAGTATTTGAATTATTCAAAGAGCTGTAATATCACAAATGTAATGGATTCTGTGTGTGGTCAGAGGAAGAGAAAGCCATTTTAAGAAGTGCGTAGTGATTCAAACACATAGAACAGATAGAAGATCAAATACAAACCAAACCATTTAATGTGCTACTTTAGTTATGATGGGATTTGAGAAACTAGTAAGTTAAATGATTTTAAGATGAAATGTACGACCCTAACCCTAACGTCTGTGGGGTCAGGCTGTTATTAGGAGGCGGGCTAGGAGGTTGAAATTGGATTTAATAAGGAATGAACTGCCCCTCACCGTAGGACTAATCTTAAGGTCTGTAGGGGTGGGCAGTCATTGGAAGAGGGGGTCCCTGAGGTTAAGACTCAGAATTATAACCCTAACTCAGAGACTAACCCTAAGAGCGATAACTTGAGCCCTATCCTTGAGAGTAACCCTGGGATTGGTAGTCGTAACCCTAACCTTGAGAGTAACCCTGAGGTTAATAACGTAAAATTGGGCCTGGATAGGAATAAATTAGATCTGGACCCAGGAGTTAAAAACTTGGATTCTAACTCAAATATGAGAATTTTGAACCCTAGCACTGAGACCAATAAGGGCCTTGGAAGTAGGAATGGGGTCTCGGACCCTGGAGTCAATACTGTTCCTAGTCTAGATGGGAATATTTGGTATCTTGCCCCGGAGATCAATGAGTGTAAGGTTGGGGAGAGGAACATCGTGAGCCCCCTGTTGAGCCCCTTTTTGTTGATGGAGGAAGTGGACAGGATTAAGGATGGAGGGTCCCTAGAAAGCCCAGTTAGGGATGAAAGTGGGAGTCCACAAAGAGTTGTTAGTATTTGGTGTCCAGAAGGAGAACTGAGAAAGGTGCAGAGGAAAGGTGGAAAGATAATTTTGATATCTGATGGATGTGAGATTGGGTGGAGAGGATAGGAGTTGGAGATGAGTTGGTAGAGGAAGAGATTGGGAGTAAAAGAATGGTGGAAGGTTGATAAGTTGGAAAGAGAACTGGAATATTTACAAATGGGTCTTGAGCAAATGGTGGGGAGAAGTACTGTGGAGGTGGATTACTGGTGGCAACAGAGGTGCTTACAACAGGAGGAGGAACAGAGAGAGGGGCGGATAATTCCATTAGTGATTACATTTTCTGCAAAGGCACAGGAGGTGGTGGGGGTGCTAAAAAAGAATTTTGAGGAAGCACAATGGGAAGATGAGGATTTAAAACAGTGCAAACTGGTTGCAGTGTATCATAAGAATAGGAATTTGAAGGACCTTTTAGTAAGGGCGTCATACACAATTAGAAAGAAAAACAAGTGTGCATGGCAAATACCGTACAAAAAGAGAAAGATGGTCTGCAACCCAAGTTCAGGTAGAGAGAGGCCCATCTTTCAAGAGATATCTTTGACAACTAAGAATTGCATCTATGCAATCCAGTGTAGAAAATGTGGTCTGTTGTATATAGGTGAAACAAAAAACACTATCCAGGCGAGATTTGTGCAACATTTACGGGTTGATTGAAAATCAGGAAAAACAAACAGTGTTATGCAGACATTTTGCACAACGGGATCATGCTCCAGTGATGTTTCTGTTGGAGCATAAATCGTATTGGAATAAAATGCGACGTTTACAGGTAGAAGGGGCATGGACTGACTTCTTAAAAACTAGGTCCCCAGATGGCCTTAATGAAAAATAAAAGGTGGGGTCATTAAAAATATTCCTGAGGCAGTAAGCTTAGTTAATATCTAATTTAAATAATACTTGGGTCAGTGAAGCAATGTGCGCCAGTATCGCTGGCATCCCCTACCCTAACGCCTAACCCTTAATGACAAAATAAACTATGTGATTAAAAGTGGAAATTTCATGCAGACATTTTCTGCTTTTTTCTCACTGTGTACCTATTTTTATTTCTCTGTACCCTAATAAGCTTTCATATGACTCTCAGATGGTGGGTTACAACTCACCTTTTCACGGCGACTTTGATATCTGACAACTTCTTTTTTATTTTGTGTACTGTGTGACTTTGTCAACTTGAGCTTTCGATTTTCTTTGACACTCTATGTCACTCGATCCACTTCCTTTTGTTGTTTATACCACTGTTTAAACAAACAAATAGTACGTTTTTCTTTGCCTCCACTTGGTATTTGCTGAAATTCTTCTATTTCCCCCGGTGCTTTTGCCATTGCCTTTTCACAGAACATTGAGCTTAAAGGCTATTTATATTGATTTGCATATTCAAAGAGGCGTAATTCTGAAAGGAGACAGGGTGGGTGCCTGCACATGTGTTACTTTTCACGCTGACTGGGATTCATGTAGCGGAAGAATGTGGAAGTTGGCGTTCGCACAGATTTATGCATCTGGATTTTTTTGTGCGTGCGCACATTTCCGCTTCTGTCCATACGCCATGTTATAGAGTGTGAATTCTATGCATGGCATTATGCATGAGGCCCCTGGATACTGAGGTTCAATGGTGCTGGTTACAGCATTAACAAGGGGAATTTCATGTAAAAAAACAGAAAAATATAATCGATTTTCTAAATAGAATTTCAGAGTTTCTACAACAACATGGGCATTTGAACTGCAGTTATTTTGGAAAAGTAAGGGACGGACAGCAGCAGTAATAAATAAATACAAGTCAAATTTAAAAACACGAGCACTTTTAGCATCATCTATGGTGTTTCTGTTGTTAACTGATTGTAGGCTACCTGAGTTCAGTAAAGAGCCTCACGATCAGACGTGTTTTATAAGGAGCTCATATACTACCACCTACTGGCCCAAAACCAAGCCCTTTGGCATTGTACCAGCCCCCTGTTTGGGTGATTTCTTTAAAATGCTTTAAATATGCACAGCCAGAAATGTGAATTGAAATTGATGCTTTCGCGTCAGTTTGGCGAAAGTCAGCAAACTTTTTTTTTTTCCAGCGAGATTATACTGTAGATCTTTCAGTGTATTAGATATGTATTTTTTGGGAGTTTTTTTGCTAATTGATATTGTTATGGTAAGACATATAATTACTTTTAAAATTTAATGGAAAATTAAAATTATGTACATTAGTATCAATTGTAAGAACATTCTGTATATATATATATAGGGTAATTCAAAAATGGGAATTACACCATTGATGAGGCTGCTTTATATGCAGCCACCTGGTTCATGGCAAAAATAAAGAGACTGTAGAGGACCAGGTGGGACCTCTTACTGCGTCTGCAGCTGTAGTCTTTTGTGTGCCACTACTGTACATCTGTGCAGCAATTTTTTAATGGTATCTGGGAGGAAATATCATACTGCAGGGGCTGATGCTAGTTAGAAGGAAGGGTTGCATATTTGTAATGGCCTTTGATTCTTTACTATAATTACAAAATTGAAAGGATAATAGGCAAAGAATGGATAATTACACAAAAAGTATGCACGTTTACTTCAACAAAGGCAAGGTGAGACATCATTATTACAATATTTTTACACCTGTTGGTTGTTTAAAATAACACTGCTATAAGCATTCTGCAGATTTCCCATCCATGTTAATCTGCAGTAGCCACTTTTTTAACTATTTACAAATCCTTGTTTTGGGTACAAGTAGTTCATATATAGGCACTATAATTAGAAAATCATCATGACAATTGTATTTTAAACACACAGAACTTAGTCTGCATGTTTAAATTAATGTTGTTTCCACATACAAATTTTAGCTAAGGGGAAAATGATCTTTCCAATTCATACACCTTCTTTCCTGTTGTGCCTCATTTGGTGTGAATGTGACAGAATATCCTCCTAAAGTCAATACATAAAATCTGGTATGTAAGGCAAGCATGTTTTATTGAACTTTGATTTCCATTATTATTTAAGTGTGCATCGTGGACTTTTGTCAGGTCACAGTGAAATGTAGTCATACTCTACTAAGCTGTAGTAAAAAAAGTGATTTACTGTATGATAAAACAGCTTGAAAATAACTGAAATGGAATTGAACAGAATAATGTGCCTCGACAACACAAGGAGACAGTTTAAATATTGTCATAATCTAACACAAATGGATTGTAATGCTGAATAATTGTTATCTCCCGGCAACAGCAAGAAGAAAATTGGAAAAACTGTATGATGGAACAAGAGAAACAATAATTGTCAAGGAAAAATCTTTTCTTTATCTTCAAAGAAGGCAGTTAAGGAGTCCAGATGAGAATGCAGAACAATTCTTTATTTGTCCAGAGTTACACACAAATGTTTTAGTTCATGGAGTAAGCTGTCATTTAATGTCAATATATTTATATAGCACATTTACAACAACATGGGAATGCTGTGGCCAAAGTGCTTTACAATAATAGAATTAAAGACAAGCATACAATTAACATGAATAACATAAATAGAAATAAAATATATGAACATAAATAAAATAAATAATAAAAAGAAGTAATGTTATATAATCACAATGAGGAAACCATCAGTATTACTGAAGATCATGGAATGTAAGTAAATAGAAATGAGTCTTAAATCTCATTTTGAACAGTTCAATTGTAGACGACTCCTTTATGTGATGAGGTAAAGAGTCCCACAGGCGAGGAGCAGCAGCTGTAAAAGCCCTGTCTGTCCCCCTTGGTTTTACACTTAGTACGAGGGACAACAAGAGACAACTGACCAGAAGATCTAAGCACTCTGGATGGCTGGTGCAAAACACACAATTCAGATAAATAGGCAGGAGCGAACCTACGTAAAGATTTAAAAACTAGCATCAAGATTTTAAAATCAATTCGAAAACTGACAGGCAGCCAGTGTAAAGAAGCTAAAATTGGAGAAACAGAATCAGACTTTCTTGCCCCAACCAGAAAGCGAGCGGCAGCATTCTGGACCAACTGTAACCTGCGTATCAGAGATTTGTTAATCCCAGAATACAGCGAGTTGCAGTAATCAAGGTGAGAAAACATAAAAGCATGAGTAGCTTTCTCAAGATCCCTAGAACATAAAAAAAGGCTTGATCTTACCTAATGGAAAAAGAGAGTTTACTGTCAAAGATAACACCAAGATTGCGGACTTGAGGTTTGGAAAAGACAGAGAAAGAACCGAGAAGTCCAAGATCAATTTGGGCTTTAGCTGATGGACCCACTATAAGCACTTCCATTTTATTTTGATTCAGATCAAGAAAATTATTAGCCATCCAGGATCTTAGTTCAGACAGACAGTTGTGGAGTTGATTCATGTCAGAGTTGCAGACGGGAATATAAACCTGAGTATCATCAGTATAGCAGTGAAAAGAAATGTTAAATTTCCTAAAAATAGCTCCAACAAGGTGAAGGTATATAGAGAAAAAGATAGGACCCAAAATGGAGCCCTGAGGAACACCACATTTAAGAGGAGCAGTAGACGAAAAAGAGGAATTAAAAGTCACTGAAAAGTGTCTACCAGTTAGATATGACCTGAACCAGTTAAGAGCAGCCCCTTTAAGCCCAACAAGATGTTCAAACTATAACAGCAATATCTCATGGTCAATAGTGTTAAAGGCAGCGGACAAGTCAAGGGGGGGAAGGACTTTACTTTCAGGAGGGCAGATTGGTAGATCTCAAATAAATTATTGGAGTTAAGGTGATCAACCAAATGATTATAAATAATTCTGTCTAGAATTTTAGCCAGAAATAGCGGTTGAAAAATTGAGCAAAAATTGGCTAAAACTCCAGGATCTAATTCTGCCTTTTTTAGACAGGGACGTACTGCAGTATGTTTAAAAAATGAGGGCACAAGCCCCACGCTAACAGAACCATTGATAATGGCTATTAAAGATGGGCCCAAAACATCAAAGGCTTCCACTACAAGGCGTGGTGGTACAATATCAAGAGGACTGAGAGTAGGTTTAAGGGTGTCAATAGTTCTTTTTAATTGTGAAAGTGAGACTAGATCAAAGGATTCACAGACAATGCCCTGCTTAACAGTAGGAAGTGCATAGCCAGTTTGAACAATGCCACAGCGTATAGTATCAATTTTGCTGTCAAAGAATGATAGAAACTGCTCACATGAATGAACAGTGCTATTTAATCCCATCACAGAATGAGGGTGAAGGGCCACATTAATTGAATTAAATAAGATCCTAGGATTCTTAGAATGACAAGATACTAAATCAGCAAAGAAATCTTGTTTAGTTTTCTTAACTGCAGCCTGGAAGTTGAATAGAGAAGTCCTAAAAATCTGTTTAGAAACAATCAGTCCATGTTTTTTTCAACGCCGTTCAGTAGTTCGACAGCCCACCACGACAAGTCAGCCATGGAGAGTTTAAAAATGAATAACCTGATGGTACCAAGTAAGTAAAACATGAAGAGTCACCATTTAAAATCCAAGTCTCAGTGTTGATGAAGAAATCCAGATTATTTGAGGTAATAAAGTCTTACAGAATAAAAGTTTTATTAGACACTGATTTCACGTTCAAGAGAGCAGCCTTGATAGAGGTAGAAAAGCTTGCTGCAGGATGAGCATGGGTGAGTGTACAAATATTAGCAGCTATTACTGCCCGAGAGCTCACCGAGGAGGAGGGATGCCGCCTTGAAATGGAGAACTTAAATCCGGTATCCAGCGCCAATGAACCAGGGATGGAGCCCTGCGCAGGAGAAGATGGGTCATAGACGACTCGCAGGCATCTGGAATCCAAGCTCTGGGACTAGACCTGGCATTGTTTAACAGCAATTCCGGCCCTTTTTTCACAACGGTGGTGGGTGCGTTTGCGTCTCTGAGGGCCAATCAACTCACTGATAAAAGGTGAACAGCCGGCGTCCAGGTGAAGAAGTCAGGAGATGAAAAAAACAAAGGTGGAGGTTCACATAATATTCCATCAGGAGATGAAAACTGAGAGGAAAGCAAGCCAGAAAAAAAGTTTAGTAAAGAATCACGGTCGTATGACAGTGGCCGTTGGGATAAACTAAAACATAAATACAAAATTAAAACATAGATTATCGAGAGGATCAGATGGCCAGCCACACCAGTTGGTGCCATTTTAAGATTAATTAAACATTAAAATTAAAACACCTGCTTGACAAGAGTTGACAAAAGTTGAATTTTGTGCTGAGAAGTATGTAGAGAGTGAAAACAGACTGACACTTCAAATGTCGTAAAACCATCAGTTTTACCCCGTTAATGCATATCTGGGGTCTGTATCATTAATATGCATAATTACAGAAAGATTTCTCAAAGATACTATAACAGAAACATACTTTTCTAAAAATAACCCTGAAAGATTCACTGTAATATTATCATTAAGATCAAACACTCCAATGAGGATATTACACATGCCAAAAAATTCCTTATATTAATTGCAATGATCTGTAAAGATGTAAAACTGCTTGATTGTTTATTGGGCTAAGTTGTGGAAGATTTTTAGCTGTGTTCTTAAGAGAATAATAAGAATATTAATACCCATGGTTCATTTAAGCTGAAATTATTTGTATTTTGGGATTTAAAATACATGCATATTACTTCAATGTCATTTTATAAATATGTCTGAAATGTTTTTGTTTAAAAGCATTCAATTATTGTGGGAAGTTACATTCTTACTTTCACTGTACCAAAGTGTCTCATTGTCCGGTGAGTATTCAGGGAGTGGATGCCTCAATAACAGATTGAACTTTTCTCAGAACACAGAGGAAATAAATAAGGAATGGTAGAGCAGGTTCTTTTTTCATTGGAGACTGCATTCCATTAATATGAGAAATGACAACCTTCCAATCGTCTATGACTCTGTTATGGCCAGTAGGATTTTCTGGCCATCTGTGGTGTGCTAGGCTGGTAACATCACTTCAAGAGAAGCTCACCGAATCAACAAACTAATTAAAAGGGCAGGCTCACTTATGGGACACACTCTGGAGGTTATAACAAAGGAGAGAATGAAAACAAAACTTGGCGTCATTATGAACAATGCTGGACATCCTCTCTGTGACACACCAACACTGAGGATGTTCAGAAAATGAATTATTCAACCAAAGTGTTTCAAGAAATGCAACCATGGGTTCTTTATACCAACAGCAATACGTCTGCATAATGTCTCACCAGGACTGGGACAGCCAAGATAGACGTTTTCTTGCTTTATAGTCATTTTGGTGTGTGTTCAGACCATATTGTGTGTGTTTGTTTATTATTCATTTATTTACTTATTAACTTATTGACCTACAGTATTTATGTATTTATTTATTCATTTGAAGAGCTTCTGTAAAAAGCCAAATTTCCTGCTGTGGACAAGTAAAGATCTATCTATCTATCTCAAATCATTATGCTAATTTTTCTATTACCACACATTTTCTTTCAAATCAGGTCATTCCTTAAGGCACTCTGCATCCTCTTCCCACCATCTTTAAAATGTGTCCGTTCTTATTATCTCCAAACTCTAAACTGGTATTATCCCCATATAAAAGTCAGCTTGAGACATCTGTTAGACCTTCACACTTCTTTTGAGTCTGGCAATATGACTGCCATTCTTTTCCCTCACTCACTTGGAAGGCAATTCTTAAAAATATCTTCTTAAGACCCAAATTATCAACATACAGTATTTAAATTTGCACATCACCAGTACCTCACTACTCCTAAACTGTATCTTTTGCATTTGGCTGCTGATCCCTTCTGCTACTTGTGTCCTTTAAATTCTCTTGGCACTGTTTCTCCATATGATGTGGGACTGTCCTCCAGTTTTTGCTTTTTGGATGAATATTTCCAATTACCTATCCAATATTTTCTCAGTTCATCTTTCCCTTTAACCTCATATATTTCTTCTCCTGGGGCCTCATGTATAACGGCGTGCGTAGAACTCGCATTATAACATGGCGTAAGCACAAAAGCTGAAATGTGCTTGCGCACAGAAAAATCCAGATGCAGGAATCTGTGCGTACTCCAACTTCCACGTTCTTCTGCTACATAAATCCCGATCAGCATGAAAACTAACGCTTGTGCACATGCTTTATGTAACGCCCCAAATCCTCCCAGAATTACGCCTCTTTGAATATGCAAATCAATATAAATCGCCCATAAGCGCAGCCTTCTGTGAAAAGACAATGGGAAAAGCACGGGGGAGTTTCAGCGAATACCAAGTGGAGGCAAAGTAAAAACATACTATTTGTTCAAACAAACCGTGGTATAATCAACAAAAGGAAGTTGATCGAGTGACATAGTGTGTTGGAGAAACTTGAATGCTCACGTTCACAAAATCGCACAGTGCCGGAAATAAAAATGAAGTCACATATCAAAGTCGCCGTGAAAAGAAGAGTTGTAGCCCACTGTCTGAGTGTCATATGAAAGCTTATTAGGGTACAGAGAAAAAAAATAGGGACACAGTGGGGAAAAAGCACGAAATGTCAACTTCAATCTCGACATTTCCACTTTAATCATGTAATTTATTTTGTCATTAAAGTAGAACATCATAAACTTCATCTTAAAATCGTTTAATTAACCAGTTTCTCAAATCACATCGTATTTAAAGTAGCACGTTAAATGCTTTGCTTTGTATTTGATCTTCTATGTGCTCTGTGCGTGTGAATCACTACTTGCTTCTTAAACCGGCTCTCTTCCTCCAACTGGACAGAGTCCATGACATTCGTGATATTACAGCTCATTGAATAACTAAAATACTGAGATGTATACGTAATGTCATTTTCATGATGATAGGAGTTAAAGCAAGTTATTAAACATGTGTTTCACTTCGATTAAATCATTTATTGCAGCAGTACTCAGGGGTGGCTCTAGGCTTGTGGTGGCACTGGGCAGAAGAAGAATCGGTGGCTCCTTCGCCCGCCCGTCAGTAAGGTAGCTTATGCACGGTGGATGGCCACGTCCATTGCGGACACTGCATAGCCGCCTCATGCTCATTACACAAGCGTTTAACTTTTGTTGAAATTTGTCACTGTGTTTTTAGCTGTGTTGTTATTTTCTCTTTCTGTTTTATATTCAATATATATTGGCGTAGCCGTCACTGCAGTCCTTGCTTTTCTTTCTCCAAGTAACCGATCGCCATACAATCAGCTCTGTAATAGACGTTAAGCCATCTGTAAGCTTAGTGCCGATTCTTCAAAACGTTTAAGGAACATTGAAATATCTTCGTAGTACATGTTTAATTATTCTATCCTTCACGACACTCCCAGTGAAGAATATAGATTATTTAAATGAAGTTAATTTTATCTGTATAATATAATAAACATATTTTGCTGCATTTCACCTTAAAAATGATATCGTCATCATATGTAAATACACGCTTTATAAAGTGGCTCAGGTTGTGCGATATTATAACTGTAGTGTAAGTTTACAGTGGGGTGATTGTACTTATAAGTACTAACAGTTCTACAAGGTGCAATTGATTGAATGCATTTAAAGTTCTTGGGATGAAACTGTTTCTGAACCGCGAGGTCCGTACAGGAAAGGCTTTAAAGCGTTTTTCCGTGGCTAAGGCAGCGTGTCCTTGAAGCTGTATATCAATAATTCCCTTTCCGATCAGCTGCTGCTGTGATTCACACTCAGATATAGTGATATAAATACTCCGAGTGGTGCAGTGAGAGAAATATGGAAAAAGATGATCCGCTGTGGCAACTCCTAATGGGAGGAGCTGAAAGAAGAAGAAGAAGGAGAAGGAGAAGTGAGAGTAACAACGCTAAAGCAGTTCTGGTATTTGGAATACTATGGCTGTTCCCTGGACCATTATATTGTTACAAGTTAATTACAATCAGATGCATTACACTAATAAACAATATGCGGTTAGTTTCAGTGTATTTATAAAGCCACGTCAGGAAAATAAGGTGTAACCACACAGGAACAGTAGTACTGCTTTGACGCTGGTTGCCGCCAGTCTGCAAAACCGAGCAGAGATCTTGCGTACGACAAGGTATGAGGTACCGTGGAAAAGTGTGTGGCTTTACACCAAGTGTAGGTTTTATACAACGCGATTTGAACGTGGAAATGTTCTTACGCAACATTTCTGTGCGTACACACCGTTTACACATGAGGCCCCTGGACCTCTCTTCTTTTAACTTGACTTCTACCCAGCGAAGGTTATTCTGTCGGGGAGCCATCTCTGGTAAACTCATTTTAGCCTCTTGCTGGAAATCTCCTGACTTGCCCTCTGTAAACTTGTCGAATTCCTCTCCCGTTAATCTAATCTCACTTGAACTTTTGACAGTGCAGATCACTGGATCAGCTGACTCCAGCAGATACAAAAGGCAGGCCGGCATGCATTTGGTTGGGTGACTAAAAGTTTGCACATGTCACTAATCTTACCCGTTTATTTCCCCTTCACTTATTCCCATTTCATATTCTGGGTTTCACAGTGTGTGGCTTGTCTCACTGGACATCTGTAAATTGTAATCCTATGAGGAACCCTTTGACACGGTCATTTTTACTTTCTCCTATATGAAGTATAGGGAAAGTATTGGAATCGTCCAAAAATTCGATTTCAAGAATTTGTTGAATCTTGACGTTTTAGACCTCCCCGAGTACGAAAATACCATTTTGGAATTATGTCTGTGCATGTGTCTGTGTGTGTGTTTATAAACATGATAACTTGAGTAAGCTTTCACAAAACGTAGATTTCTATCATCTTTTGAGCTATTTCCACTAACCTGAAGTGGTGCTTTACCTGAAATGTTTTCCCAGAAATATTAAAAATTTGATAATTTCACATCATATTATGGTAAAGCACCACATTCTAAAGTTTTTGTACCTTTGTATTTTTTCGATAAATGACTGGTTTTCGAGATATTTGCAATTTTCCATTTACCGTTCAAATAGTAATACATACATATTTGAGAATGTTTTAGCTTTATGTAAATTAAATTTCGTGTGCAAGTATTATATTACATACATTACTAAAGTCTCTTGCAACTTTTGACCCACTTCTGTTTACTGAAAGTGGTAATTTACCCGAATTGTTTGCCAATTTTTTATTCATACAGCTGCACAGTCCAATTTATTCAACTTTACTTTTATAATAATTGTTCAGTGTTTTATTAATTTGATTTCATTTGTTGTTGATGGTTCTTTAATACACATAATACAAAAATATAATCATTGTCTTGCAGTTTACTCCTCAAATATCCATCCCCATCTTTGAGTAAACGAGAAAGTCTAGGGGAGACCACTCCTGAATTTTTGTACGTGGCATTGTTGTTCAATCAATCAGTCAATCATCCATCCATTTTCCAACCCGAACATAGGGTCACGGGGGTCTGCTGGAGCCAATCCCAGCCAACACAGGGCACACGGCAGGAACCAATCCTGGGCAGGGTGCCAACCCACCACAGATCAGTCAATCAATCATACATTATTTATATAGCACCTTTCAAACAACTTAGATTCTCAGTGCTTTACGAACAATTAACACAATGTTAGTTTTTAAAAATTAATTGAAAAACTAAATGTATGAATAGTGAAAGTAAAGATAATCTATATATATATAATAGCCAAATACCACTGACCCACACGAACCATGAGGACTTGGGACATGAAATTTGGAATGTAGGTTACCCTTGGCCCAAAGGTGCTCGCTAAGAAACGGTTTTAAATATTTCATGGTCCAAGAGCAAAATTTCTTATAGTTTTTAGACCCGTTTGTACTTTTCATGAGAGAACTACTTCACGGATTTAGATCGGGTTTTTTTCTATAATTTGCTTCAACATTCCATTGACTTTGCGTCTTTCTCATCGAACTAAGTAGTTTGCTTTATTAGTGTTAATCGGAGAGAAACTCATTGGGCTGCGGAGAGGGGGCAGGGCCCTCCTCATTTACGCGTCTGCCTCGGGGTGTAACCTTAACTCCGCTTAGTTAGCGAATGAGAGCACTACTTAAGGGATTTAAATCTCTTTTTTTTTTCTATAAGGATTGGTTCCTGCCTTGTGCCCTGTGTTGACTGGGATTGGCTCCAGCAGACCCCCATGACCCTGTGTTCAGATTCAGCAGGTTAGAAAATGGATGGGTGAATAGATGCTTGAACATTCCAGTTGATTTTGCGATTTCTCTCATTGTGCTAAGAATCATAGTTCGCTTGCAGGAGCGATATATTCGCAGTAATCCGAGACAGAGGCCGCGGGCCGAGGGGGAAGAGTGACGTCAGGAGTGGGGAGCCGGGCAGGGCCCTCCTCACTGTCTTGTTTCACTAATACGCGGGCAAAATGATGGGGGATGGCTAGTAAAATAATAAGGTAAATAATAAGAAGTATTATGAAATAAGATAAATAATAAGGATGAAGTAAGTATCAATACCAAAGCTTATAAAACACTACATGTAGGTAGAATAGAACAATAAATAGATGGGTTTTTAGTTTATGTGTAAACATATCCATGTTTTCAGCTTCTCTCACATACTGAAGAAGGCATCACTAAATGTTTTTGTTCTGCTTCATGGAACAGCTAAGACAGACGAACCAGATGATCTGAGAAGCCTTCATAGTTTATAAACCAAAAGTATTTGGCCAAGTAGTGCTTTATAAATTAATAAAAGAATTTTAAAATCAATACAAAGACTAGCAGGCAACCAGTGTAACGACTTTCAGGTAAGTGTAACGTGTTTTCTCCTTTCAGTCTAAGACTGCAGAACATTGACGTTATCAGATTGAAGTGACTCAAATCTGATTTTTTGCCTTTTTGTGACATAAATCTGATGGTTTAAGAGCTGTGTGGACACAGAAATACAATCTTTTCCAATTAGATAGGAGTCACTTTCATATGTGGTCCTAGATCGGATACGTATTCGATATGTGGCCATGTGACATGAATAAGAATTATTAGATCGGAATTCATGTGTTTTTTTGGCTATATGCATGGGCTGAGTGCAGGCAGCACTGGCACAGCGGAAAACAACAATGGAGGAGAGCTACAGCTGTGACAACAGTCAAGGCCCCACCACTGCTGGCTTCTTCCTTGTACCCACACTTCTCTTGGTGCTGCAGTGATAGCAAATGCTGCGAAAACTGAAGAAATGTTTTTTTTTTTTTTTGCCTTCTTGACCTATTTATGTACAGCTTATGAACTGTTTGCCATCTTACAGAGTAAAATGCGATACATACACTAGTGACAAGCGTGTTTATTTTGGCAGTTTAAATATTACCAGTTGTCTCTCAAATGTGACATTGTTTTGTTGATGGTGACGCAGATGACACTTGCACAAATATATCAATGTACGGTTGAGTGCTGTTTCAAAATACAGATGTATTCACATTACAGTTAAACACAGGTCACTTGTACGAGTGTGAACCTTCAAGGCAGGCAAATCCGAACTGAGCATAAAATCAGAAATGAGCAGTGTGCTTGTAATGTGAACGTAGCTTTAGTCAGCACTTTTGCAGCAGAGTTTTGAATTCAAATTCAATTCTTATTGTTGCCCACCACTGTTGCAATTTCTTTTTGTAGAACTGCTGATTGTTGTTTCTATTCAAAATAAAAATTTAGATAACTGAAAAATTTTCAGTGTATGTTCCAACATAAAATCAGGTTTTGATTGAATTTCGTACCTATGGATAATCGTACCCTGATTTTGTACGTACGTCGGAACGGCTTGACCTTAAGTCTAGAATATCATGATTACAGCCACTGTCTAGCTTCTCATATTGCATTTCTATCATTCATTTGCACAAAAATAAAAGCATACTTTGTCACACGTGTGTGGCTGTGCATCACCATCCTGATTTTCGGTAAGCGGTCCCACTCCGTAACGAGAGGGTCCGCAGTTTCTAACATTCTATATATATAATTCACTAAGGGCACGCAAGACGGATGCAAGACAGAAAGCCACGCCCGCCAACTCATAGACCCCCTAGCCCGCCAACTCTAACAGAACCCCGCCCACCAACTGTAAAACCATGGGATACGTACGACAGAGCCCCGCCCTCCAACTCTAACCCTCCTCCCACTTCCACCCTCGCGCCTGCCAACTCTAAGACCATGGGATACGCTCGACAGAGCCCCGCCCACCAACTCTAACCCTCCTCCCGCGTCATGGGATACGCACGACAGAGCCCCGCCCGCCAACTGTAACCCTCCTTCCGCGTCCACCGTCGCTCTTGAGGCATATGCACTGCCTGCTAATGTGCCCGTACGCAACAACTCACCAAACACAGCCTCAGTCGCTTTTGTCTGTGCTACAATCCACATACACCTCTGAGCCACGTTGACTTTTCATTGTTCTTTTTGGTTACGGCTACTTTTCTATATATATAATCGACCAAGTCGCCCGACCATGGGGTACGCACGACAGAGCCCTGACCGCCCACTCTAACCCTCCTCCCGCATCATGGGGAACGCACGACAGAGCCCTGCCCTCCAACTCTCACCCTCCTCCCGCGTCCACCCTCACTCTCGAGGCATGCGCACTGCTTGCTCATGTGCCCGCCCCCAACACATCACCAAACACATTCTCACTCGCTTTGGTCTGTGCTACAGTCCACATGCAGCTGTGAGCCATGTTGACTGTTCACGTTGATAATTATGCGGTGTATGCTACGCCGCGGGTTGGCTAGTATATTCTATTTCTTTTCCAGCAGCCAGGAGAAGATGCCCAGTTATGGCAATCGACTCTGCCCCATCTGGCCGGAGGAGTGTAAAGGCAAAAACACGCATAGAGGCTGGCATCTCATTCTGGACCCCCAACTCATGAGAGTAGATGATCCAAACCAAATCAGATCTGCTAAAGTTTCCTGGGCATTTTAAGTTCTGTTATTGAGCCATCATGCACTATTTTTGTTTATTTCATCAATTGTTATTAAATGGGGTGACCTGATTGGTGCCCCAGCATTTCTCCAGTCTAGTTGTCGCATGACCACAACTCATTACAAAATCTTATTGTTTCACCTTTGCTGTGTTTCAAGTATTTAGTATTTACTCTATGTCCTCTGGTGCTTGGTGCTACTCCAGCCATGGGAATTAACATGGAGACAAAAAAAGTGCTCTCTTGTGGGCCTACCACCTGCAAGAGAAGCCATAGGGTGCAATGTGATATGGGTGGTAGCCGAAGGCTGTGGGTGAGAGATGTCGGGCAGGGGTGGGCTTGCTTATGCCCCCTGGCTCGAGGCCTGTACGTTGGGGTTCTCCCCATTGGATGAGAGGTTTGTTTCCCTACGACTTTGAGTTGGGGGAAGGACTCTGACTGTTGTTTGCACTTATGTGCTGAACAGCAGTTCAGAATACCCAGCCTTCTTGGAGTTCCTGGAAGAGGCGCTGCAAGGTGCAGCTCCTGGGGGCTCTATCGTCCTTCTGGGAGACTTAAACACTCACATCGGCAACGACAGTGAAACCTGGAGAGGCGTGATTGGGAGGAACGGTCTCCCTGATCTAAACTCGAGTGGTGTTCAGTTGTTGGACTTCTGTACTGGTCATGAATTGTCCATAATGAACACTATGCTTGAGCATAAGGGTGTCCATAAGTGCACTTGGAGCCAGGATGCCCAAGGTCGCAGCTTGATGATTGACTTTATAATCGTGTTATCAGATCTGCAACCTTATTTCTTGGACACTCGGGTGAAGAGAGGGGCTGAGCTGTCAACTGATCACCACCTGATGGTAAGTTGGATCAGATGGTGGGAGAGGCTGCCGGACAGACCAGGCAGACCCAAACGAATAATGAAGGTCTGCTGGGAACGTCAGGTGGAGGAACTGGTCAGAAAAATCTTTAACTGCCACCTCGGGCAGAACTTCAACCTCATTCCGAGGGAGGCGAAGGACATTGAGTCTGAATGGGCCATGTTCCGAGCCTCCATTGTCGAAGCTGCAGAACGGAGCTGTGGCCGCAAGGTTGTTGGTGCCTCTCCTGGCGGCAATCCATGAACCCCGTGGTGGACACCTAAGGTTCGAGAGGCCGTCAAGCTGAAGAAAGAGTCCTATCGGGTCTGGTTGACCAGTGGGACTCCAGTGGCAACTGAGGGGTACTGGCGGGCCAAGCGTGTGGCGGCATAAGCTGTTGCAGAGGCAAAAACTCGGGCATGGGAGGAGTTTAGGGAAGCCATGGAAAATGACTTTCGGTTGGCACCAAGAAGGTTCTGGCAAACCGTCAGCCACCTCAGGAGGGGAAAGCGGTGCTCCACCAACACTGTGTACAGTGGAGATGGGGCCCTGCTGACTTCAACAGTAGACGTTATTGACTGGTGGAAGGAATACTTCGAGGATCTTCTCAATCCCACCAGCATGTTTTCCTTAGATGAAGTAGAGCTGGAGGACTCCGGGGGGGACCCGTCTATAACAGGGGCTGAGGTCGCCGAGGTAGTTAAAAAGCTCAGAGGTGGCGGGGCCCCTGGAGTGGACGAGGTTCACCCTGGGTTCCTCAAGGCTCTGTCCTGGTTGACACGTCTCTTCAACGTCGCATGGACATCGGGGGCAGTGCCTCTGGATTGGAAAACTGGGGTGGTGGTTCCCCTTTTTAAGAAGGGTGACCGGAGGATGTGCTCCAACTATAGGGGGATCACACTCCACAGCCTCCCCGGTAAGGTCTATTCATGGGTGCTGGAGAAGAGAGTTCGGTCGATGGTCGAATCTCGGATTCAAGAGGAACAATGCGGATTCCGTCCCGGCCGTGGAACACTGGACCAGCTCTACACCCTGGCCAGGATCCTGGAGGGGGCATGGGAGTTTGCCCAACCAGTCCACATGTGTTTTGTGGATTTGGAGAAGGCATTCGACAGTGTCCCTCGAAGCATCCTATGGGGTGTGCTCCAAGAGTACGGGGTACAAGGCTCATTGTTACGAGCCATCCAGTCCCTGTACAGGAGGAGCAGGAGTTTGGTCCGCATTGCCGGTAATAAGTCGGACTCATTTCCTGTTGAGGTTGGACTCCGCCAGCGCTGCCCTTTGTCACCGATTGTGTTCATAAGTTATATGGACAGAATTTCTATGCGCAGCCAAGGAGGGGAGGGGGTCTTGTTCGGTGACCTCAGAATCTCGTCTCTGCCATTTGCGGATGACGTTGTTCTGTTGGCTTCATCGGACAGTGACCTCCAGCTGTCACTGGAGCGGTTCGCAGCCTAGTGCGAAGCAGCGGGGATGAGAGTCAGCAACTCTAAATCCGAGGCCATGGTTCTCAGCCAGAATAGGGTGGAATGCTCTCTCCGGGTTGGGAGCACAGTACTGCCTCAAGTGGAGGAGTTCAAGTATCTCGGAGTCTTGTTCACGAGCTAGAGAAGAATGGAGCGGGAAGTTGACAAACGGATCGGTGCGGCATCCGCAGTAATGCGGGCTCTGCAACGGTCCGTTGTGGTGAAAAGAGAGCTGAGCCAAAAGGCGAGGGTGACGATTTATCAGTCGATCTACATTCCTACCCTCACCTATGGCCACAAACTTTGGGTAGTGACTGAAAGAGCAAGATTGTGGATACAAGCGGCCAAAATGAGTTTTCTCCGCAGGGTGGCTGGACTTTCCCTTAGACATAGGGTGAGGAGTTCAGTTATCCGGGAGAGACTCGGAGTAGAGTCGCTGCTCCTCCGCATTGAGAGGAGTCAGTTGAGGTGGTTCGGGCATCTGGTTAGGATGCCCCCTGGATGCCTCCCTGTGGGGGTGTTCCGGGCATGCCCCACTGGGAGAAGGCCACGGGGCAGACCCAGGACACGCTGGAGGGATTATATCTCCCGGCTGGCCCTGGAACACCTCGGGGTCCTCCCAGAGGAGCTGGAGGAGAACGCCGGGGAGAGGGATGTCTGGGCTTCCCTGCTTAGGCTGCTGTCCCTGCGACCCGACCTAGGATAAGCGGTGGATAATGGATGGATGGATGGACAACAAAAGCCTTGGAATCCAAGAATGTAATAGACAGACCACTGACACCCTGAGCTTTATTTCATTTGTTAACTGAAATTTTTGCTGTCTTTTCTTTTATTGTCAACTGGCCAAGTGTTGTGAAGTGAAATTTTGCATTAGTTGATAAATGTTTTGTATGTCTTTATTTGTAACTTAGACAAAGCAATGCAATATTAGTGTTACATTATAGATAATAACAGCAATGGTTTGATGGTTTGTAATTTTACGACAGGGTTGGGGGGAAGTGCTTCAAACAAGTTTGGCTAAATTTCTCTGCTGAAGTCTCTCAGTCAACCCCCACAGGAAAGCCAGGTTGCCTAACTGCCAAGCTTTACCTTAACACATGGTTTGGAGGGCACGTGTGAAGTATGGCTGTTTGGAACTGGCTTGTATCAAAAGCTTTTAAGTACTATAACACCCTATTGGCTGTAGGGGTTGGACAGAAAAACCTATAAATTTGCTTGCTTTACCTCACCCTCTCTCACTTACCAAACTGATAAATGACCATCTCGCACACCATGAACTGAAAAGGACAACACAATGAAGAGCACAGCTCAGCAGCCATATTGAGACAGGGATGCGGCCTGTGCTGAAGAAAGCTGACCACAAATGATGCCTTAACTAGAGACATTTAAAGTAACTAACAAGTCTGAGTGCCGCCTGAAGCTACATATCACCATTAGGTTGTATGGTTGCCAATATTCAAATGTACTCTGCTTATTTTTATTATTTATGAATATTATCAATAATACATTGTTTAAAGTTGTAACTTAACTCCTGCTTGTCTTTTCCTACACCTAATTTCCTGAGGTTATAAATGTAGAAGGGAAGGTGTGGAGGTGTTATATGGTACAATACCTTATAAACAGTGCTAAATCTGTGAGATTTGAGACATTTTGACAAAGGCTACATATTAATAATACAAAAGGGGAAAGTAGAGCAATACATTACTCTACCCAGACAAAACACCATGTCTCAAATATGAAGTTATGAGACTGGTGTTGTCAAATTTTATGTTGATCAGATGGAAAATTCTGCTGTTTCACTGTGTGTCCAACCTAATTTAGGGTTCATATTTTTATGGTTCAATTGTTTTTTGTCATTTTTTATATCTGGAAAACACTTCTGTAAACACTCTGAGCCTGTACTCAGTGAAGCATATTATACACAAATAAACTTAAAGCTAAATTCCATTTACAAAGCTTTGTTTCTAACAGTTTTATTTTTAGCATGATATTAGCATTTCACTGTTTTTATTTTCTCACATGCATGCTGACACAGCCATTCTCCAAACCCATCTGAAATAAGATGTGCAAATGTGTACCTGCTTTTTAGTTATGCATTAGTAATGGAAACACCACTTAATATTAAAATCACATTATAAAACACACAGAATAATGTATTATTGTGCCACCATGTTTTAAAGATAATGATCCTAAAACCAATACAGAATATTTTACAGCAGCTCGGTGGAGTTTACAATAATTTGGGCCAACTAACCCGCCCAAGAAACTACTTTTATTTTATTTTTGGTATTCTGGCAAATCTTATTTTGGAATGGCTCAGTGGATCTTTTATGTCATGTCTGACCTGAAACAAGGAGCTCTTTCTGATGTCTAATCTTGCTTCCCATGCACAAATTAATTTGCATTTGCTTCCAAAAGAGAAAGCACAGTTTGTACTCTCTAATGTGAAATCACTGACACATCTGATGTTCAAAAGCATTTGGAAGTAATTTGCAAAAGAAGTCATCTCTGGTACCTTATGAAGACATTTGCAATATAGGTTTAACAAAAACAAAAGTGACAGAAAGAAAATCATTACAGTGATGTTCTGAGCTTGTGTTAAATGATCTGCCACACTCGAAATACACCACAGAGAGCTCATCTCTGAATAAGTATTTGAAAGTAATTGTCTAATCTACAGATGTAAATTCCAATTTTCAAACAACTGCAGAGAAGTAAGAATTTTCAATTTCTTTTTGTAATCGCTTAGATTTCATGCAATAAAGTTACATATTATATACGTATTATACTTCTACACGTTAGCTTGGGTGTTTCACAGTGGGGTTATATTGCAGCATTGAGCAAACACACTGTGTCTAAATTGCTGTCAGATTATTATGGATATAGCAGAATCTCAAACCCTTACAAGTATAAAGTTGACTAAGTGTTGGGAATATTTTCAGGTTTTAGCAAAAAAATCAGAAGAAAGTATAGTGGCTTGAAAAGGTATGTGGACCTCTGTGGTTTTCTGAATTGACTGCTCATAAAATGTTATCTGATCTTCATCTAAGTCAGACATATAGACAAACACAATGTGCTTAGGCTAATAACACACAATCAATTACTATCTTTCATGTATTAATTTTAGCACACCAAAATATTCCCAGTGTGCTGTAGAAAAAGTAAGTGAACCCTTGAATTTAATAAGTGGCAGCAATAACCTCAAACAAGCAAATTCAAGAGCTGCCAGTCAGTCAGTCATTGTCCAACCTAATGTATCCTATCACAGGGTCACAGGGGGGTCTGCTGGAGCCAATGCCAGCCAGCACAGGCACAAGGCAGGCTCAAATGCTGGGCAGGGCGCCAGCCTACGGCAGGCCACACACACACACCAAGCACAGTTTAGGATCAGCAATGCACCTAACCTGCATGTCTTTGGACTGTGGGAGGAAACCCAATGCAGACACGGGGAGAACATGCAAACTCCACGCAGGGAGGACCCGGGAAGCGAACCCGGGTCTCCTTACTGCAAGGCAACAGTGCTACCACTGTGCCACCATGCCACCCTACTTTCACAACATTCAGAAGCAATTTTGAGCTGCTCTTTTTTAAAGAAACTGCTTGAGCACGGTCATATTCTTAAGATGTCTGGTGTGAAGTGCTCTCTTGAGGTCATTCCATAGCATATCTGTTGGGCTAAGGTCTCAACTGTGACTGGTCACCACAAAAGGCAGATTTTCTATTGCTAAAGCCATTGTTGAGTTGATTTACTCTGATGTTCTACTGCAGCATCCACCTTCTACTGAGCTTCTGCTTGTGAACGGCCATCCTGACATTATCCTGAAGGATACCTTGGTAAACTTTGTCCATTAATGATTTTTTTTGGAGAAGAGTGGCTTCCTCTTTCATGTCTTGTCATAAACACCATGCCTCTTCAATATTTTGTGTTTGTAGACTCATGAACAAAGATGTTCACACATTTCAATGATTCCTGTACCTGTTTGTATACCCATTTATAAGGAGAGGCTGATATTCAGGACTGTGGAAACTATAGAGGGATAAAGCTGATGTCCTACACAAGAAAAGTTTGGGAAAGGGTTATAGAGAGAAGGATTAGGGAAGAGGCCACCATAGGGGAGGGACAGTTTGGTTTTATGCCAGGAAGAGGAACAACGGATGCAGTCTTTGCATTAATAATAATAATAATACATTTTATTTATATAGTGCCTTTCCCATGCTCAAAGTGCTTCACAGAGTCATAGAAAAAAAAACAGTAGGGTATATGTAACATTGGATATAAATGTTTTCCTGAATAGAACAATGAAACAGATAACAAAGCATTAAATAGAATAAAGGACAATAAGCCAGAGTAAAATACTGAATTCAATACTAAAAGAAAAACTTCACCTAATTTATAACCTAATTTGTGATATAACAGACACAAAAATTATCCTAAGCACCAGGGGCCTCATGTATAAACGGTGTGTACGCACAGAAATGCTGCGTAAGAACTTTTCCACATTCAAATCGCGATGTATAAAACCTACACTTGGCGTAAAGCCACCCACTTTTCCACGGTACCTCATGTCTTGTCGTACGCAAGTTCTCTGCTCGGTTTTGCAGACTGGCGGCACCCAGCGTCAAAGCAATGGTACTGTTCTTGTGTGATTACTCATTATTTTCATGACGCGGCTTTATAAATACACAGAAACTAACCGCATATTGTTTATTAGTGTAATGCATCTGATTGTAATTACTTGTAACAATATAATGGTCCAGGGAACAGCCATAGTATTCCAAATACCATAACTGCTTTAGCGTTGTTACTCTCACTTCTTCTTCTTCTTCTTCTTTCAGCTCCTCCCGTTAGGAGTTGCCACAGCGGATCATCTTTTTCAATATTTCTCTCACTGCACCACTCAGAGTATTTATATCACTGTATCTGAGTGTGAATCACAGCAGCAGCTGATCGGAAAGAGAATTATCGGTATACAGCTTGAAGGACACGCTGTCTCAGCCACTGCAAAACGTTTCAAAGCCTTTCCTGTACGGACCTCGCGGTTCAGAAACAGTTTAATCCCAAGAACTTTAAATGCACTCAATCAATTGCTCCTTGTAGAACGGTTTGTACTTATAAATACAATCACCTCACTGTAAACTTGCACTACAGTTATAATATCTCACAACCTGAGCCACTTTATAAAGCGCGTATTTACATATGATGACGATATCATTTTTAAGGTGAAATGCAGCAAAATATGTTTGTTAAATTATACACATAAAACTTTAACTTCATTTAAATAATCTATATTCTTTACTGGGAGTGTCGTGAAGGGTAGAATAATTAAACACGTACTACGAAGATATTTCAATGTTCTTTAAACATTTTGAAGAATCGGCGCTAAGCTTACAGATGGCTTAACGTCTATTACAGAGCTGATTGTATGACGATCGGTTACTTGGGGAAAGAAAAGCACTGACTGCAGTGATGGCTACGCCAATATATATTGAATATAACACAGAAAGAGAAAATAACAACACAGCTAAAAACGCAGCGACAAATTTCAACAAAAGATAAATGCTTGTCATGAGCACGAGGCTCATGAAACACATGTTTAATAATGTGCTTTAGCTCCTATCATCATGAAAATGATATCACGCATACATCTCAGTATTTTAGTTATTCAGAGAGCTGTAATATCACAAATGTAATGGACTCTGTGTCCAGATGGAGGAAGAGAGCCAGTTTAAGAAGCAAGTAGTGATTCACACACATAAATCACATACGAGTAGAAGATCAAATACAAAACAAAGCATTTAACGTGCTACTTTAATTACGATGTAATTTGAGAAACTGGTTAATTAAACGATTTTAAGATGAAGTTTATGATGTTCTACTAAATGAGAAAAATAAACTATGTGATTAAAGTGGAAATGTCGAGATTGAAGTTGACATTTCGTGCTTTTTCCCCACTGTGTGCCTTTTTTCTCTCTGTACCCTAATAAACTTTCATATGACACTCAGACAGTGGGCTTACAACTCGGCTTTTCACGGCGACTTTGATATGTGACTTCTTTTTATTTCCGGCACTGTGCGATTTTGTGAACGTGAGCTTTCAAGTTTCTCCAACACGCTATGTCACTCGATCAACTTCCTTTTGTTGATTATATCACGGTTTATTTGAACAAATAGTATATTTTTCCTTTGCCTCCACTTGGTATTCGCTGAAATTCTTATATTTTCCCCGTGCTTTTCCCATTGTCTTTTCACAGAAGGCTGCGCTTAAGGGCGATTTATATTGATTTGCATATTCAAAGAGGCGTAATTCTGGGAGGAGTTGGGGGCGTTACATAAAGCGCGTGCACGAGCGTTAGTTTTCACGCTGATCAGGATTTATGTAGCGGAAGAACGTGGAAGTTGGAGTACGCACAGATTCCTGCATCTGGATTTTTCTGTGCATAAGCACATTTCGGCTTTTGTGCTTACGCCGTGTTATAGTGCGAGTTCTACGCACGGCGTTATATATGAGGCCCCAGGAGAGGCAAACTGAAAGAAAAGACAGAATGTTAAGTTAAGTTAAAAGCCTTCCTAAATAGATGAGTTTGAAGTTGTTTTTTAATGGAGTCAGCTGATCTAATTAATTTTGGGATGTCATTCGAAAGTCTGGGTGCTATGGAGCTGAAGGCACTGCTTTCCCCCATAGAGTGCAGGTTAGTGTGGAGCACAACAAGATGACCAGAATCAGAGGACCATAGTAGACAGACAGGCACATAGTGATGGAGAAGGTCACTGATGTAGTGTGGCGATTTAAGGCCATTTAAAGCTTTGTAGGTTATTAAAAGAATTTGATATTCAATCCTGTAAGACACAGGGAGCCAGTGAAGGCGAGGCAGGATGGGTGTGATGTGCTCACTGTTGCTGGATCGAGTAAGGACTTTTGCAGAAGAGTTTTGAATCAACTGGAGCTGTGATATAAGATTAGAACGGGCACCTGCCAGCAGCAAGTTACAGTAATCGATGCGGGATGTGATAAAAGCAGGGACAAGTTTCTCAGCATTAGAAAAGGACAGGAATGAGCGAACACGGGATATGTTATGGAGGTGAAAGTAAGAAAGTTTCTTAATGTGGTTTATGTTGGTGGAATAAGAAAGGGAGGAATCAAAAATGACACCAAGATTCCTTTTATCAGAAGAAGGTCTGATGAGATCACCATCAAGAGTGACTGAAAAGGAACTCATTTTCTTAAGTAGCACTTTAGTGGCGATTTGCAGGAGTTCAATTTTGTTGCAATTTAATTTTAAAGAGTTCTGTTCCATCCAGGTTTTAATTTCACTGAGACAAATTGTGAGCTGAAAAAACTCTGATGAAGTTGCACTTTTGACACTGAAATTAAATTGAGTATTGTCTGCATAAAAATGATAGCCCAGTCCAAAGCTACAAATAATATGGTCAAGGGGAAGCATATAAATATAGAAGAGAAGTGGGCCAAGGACAGAGCCCAGAGAAACTCCTTGAAACAGAATTAACAGAATTATTATGCTTGTTTGTCCAGAGTCTGCTACCATAAGCAAATCATTGGTTATCCATAGAAGAGCAGTTTCACAGCTGTGCTGCACCCTGAAACCAGACTGAAAGGGTTCCATCAAATTATTAGAGGTTAAGTAATTGATGAGCTAGGAAGCTACAACATGCTCAAGAACTTTTGACAGAGAAGGTAAGTGGGAAATAGGCCGAAAACTGTTAAGAACGTCACCATCAAGAACAGACTTTTTTAACATGGGGGTTACAGAAGCGATTTTAAAAGTGGCTGGCACAAACCCAGTGTCGAGGGATGAAATGATTATTGTCGTAACAGTCGGGATTATGGCATGAAGGCAGGATTTAAGAAGTTTGGTGGGGATGGGGTCCAGTACACAAGTAGTTGGCCTCATCTTACAAAGCAGGTCATTAACAAATGCCGATGTGAGTGGTGAAAATTTAGAAAAGGAGCTAGATGGAGTGGGAAGACAGGGAAGGATATAAATGGGTGATGGATTTATTTTAGTTTAATTATTTAGATCTTTTATTTTATTGCAGAAAAAGGAGACATTTTTCACAGACTTCAGTAGAGGAGGTAACTGAGACAGATGTGGGTTGAAGTAATTTAGTAATTTAGTGCATCCCTGTAACCTCTTTGGTGGTCAGAGAAAGCCTGGATGTGCATGGTGAGGCCAGTCTTGCGTGACATTCTCTCAAGGCATCGGCCAGTTGCTTTCATAAATCGTAGCTCTGAATTATACCATGGAGCTGAGCGCTTAAAGGAAACCTCCTTATGTTTTAAAGGAGCTGTTTTTTTTTGCGTGCTGAATGAAGGGCTGAGTTATAGTGGTCAACAAGACTATCTAGTGTTGATGGAATAGGTGAAGACAGAAAAGATCAGAAATGGATCCAGCAAGAACAGAGGGACAGATATTTTTAACGTTTCGGAAAGAAGACAGCTGATAGAGAAGCATCAAGAAAAACATAAAGGACTGCATATGGAGTTTCCTGATTTGGAGAAGGCTTATGATAGAGTACCACGTCAAGAGGTCTGGATGTGCATGAGAGAGAAAGGAGGACCATAGAAGGATGGGAGGATTGTCCAGGATATTTATGAGGGAGTAAAGAATCATGTTAAAAACATTGTTAGGGTAACAGACAAGCTCCCAGTTAGAGTAAATCTTTACCAGGGGTCTTCTTGATGTCCATACCTCTTTGATCTGGTTATGGATTTGTTGTGTTTTTTGCTGACGATATTGTGTTGTGTAGCACTAGAAAAGAGGAAGTGGAGAGGAAGTTAGAAGAATGGAGAATGGCTTTGGAAGATAGAGGTTTGAAGATAAATAGGAAGAATAATAATAAATAATAGATTTTATTTATATCGCGCTTTATATTTAACAATCTCAAAGTGCTACAAAAGAAGAATAAAATTTACAAACAAAAAAATCTATAGAAATAATTTAACAGAAAGCCTTTCTAAAAAGATACGTTCGATCGACTGTGGGGCTCTCAAGTAGTCGGGGAGGGAATTCCACAGCCTCGGCGCCACCGAAGAAAAGGCTCTATCACCCATACTGCTAAGTTTGGTTCTGGGAACTTGAAGAGTGTTGGTATGCACAGAGCGGAGGGTGCGTGAGGAAGTATGAGGGATAAGGAGTTCCTGTAAATACAGGGGAGCAGATCCATAAATGCACTGATAGGTAAGGAGGGAAACCTTGTACTCAATTCTAAGTGGTACAGGGAGCCAGTGAAGGGTTTTCAAGATAGAAGTGATGTGGTCATGCTTTCGCACCCTCATCAGGATCCTGGCAGCGCTGTTCTGAATGTACTGGAGTCTCTGGATACTCTTGCCAGGAATCCCAATGAGGAGCGCATTACAGTAATCCAGCCTGGACGAGACAAAGGCATGGACAAGCCTCTCTGCATCTGCCAGGGTAATTGTTGGACGGAGTTTAGCAATGTTCCTGAGATGGTGAAAAGATGACTTAACACCCAAGTTTGTAAAAAATGTAGAAAGAGGTATCTTTTTTCCAGAGAAGGTGATACTGGTGATGGCAGTGGAACGAAGCTGGTGTGGTGTGCCAACTAAAATGGCTTCTTTTTTAGATCTGTTTAGCTGAAGGAAGTTGAGCCTCATCCATGCCTCTATTTCCTCCAAACAGTCAGTGCAGATGTTGGCAGAGGAGCAGTAGAGGAGGTGGGAGTAGTCCTAAGATAAAGCTGAGTGTCATCGGCATAACAATGAAAAGAAAAACCATGTCTGCTAATGACACTTCCAAGGGGGAGCATATAAATGTTGAAAAGGATGGGGCCCAACACAGAGCCCTGATTTTGCGCTGCCAAGTGCGACATACTCAGTTCTACCGGTCAAATAAGATGTAAACCAATTTTGAACAGTTCCTGAAAGTCCAAGGGTGTATTGCAGACGGTGAAGAAGAATATCATGATCAATTGTATCAAAAGCAGCTGTCAGGTCAAGGAGAATGAGTAAAGAAGGAGAACCAGTATCTGCTGACATCAGAAGGTCATTTGTGACCCTGACCAGGGCTGTTTCGGTGCTATGGCCAGGGCGAAAACCAGACTGAAACTTTTCAAACAGATTATTCAGTTTGAGATGATCACGAAGTTGTACTGCAACTATTTTTTCCAGAACTTTAGAAAGAAATGGAAGATTAGAGATGGGTCTATAGTTAGACAGAACTTCAGGATCCAGGGTGGGTTTTTTTAGTAGTGGTCTGATGACAGCAGTTTTTAGTGCTGATGGAATATGGCCAATCAAAAGGGATTGGTTTATAATCCTGGTGATAAGTGTAGAAATAGCAGAAATGTTGGCCTTCAGCATGGCTGAGGGAAAAGAGTCCAGGGAACTGGTAGACGGTTTCATTTTCCTGATGACGACCTCCACCTCTTCCCGTGTGGCAACAGAGAAGGAGCAAAGGGGCTGGACAGTCTCAGGCAGCGGGTTGACAGTTGAGGATAACAGAAAATCCATGGTAGAGAGGTTTAAGCGAATGTTATAAACCTTTTGTCTGAAAAAATTGATATGCAGATTACACCTCTCATCAGTGGCCTCGGAATGAGCACATGAAGGAGGTTTAAGAAGATGATTTATAGTAGAAAAAAGTTTTTTTGGATCCCTGGAGCTATTTGTAATGATGGTAGAATAGAATCTGGACCGTGCAACCTTCAAAGCTTCCGCATACGCCCTTCTATGTTCCCTATAGGCCTGTTTGTGAACAGTCAACCCAGAAGCCTTGAGCCGTCGCTCAAAGACACGCCCAGCCGCCTTCATTTTTCGCAGCTCACAGGTGTACCATGGTGCTGAGCACGAAAATGAGATGGACCTAGACGTTAAAGGGGTATGAAAGTCAAGGAGACTGCTCAGAGACTGGTTGTAGAGATCAACGAGGTCATCAACAGAGCTGGAACTGGTAAGATCAGTGGAAAGAAGTTTAAGGTCCAGGGCCAAGGCATCCACATTGATGTTCTTCAAATTTCTAAAATGAATCTGCCGTTTTGGTTTGGTACGAGGGGAGAAAAAGGGTAGCTCCATTGATACTACTTTGTGGTCTGAAATACCAAGATCATAAACCTGTAACTTACTAATTAAAGCAAAGTTTGAAATAACCAAGTCAAGTGTATGACCCCTAGAGTGTGTGGGGACATCAACATATTGTTGTAAGTTGAGGGAATCTAACAACTCAAGAAAATCAACAGTGAGATAACCTTTAGGATTATCAATATGAATATTTATATCTCCCAGGATTATGATGTTGGCAGAGGTGGCACACAATGTTGTGAAAAGATCAGTCATTTCCGGAATAAAAGCAGAGTTAGGTTTTGGAGGTCGATAGATAAGAAGAACAGTCATGGAAAAAGGGGGCTTGCATTTAAATGCAAGACACTCGCAGGAAGATGTTACAGGTAACGAAATAGGGGACACCCCCATTACCTGACGATAGATGATGGCTAAACCACCACCACGCCCAGTGCTGCGAGCTGCTTCCAAATAACTGTAGCCAGATGGACATGCTTCATTTAAGGCAGAGTAAGCCTCTGACTGGTGCCAGGTTTCTGTTAGACACATGAAGTCAAGTCCCTTCTCCCTGATGTGTTCTTCAATCAGTGAGGATTTATTGCTGATGGATTGAGTATTAAACAATTCAAATTTGACCAGCGATTTTGGAGTAAATCTCAGTACAGGCCTCAAAACATTAAAATCCACTCCACGCAGCATGGAATCTGCTCCACAAAATAAATCCAGCCGGGGATGTAAGGATCTCGCGGTATTTCTCACAGTGGCTCGGTTGTTTCCCACGCAAGAGTGAAGAGATCTCGCGATACTTCTAATGTTTATAGTATTTGAAACAACGGTGCTCTGATGATGCATCACACATGCGACAGGTGACCAAAAGGAAGGAATGTTAGTAGCAGAGCACTTTTGCTGTTTATTGAAAATGAACTTCCGACCAGAGCCTCTATGAATGTAACGAGGACGGCGAAGAAGTCCAAGTTCTTTAATGATGTGGATGTTAATTCCAGGAGTGGTTACAGGATTTAGTCGGCGAAGTTGTAAACTGGAATAGCTGAGCACCATTCCAACTGAAGAGGGAGAAAAATATACCATCTAGATAATGCCGCAAAATCCACAACAAACGGTAAAGCAGAATTTCCCGACGGCAGGTGAGTAGACACAAAATCTTGATAAAAATCCGTAGAATCCACGGCAAACAATAAAAACAGAAAGTCCAGACAACAGGTGAATAGACAACAAAAATTTGATAAAAAATGCGTAAAATCCACGACAAACAATACTACAAACTCAGACTCAGAGGGAGAAGCGGCGAACAATCAACGCCAGCGTCCTCTCCCGTCCTATTGTAACTGTACGTACTGCACCTGTACGTATTATCAAATAGAAGACAAAATATAAGAAGTTTAATGATTATCAGGATTCAGAAGTTACAAAAGAATGGATCATTTTAAATATCTACGATAAGTGGTAGCACAAGATTGAAAAACTAGATGTAGAGGTAACCCATAGAGTGCAGTGTGGGTGGAACAATTGATCAAACTGTTTTAAGACAGCGGTAAGACCAGCAATGTAGTTGAGACATGAGCAGTAAAGGAAGCACAGGAGAAGTTAGATGTGGCAGAAATGAGAATATGGATATGGATGTGTGGAGTTACAAAAAATGACAGAATAAGAAATGTGACACTCAGCGGTACAACAAAAGTGGGAGAGACATCTAAGTAAGTGCAGGAAAGAAGGTTGAAGTGGTAAGGACATGTAATCAGGAGAGACAATGAAGATGTGGGCCAATGAGTGATGAGAATAGAAGTAGAAGGGAAGAGGAAGTGAGGGAGGCCAAAGAGGAGATGAATGGATAAAGTAAAGTAAAGGACCTGACTGGTGAGAAGAGGCACACACACCCCACATAGAAGTGAGAGAAGATGAAGAGGAAGAACAAGAAGTGACTGTAATCCAATCAGGATACTGTAGGTTCCACCTTTCTTTTTAAACCAGCTACACTCATTCCATCTGGAAATTCTATGGGGAAGTCTAAGGGTACACTTGGGTCACTCCTGAGGAAAGTCTCCAAAATGATTGAAAATATCTGAAACTGTCTCTGAAACCAGATAGCTGATGAACTTCTCCCTTTTTTGGGAGCTGAAAGCTGAGAACCTCTTTACTTTGTGGCTAAGCTAAGATTTAGTCTGCCAAACCAATCACTGAGCTGAGTCTGAAGACTGAGAAGCAGATAGTACATCAAAAAGGGAGCTTTAGAATCTAAACTCTTGTGCCAGAAAGAGTAATGTTGTTCTTGGCCTAAACACCCATAGGAGAGTCTCAGCAGTGATAATGTCAGAGTGGCCCCGCCTCTTGTGGCAACACCCACTAAACACGAGGTACCCAGCAGAAAATCAGAATATACATAGGAAAATTATAATTATAAATAAAGTAATCAAGGAAAGCAAACTGACAACTTTACACAGCAAACTTAAAGTAGGGTGTAGTTATATTTTATTAGTTTGATTTGAATCTATAAATTAAACTCTTACGAGTGACAGAGTGTATATGTGAATTGGTGTAAAGCTCTGATCATTCATCCAAAACTAACTGGCAGAATAATTTAAGTTTTTCTCAATCATTTTGGGATAATCCAACCATCCATTATCCAACCCGCTATATCCTAACTACAGGGTCACGGGGGTCTGCTGGAGCCAATCCCAGGCAACACAGGGCGCAAGGCAGGAAACAAACCCTGGGCAGGGTGCCAGCCCACCGCAGGGCACACACACACACCCACTAGGGACAATTTAGAATCGCCAATGCACCTAACCTGCATGTCTTTGGACTGTGGGAGGAAACTAGAGTACATTTTGGGATAGGTTCAAAAAGTGAATGAATAAATATACAGATGATATCATGTTTGTAAGCATACCATGATACATTGCTCGGTTCTTTGCCATTAAATAATCTCCATGTTTCTGAATTAGCCCATGGTTTCCAATGTACCGGAAATGCTGTATTTTTTGACATTGCTATAGTGAATTTGTCTTGATCTAAGTGCAGAGAAAGAGCATTACAATTGCATTGATGAGAAACAAAACTTGGTTGTCAAAAATGTCTGAGCAGTTTGACTCAACACAATCTTTCGTTGTAAGAAAAATAAATGCAACATTTTAAAATATAAAGAAAATACAGCCCCCTAGTTGTGCAGGTCCTGGAAGCTGTCAGTCTCTGAGAAGCATGTTGAACGCCAAATTAATCTAATACTCACATAGAAATGACTGCTCACACAATGGCCTTAGCCAAGTCTTTTAAAGACTGTTGAGTCCCCCAATAGGTGGGCCCTTAGAATATAATGTCAAAGCCATACTTCTTTTTTAACATGGCGTTCTAAATGAAAGTCTTTTTGCTTTCCTATTTTATAATCATCAATAGTGAGTAAAAAGCTCTTGCTGATGTAACACAAAAAAAAACTCTACAATTGGTTATATGATCAGCAATTTTTGCCAATGATGAGATTGGATATTTTAAAAAAATTGATACGGTTTTCATTGTATTTTATTGAAGTGTTGGTGGATTACTTTATGAATATTAGCAAAAATACAAAAGTCTATTTGGTTTGCTCATGAACTTTTTCATTCCATCTTTTGAATAAAATAACAGATTAAAAAATTACACACTTTATGCATGCATTTAAATTTAAGTTAAAAAGTAAATGTTCTAAACATATTAAAATAAACCATTTATTTGTATTATTTAACATACGCTCTATCATTATGTTACTTTATTGTTATCTGAGAGCACATTAAAAACCGAAGATGCCAGCCTGCTAAAGATTCTAAGGATTAATAAAATTGGAAAGAGGATCTTTAAGTAACAGAACCCAAGAGCTGCCTACTAATATATGAGATGTCCCTTCAGTCTCAGCTTTTAAATCCAGGCTGACGACTCACTGCTTTAATCTGGTATACCCCGACTGGAGCTGCTGATTGACTGTGTGTACTGCATCTTGGTTTGTTAGAACCACTAAGAAATTATTGAAAACTCTGAGATGGATAAATAAAAAGCTAAAAAGGAAGTAACAAAGGAAAAATCAGCTGTACATAGCATAGAAGACTAATAACTCCAGGGTGTGTGAGAGCATAAGAACAACAGTTAAAAAAGATTCAGGGAATCTAAAAGGCAGTTGGAGAGAAATATTGCAGAAAAGATAAAGGATGATCCAAAGAGATTTTAGTAGTAAAAGAATAATCAAGGAGGAAGTGAAGATTGGTAAAAGTCACCTAAAATATATAGACAGTGAAACAGCAAATGGTTTGAACTTGAACTTTATTAAAGTTTCTACGTGTGAAGAAGGTGATAAACTATGACTATTAAAGAGGTATTTAGTGGTTTCGAATTATAGTGGGAAAAAATACTGCTTGGATTAACTAGGCTGAAATAGAACTAATATAGATGTGGGAAAATTTGTTGGTACCGTTACATCTCATTGAAAAAGTGCTTTATGCTTTCTGAAAAGTGATTGAATGAAAAGCGATTGTCCCATGTATACCTGCATGCCTTTGACATGTCACTGAGTAAAAGAAGGCAAATGTGACAAGGGGTCAAGTATTGCTTATTCTACAAAGATCTTCCAAAGTGACCTGGACACATTTGGTGGTGACCCTAGAAAAGATAATAAACAATTAGACTTGAGTGATTTCTGAAATTTGAAGTTTCCTTTTTAGTATCACACATATCTCCAATCATGCAGTTATTTAAATTTAAATTCATTCATTGTTTGGTATCATTGTGTGTCCTACATTAAAGATGGACCAGAGAGAGCAAAGGAGAGTGTTGTCTGAAGGGATCAGGTATAACATTATAGACAAGCATGTTAAAGGCAACAGCTAGAAGACCTTTGACACCTGCTTCAAATATTATTAAGGTCTATGGGACTGTAGCTAACCATCCTGAACATGACCCCTGGGTGGGCAGAAGAATAGTGAGAATGACAGGCAAAAAGCCAAAGATAACTTCCTAACAGATACAAGCTGAACTCCAAGGTCAAGGTCCATCAGTGTCTGATCACACCATCAGAGTGACAGTGGACTCAATGGAAGAAGATGCAGGAGGACTCCAATGTTTAAAGAACAACATAAAAAAGCCAGACTGAAAATTGGTAAAATGCATACTGACAACCCACAAAGCTTCTGGGAGAATGTCCTTTGGACAGATGAGACAACACTGGAGTCACATTAAGCTCTATGTTCACAGATGAAAAAATAAAAGCTTTCAAAGAAGAGAGCACTATACCTACTGTGAAACATGGAGGAGGCTCGCTCATTTTTTAGAGCTGCTTTGCTGCATTTTCTCTTTGCACTTTTTTTCACTGCCACCTTCACTCTTCTCCTAGCAAGCTTCGTCCACCTCCTCCCGACCTCTGACTCCTCGAATAGAGTGAGGCTGCCCCTTTTGTAGGGAACCCGGAAGTGCTCCAGATGCTTGCAGATCCTCTTCCAGCAGCACTTCTGGGTGTGGCGGAAGTGCTGCAAGCCAGGGCTCTGAAATTGTCCAGGCGCCCAGGGTTGCTCTTGTAAGCTCCAAATTCATGGCCCCACTGTGAGCTGAGGGGTTGCTCTCTCGTGTTCCAGGGGAGGAGAGTACTGACAGAGGCCCCTGTGTCTGCCATACTGTGTAGGGAACAATGAAATCTCAAGACTATCAAGACATTTTGGAGCGCAGTGTCAGAAAGCTAAGTCGCAGATTGTGGATCCCCAACAGGATGATGAGCCAAAACACACAGCTAAAAGCACCCAAGAATAGCTGAGAACAAAATAATGGACTATTATAAAGTGACCTTCTTGCAATTTCCATCCATCCATTATCCAACCCGCTCTATCCTAACTACAGGGTCACAGGGGTCTGCTGGAGCCAATCCCAGCCAACATAGGACACAAGGCAGGAAACAAACCCCGGGTAGGGGGCGAGCCCACCACAAGGCGCGCACACACTTACCCACACACCAAGTACACACTACGGACAATTTAGGATCGCCAATCCACCTAATCTGCATGTCTTTGGACTGTGGGAGGAAACCGAAGCACCGGGAGGAAACCCATGCAGATAAGGGGAGAACATGTAAACTCCACGCAGGGAGGACTCGGGAAGCGTTCCCGGGTCTCCTAACTGTGAGGCAGCAGCACTACCCACTGCACCACCCGCCGCCCATCTTGTCATTTATTTCAATTTATTTTATTTATGTTCATTGTATGTTTTAATGTAAAGCACTTTGGCTACAGCATTACTGATGTAGTTTTAAATGTGCTTTTTAAATAAATTGACATTGACATTGACCAAAAACAGAAAGTCCAGTGGAGAGAGACCAGGCTGATTCCAAGACAAAGGAGAATGAGCTATTAAGAAAAATGGAAGGTGTTGAACCTTTTTAGTTTAAGCAAACAAAGGAAATGAAGATTAAGAGTTGACATAATCTAAGTGTTTAAAAGTAGGAAGGGGAGTTGTACAGTGGAGCCCAGTTGTTTCTGTAAAATAATAAAAAATAATTCTTCTTCAAGAACATGGGGACACATTTGAAAGGGCAGATTTGTCACAAATACTAGAAAGTTTTTCTTCCTGCAAAGCACCATGGGTACATGGGATAAATTACCAAGAAGTGTGGTGGAGAGCTGGGGCCTCATGCATAAGAATTCACACTAAAACATGGCATAAGGACAAAAGCAGAAATGTTCGTATACACGAAAATATCCAGATGTATAAATCTGTGCGTAAGCCAACTTCCACGTTTTTCCGTTACATAAATCCCAGTCAAATGAAAAGTAATGCACGTGCACGCACCTGCTGCAACTCCCCAAACTCGTCCCAGAATTATGCCTCTTTGAATATGCAAATCAATGTAAATAGCCCTTAAGCTCAGCGTTCTGTGAAAAGGCAAAGGCAAAAGCACAGGGGAAAATAGAAGAATTTCAGAGAATACAAAGTGGAGGCAAGGAAAATGTACTATTTCTTTGTTTAAACAGTGATATAAACAACAAAAGGATGTTGATCGAATGACATAGAGTATCGGAAAAACTCGAAAGTTCAAGTTCACAAAGTCGCACAGTGCTCGAAATAAAAACTAAGTTGTCAGATATAAACGTTGCCATGAAATGGCGCTTCGTATCCCACCGTCTGAGTGTCATATGAAAGCTTATTAAGGTACAGAGAAAAGAAAAAGAAATAGGGACACAGTGGGGAAAAAAGCACGAAATGTCAACTTTAATCTCGAAATTCCCACTTTAATCACATAGTTTATTTTGTCATTAAAGTAGAACATCATAAACTTCATCATAAAATCGTTTAATTTACTAGTTTTTCAAATCCCATCGTAACTAAAGTAGCACGTTAAATGCTTTGTTTTGTATGTGTTCTTCTATGTGCTCTATGTGTGTGAATCACTAAGTGCTTCTTAAACCAGCTTTCTCTTCCTCCGACAGGACACAGAATCCATTACATTTGTGATATTACAGCTCTCTGAATAATTAAAATACTGAGATGTATACTTGATATCATTTTCATGATGATAGGAGTTAAAGCATGTTATTAAACATGGGAACACAATGGCACAGAGATAGTGACGAGCTGGCGCCCTGTTCTGAGATTGTTTCTGCCAAACGCAAGATGCTTGCTGCGCTGTGCGCGACCTTCGATGAAATAATTTATTGCAGCAGTCCTGTCTCTTTCAAACATACTAACCTCCTATTCCTGTCCTTCCTTTTCTTTCTCCAAGTATCAAATCGCCATACAATCAGCTCAGTAATAGACGTTAAGCCATCTGTAAGCTTAGAACTCCCATTCTTCAAAACTTTTAAGGAACATTGAAATATCTTCATAATACATGTTTAATTATTCTATCCTTCTATCCTTCCAATGTCGCGCCAGCCCCAGCAAGAATACAGTGCGAGGCAGGAACAATCCCTGAATGGAGCGACAGATTGTCGGTAGTGCTGCAACACCGTGTCCTCACATGTTTAATTAATAACAATATATATTATTTAAATGATGTTAACATTTTATCTGTATAATATAATAAACATATTTTGCTGCATTTCATCTTTAAAATGATATTGTCATCATATGTAAATATGCACTTTATAAAGTGGCTCAGGTTATGCAATATACTAACTGTATCGCAAGTTTACAGTGAGGTAATTGAACTTATAAATACGAACAGAACTTGATTGAGTACGTTTATAGTTTTTGGGATGAAGCTGTTTTTTAACAGCGAGGTCCCTACAGGAAAGGCTCTGGAGCGTTTGCCATATGAGAGCAAATCAAATAGGCAGCATGACTGAGGCAGCATGTGCTTTATGCTGTATCCCGATAATTCTCTTTCCAGACAGCTGCTGTAAATCTGTGATTCACACTCAGATATAGTGATATAAATACTCCGAGTGGTGCAGTGAGAGTAATATGGAAAAAGATGATCCGCTGTGGCAACCTCTAACGGGAGCAGCTGAAAGAAGAAGGTGCAGATAGAGAAACAACGCTAAAGTAGCTATGGTATTTAGAATAGTAATTCCGTCGACCATTATATTGTTACAGGTTAATTATAATCAGATGCCTTAAACTAATAAACAATATGCGGTTAATTTCAGTGTATATGATAAAGCTGCGTCAGGAATGTGGATCTAAAAAAGAAAGGGAAACCACACTGAAACAAAAGCACTGATTTGATGCTGGGTGCTGCCAGTTTGCAAAACCGAGTGGAGAACTTGCATATGCCAGGGTTTTAGCTAGCGTCAAAATGTGCATGGCTTTACACCAAGTGTAGGTTTTATACATCGTGATTTGAACGTGGAAACGGTAGTACACAACATTTTTCTGAGTACGCACTATTTATACATGAGGCCACAGGACTTTTGGGACCTTCAGATTTCAACTTGGATCAAATGGCTTGTTTTAGTCAAATTTATTGTAATGTTCTAATGTTTAAAGATCTTCAAAACACTACTTGATGTTATTTTGAACAATCTTGGAGCTTTTTGGATTGAATGTCCTATTCTCTTCAGAGCTGTATTAATGTCATCCCAATAAATTCAGCACCAGCACGGACCTGCCCACCAATGTCTATTGTTTGGACATTGCATGAGTAAAACCAGGTTCAGTCAGGTAGTTGGGGGCACAGGGGGCATCTACATTAAACACATTTATACAAGAACCTAGAGGTTTGCTGCAAAGGTTACTTGAAGCAAGACATTCAGGAATTTATAATACAAAATGAACTGCAGAAGAATATGGCAGTGGAATTTGCTTTTGACACAAAGCATGGTTTTCAAGCGTGTGAGGATAAAGACCCATGTCGGATGAGATTTAATGTTAATAAGTGGAAAGAGGAAATGTAGAGCATGACATTGGATTTTTTTGTAAAATGAAAGAAAGAAAAAGAATCTCTGAGCCATATTACAAAGAGCTGTGAATTGTGTTGGAGAAGTTCCTGATTTAACATTGAAGGGAGTGCGGAGAAGACATTACAGTGAGAAATAAAATGCACTGCTTCATTTTCAGAATAGTAAAAGATAAATCAGAAATAAAGCTGAGAGCAAAATAGCAAACTACTGAGTCCTGTGCAGTTCTTATATTCACAATTTTGAAAAGGCACTGGTCTCTTGAAAGCGTTCAAAATGTGTAAGATGATTGCGTGACACACTGTGTTGTTAAATAGTGTTATTAAGGGTTTTAAATTGTTTTAGTACTTTCCTGGTATATTAACTGTGGCCGGTACAGCAGAGGACTGACAAGTTAAAGTGCTTGTGCAATCGCGCTGAACGATCCATTGCCAAGTTGATGTTTGATAATTGACGGGCTTCAGCGGTAGGGATGGGTGTAAGTTAATGTTGTGTACCCCAATAATTACAAGTCATCACCAATATACTAACAACCCAATCGTGCTTCCTTCACTCAGAATATGGAACCAATGTAGGAAGTACTTTAAGATGGAGAAGCTTTTATCTGTGGCACCTCATCACGATAACCACTGTCACGGGACGCCTCTTCACTGAGAGGACCGGGGGAGCAAGCATGGATAGAACAGTACCTTCCCCAGGATGCTAGATGGCAGCCCTTCATGGGTTGCAGTGGTGCCTCGAATTCCCGCAGGGCTTCATGGGAGATGGAGTTATCTACAGCCCTGTTGGGATCCGGGACTGCTGCAAGGGGTGCTGCAGCTGTTTCTGAGCCCGTGTGGGTGGAAGTGCAGCCGTAAGTGGGGCAATAAGCACCTGGAGCACTTCCAAGTGACTTATATAAGGAGCCAGCAGAGACTACTCGGTGAGCCAGAGTCAGGAGGAGGGAGACGAAGCTTGCTGAGGAGGAGTGGAGGATAAGAAAAAAAGGTTTTATGTATTGTGTCTTAAGTGCTTTGGACTGTGCTGTGCCTGTGGGAAATGAGGAAGGCGTTTCCCATGAGGTGAAGAAAAATAAAATCCGTGTGGTTTTATAAATGTGCCTCCTGTGTCGGGTTGGTTGGCTGGCACGCCCCCTAGTGGTTTTGTCACACCACCTTTTTCCACCCTCTCAAATGTACGTAGTTTTTAATGTATGGAAAACATTCCGGATTAAATCACTTAGAGATCTGTACATAGACAACGATTTTGCATCCTACGAACAATTACACTCCAAATGTAACTTTCCAGCAACACATTTCTTTCATTACCTTCAAATTAGAATCTTTGTTAAACAAAACCTGCCCGATTTTCCTCAGCCTTCAACCATCTTCTATTCCGGAAAAAATATTGACCAGTCTTAATGACTCAGACAGCATTTCTATAATATATAAAAACCCTTTTACAGTCCCTCCTTTTCAAAGATCCCAGAGTACAGTGAGAAAAGGATCACTCACTCAGTATCTCAGAAAAGGAGTGGAAGGTAGCCATGCACAGAATTCACTCAAGCTCCATATGCACAAAACATACAATTATTCAACTCAAAATTATATATAGAGCGCATCTCTCTTGTTTAAAATTGTCCAAACTATTTCCAGGGCAAGATCCAACCTGTGAACATTGCAATCGAGTTCCAGCCTCACTGGGCCACATGTTTTGGGCATGCACCAAATTAACATCATTCTGGACAAAAATCTTTAAATGTCTTTCAGACATCATTGGTGTCACAATCCCTCCTAATCCACTAACAGCCGTGTTTGGTGGGCTCACAGAGGGGCTTAAAGCGGAGAAGGACGAACAAACTGTAATTGCCTTTACTACACTGTTGGCACCAAGACATGTCTTCAGTGTTGTGCAAGTTCACACTAACAAGAACTTGCTCAAAGTTTAGTTCACACAGATTAAAATGAATAAATTCACATTCATAGTTCACCATTTCAATTTTGAACGAGTTTATGTTCATTTCATTTTGTATTTTTTAAGGTTTGAGAATAAATGACCCGGGAGTTTACTTTTTTGCATGCCTTAAATTAGAATAAAATACAATAATTATGAAGACTTTTATTTAAATACACTTTATTGAGTTATACCCAGCAACAAACACGTATAACCATATATGGTAATATCCTCCTGGTTGAAAAAGAAATTAAATCGATGCAAGTATACATATAAATTACCAACCGTGTGACACACATGGTGACTGTAGAACCAGCGTGTAGGTGAACTAACTTATTATGCTGCCGGTCAAAATTCCCGTCACATATTGCATGTCCAACAGTGAAAAATATAAAGTGGCCTCACGAATTAAAACATTTTCCTAAAAGTGAAAGCAGAGCCTCACCGCATACTCGTATCACTGGGGGTGCAGCTTAAGCACAAGCATGCAGACACAGACAGTGCCTATTCAATTTCACGTTATTTTTTCAGAATACAAATAAATGGCAAATCATTTGTATGAAATAAATATTTGTAGAAATCCACTATTTGTGCTTATCCGAATACCGCATTCAGATTCGGCTCCACCCCTACATTACAAAGTAAGGCAAAACGTTTAATCTGGACCTAAACCAGGTCGAGAATGTCAAATAAAACTGAACTAACTAACGTTCAAGTTCTTCACTTGCAAACACGTTACGTTAAGTTAGAAAAATGAGCTTGTTCAATAAACGCGCTCTTTTGAAATTGTTCATGCATTACACTGCTTATCTTACTCAACTGGAAGAATCACCGATGTTAAGTCAGTGGGTAACTGATGTTATGTACTATATGAAATTGGAAAAAAATCTAATTCTCACTTAGATGATCTCTGCCAAACTTTTTCAAAACCTGGCAAGATCTACTCAATAAAATTTTAGAATAAGAATTTAAATTGAGGAAGCAGGTTCTCTTCCCTTTTTTGATCTATCTATCTATCTATCTATCTATCTATCTATCTATCTATCTATCTATCTATCTATCTATCTATTAAAGTTTTACTCTATTGGCCTAGCTGTCTTTCTCATGGGTGGCGGTTGATTTGTTTCAAACCTAGTTCTGTAAAATTTGACTTTGATTTGATTTTAATAAGTTCAATAAAAAGTAAAAAAAAAAAGTTTTGCACATATAACGTGCAGGTTATTAAGAAGAGGGAGGAAAAAAAATATAAAGCTTAGAAGATTAAAGGGGAGACAAGCAAAATAATAGATCTAGAGAGAAAGGAATGAATTAGAAGAGGGATTGGGAGTGGAAGGAGGAACTTCATAGAAGGAGAGGGAGAGAAACTGGGCCAGACAGTTTGTATCTCCTTGTTGAACTGCGTGCCTTATAAAAAGAAGATAGTCAATCCAGCTCTGCTTCAGTAATGAGCAGGGGAGACAACAGGGTATGGAAAACTTAGTGATATGGCCAACCACATGCCCCTTCTCCCCTTTGTGAGCCACTGAGCACCACAAGGTCTGTGTACATCACTGATCTGGAAGGGACAACTTGTGGTGAGTTAGTGTGGTGGCCTAACCTAAACAATAAAATCTAGGGAGCCCTCCTAGCATAAAAAAGCACACGTCAGGGGATGAGAGAAGAAACTATCCAATTCACTGAATATCTGGTTAAATCAAACACTGAGAAATGGAAAGAGCATGGCACGGCTGTAAATAAGCCAGAGCAGGTTGTCAACAGAAAAAGAGGATAAGTGTGGAAGACCTGTGAAAACTCTGAAGGAGTGACAAGTTACAGTGGTTCCTATTGGAGACAGAGAGTATTGCGGACAACATTTGTTACCCAGGTGATCCACAAGTTGCAGCTTTATGGCAGATCAGCAAATAGAAAAAACACACCTGACATCTTGGGTCGCAGGGAGGTCTGAAGTCAACTGGAACAAGGTTGTGTGGTTAGATGAGTCCAAAATGACTTTTTGGTCTTTAGACTAAACACAACTGTAGCTGCGTTTTTTCAAAAATTATCAAAGTTCTGCAGCTTCAACTCAAAAAATGGGATTCAACAAAAGCCTGACGCACAGAAATGATTCCACAGACAAAGTATCTTCGTTTTTTAAAGTTTAGTTACGTTTTAAAGTAAAACAGTTTACACAAAAATAAGGAAATTAAAATAGCAAAAAAAAGAAAAATTAATGATAAGAAAAGTTCAATTCTAAGCTTAATCTTGTTACATCGCAAATCGTTACTATTTACTTAACATTTCTAAACCATTTCAAAACTGTCAGAAAACTGTATGCTTATCCCATTTCTAAACTTAAAATGGGTCTTTCTCAGTTATAGTAAGAAGGTTCTGTCTCTTGCTAACTTATAGGGGGAAAAGACTATACCAAGTTATGACTATGAAAGGAATTTATATTCTATTCAAATTAAGAAAACATTAATACGAGTTTAACTCAAACCTTTAACTTTCTAAGATTGGCTCTTGCAACCACATTTGGCCGTGAAAAACACAGCATCCCCACTCTGAAGCATCGTGGTGGCAGCATCATGCTGTGGGCATGCTTCTCTGCAGCAGGCCATGGAACATTAATGCGGGTAAAACGAGTGCAGCAAAATATGGGAACAGTCCTGGTGGTAAACATGATGCAGTCTGCAAGAAATCTACACTCTGCGAGAAGCAACAACCCCAAATGTAAAGCCAAAGCTGTGCAGGAATTCCAGGAGTGGCCGAGCCAGAGTCCACTTGAGAAGAAGGCTGTTCACTCATGGTCTCTATGCATCCTGAGAGAGTGGAGATAAACTGCAGTGCGGAGGTGTGCATTGCGGATAGCGACAGAGAGACCTGTGCACACACTTTCAAGGGTGTCATGGCCGTCAAAGGGGCAGCTACTAAATACTGAATGACCCATTGTGAGTGATTTTAGGTGGGTGAGTGTGCCCTAATGTGGACAATTGCCCCATTAGTTCTTGTCTCTTATCACATACTTATTGCTGCCAAGATGACTCATCACTTGATCCAGTTACAGAAGATTTATTGCTATTTTTATCTCTACGTTTAAAATTTAGGCTCATACCATTGCAACCTTTGTTTTGTTATTAATGTATAAACATACTCATTTGTAAATAGTGCGATATGAGCATTGTCTGGAATTTGTTAAAAAAACATGATGCATATGGCTTTAAAGATATATTCTGTGACATTTATCATCATCTTCTATAAACAACTGTGCAGAATTAAATAGGCAAGACGTCAGGCTGTCATTTTATATTAAAGTGCCTTTTTAGCATTTTTGTCATGTTGGGGATGCTGTCGAGTTTAATAACAGCTACATTCCACAAGATGATGTACGGCTCATAAAGTGTGAGCAGACTATACATAGTATAAATGGTCAATAAACATCGTTGTGCCTGCAGTGCCCCTTCCTAAGCTTAGATGACAAGAAATTAAACTGAATAACATGACAACAGCATATGTCTGACTACTTCTGCACTATATATGTGTGAATCTGGGAGGCTGGAGCAGTAATGAAGTAATATACTTCTGATAAGCCTCATCATTGCCAACTGTAAATGACATTTAAAAAGTTTTAAGGATTATTATTGATGTCAACTAATTTCAAAATCCTTCTGAAAGCAAAAGTTAAATAAAAAGGATAAAGAGCCAATAAACTTTATGTAAGAAATTAGACAAGTCCGCTGTTTAAAGCACCCAGTATCCCATTAACATCCAGCTCAGAATGTTAATACACTGTAAGTGCATCCATCTCTTTTATCTACTGCAGCATGTACTCTCAACAGAAGTCTCTTTGGCTTGCTAGGAAAATGAGGAGAAGTCTATCTGTTAAACGCTAGTCAAGAATTTGAGGGCTTCTATTAAATTCCAGACATTATTCTGTAGGCAACACTCAATTCTAACTCTAATAACACTAAACAAGATCATTACACACAAAATGTACAAGTAATATACAGTATATGTATTTTTACAGCATATACAGTATATATATATTATATGTTGCATAGTTTACTGTCAAATAATGCAAAGAGTACACAACATGTATTTCGCCCTAATTCTGGCCTCATCAGGTGTACACACTCACTGCACCCCCTGTTTGCCATTGCACAACGTAAAGAGGCTTCGCCTCAGACTCTGACATCCGAGGTTCGATACCCGAGAGGGGGTGCAGTGAGTGTGTACGCTTGATGAGCCCAGAATTAGGGCGAAACACGTGTTGCGTACTCTTTGCATTATTTGACAGTAAACTATGCAACATTCTATGATCTACTTCTTGCAACTGAAGAGGGCACCGTGGCGGATGTCTGCCGGCTTGCAGACCAACCACAAGTGATACCTGGTAGTTAACCACCCATACAATCAGATTGTGGTTCAGACTACAAATGCCATGAATATATATATATATATATATATATATATATATATATATTGTGAACGATAGGGGCGCCCTCGCTCCCTTGAACCCCTGTCCACGACTCCAGACACCATGTAAAAGTCCAAATGTTGACTTTATTTTTCTTCCACAGTGCACAAAGCACACTCTCCACCACAATTCTCATTAAACTCACAAATACTCAATAATAAACAATCCTCCAGCTCCCAGACGCGTTGCCACCCTTCCACCCAGCTCAGCTCATTGTCTGTGAGTTCCCAAAGTCCTTTTATACTCCCTGACCCGGAAGTGTTCTCAATCCCCAGTCCATGTGATCCTCAATCACTTCCAGGTCAGGTAAAAGTTCTTTTCTTCAACCCGGAAGTCCGTCGCTCTTCCTATGACGAACCTCCGGGTCACAGGGCACGAAGAAGCCCTCGGTCCTCCCTGCAGCTCCCTCCTGTGGTCCCCACGGCATCCAGCAGGGCTTTGAATAAAAACTCCATTGTCCATGATGCCCTGCTGGTCTTCTGGGGACCTCCACGCTGCAAGGAGGACTCCACCTGGCAGCTTGGGGGTATTGGCCGGGATAAATGGCCGGCCATCCATCACAATATATATATATATATAGGGGGTCCTCGGGTTACAACGTTTCTACATACAACGTTTCGACTTTACAACACTCACTCCCATAGAAACTTAAAAAAATTGACACATGAGAAGGAATAAAGGTAAGGATTTTTTTTACAATCATTTTTTCTGTTACTACAGTACAGTGTACAGTACAGTTTATTTATGTCCTTTTCTTATTCTGAGGCTTAGATTTTGTGTTTTTATGTTCTAGATCAGGGGTCTCCAAACTACGGCCCGTGGAGACTTTTTTATCTACAGAAAAAAATGACAGAAATTTACGTGTATCCTGCCAAGATCAGCCGCCACTCACGTGGACGTTACGTTTTTACCGAATTAAATTAGAGGCGCGCAGTAGTGTGTTATGCCCAGAGGGGAGTGGGTGGTCTCATGGTCTGGAATCCCTGCAGTTTTTTTTTTGTTTTTTCTGTCCACCCTGGCCATCGTACCTTACTCTTATTCTATGTTAATTAATGTTGACTTATTTTATTTTCTGTGTCTTTTATTCTTCTATTCTTCATTATGTAAAGCACTTTGAGCTACATTTTTTTTGTATGAAAATGTGCTATATAAATAAATGTTGTTGTTATATTTTTCAACCAATCACTACATTGCAAAACCTTATTCGCTGCTTATTTTTTCTACTTCTGTTCACAGTCAATGAGATGATATAACGCCATCTAGTGGCAGAGTTTTTAAATGGTTTGCTGCTTGTTCAAGACTTGATTAATTTTGATCACAGTTTGCCAATTGTGGTTGACTGCTACGATGAGGAGGTGTTGGTGTCGGTTAGCGTCTAATTGCGAAACATGTTGCACTCTATTTTATTTAGTGATCATTTACTTTGCGTAATTACTTACCAGTGTGTATAAAGTATTGGGAATGTCGTTAGTAGAAAAAGAATTTTCCGAATATTCTGAAGAGGAAACATTAAAAGCAACAATATCTCTACCATAAGTGGATATATTTGCAGACTATATTCAGGTAAGTTTAACTTAAGAAATCATAAGAATTTTTAAAAATTGTTTCTGGTCATTTGCAGCTATAATTGCGACGAAATTAGTTTGCATAATCAGTTTTTTTGAGTGATATTGTGTGCAAGATACTTTCAGTTTCACTATTTTTTCATGTTGAAGTCACTTTATTTTAGTGCCCAACGATGGCCGAGAAGAGGAAAAGAAAAATAGATGATGAATGTCGGCAATTTCAAGAGGAATGGAGTTTGAAATACTTCTTCATCAAATCCGGTGAGAAAGCATTGTGTGTGATTTGCAACAAAACCATGGCTGTGATGAAAGAATACAACCTGCGCCGTCATCATCGAAGCAAACATCAGGAGAAATATGCACAGTTGGAGGGTAAAGTTCGTATCGAAAAATTTTCTAAATTACAAAATCAACTCACATCTCAGAGGGCATTGTTCAGTAAATCCTCAAATGAAAATGAATCCTTAATTAAGGCCAGTTATAAAGTTGCCAACGTCCTGGCTAAAAGTGGCAAACCGTTTACAGATGGTAAAGTAGTGAAGGAATGTTTGTTGGAGATGGCTGAGGATCTTTGCCCAGAAAAGTCGAAACAATTTAAAAATGTAGCTTTGGGTGCAAATACTATTGCCCGCTGTGTTGCAGACATGGGTGAAAACATTGTGACTCAAATAGTGAAAAATGCAAGCAAGTTTCGCCATTTTTCAATTGCAATGGATGAATCGCTGGACAGCTGTTCCACCTCTCAACTGCTTATGTTCATTAGAGGTTTCGATGAAGACATGAACATAACACCAGAGCTGGCTTCCCTACATAGCATGTATGGCACTGTTACTGGATAGGATATATTCAATGAATTGAAAAAAAACATTTGCTGATTATAACTTGGACTGGACTAACCTCAGTTGCCTGACTGTTGATGGAGGAAAGAAGATGAGTGGCATAAAGAAAGGCTTGGTTGGACAAGTGAAGCAGATGTGTAATGAGAAAAACATTCCACAACCAATGTTCCTGCACTGTACTATTCACCAGCAAGCTTTGTGTGCTAAATATGTGGACATTAGCAGTGTACTGAATCCTGTTGTAATGTGAAGATGGTGAATTTAATAAGGTCACATATGCTCAACCATAGACAGTTCAGAGACATGTTGAAAGATACTGACACAGAATCGCAAGATTTACCATATTACACAGCAATAAGATAGGAAAGTTGTGAGAAAGTTATGAGCAGAGTATTTGAATTAAGAAAGGAAGTAGGTGACTTCCTGGAAAGTAAAGGCAAGCCACAGCCATTACTATCTGATGAAGAGTGGGTATGGAAATTGGCCTTTGCTGCAGACATAACTAACTAGTCGTTTAAATTTCCTGAACCTAAAACTACAAGGAGAGAAAAATCTAGTTTCTGATCTATACACCCACCTAATGGACTTTAGATCTAAACTTGTCTTGTTTTTTGAACAAGTACAGACCAACAACTTGACGCACTTTCAGCAGTGCAAGGTCTTCATGGCTGAAGCAACAGCTGAGTTCCCCACGTCATTTGCATGCGAGATCATCAAAGACCTCCAGCTGCAGTTTCAGAAGCAGTTTTCTGACTTGGATTCAAAGGCAGAAGAAGTGAGACTGTTTCAAAACCCATTTGAAGCAGATGTGGCCAGTTGCCCAGATGAACTGCAGCTGGAGGTCATTGAGTTGCAAGCAAATGACTTCCTTAGGGACAAGTTCAAATAAGGACTGGTGAGTTTTTACCAGTTTTTGCCCAAGGGAGACTTTCCTAATGTCAAAACTTTAGCATCAAGGTACCTTTCAATCTTTGGAACAACATACTTGTGTGAACAAACATTTTCAAGAATGAAATACGTGAAGAACAATTTGAGAACAAACTTGTCTGATGATAATCTCAGGTCACTGTTGATGTTAGGGACATCAAATCTAAAGCCAGAAATGTCTGCTATTTTGGCATCCAGGAAACAATTTCACCATTCCCACTAATACAGGTGTTCATGTGTAGTGTAGCAATGTGTTATTAAATAATAACTGAATAAAATAATATTAAATAAATAATTAAAAACAACATCTATGTTTTGATTCTTTTTTATTTGGACCTCGAGTGTGTGGTCGGCCCCCAAACTGCTGTTTGAAAGTTAATGCGGCCCTCGGGCTGAAAAGTTTGGAGACCCCTGTTCTATATTATGATTTTGCAGATGTGTTAAGATAGGTAGAGTGCGTTTCAACTTACACCAAAATTCGGGTTACATCACTGTTGTAGGATCGGAACTGTATCGTAACCCGAGGACCCCCTGTATAGTGGATAGACAGTCCCAGGGCACAGACAGACAGATTCCGAATGTCCAAAAACACACACTATTTATTGTCCTGCACACAATGTTCTAATCAGCCCATACTCAGTCCCTTCTTTCTTCACTCTTCTGCTTCTTCTCTTTCTGTCGCCTTTACTCCTCCACACACAAGCTCCATCTCCTTCCTCCCAACTCCAGATCATCTATTGGAGTGAGGCGGCCCCCTTTATAATGCCCTGGATGTGCGCCATGTGTTTCCTGATAGTCTTCTGACACTCCGGGTGTTCCTGGAATTACTTCCAGTAGCACTTCCGGGAGTGCTGTATTCCAGGACTCCTTAATCCTCCGGGCGCCCCTTGGCAGATGGCAAGGGCCCCAACAAGGATGAGCTTCCCAGCTCTGTCCCCGTTGCCCCCATGCAGACCAGGGCAGCTGCCCTCTAGTGGCCCAGAGTAGGTATTGTCCCTCTCGTGGTCGTTCCAGGTGTTCCGACTGGGCATGGTCCCCAGCCATCTGCCACACTGCCCCTCCCTCAGCTGAAGCCCATAGGGCAAAGCAACCTGTCCTGCGAGGGCTGGTTTGTCTCCATGATGGGGTGTCGACATACTTTAGGCCACAGTCCTTTCCTGCAATACAAAAATAGGAAAAAAGTGCAGAGAGGTTGCCCCAATGCCACCTCCAAGGGTTTCTCCGTCCCATGGTACGGACAACACCTCCACACATGACTGGTACCATAACATTCATAGCACCACCTATGCCACATGACCAGCAACATTTCTCCATCAAACAATATCAGAAAATAAAGAACAGTGAAGCTCTCAGTAATGTTGATTTGTTCAGGTCCACAAAACATTTTGACGGTCTGCTTAGAAAAAAGACAACAAACACTTTTGGAAATGTCTGCTGCAGCAGAACGAGAGCACCAACAAGCCATGGAATTAAATAACAAGTTTAATTAACAACAAGACCTGGCTTCTGATGAAGAAACGAGTTGGAGTGAACTTGGTTGGAGTTTGAGGCACCGACTTAGCCATTCATCTGTTGGCTCACTCACTTCACATCTCATTTCTATTTGGACATTTAAAAAAAATAAAGCCATTCAAAGGACTGAATCTTAAAAATCAAGTCAATAAAAATAAAGGAAAAAGAAGTTTATTAGCAGTAAATACTTGTCATTAATTAATAATAATAAATAAGAACAGTAGCACTGCAGGACCATAATTTGAGGCCCCTGGCCTAAAGTTATAGCCCCTAATTATTCTGTATATCTACTTTATTTATGGTATAACAGAAAACACAAATCTTATTACAGGAAAAACAGAACATAAAATATCCTTTCTATGTGGCATCACTAAAAATGAATACAACTTGTAAATGCTGTATCAAACAGTACAAATGTTCCTGCACTGTACTATTCACCAGCAAGCTTTGTGTGCTAAATATGTGGACATTAGCAGTGTACTGAATCCTGTTGTAATGTGAAGATGGTGAATTTAATAAGGTCACATATGCTCAACCATAGACAGTTCAGAGACATGTTGAAAGATACTGACACAGAATCGCAAGATTTACCATATTACACAGCAATAAGATAGGAAAGTTGTGAGAAAGTTATGAGCAGAGTATTTGAATTAAGAAAGGAAGTAGGTGACTTCCTGGAAAGTAAAGGCAAGCCACAGCCATTACTATCTGATGAAGAGTGGGTATGGAAATTGGCCTTTGCTGCAGACATAACTAACTAGTCGTTTAAATTTCCTGAACCTAAAACTACAAGGAGAGAAAAATCTAGTTTCTGATCTATACACCCACCTAATGGACTTTAGATCTAAACTTGTCTTGTTTTTTGAACAAGTACAGACCAACAACTTGACGCACTTTCAGCAGTGCAAGGTCTTCATGGCTGAAGCAACAGCTGAGTTCCCCACGTCATTTGCATGCGAGATCATCAAAGACCTCCAGCTGCAGTTTCAGAAGCAGTTTTCTGACTTGGATTCAAAGGCAGAAGAAGTGAGACTGTTTCAAAACCCATTTGAAGCAGATGTGGCCAGTTGCCCAGATGAACTGCAGCTGGAGGTCATTGAGTTGCAAGCAAATGACTTCCTTAGGGACAAGTTCAAATAAGGACTGGTGAGTTTTTACCAGTTTTTGCCCAAGGGAGACTTTCCTAATGTCAAAACTTTAGCATCAAGGTACCTTTCAATCTTTGGAACAACATACTTGTGTGAACAAACATTTTCAAGAATGAAATACGTGAAGAACAATTTGAGAACAAACTTGTCTGATGATAATCTCAGGTCACTGTTGATGTTAGGGACATCAAATCTAAAGCCAGAAATGTCTGCTATTTTGGCATCCAGGAAACAATTTCACCATTCCCACTAATACAGGTGTTCATGTGTAGTGTAGCAATGTGTTATTAAATAATAACTGAATAAAATAATATTAAATAAATAATTAAAACAACATCTATGTTTTGATTCTTTTTTATTTGGACCTCGAGTGTGTAGTCGGCCCCCAAACTGCTGTTTGAAAGTTAATGCGGCCCTCGGGCTGAAAAGTTTGGAGACCCCTGTTCTATATTATGATTTTGCAGATGTGTTAAGATAGGTAGAGTGCGTTTCAACTTACACCAAAATTCGGGTTACATCACTGTTGTAGGATCGAACTGTATCAGAACCCGAGGACCCCCTGTATAGTGGATAGACAGTCCCAGGGCACAGACAGACAGATTCCGAATGTCCAAAAACACACACTATTTATTGTCCTGCACACAATGTTCTAATCAGCCCATACTCAGTCCCTTCTTTCTTCACTCTTCTGCTTCTTCTCTTTCTGTCGCCTTTACTCCTCCACACACAAGCTCCATCTCCTTCCTCCCAACTCCAGATCATCTATTGGAGTGAGGCGGCCCCCTTTATAATGCCCTGATGTGCCATGTGTTTCCTGATAGTCTTCTGACACTCCGGGTGTTCCTGGAATTACTTCCAGTAGCACTTCCGGGAGTGCTGTATTCCAGGACTCCTTAATCCTCCGGCGCCCTTGGCAGATGGCAAGGGCCCCAACAAGGATGAGCTTCCCAGCTCTGTCCCCGTTGCCCCCATGCAGACCAGGGCAGCTGCCCTCTAGTGGCCCAGAGTAGGTATTGTCCCTCCTCGTGGTCGCTCCAGGTGTTCCGACTGGGCATGGTCCCCAGCCATCTGCCACACTGCCCCTCCCTCAGCTGAAGCCCATAGGGCAAAGCAACCTGTCCTGCGAGGGCTGGTTTGTCTCCATGATGGGGTGTCGACATACTTTAGGCCACAGTCCTTTCCTGCAATACAAAAATAGGAAAAAAGTGCAGAGAGGTTGCCCCAATGCCACCTCCAAGGGTTTCTCCGTCCCATGGTACGGACAACACCTCCACACATGACTGGTACCATAACATTCATAGCACCACCTATGCCACATGACCAGCAACATTTCTCCATCAAACAATATCAGAAAATAAAGAACAGTGAAGCTCTCAGTAATGTTGATTTGTTCAGGTCCACAAAACATTTTGACGGTCTGCTTAGAAAAAAGACAACAAACACTTTTGGAAATGTCTGCTGCAGCAGAACGAGAGCACCAACAAGCCATGGAATTAAATAACAAGTTTAATTAACAACAAGACCTGGCTTCTGATGAAGAAACGAGTTGGAGTGAACTTGGTTGGAGTTTGAGGCACCGACTTAGCCATTCATCTGTTGGCTCACTCACTTCACATCTCATTTCTATTTGGACATTTAAAAAAAATAAAGCCATTCAAAGGACTGAATCTTAAAAATCAAGTCAATAAAAATAAAGGAAAAAGAAGTTTATTAGCAGTAAATACTTGTCATTAATTAATAATAATAAATAAGAACAGTAGCACTGCAGGACCATAATTTGAGGCCCCTGGCCTAAAGTTATAGCCCCTAATTATTCTGTATATCTACTTTATTTATGGTATAACAGAAAACACAAATCTTATTACAGGAAAAACAGAACATAAAATATCCTTTCTATGTGGCATCACTAAAAATGAATACAACTTGTAAATGCTGTATCAAACAGTACAGTGGATACAGGAAGTATTTAGACCCCTTCACTTACTGCATATATTATTGTTTGCAGATTTCATTTTAAATGCATACATTTGCCATTATTGCCCATCATTCTACACTCCATAAGCCCTAACGACTAAATGAAAGCCTGTTTTCAGAAAGATTTGCAAATTTATTAAAATCAAAAACTGAAATTTAGCATTTTTAGACATATTCAGACCCTTTGCTGTGGCAAAGAAAGCTGTTGCTGAGGATTGTTTTTGTTTGCAGTCAAGATTCAGTTTGCTAGCGCAGTGTGAGGAGATTGAAGAAGACTTCATTGGCACGACTGTGATCGTAATCCCAATCTGTGGATAAACCCTTAAATAATTTTTTTCTTTAAATCTCTCTTAGCTTGTTGATCTTCGTGTCTTGCCTGATTTTTGACTTTGATTCTTGCCTGTCATCTAGGTTTTGGTCACTAAATTTTATTTGTTTTGTTTTGCCTTTTGCACACATCTTGGTTTTGTTTCCTGCTGCACTAAGACAGGTTTCTGTTTCAACTTCATGTCTCGGTAATTTTTTTCCAGATTCCCCCAATTTTTTAAATTAACAAGTGTTTCTTGGCTTCAGTCCTAAATACACTTCCATGTAATTTCCACTGGTGTGATTCGCTGTTGGGCGGCACGGTGGCGCAGTGGTAGCGCTGCTGCCTCGCAGTTAGGAGACCCGGGTTTGCTTCCCGGGTCCTCCCTGCGTGAAGTTTGCATGTTCTCCCCGTGTCTGCGTGAGTTTCCTCCGGGCTCTCTGGTTTCCTCCCACAATCCAAAGACATGTGGGTTAGGTGGATTGGCGATTCTAAATTGGCCCTAGTGTGTGCTTGGTGTGTGGGTGTGTTTGTGTGTGTCCTGCGGTGGGTTGGCAACCTGCCCAGGATTGGTTCCTGCCTTGTGCCCTGTGTTGGCTGGGATTGGCTCCAGCAGACCCCCGTGACCCTGTATTCGGATTCAGCGGGTTAGAAAATGGATGGATGGATGTGATTCGCCGTTACATTGAAAGAATTCAGCTGGGTCTAATTTACCAATGCTTTTGAGAATTTCAAAAGCGACTTCTCCTAACCGTCCAAGAACAGTTTGGTGGCCGACAATGATGGAGCCCTGAGCCATAAGGCAAACGTGAGAACTAAGTGACTCGGGGAATAAAACATCGAAATTTGGGGTCCATGACCAGAAAAAAACTCCACAGCCCTTAATCCCATTGAGGACTTGTGGTCAGTCCTCAAGAGGCAGGTGAACAAACAAAAGCTCACCAATTCTGATCAAAACCAAGCATTGATTATGCAAGAAAGGGTTGCTATCAGTCAGGATTTGGCCCAGAAGTTGATGGACAGACAGCATGGCAGGGCGAATTGCAGAGGTCTTGAGAAAGAAAGAAGGGCCAACACTGCAAATATGGACTCTGTGCATAAACTTAATGTAATTGTCAATAAAAGAAGTACTTACTTTTGTAGTGCGTATCGGCTCTCCCGCGGGAGCGCACCGGGATGCACTCCAGCTCACGCTCGTACTCGCTCGCGCACACGCTAGCCCAATTTATTACAAGTCTGGCAAAGGCTGAGAGGAGCACCAGTGCAGAAAGCAGCTTCTTCAGTCGTGATTGGTGAAAGGGAGCAACGTGTCGCGGGATTGGGTGAAGATTTATGTCCAGACTGTAAGAGACACTTCTTGCCTCGTAAGGGTGGTCTTTAGACTTGGTAGTGTGGTTAAGGCGGAGTGGTGGCTCTGAGGCTAGGGATCTGCACTGACAATCGGAAGGTTGCCGGTTCGAATCCCGTAAATGCCAAAAGGGACTCAGCTCTGTTGGGCCCTTCAGCAAGGCCCTTAACCTGCAATTGCTGAGCGTTTTGAGTAGTGAGAAAAGCGCTATATATATGCAAATAATTATTATTAGTTAGTATAGTGCATTCAATTAGTTTACCAAACAGTGGCTGGTGCCTTGTTTTTATAAATTTATTGTATATTTTATGGATGTTCTATATTTATATTTAGGTGGGTGGGGAGGGGATTATACAGATTTTGGGTTTTGGGGCATTTTGTTTTTGTTCTTTTATATACGCTTTTTTTTCTTCTTGTAAATATTTTTTGGCATTCTTTGGACTTTATGTGTAGTTTCTTCCTGAACTCCTTTTCTTCATTTAGGAAGACTACCATTTTTTTTTTGTGTATATACATTTTTGTCTGTATTTTTCATTTTTAGTGACTCAGAACCATTACTGTGTGTGTGTGTGTATATATATATATATATATATATATATATATATATATATATATATAGCTCACTATTTTTGATTGGGACATTATTTTTGTTGTTTTGTTGCACCTGTAAATAAACCCACTCTTGTTTGGTAATACCACCTTTCTGTGTCTGTCTCCATGTCTGACTTCTCAGGGATCTGATCCCGGTCGGTCCTGCACTACCAGACTTCCACTGTGTGGTCTGGTGCCAACTTTGCCACTACATGGGGTGTCACAGACACTGTGTATTTTTATCCTTTAGAATACATTTTCTGCTGACCACCGGCCTTTTATTCTCCAAATTACTGCTTATGGCCTTAATTAAGTGATTATGCATTAATCAAAACATTATTTTTTAATGTAAACTGAACCTGCTTGCTTTAAAAACAGTTCAGCTCAGAGAGGACAGTGACATCTGGTTATTGTAACCTCTGGGCACACTTAAGGTTCCTGAAACAAAAAAGGCTATCCTGCTTGAAAATCTTTATTTATGTGTTAAATTACATTATATTGCTGAAATACCATTATGTTTATGAAAAATCGTGCTCTGAGATCGCAATGCACATTGATATCTTTTGTATTGTATCTGTAATGACAGTTGGTTAAATAAAGTGTAGTAAATTAGTGAAATTCAAAAGAGAACAAAAGGCTAAGACAATTAAGTCAAATGTGGAAAAACAAGGTGCTACAAGCTTGAATAGCAGCATAATTATTCCTGTTCTCTCCTGTCCATCCCCAAAAGCAGCCTCCGTTAAATAAAGAGGTTGTAAAGTTAACTAAGCGCTTTATAGCAGGGGGAAAAAAACAGATTTGGGTTTTATTGCTTGTAAATTGCTTGGCCAACCTCCTAATTCTGCAATCTGACTACTTGCCCAGCTGCAAATGTCTAACCTATTCCAGACATATTTGTACTTTCTCTTTTAATAGAATCACATTTGAAAAGAAAAAAGCTTTGTTACTGAAGCAAAAACTGCAAATTGCACTGGCAGCAGATTGTTGGCTGTTTTCTTGCAATCACATCCCCTTACAGCTCATTATTTTCGCTCCAGTCTTCAGAAATGAGACTCTCTTTTGTCTGTTATCACCGCTAGGCTTGGGTGTCTTCCATTGATACGATACATGATGTCATTTTCCTCATAGGATACGGCGGCACATCATTATCAACACATTTTTGAGTAATGAAGGCCTGCAACATGACAAATGAGTTATTCTGTGTTACAGATGTATGCAATTATGGGCGTAAACTATTATTTACAAATTATACGATAACTCAGATTGGGTTATGCTATTTGAAAAACAGGATGGGTATTTAGGATTGGCAAAAAAAAGATAGAACTGTTTATGTGACAGTGTTCTTCTATGTGCATACTCTAATCCTGTCATAGGTTTTGTACATCAGGTTGTCTGTTGCATTAAATATTTATTGTCTGTCGTCAGAAATGAGGCCAGTCTGCTGGGTTTATGGGGGCTGATTTAATGGGTACAAAGTGAAGAGATGTTGCTACAGTCAGAAGAGTATCATGTCTGTCTATTCTTCCAACCACGAATAACAATGCTGACTTCAGCCTGACTCCGCTCATCAGTGTACTATTGATTAATCCTAATACAGCAGAGACCCCCGCTGGTCTCGAGATATGAATAGGAACAGATTTCTACAACTTAAGTGTAGTTACTGCGAACGGTGTTCTCAGTCCATCATATCACTTTCAAAGTATGCAGCTGTGGAGTGTATTCAAAATATCTTTGCTTAATGTGGAATATACAGTGCCCTCCACAATGTTTGGGGCAAACACACATTTTCTTTGATTTTCCCCTCTGCTCCACAGTTTAAAATGAGAAATCAAACAATCCAGATGTGATTAAAGTGCACATTGCTGACTTTCATTTAAGGGGATTTCTTACAGTTTGGTCACACAACACTTTATTTATTTACATGGTCCACCTATTTCAGGGCACCATAATGTTTAGGACACAGCAATGGCAGGTCTATTAAAGATGTGATATTTAGGAATTTGTTGCGTATCCCTTGCACATAATGACTGCTTGAAGTGTGCAAATCATAGACATCAGCAGGTGCTGAGAATCTTCTCTGGTGAGGCTCTGCCAAGCATCTAATGCAGTTCTTTGTTATTTTGGGGGCTTGTTTCCTTATGTTTTCTCCTCAGCTAATAGAAGGCCTGCTCAGTTGGATTTAAATCAGGTGACTGGCTTCGCCATTCATGCATTTTCTATTTTTTGGCTTTGAAAAAGTGCCATCCTATGAGTTTGGAGACATTTACAGGAATTTTAGCAGATCAGGGGCCTCATGTATAATGCTGTGTGCTGAATTAACACTAAAACATGGTGTACAGACAAAAACGGAAATGTTAATACGCACAAATAAAATCCAGATGCATAAATCTGTGTGTATACCAACTTCCATGTTCTTCTGCTACATAAATCCTGGTCAGCATGAAATGTATTGCACGTGCCTGCCGCCCCACCCTGACTCCTCCCAGAATTACACCTTTTTGAATATGCAAATCAATATAAATAGCTCTTAAGTTCAGTGTTGTGTGAAAAGACAATGGCAAAAACATGGAGGAACAAAGAAGAATTTGAGCGAATACCAAGTGGAGGCAAGAAAAAACGTTTTATTTGTTTGTTTAAGCAGTGGTATAAACAACAAAAGAAAGTTGATCAAGTGACATAGAGTGGTGGAGAAACTCAGAAGTTCAAGTTCAGAAAGTTGCACAGTGCCAAAATAAAAATGAAGTGGTCAGATAAAGTTGCTGTGAAAAGGCGAATCGTAGGCCACCCTCTAAGTGTCATATGGAAGCGTATTAGAGTACAGAGAAAAGAAAATAAACAAGGACGCAGTGGAGAAAAAGTCAAAATTTCCAGTTTAATCACGTAGTTTATTTTGTCATTAAAGTAGAACATCATAAACTTCTTCTTAAAATCATTTAATTTACTAGTTTCTTGAATCCCATTGTAACTAAAGTAGCACGTTAAATGCTTCGTATTCTATGTGTTCTTCTATTTAGTCTTTGTGTGTGAATCACTATGTGCTTCTTAAAAGGGCTTTCACTTACTCCCACAGGACACAAAATAAATTACATTCATGATATTACAACTCTCTGAACATTTTAAATACTAAGATGTATACTTGAGATCACTTTCATAATGATAGAAATTAAAGCATGTATTAAACATGTGTGCATAGTGGCGCAGTGATAGCAACGAGCAGGCGCCCTGTCCAAAGATTGTTCCTGCCTCCCACAAGATGCTTGATGCGCGGTGCGCGACAGTCAATGAAATAATTTATTGCAGCAGTACTGTCTCTTTCAGATGTACTAACATCCAATTCTTGTCCTTCCTTTTCATTCTCCAAGTAGCCAATCGTCACACATTCAGCTCTATAATAGATGCCAAGCCATCTGTAAGCCTGGAATGCAGATTCTTCAAAACCTTTAAGGAACATTGAAATATCTTTGTGTTTAATTATTCCAATCATCTATCCATCCAGGGTCGTGCCAGTCCCAGCAAGTATACAGTTCTACCGGGAGCACTTGATGGGCTGATTGAGTGTGTTTAGAGCTTTTGGGACAAAACTGTTTCTGAACTGCAAAGTCTCTACAGGAAAGGCTCTGAAGCATTCGCCGAATGGCTGAAGTTAAAATAGACTGTGTGTATGACTGAGGCAGCATGTGCAAGATGCTGTATCCCGATAATTCTCCCCGCTCTTGACACTATTTGCGCTAGAGCTTTCTGATCAGCTGCTGCAATGCTGTGATTCCACACTCAGATACAGTGGTGCACTGAGAGTAACAACGCTAAAGCAGCTCTGGTATTTGGAAAATTTTGCCCATTCCGTGCATCATTATATGGTTAAAGGTTGATTATGATCAGATTCCTTAAACTAACAAACGATATGCAGTTAATTTCAGTGTATTTGATAAATAAACGTCAGGGATGTGAATCTAAAAAATAAAGGGAAACCACACAGGAACAGTAGCACTGCTTTGACGCTAGGTACTGCCAGTTTGCAAAACCGAGCCGAAAATTTCTGTATGCAATGGTTTAAGCTGGCGTGAGAATGTGAGTGACTTTAAGCCAAGTTTAGTCTTTATACATTGCAGTGTGAGTGTGGAAATGGGCGTATGCAACATTTTTGTGCGTACGCACCGTTTATATATGAGGCCCCAGATATTTCTTTTTTTCTATTTTATTCAAATCAAAAAACATTCCATACATGCAAGTCAAGTTTAACAAAATTAGTTTGAAACAAATTGACGACCACCCATGAAAAAGAGAGCTAGGTCAGCAGAGTAGCACTTTAATAATAGTAAAAATATGTAAATAAATAAAGATAGAATAGAAAAAGAGGGGAGAGAATCCACTTCCTCAATTTAAATGCTTATTCTAAAATGTTATTTATCAGATCCTGCCAGGTTTTGAAAAAGTTTTGTACATATCCTCTATGTGAGAATTTGTGAGTCAATCAGTCTGTCATTATCCAACCCGCTTCACCAATGCACCTAACCTGCATATTTTTGATTATTTCTAATTTTAGATAATATATAACATCAGTTACCCACTGACTTAAAAGAGGTGAATTAGCATTCTTCCAGTTGAGCAAGATAAGTCTATGTGCAAATAGTGTAGATAGATAGATAGATAGATAGATAGATAGATAGATAGATAGATAGATAGATAGATAGATAGATACAGTAGATACTTTATTAATCCCCAATGGGAAATTTACATACTCCAGGAGCAGCATACTCATAAAAACAATATTAATTAAATAGTGATAAAAATGCAGTGCAAGTTAAAAAATGCAGGGTGGAGAGTGCAAGGAAGGTATAACCGTCTATAATCTTGAGTAGTGTTAACGCTTACCCAAGGGTGGAATTAAAGAGTCGCATAGTGTGGGGTCTCCTCAGTCTGTCAGTGGAGCAGGACAGTTACAGCAGTCAGTCGCTGAAGCTGCTCCTCTGCCTGAAGATGATCCTGTTCAGTTAGTGCAGTGGATTCTCCATGATTGATAGGAGCCTGCTCAGCGTCCGTTGCTCCGCCACAGATGTCAAACTGTCCAGCTCTGTGCCTACAATAGAGCCTTCCTTCCTCACCAGTTTGTCTAGGCGTGAGTCATCCCTCTTCTTTATGCTGCCTACCCACCACACCACTGCATAGAAGAGGGTGCTCACCACAACTGTCTGACAGAACATCTGCAGCATCTTATTGCAGATGTTGAAGGACACCAGCCTTCTAAGGAAGTATAGTCGGCTCTGTCCTGTCTTGCACAGAGCATGAGTATTGGCAGTCTAGTCCAATTTATCATCCAGCTGCACTCCCAGGTATTTATAGTTCTGCACACAGTCTCCTCTGCTTATCATGGGGTCCACGAAGGACCTAGGCCTCCTAAAATCCACCACCAGCTCCTTGGTTTTGCTGGTGTTCAGCTGTAAGTGGTTTGAGTTGTACCATTTCCTATACTCCTCCTCCTGCCCACTCCTGATGCAGCCCACGATAGCCTAAGGAGCAGAGGTTGGATGGTGTTGAAGGCGGTAGAGAAGTCCAGAAATATAATTCTTACTGCATCACTGCCTCTCTCCAAGTAGGAGAGGGATCGGTGTAGCATATAGATGATGGCATCCTCCGCTCCAACCTTCTCCTGGTATGCAAACTGCAGAGGGTTTAGGGCGTGACAGACCTGTGGCATCAGGTGGTGAAGCAGCAGCAGCTCCATGGTCTTCATTACATGTGATGTCAGGGCAACAGGCCTGAAGTCATTCAGCTCACCAGGACATGATACCTTTGTGACTGGGGTGATGCAAGATGTTTTCCAAAGCCTTGGGACTCTCCCCTGTTCCAGGATCAGGTTAAAGATGAGCTGTGTAGGACTCCCCAGCTCTAATGCACTGGCCTTCAACAGTCGTGGCGATACTCCATCTGGACTTCTGCTTTGCTGGCATGAACTCTCCTCAGCTCTCTGCTTACCTGGTCTGCTGTAATTGAGGGTGGGAGGAAACTCTTTCCTATGCTGGTATCAGCAGAAGGATGTGTGGAGGATGCAGTACTCTGAGGTTAGAGTGGGTTAGGGTGGACAAACCTGTTAAAGAAGTTGTTCATCAGGTTTGCTCTTTCCATGTCTCTCTCGATGGTGGCACCCCGCTTCGAGCTGCAGCCAATGATGATCTTCATCCCATCCCACACTTCCTTAATGCTGTTATACTACAACTTTTGCTCCAGCTTTCTCCTGTACTGCTCCTTCGAGGATGGACAGGATTAGAAATAAGTACGTTAGAGAGTCAGCTCAAGTTGGACGGTTGGGAGACAAAGTCCGAGAGGCGAGATTGTGTTGGTTTGGACATGTGCAGAGGAGAGATGCTGAGTATATTGGGAAAAGGATGATAAAGGTAGAGCTGCCAGGGAAGAGGAAAAGAGGAAGGCCAAAGAGAAGGTTTATGGATGTGTTGAGAGAGGACATGCAGGTGATGGGTGTGACAGAGCAAGATAACGTGGACAGGAAGATATGGAACAAGATGATCCGCTGTGGTGACCCCTAACAGGAGCAGCCGAAAGAAGAAGAAGAAGCATCTCCACCATGGTTACTGGGAGGGATATTTTGTTGTGAAGTACAAATACCATTCTAACAGAACACACTCCCAGAGAGCAAACACAACCTGCTGGATATGCCAACAAAGTTGATGAACATTATAGGAAGGTCAAGTCAGGTCAGTTTGTGGACCATGCAATGGTACAGCACGTTGCTGCACTCACCTCACAATGAAACAGCTCAGGATTCTGGCCTACAACCCCCCAGGCAGTCATACGGTCCAGTCCCACCCTCCTGAAATGACCCTCAATCTGCCACAGCCAGATGTTACGTGGGCGTCCCCTTGGCCTGGTCCAGCCACTTGGGTCCTCAACAGTGAGGAACCTGTGAGCCGGATCACCCTCAGGTAATCACGCCACATGGCCGTAGCTGACACTCCCACACAATGCAGGTAATGTGCCTCATTCAGGATTATATAACATAGAAAGTAACGGCTAAATCTACAGGGTTTAGGAGTTCCCACTCTGTTGATGCTTAGGTTTTCTTAGATAACATTGGATTCCTGGCAAAATATATATGAAGTACAAAGATAAGCTCTTAGATTGATTGAGACACATTATATTGTGCATGCTCCATATCTGCAGAAAACCCATTCACGTGGACTTTCATCACTGCTGTACCTCTGATCTTGCACTCTGACTATTCCAAATATTATTTTTAAGACCTACAAATGTGCTCTGGGACCCCAACATCTACATAAGATATTTTTTCTTGTTTTTTTTTATAATGCTTAAATGAACAAAGTTTATTACACAGACATGGATAACTGATGTAGTTTGAGAGACAAAAGGAGCAGTGTAGGTCAAAGTGAACTTTACACATTCTGTTAGGCCTGAGGAGCACACAAGGCCCATGAAGGACGCAGATTTAGTAGACCTCCAGCTGCACAAAACCCCCAGCGTAGATTCCCAAGCTACATTCCAAAGAGTGGCTGAACTCTTCATTCTAGGATCTGCCTGTACTTTACCTGCTGACAAAGGCCAGGCCAGGGCCCTCTCCCCAGCAAAAGAGTGTGAAAATAAACTATGGGCAGGACAAAGAACTATAATTCAAGGGATGACAACTAGGATGGACAGAATAGCTATTATTCTTAACTTCAATTTCTAAAATGAAACCTACTGTACTACTTGTTCCCTATATCCAGGGCCAACAAAACTAGTAAAGAGCACAATGGATGTTCTTGCAGCGCCTTTTAGCATTATTAATAGTTCATTATTGCATGGCACAGTATCTGATACACTAAAAGTGTCTCATCATCAAACTAAACCCACGTGTATTAATTAATGTAATAATTATAGACCCATTTCAAATTTACCGTTTCTCTCTAAAATATTAGAAAAAGTAGTCGCCAATCAACTTCAGTTACACCTTATGCATTACAATTTGTTTGAGAAATTCCAGTCTGGTTTCCGCACTGGTCATAGTACAGAAATGGCACTAACATGTTGTTGTTAATGACATTCTGATATCCTCTGATGAAGGAAACTCCACTGTAATTATGTGCAGTGTTTGACACCATTGACCATTCTATTTTACTGCATAGGCTAGAAAATTATGTTGGGTTGACATTCATTGTGCTTGCTTGGTTTAGTTCTTATTTATTAAATCGATTCCGGTACTTACAGAAATGTGCTGACAGTACTCCATCATTATACACAGAAATGAGATATGGTGTCCTGTAGGGCTCAGTACTGGGACCTTTACTGTTTTCACTTTACATGCCTCCACTGGGATTTATCATTAGGAAACATAATGTTAATTTTCATTTGTATGCAGATGACACCCAGTTACACCTTTCATTTAGACCAAATGGAGTTTTTCCAATGTTGTCTTTAATTAGTTGTGTTAATGAATTGAAGGAGTGGATGGATGAGAACTAATTGTCTATAAACACGGATAAAACAGAGATGTTAATTGTTTGAGGGAATGACGCTGACCACAACAATATTTTATCATCATTTAACTCAGTTGCAATCACCATTATTGTTACTGAATCAGTCTGCAATCTAGGAGTTATCTTTGACCCTAGCATGTCTTTTAAAGTACACATCACAAAGTTGTCTAAATCATGTTTCTTCCATCTTAAAAATGTTGGGGAATTAAGGTGTTTCTAAATAAGCAGGATTCTGAGAAATTAATTCATGCATTTATTTCTAGTAGAACTCGATGTTCACATTGTTCTTTATACAGCCTCCAGTTAATCCAAAATAAAACTGCTATAATTATTACAAGAAAAAAAAAATACGAACACATAATTCCAGTTCTTAAATCCTTACACTGGCACTCGGTTGTTTAGGGCATTTTTTAAATCCTCCTTTTAACATACAAAGCCTTAAATGGCCAAGGTCCGGCTTACTTGTCTGAACTTATCATGACTTACAAACCAGAGTGCACATTAAGATCTCAAGATGCCGGTCTGCTTAGTATTCCAAGGATTAATAAAATAACAGTGGGAGGTCGAGCTTTTAGTTACAGGGCCCCTAAACTGTGGAATGGTCTGCCTGCTACTATAAGAGATGGCCCTTCGGTCTCAGCTTTTAAATCCCAGCTGAAGACTCACTACTTCAGTTTAGCATATCCTGACTAGAGCTGCTGATTAACTGTACTGACTGCATCTCTGTTGTTAGTCATTAGCACTAAAACCCACCTGCTAAGTTGTTTTTCCTGCCTAAGGTAAAGTCATCTCTGAAGGAGGATCGCAGGAATCGTCAGGGAGAGGGGTCCTTTCATCGGATTGGCTGGCCAAGCACTGACTATGCTATGGAATAACTAATAGGGAGAGGCAGTTTGATGGCCAAGGTCTCCAGGACTCTGAACAAATCCAAATCATATTATGTAACATCATCTACTGTTGAATTCTACTTGTAATATGTTTATTTTACTATTATAAATGTACTGAGGGCTATTTGTGTTGTGTTCTGCGTATTGTATTGTATTTACCCCCTCTTTTTTATTACCAACTGCACGCCCAACATAACTGCCTTTCCCACAGTTTCCATTTTTTCCCTACAAGGGTGTTTTTTTTGGGAGTTTTTTCTTGTCTTCTTAGAGAGTCAAGGCTGGGGGGCTGTCTAAAGGCAGGGTCTGTTAAAGCCCATTGTGGCAATTCTTGTGTGATTTTGGGCTATACTAAAATAAATTGTATTGTATTGCATTGTGTTAGAAAACACTGATTTTGTGAATGAAAGTGACTTTAATCCAATCAGGAGAATATTCAACCTTCCTTTATAAACTGGTGGGGTGGAGGCTCTGAGGCTAGGGATCTGCACTGGCAATCGGAAGGTTGCCGGTTCAAATCCCGTAAATCCTTGGCCTTTGAACAAAGCCATTAACCTGCAATTGCTTCGTCCTGGGTTTGATGTTACCCTGCATCCAGCCATGCATGCAGGTCCTCCAACTTGCAGGGAAAACTTGGCTGTTGGTGGCAGGATGGCACTCCCGACACTTTAAAAAAAACCTCACACTGTTCCACTCCATTCAAACTAGTGTGGTGTTGAGGTGTTGAGCTGGCTGCATTCAGGTTCTAATTTGGGATTCTGAGGTGGTTCATCATATGGTGTGCTGTATCAGTGCGTGCTCCCAACCTCCTCTGCTCTCTCACTTAATAAATTAGCTGCACCCTACAGGGTTTACAGAGAATGGCACCCACAGTGAACTCCTGGAGGGCATCTCAGCAAATTCTTTAATTCTTCCCAGGAGTACTCTGTGCACATTCTCCAAAATCACATTCTGGAATCCTTCTCTCATAAACTAACAAGCTGGAAAGGTGACCCACTCTTCCATTTTGTGGACATGAAATGATGAGATCCAGCTTAGTGTTAAGCTAAATACTAAGCCCTGTCTGCTATATATATATATATATATATATATATATATATATATATATATATATATATATATATATATATATATATATATATATATATATATATATATATATATATATATAAGTGAGGAACAGCCGGGGACCTTACCCAGCCATATTGGAAGGACTGGGAGAGAGAGCATGCACAAGGCATTATCTACCCCGCAGTGCTAGATTGCATCCCCCCTTAACCACCAAAGGTTGCAGCAGTGCCTCTGTTCCCAACAGGGCTTCATGGGAATTGGCGTTCTCTGACTCTGTTTCATATTGCTATCTTTGTCAGTTGGAGGCTGAATGTGGAGTTCTCTTTGGATTATTTCTGAAACATACTGTTGTATTTGCTATTTGCTTGAATAAGTTGTGTTCTGTTGTAATGTTTTGTTATCAAATAAGAGGAAGAAAAGGACTGAGGAACCAACATCAGTACTACGTATAACACAAGTCCATATATACACTTAAAAATGTTTTCCTAAAAGAGTAATATAGGCCAATCTAAATATGTTGTTACATGTCAACTAGGTCATGTGCAGAGATCTGAAATTCAGACACACTCCTCATTTGTCTGATCTTCATTTAACATTTTCATAAAGTACAACTTTCAATGTTATCTTGAGAACCTCTGGAGAAGCGCTTGATATATACATTAATCCCGACTGTTCCAGCCATTAAAAGCTTAAATGACTGTCTAAATTCCCAAAGTGAACTGATGCTGTTTCGTGATCCTGACCCCCATTACAAAAAGAGTCTTGTTTAACTTGCATCACACAATTAAACACGGTGCTAAATGCTCCTTAGTTTCCTCTGGGCACTTAATAGCTAATGCCTGATTTTTCTATGCTGATGTATTAGTGTAAAATGTACTTAAAAATCATGTGCTCTGTACCAAAATCATCATCCTCAGTAACCACTCAGCTGTGAACAGTGGATTCAGAAAGTATTCAGAATTTATTGTGTTGCAGATTGCAGATAAAATGATACATTTGTCCATCAATCTACACTCCATATCCCATAACGGCAAAGTAAAAAAATGTTTTTGGAAAGGGGTGCACATTTATTTAAAAATCAAAAACTGAAATCTCTTATTTATAAAAGTATTCAGACTTTTAATCCAGTACTTTGTAGAAGCCCCTTTGGCAGCAATTACAGCTTTAAATCTCTATGAACTTTGCACACCTGGATTTGGGAAGTTTCTCTCATTCTTCCTACCAGATCCTCTCAAAATGCATTAGATTTGATGGAAAGTGTCTTCATACTTGTATTAGAATTTTCACTCTCCTCAACCTCATCTGATGTGTCTTTGTCTCCATTGCCTTACTAATATTGTAGGAATTCAGTAAATTTTAAGTTGGTTAATTAATCATCAGTGCTAACTTCAGCAATACTGGCAGTTAACCAGATATATTGGCAAGACTCGCACTTTATTTTCCTTATGTTTCTCTGTTGTAGGAAGTGATTCACTGGCCTTTAGACTTATATATACCAAGGTAACTGAGGAGCACTCGTTTTAATGAGCAGAGTAATACAATTCCTCAGTAAACACAAGGGCTATAGACATATGATAAATGCATATGTGTATAAATTGACATATAAGACTGGATGCAGACAGACAGACATATAACATATAGATATGCAGTTTATAGTTATTTAGACTTCTACTTTATCTTGGCACAGATGAACAGTTTTACAATACAAAGTCTTTATGATGTTCAATGTTGTGTGGATTTATTGCTTTGTTGTTGCTCCAGGTTAATTTTTTTTTGTTCTTTATTTCACCTTATACAATTTCTTGTAATAGGAATTTGTTAGTTTCCGCGTACCCCTTGGGGTCAGAGCACAGGGTCAGCCATTGTACAGCGCCCTTGGAGCAATTGAAGGTTAAGGGCCTTGCTCAAGGAACCAGCAGAGTAGGATCTCTTTTGGCAGTGACGGGGATTTGAACAGGTAACCTTTGGGACACCAGGGCAGATCCTTAGCCTCAGGGCCACCACTCCGCCCATGTGGAAGATCCTTCATGTGATTGAGTACACTGTATCTTTTCCTTCATGATCCCTGATCTATGGATGGAGTGTACTTTTCTTCATCATTTTCTGATTCCTTGTCCGGGTACACTTTGTCTTCTCCACTAGCATACTTCTGTCTTCTAATTTCATAGATAAAACCTTCAGTCCTTCAGACACAAGACTTTAGATGCTGAAGTCCCCTTCTGGAAGTAATATGTACATGTATATATATTGAATATGTATATATTGAATGTATTAGTGTAAGGTTGTGTCAGTGTGCATCTGCAAAGAAAAAAAAGGTAAATGTTACTTCCACACTGAAAATGAAAGAAGATTGAAGGCACAACATTTTGACTGAATTGCCTTTATCAGATGTGTCTATATCTTCTTCTCCCATTGGGGGTTGCCACAGCGGATCATCTTTTTCTATATCTTCCTGTCCTCTCCATCTTAATCTGTCACACCCATCATCTGCATGTCCTCTCTCACCACATCCATAAACCTTCTCTTAGGCCTTCCTCTTTTCCTCTTCCCTGGCAACTCTATCCTTAATATCCTTTTCCCAAAATACCCAGCATCTCTCCTCTGCACATGTCGAAACCAATGCAATCTCACCTCTCTGACTTTGTCTCTCAACCTTCCAACCTGAGCTGACCTTCTAATGTCCTCACTTCTAATCCTGTTCATCCTCATTATACCCAATGCAAATCTTAGCATCTTTAACTCTGCCACCTCCAGCTCTGTCTCCTGCTTTCTGGTCAGTGCCACTGTCTCCCAGCCATATAACAAAGCTGTTGTCATTACTATCCTGTAGATTTTCCCTTTCACTCTTGCTGATACCCGTCTGTCACAAATGACTCCTGAGACTTTTCTCCACCCATTCCACCCTGACCTGCACTCTCTTTTTCATCTCACCACTGTCTCACGTCTCTCATACATATCCTATACCATTCTTACATACTTCTCTGTCACTCCCAACTTCCTCATACAATATCACAACTCCTCTCGAGGCACCCTTTCATATGCTTTCTCCAGGTCCACAAAGATGCAATGCAACTCCTTCTGGCCTTCTCTATACTTCTCCATCAACACCCTCAGAGCAAACATTGCATCTGTGGTGCTCTTTCTTGGCAAGAAACCATACTGCTGCTCACTAATCATCACCTCACTTCTTAACCTAGCTTCCACTGCTCTTTCCCATAACTTCATGCTGTGGCTTATCATATCCCCCTTATTCTTAAAAATCAGTACCAGTACTCTTCTTTTCCACTCCTCAGGCATCCTCTCACTTTCCAAGATTCCATTAAACAAACAAACTCTACTGCGATCTCTCCTAAACACCCCCATGCTTCCAAAGGTATGTCATCTGGACTAATGGTCTTTCCATTTTTCATACTCTTCATAGCTGTCCTTACTTCCTCCTCGCTAATCCATTGCACTTCCTGATTCACTATCTCCACATCATCCAACCCTCTCTCTCTCTCTCGTTCTCTTCATTCATCAGCATCTCAAAGTACTCTTTCCATCTGCTCAACACACTCTCATCGCTTGTGAGTATGTTTCCATCTTTATCCTTTATCACGCTAACCTGCTGCACATATTTCCCAGCTCTGTCCCTCTGTCTAGCCCACTGGTCCTTTTCTCCCTCCTTAGTGTCCAACCTCTCATACAATTCATCATACGCCTTTTCTTTAGCCTTTGCCATCTCTCTCTTCACTTTGTGCCTTATCCCCTTGTACTCTTGTCTACTTTCTGCATGTCTCTGACTATCCCATTTCTTCTTTGCCATCCTCTTCCTCTCTATAATCTCTTGTACTTCTCCATTCCACCACCAGGTTCCCTTTTCCTCATTCCTCCGTCCAGATGTCACGCCCAGCACACTTCTTTCTGTCACCCTTACTACACCTGCTGTAGCTGTCTGTTCAATGCCACCCAGTGCCTGTCTTCCCTCCTCCCTAAACTCAATATTGCAGTCTTCCTTTTTCAATTTCCACCATTTGATCCTTGGCTCTGTCCTCACTCTCTATCCCTTCTTGATCTCCAATTGCACCCTACAGACCATCATCCTATGCTGTCTAACTACACTTTCCCCTGTCTCACTTTGCAGTTTTCAATCTCCTTCAGACTGACTCTTCTTCATAGGATGTAATCTATCTGTGTGCATCTTCGTCCACTCTTGTACACCATCCTATGTTCCTCCCTCTTTTTAAAATACATATTCACCACAGCTATGTCCATCCTTTTGGCAAAATCCACTATCATCTGACCTTCTTCATTCCTCTCCTTGACACCATAGAACCCAAGGGTACTAACTGCCTTGAACACTTCTTACAAAAACAATAATAGGCCATACTTTGGTACAGCCCGTAAATAAAAATAAAACACATGTACAAATATAAAAACAAAAAACAGGAGGCAACCCTGGCTTATAGGAGTCAAAGTTTCTCCTTTTAGTGGGCGAACCACTGAGTCACACAGCAACTCAATCCCTTGTGCTCTCAGCCTCTCACCAAACACTTGAACACTACTCTGGAGTAGTGATGTGCAATGAACAAATGAACAAGTTCTTTTGTACTTGTCTTGCTCTCTGAACGAATGTATTGGTACAATGACATTAAATAACAAATCTTTTTGAGGCATGTGCAATGTGTGCTATGTTTTATATAGCATTCTGCTACAGTCTGGAGATATCATCTTCACTTAAATGGCTTCTGTCTTTGTGAAACTGCCCGTCAGTAAATTGTTTCAGCAAAACGGTCATGACGACAACCAGCCAAAGAATGACTTGGCAGATGACACCAAGCCCCTCCCATCGATCAGTTCACTCTGACTGAGTGACTATGACTGTCACAGTACATATGCTGAGCGACTGAATGAACCAGTATGCCCCCTACTGATCTGGAGAACTATAGCACATTTGTTCACAAATTGCAAACAAGACACTTGCAGTACAGTACACTAAACTAGTTAACCAAAAGAATCAGTTCATGTACTGAATGGAGGAATGAACTGCAGACAAAAGACTTGCAGTATACTGAATCTCAGTTCAGTTCACTGGAAGATTTAATCAGAAAGTTTTATTGTCAAGTATGTACTATTCTAAGGTTCAAATTATACCATTTTTTTCTATTTTTTGTCAAAATTCAATAAAGAGGATTATTATTATTACTTTTATAATTACTATTATTTTTATGTGTAAATTACTTATTTTGATGCTTGCTTTTTATATTGTTTATATTGTTTGGTGGTGAAAGTTGTTACACTGTTATGATGCTATTCTACATTTTAAACTAGAAGACAGCTTCTTGTTTTTGAAGTAAACAAATCAATAATTCGAAAAATCATTTTGGTGAACTGAGTGAAATGAACTGAATCAATAAAAAGAATTGCTTTGAACATCATTACTCCAGAGTGCAGTCAACCTCCTCCCTCACATCATCTCAGGGCTTAAATAGAGGAGAGCTTTCTACCTCTGGAAGTCTCCACAAAAGGGTGACACCAATTACTGTTCCAGGAGGGGAGTTAATGTCACCTAAAACAGGACATAAACATTAACACTAGAATTACCAAAGCCTACGAAAAAACTTGTAATCCCGGCCCACCTAAAATCCCTTTGCACCTCTCCGTCAGTGTCTTTCGTGTTGTAAATGTGTCGATAAGCACAAGCAGCAAGCAGCATGGTCGCCCATCCTCCCACCAATACAGAAAGGCACAACGTTCTCTCAACTCAAATCGTTTTACATGCGTGTGAGGTTCCTGGAGTTGTAGAGGGTGAATAATATATTGTTATTTGGAATACATGCATTTCGTGTGTGTTTCGCATCTAAAAGTATCTGTAAACACATCGTTAAGACAGAAAAAATGTTCATGTTTTAGTAAAAATTGACAAAATGTAGACATGAAGTGTATAATGTGTGAAGCCTGAAGTCCAAATATCAAATAAACTCTTTCACAAAAGGTACAAGTACAACGAAACAAGTGTGCTTTTGTTCAAGAATATAACTGCAGAAAAAGAACTTGCGTTAGGGTGTGACATTGACATGCCCTTAAAATGACTGCTTGCGTTTGCTGACTGGTTATCAAAAGGTCGCTGGTCTGACCCCGGACACTTCCGTTTTGAGAAGTGAGTTGCTCTTATTCTTACTACTATAGAATAAAAACATACATTTGATTCAAGTCTATAATGTCTGTAAGTCTGTAGGTATAAATTTATGGTACTTGTAAAGGTTAGCAATTTTTTTTTTTATTTACAGTAATCCCTCCTCGATCGCGGGGGTTGCGTTCCAGACCCCCCGGGATAGGTGAAAATCTGCGAAGTAGAAACCATATGTTTGTATGGTTATTTTTATATATTTTAAGCCCTTATAAACTCTCCCACACTGTTAACATCATTAGAGCCCTCTAGGCATGAAATAACACCCTTTAATCAAACGTTTAAACTGTGCTTCATTACAAGACAGAGATTGCAGTTCTTTCTCACAATTAAAAGAATGCAAACATATCTTATCTTCAAAGGAGCACCGTGAAGAGCAGATAATGTCAGAAAGAGCGCTCCGCTAAGAAAAGCAAACAATCAAAAAATCAATATGTGCTTTTAAGTATACAGAAGCACCGCGATAAAGCTGCATTTTGTAGAGGAGCGTCCTATCTTCTAGGCAAACAGCCACTGTGTAAACAGCCCCCTCTGCTCACACCACCTCCGTCAGGCAGAGAGAGTGAGAGAGACAGATAGAAGCAAACAAAACAAGCGCCACGCGGGAAGCATATCTTATAGCATTGAGGAGTTTTAGTTAATATGTAATACATGCTCTGATTGGGTAGCTTCTAACCCATCCGCCAATAGCGTCCCTTGTATGAAATCAACTGGGCAATCAAACTGAGGAAGCATGTACCATAAATTAAAAGACCCATTGTCCAGAAAGCGCGAACCAGCTTAAAAATCCGTGATATATATTTAGATGTGCTTACATTTAAAATCCGCGATAGAGTGAAGCCGCGAAAGTCGAAGCACGATATAGCGAGGGATTACTGTATTCAGTTTTATTCTCCCAGTTACGTTCAAGCTCAGCCAGATCTGACACTGCTGTTTTCACATAAAGACATGATATAACAGAAGTGAACTCAGATGAGGATGATGGTTCTACATCGGAGAAAGAATGCACGTTGCACTTTTGCCATCACTGTACTTTGTATATAAAAGCCAGTTTCTGCAGTTATATTCTTGAATAAAAGTGCACTTGTTTTGTTATACTTGTACCTTTTGTGAAAGTGTTTATTTGATATTTGGACTTCAGGCATCACATTTTACACACTTCATGTCTATTTTTTGTCAATTATTACTAAAACAAGAAAAACAGATATTGTAAACAAGGAACACACAAGAAATGCATGTATTTCAAATAACGATACAGTATATTATTTAGCCAATACAACTCTGAACAACTCACACACAGGTAAACAGACTTGAACTGAGGGAACTTTCTGCCCTTCCTGCGTTGGTGAGGTGATGGGATATTAGTAGGGCCCACGATTTACCGCAGCAAAAAATCATAAATTCTGTGGCATGTTTTTTTTAATTCTGCGGCGTACCACGCTGCGACAAATGCAGTACCAGAACTCCATAAGACTAATTCGTAACCCAAAAAAAATAAATGCAATTTTTCTTATTCTTAATCCTTAATAATAATCAATCATAATTCATAATATTAATCAAATAGGTATATCAAAGCGTACACATTGTGGACTGTGCCGGGCAGTTTATCCCGGCCAAGTCCCCCAAGCCGCCAGATGGAGCCCTCCCTGCAGTATGGAGGTGCCCCTAAGACCAGCAGGGAGTCATGGACTATGTAGTTTTTATTCTCAGCCCTGCTGGATACCACAGGGGCCGCAAGAGGGAGCTGCAGGGAGGACCAAAGACTTATTTGTACACTATGACCCGGAAGTTCGTCATAGGAAGAGCGACGGACTTCCAGGATGAAGAAAAGTACTTTTTACCTGACCCGGAAGTGATACAAGATCACATGGACTGGGGACTGGGAACACTTCCGGGTCAGGGAATATAAAAGGACTGAGGGAACTCCCAGACGGCGAGCTGAGCTGGGTGGTAGGAGGGCAACGCGTCTGGGAGTGGAGGATTGTGATTATTATTGATTTATTATTGTGGTTTATGAATAGTGTGGAGTGGAGGGTGCTTAGTGCACGTTGTTATAATAAAAAGAATAATTGTAGCACTTTTACCAGGTGTTTGGCGTGGTACCTGAGGGTTCAAGGGAGCACTACTGCCCCCTACTGCGACAACATCCACACATTTTAATCCATAGATTTGCTTTAGGCAAACAATGCTGAAACATATGTAGGCATAATATTATCCTCAGTAAACTGTCGAATAATATTTCTAAAGTTATAGTTTATTTATTGTTGAAGAAAACGGCACTGTAAGCTCATAGGTTGTCTTGTGACAGAGAATATTGCAGTGGTGACAACACCGATCCATATTTTGAGAATGAACGTTCCACATCAACAAAAGAGATCTGCAATGCAATATAAACTTTAGCAAGAGCTGCTTAGCGAGGCAGTCTGTCCTCTAAGGCATGCTGGAATTACTTCACAAGATGCTATGTCCAGATAAGCTTGCCATTCCTCTGCTGCAGCCATCAATGTTGGCACTGATGGTACATAATCAGCAAAATTCTTTGATAAGAGTGGTAGCTGTTGTGGATCAAATATTCTCACAGAATAGGTCTTATTGCTGGCTGTTTGGTTTCCACAAAATATTCTTCAAGTTTAGCAGCAGCATTGTGCTTTGCATCTTCACAGCTGCTGGTTGCAATTGGAAATCCGGATGATTTCAGGCAAGACAATAAGTCAGACACTTTGTTGTAGACATCAACAGCCATGAATGACTGTGCCTCAAAAGTAGTCAAAGTGTTCATAATTGACTGACAGAGAAAAGATACAAATTGAAGTTTAGCTCTCAGCTCGTTAAGTTTATCAGTACTTTGCAGCAACGCCGACAGCTTCTTTAACTGCACTGTAGCTCCACTTTGTTTGATTTCAGTAGCAATGAATGAGATATTAATGAGATGATGCAATAGGCTGAAGAAAGAACTTAAAGAAGTAATCAAAACTTATCATACTAATATCAATATGCCTCAAATGGTGAGATTTCATTCAGATTTGGTATTTTCCACGGCAGTCAGGTTAATTCCGTGCTGTGGCGTTTTACCGCTGCAAAACCCTATATTCCGCTGCGTGGCGTTAAATTCCGTATGCCGCGGTAAATCATGGGCCCTAGATATCAGGCTGCTTGCTGCTTGTGTTGATCAACACATTTACAACACAAAAGACGCTAACGCATAGATGTGAAGGAATTTAAGGTGGGCCGGGATTATGAATTTTTTCGTAGGGTTTGGTAATTCTAGTGTTAATCAAAAATAAGTGTTTAAATCAACTGGTTTATCTTAAAATTATAAATAAATGAACATAAACAAAACTGAAAGACAGTAACATTTCTGCCAATCTTGTGGCAAAAATAAGCAAAAGTAACTTTGTACTCCAGGCCTGTGCTTGACATTCCGCTTTCCCCTGACAAATGTATATGAGTGGACCCATCGCACCACATTCAAACTTGTAAGGTGATGTAATAAGTGAAAGACAGGGCCTACATGTTACTATAAGACTTTTGATGACATTTTAGTGCAATAAATACTTGTATTTCTAATTCCTAAGGGTCACTGTCAGTAAGAGAAAAGCAGGCGAGCACATGCACCACGGAGCAACAGATGACTGCTCCTCACATTGTGTCAGTGATTCAGTGAGACTTATGGCCTCACGCTTGTGGAGCAAGGCAGGTACAAAAGTAATTCCAAGATGACAAGTCAAGAGAGTGATATGAAGAAAATATTAGCAATAAAATTAATAAAATATTCATTTAGGGATTGTTATTGTCAGCTGTTTTTGTTTTTCAAAAATAAGATCTCCTTCTGCGTTGGGCTGGCACCCTGCCCGGGGTTTGTTTCCTACCTTGTGCCCAGTGTTGGCTGGGATTGGTTCCAGCAGACCCCCGTGACCCTGTAGTTAGGTTATAGTGGATTGGATAATGGATGGATGGATGGATAGATAATGAATGGATGGATGGAAGATCACCTTGGTTTCACACCGTTATTATTTATCATCCTCTTTTCTTCTTCATCTTTATCTTTTTTTTCTAATTAATAAAAAAGCCATCATGAACACAAACCGCTTTGGACAATATTGGAGGAAATGTCCTGAAGAGATTCTTGTATTAAAATGGATTTATATTAAAAACCGTAAAATGGTTCTGTCTGCATGGTTAGTAAATGCCATATAGATATGCATATTAGCTGATAGACATGGATCAGAGTCAAGCTGAATATTTAACATTTACTTTCATCATATCAGACAATACAAAATGGTGCCATTCCCAGCAGGTTTACAAGCTAAAATGCATACAAAAGATTGGTTTATGACTGTCCAATGGAGGTGTCTTAAATAAAAATTCTCCAATTAAGGCAAATGTGCTAAGTCACTGTTCTCATACAAGTGTAGAGCACATTTTTAAAAAATTACATATACACTGAGAAAAGAAAGAGGGTGAATGAAAGATTATAAAATAAAATCTCTCGAGGATGAAGAAAGATATGAACCGAGAAAGTCTATAATAGAAGAATATTTACCCATAGGACTGAGAGGTTTTTATAAGAGCCTCAGTGACTGCCGGATTTATTCTTCCCCTGAACAAGAATCTCATTATCATAAACTCACCACATTGGGAACAATTGTTATATGTCAGGAGACTCAGCAAACCAACAGCCACTCTAACTTACCTCAGGAGTCGATACAAGGACTTTGACGAAGAGTTAAGAGTACAGGAGAATAAGGGATACGTAAGCATCACTTTTATTTCGGATTTCTATGTCAAAAAGTGGAGAATCACTTAAGTACTGTCCATCCACTAATCCTAATGAGGTTTAAGGTGATAAGATGCATGTAGCATGTGTACACAGCTCAGCAAAATTCTTAATTGTTTATCTCCTGTAGTCTGTTAACTTAAGCACAATGTACAGCAAATATAACACAAGCAATGCAATACTGACCGTAAAATATAAGGAGTACGTACATAACTGCTACACGTCATCAAGAAGAACAGGATTCTAAGGTCAAGATCAACCCAATTTTGTAAATAACTGCATGCAACAAAATCATCAAATAAATCAAAAGCAACAGAAGAAAAATGCTTGAATCACAGTGACACAACATATTTAACATTTGAGGTTTCTAAACTTTTTTGGGACCCCCAACAATGGGATGACGTGCCGAAGCGTGATCGCCACATCTGTGGAATACTGTTTATCCATTGCCGGGGCAACTGCAGGCTCACAGCACTTGCAGCAGAGCACCGTTGAAGCAAATCCAAAATGAATGCGGTCACGCTATAGGCACCTATCGTCGATGGATGATGCATGGAAGATTATTATAAATGCAGGGTTTGGATTACTTAACCACTAACCTGGCCATGACGCTGCCTGACTGCTATGTCTGTGTATAGGAGAGTGGTAAATCCCGATGCAATAAATAACCGTGCTGTTCCTGTTTCAAGCTGAATAAAGCTGGTTTTGCTAAAGTACTGAGACTCAGCCTCGTGTTTTGGGGTGCAAGACAGGGACTCACACGTCACAATATATAACATTTAACATATAACATATCCCAAAGCAAACACAAACATCAAAATTATATTTACAGACACCCAAACAAGTCCAGTGTAGTAAAAGCTGATGATTATTGTTGACGATGGTGGTGCAAAGAAGCTTCTACAAAGAAAGAAAGATTGATAGATAATGAAATGCACTACATGATGGACGGATGGGACTTTACTTGTTCCAAGAGGGAAAACTACAGAAACTCAATAAATGCTATAGCAAACCACAACTCCTCTTAAAATCACACAACAATTCCAAAAAAATGAAGAAAACATTTGACATGGCAGTTGATAAGAGAGCTTTCCCTGACCAAGTGACACATTATGCAGGTGTATTGCAGTTGGTATAGAGTAGTGTTTCTTGACACATTTCTGCTGAGTCATTCATCGGCTGAAAGTCTTCAGTGTCGGTGTGTCAGAGAGAGGATGTGCAGCATTGTTCATAAATGGCACTGAATTTTGTCTTCATCAACTCCTCCACTGCTACTTCCAGAGGATCCAGTGGTCACCCCATAATTGAGCCCACCTTGTCCACTTGTTGATTCAGTCAGTCTTTCTTGAAATTATGTTATCAGCCCAGTATGACACAGCATAGAAAATCCCACTGGCCATCACTAAATTGTAGAAGAAGGAAAGGATGTCACGATCCACGTTGAAGAAACACAGTCTCCTTAGATCAGTGAAAGGCAACCTTTTTCGAGTTGCGGCGCACTAAGTCTAAAAATTTTCTTTCGCGGCGCACCTGAGGGACTGCGCGTAAATAAAGTCGTGATGACACAATCTATGGACAATCGCCAATAAAAACAATTAATTTTACAAGTTTGAAAGACATTTTATTAATAAAGGAATCAAAGGATAAATCTTAAATTTAATAAATGTGAACGTTGAGATTGTTTTTCAGCACATATGAGATTGATGCAAGGATCAATTTTCGAAAGACACAAAGTCTCTCGCATTTCTTAGACTTCATTTCCGTAAGTGTTCCGTTATCTGTTTTTCCAACATAAAATATTTTTGTTAAACATTATCTTTTTAATCAACCAAAAGTTCAAAAACAGTAGCATTTTTAAATATTTTACAAAAAGTTTTCGTGGCGCCCCTAGGCGCACCGGTTGCCCGACAATGCCTTAGATAAAAAGAGCCTGCTCTGCCCTTTCTCTTATAGTTTCTCTGTGTTACTACTGTAGACCAGTCCAGCCTGTCATTGAAATTGACGTCCAAGTGCATGTGGCAGGGCACCACTCCATGAAAAGTGACCAAGTATATAGGCTTGTTGGTGTGATGAAACTCAATAAAAAGTGCTTTTTTTTTTGGATATTCAGTTACCGACAATTCTCTTTGGACCAGGAAACAAAGACCTGTTCTTTGTGCTCTGTCTCCACCCTACACCCATCAGTGGTATTGTGCATGAACGCGTTCAAAAGAGGGCATTCATTGAACAAGCTCATTTTTCTAAGAGTGGTGAACTTAACGTAACATATTTTCAAGTGAAGGACTTGAAGGTGAGCTAGTTCAGTTTTATATGACATTCTGAATCTGGTTTGAGTCCTGATTAAACGTTTTGCCTTACTTTGTAATGTAGGGGTGGAGCCAAATCTGAATACAGTATTTGGATAAGCACAAATAGTGATTTTTTACAAATATTTATTTTGTATGAATTTTTTGCTATTTATTTGCATTTGGAAGTAATAACATCAAATCAAATAGGCACTGTCTGCGTCTGCCTGCTTGTGCTACAGCTGCACCCCCGCTGACACGAGCATGAGGTGATCCTCCGCTGTACTTTGCAAGGCCACTTTATATTTTTCCTCATTGGACATGCAATATGTGACACAAATTTTGGCCAGCAGTGTAATTGGTTAGTTCACCTACACGCTGATTCCACAGTCACCATTTGTGTCTCACATTTGGAAATAAAGCGGTAATTTATATGTATACTTGCATCGATTTAATTTCATTTTTGACCGGGAGGATAATACCATATATGGTTATACATGTTTGTTGCTGGGTATAACTCAATAAAATGTATTTAAATTAAAAACGTCTTTATAATTATTGTATTTTATTCAAGAACACTGTAATAGCCTAATATAAGGCATGCAAAATTGAAAAAAGTAAACTCATGGGTCATTTATTCTTACTCCTTAAAAAATACAAAATGAACTGAACATGAACTAGTTCACAAATGAAATGAATTTATTCATAAAGAAGAGGGACACCTCACGCCTGGACAAACTGGTGAGAAAGGCAGGCTCTATTGTAGGCACGGAGCTGGATAGTTTGACATCCATAGCAGAGTGATGGGCACTGAGCAGGCTCCTGTCAATCATGGAGAATCCACTGCATCCACTGAACAGGATCATCTCCAGACAGAGGAGCAGCTTCAGTAACAGACTGCTGTCACCGTCCTGCTTCACTGACAGACTGAGGAGACCCCACACTATGTGACTCTGCAATTCCACCCAGGGGGTTAAACGTTAACATTATTTAAAGTTATTGTCTGTTATACCTGCATTGTTATCACTCTTTAATTTAATATATATATATATATATATATATATATATATATATATATATATATATATATATATATATTTTATCAGTATGCTGCTGCTGAAGTATGTGAATTTCCCCTTGGGATTAATAAAGTATCTATCTATCTATCTATCTATCTATCTATCTATCTATCTATCTATCTATCTATCTATCTATCTATCTATCTATCTATTATATAGTGCCTTTCATATCTATCTATCTATTATATAGTGCCATTATTATCTATCTATCTATCTATCTATCTATCTATCTATCATTTTGATCTGTGTGAGCTGAACTTTGAGCTAGTTCTTGTGAGGTGTGAACTTTCACAACAATGCCCATCAGTATGTCAGAGAGTTTTGCACGAGCGACATGACCTGGTATTATATTTGTACTCTATGGTGGTACAAGGTGAAGAGAAAATTAGACAAGCCTGTTCCTTGTGGTGCTCCAGTGTTGCACACTGTCCTTGAGTCTCACAAAACTGCAGTCTGCCTGACAGACCGTCCATTATCCAGGACAACATAGGCTGCATATCCCTGCGCTTATCACTTAACAAGAATGGCTGGATATTTTCAAAGGCACTGGAGAAATCAAAACACATAATCCTTGCAGTGCTGCCATCTTTGTCCAGGTCTGAGTAAGTCTTGTGGAGCAGATAGATAATTGCATCGTCCATTCCAGTCTTTGTTTGATAGGGGAACAGCAGCACAAGAGGATTGTCCAGGCTCAGCCTCTTGAAGGTCTTCATCATGTGGAACATAAGGGCCACTGGTCTGTAGTTGAAGGAGGTGAAGGAGTCAACTACCTTCTTTGCACCAGGAAAGATACACAATGTTTTCCACAGCATCATCACTTTCTTGAGCTTCAGTGATAGATTCAAGAGACACCAAAAAGTTGGTCAGCACAGGCCCTGAGTACTCCAGGAATAACAGATGGTAACACAGAAAGCCTTGCCAGCAAATCCTGAAATATGTCTATGCTTTAGTTGTGCATTTCCACCAGATGATGAGTGAGACCAAGCAGGAAAGGCAACAGATGCAATACACTCCGCTGTTCTCCACTGTATACTGCAGAACTGGATCATTGGAATTGAAGTGCGTTTTTATCTTGTTTTTTACATCATTTTTATTACTTTTAGATGAGAATGTTTCAAGTAGAAAAAAAAACTGAATGCCAACAGACACTCCCCATGGAATTACCATATATAGAGTAACAAACCAGCAAAGTACACTACCCACAATACCTCACCACATCCCCCTCAATTCAAACGCTAAAGACATAGCTGTCACTTATTGTGGAAATCTACTTTAGCCATGATTTAATCACTTTTGCACAAGGTGTCCTGCCAGTTGTTTATGTACAATGCAATAAACCCACAAGTCAATCATAACCAAAAATGGTATTTTTATATACCCAAAGTGGTCTTCTTTCAAATGAATGAAGTTTTGTCACTCATGCATGTCTGTGGACCTCCTCACTGGCTTACTCAAGGTATGTGATACCCCATCCAGGAGGAGGCATTGTCGCTAACAGTTCTAACCGTTTTTTACCTGCGGTTATGATAAACCACCCAGTGAGGGCACTTAACCCTACCCCTTCTGATTGCCCAGAAGGAGGAGTCTTTTGAGACCGAGCAGACCACCAGCCAGAGCTACAGAAGGACCTAAGCTTAACAGACAGCACTTAATTGTCGAAATTCTTATTTTGTTTTGTTATTTGCCCCTGAACATTAACCAGCGACAATTTAAGTTCCAGCCAGTTACAGTCCTGTCATTCCCACACCCGGTCACAGTTTCAGTGTTGTCTGCTCTCTTTCATTATTAAAATATACAATTTGCACAAGTATTGTATATTTCGATGAGAGCAGTGCATCACAGCTGAGTTAGTCTGCTTTCATCAAAAGTCCCTTGCATGTCGAGTCACATAAAGTAAATACTAATTGTCACTGGATAGCTGTGGCTCAGAGCATTCTAATGATGTATAGCTGTCTATGTTATTTTGCACAAAGTTTGAGTTGGACTCTGGGCAAAGTTTTGACTTTATTGAGAACAACATGTTTGAAGAAGGACTGCGTAGTATGACTCTGAAGCATTGTCCCATGCAGCTTTACAGTTCAAGCTTTGTGGGAGTAAACCAGCACTGGAAGAAGCTGGTATGAAAATGTGTGTATGTACAGTACATAGTTTTTCCAGATGTGAAATGTAAGACGAAAAGCACCGACAACAAGACAAACAAACATATAAATAAATAAATAATGCACTAGACTTCTGCAGGGCTACTGAAACAGAAGGCAGGATAAGATGGGTGAATTGTAAGGAAAAAAACAATCTTTAGTACAAAATGGAAGCTTCCACTCTGTCTAGTGTTTAACAGAAATGGATCCAAGGACTGGCATGAAAAATAATTGCAAAAGTCAAGGTTGGATGAATATAGATACAACTTGTTGCTTCAGATATAAATTGTTTGTGTGAAAATGTATATTTTTAAAATGTTTCGAAAATGGAACACCATGTTTCCAAAAAGAGGAACACCTTGTGCCAAACGGCATGCATTTGTCGTGCTATGGAATATGAAATATAAAGTTGGCACAATGATAGCTGACAGATTGGGGTGCAGAAGAAAATTGACTCCAGGGTTCTGCTCGGGATTAACGCTAAGGAGGTTAAATGCAAACCTGTGGCATAACTGGGGGGATCTGACCACGTGTTACTCCCTAGAAGTCTGTTATTGATAGCAGCAGTAGCTCTATTATTATCTGTGGTAGAAGTTCTTGCGTGTGTTGTGTAGGGGGTAGGTTGTAATTTATTATTGTTTATTTATTTAGCTTCTTGTAGTCTTAAGTCTCTATCTTTCTATTGAGATGTACAGCCGAGACCCTTGCCTGGCCTGGACACCTCCATGCTGGAAAGACTTGGGGAGGAAGCATATCCAGAGCATTACCTCGCCCAGAGCACTAGGTGGCAGGCCCCCCTTTGTTGTAGCGATGCCTTAGACTTCCATGGGATAAAGCCCTGTTGGGATCCATGGGTGCCGCCATGGGGTTCTGCAGCTGCTGCTTAGCCCATATGTGCAGTTCTTCTGCCACACCCGGAGGTGCTGCCAGTAGGTCAACAAGCACCTGGAGCACTTCCGGGTGCCTTATACAAGGTGCCAGCAGCCACTACTCCGGGGGCCAGAATCAGGTGGGAGGAGACGAAGCCGGTACAGAGGAGTGGAGAAGAAAAGAGGAGAAGAAAAAAGGTTTTGTGTATTGAGTCTTTGTGTGTTTTGGACTGTGTTGTGCTTGTGGGAAACAAGGTAGTTGTTTTCCACGAGGTGAAGAAAAATAAAATCCGTGTGGTTTTATAAATGTGTCTCCTGTGTCTGTCTATGTCGGGTTGGGTGGGTGGCAGAAAAAAAAGAGAACAAGAAGAAATGTGTGTTGTGCTGTGCTTGGAGACTGTGATGTGCATGTGGGAAACGAGGGAAGGCATTTCCCACGAGGGAAAATGAAAATTAAAAAAAAGTGAACTTGTGTCCCACGTTAGGTCTGTGTCAGGTTGGGATGGCTGTGTGCCCCTGGTGATCCACACTATCTATCTATCTATGTGACACAGACAACGTGTGAGAATATAAAACAGCCACAGCCTGTTGCATTAGCTTAATGGCATCTTGCAAAGAATTTAAACATTTAGAGATATTTTCCAAATGAATATATAACAGTCAAGGAAGCAAAGGTACCCTGGAAAGTGGTATAGCCCTTCTAACTTCTCCCATGCTCCTGAGGTTTTCGCTAATTGATTTGGTCAATGGAAACAGCTGGTGAAAGGATGATCACGTTCTTCTTGCTCCCTCAGACAGTAGTTATAATCTGAGAAACCGTGTTACCTTGTTTGGACATTTGCTCATCTTTCTATTACTCATTTCACTCTGTTATGACATAAGAACTGTTAATCAATCAAAGCTAATAAAATCTGACTCTCTGTCATAGAGATTAGAGAATTAGGAGGTATAATAATTGGTAAGGATTGAGAAACTCGATCACAATATTGGGTCTTCTATGGTAGAGCAGCTGGTATTCTGCTCTCAATTTTGTAAAGCTAATCAATAAAATGATATAATTTGCTTGCCAAATTGTGATTTAAGCTTAGTACTTCCACAGAGAAATAAATCAAAGACCACAGGTGCGAAGAAATAAACCTGACCCAAAGGCCTGCTGCACACTACTAGAACTCTTATTTTAATTAGTCATTTTTGTTTTCCACTCTTCTGTTGTCAGCCTGCCAGATCCAAGTTATAATATTAATGTATTTAATATTATCACATTTGTTTACATTAATAATCATTGAGGTTACTTCTGTTTTCCTGTGCATTCATTTAATTTTTGTGTTTATGTAAAGAAATGTTTTGTAGTTTACTAATTTACAATTATTGCCTTATAATTGTAAACTTGTGTAAGCCCTCTGGGCCCGTAGTCAGCGCCCTAGCAAACATAAAACAAATTAGAACTGGATATTGTCTACTTCTGCTTGCTTTGATATTGGAGAACTGTATGAAGACTCAAATATTTATTAGTTTTCAAAAAGTGAAAATTCTGTGAAACTACTTGTTTACCACCAGTAAAAACAATAAATAAGCAACAATTTGAACAACTTTTTTCTTTGATTTATTAGCTCTCTTTACATTCAGGACTACGCGCTGCTGTAACGCAGTCTAACTTTGTCAATGTCAGCGCTGCTGCTTGTTATTTCAGATTAAGGAAATACAGTGAGTGACAGTACACAACAGCTGCTGGTTTTGAGCTACAAGACTTTTCAATTTATTCATCAATACACATTTTTTGCTTGTAATACAGAAAATGCTGTGTTGTGCTGTCTTGCCTGCTTTGGGGGAAAGACATTCACATTTTAAGAAATGTAACCCTTAAGCTCTTGCATTTGGTTTTATTCATAAACTGTACTCTACAATTCTTTATCCTATTCACACATGTCTCCTAATGTAAGTACTGCCTAAGAGAAGGGCAAATGACACAGTTAACTACAAGACATGCTCAGGTGCTTTCACGAAAGGCTAAAGCCAATGTGCCGGTCAGTCTAACTTTGAACAGCTTTTCTTTTCAATCTGCCACACCAGTTCACATTTTCAGGAATCACAATTATGTAGAACTTTAAAGGCATTCTAATTCAATGCAACATAAAACATTTTCAAATCTGCTTAATCCAATTCAAGTTTACAGTGAGGAGAGCCAATCCTAGCAACATTTAGCCTAAAACACCTCTTTGGGGATGTGAGAGGAAAATCTGCCCCTCACTTTGGACTATGACCCAGAGAGGGATTTGAACGAGTAATGCTGGGTCCATGAGTCAGTAGTTTTCTTCAAATACTGGAACGTAACACAACTCAAAACAACTCTCCCCTAAAGACAGGGGTTCTTATACTTTTTTTTTCCCATAACCCAATTTTACCTTTTTTTTGTCTTCGTGGCTCAGGATTATCACTTCCTGTTATTCCTTCCTTGTTCCCCCTGCTAGCCGTCAGCCCTCTCCCTTTGGAGAATCGCCAGTGCAGGTTGTAGTGGAGCAATGGTGTTTCCTTAAACGGCCCTCGGCGATCTCTCGCAAAACATGTGCTCCATTCTCATTGATAACTATTGATAATCTACACTCTGCACAACCCACATTCAGACTCAACACACACCCCAAAATGGGTCGCCACCCACTGTTTAAAGACCCTGGCTCTAAGGACGAAGCCTTTTGAAACAATGAAGAGAGACTTAGCTTTTGGCCTTAGAACCCCTGCAGATTTTGCTTTTTTCTCTCTTTTTTATTTTTCTTTTCCTCCCCAGCCATCTTTCACAACCTTATCTTTAGGAACTAATCCTCATACACCGCTGCTGGGGGGCTTGTTTTGTTTTGGACATGCTCAGTCTCTAGGTATGTCAGATGACTGGGACTTTGTGAAGTGTGGTTTAGCCTCACTTGGGGAGGCAAAATGGGGAGGCATGGGGAATAGGGGATGAAAGAAAGAGAGCAAGCTATTTCTTATCTATCCTATAAATCCTTATAATTGTAAGAACCAACATAACAATAGGCCTCATGGCAATAACACCTGGAAAAATTAGAAATTAAGGTCAAATCTGTGTTATGTAATAATGTACTACTCTCTCAAAATAAGACTACAGAATGTCAACAAAAGATCATCAAACAGTTAACTTTATGAGCTGGAATGTTAAAGGTCTCAACCACAAATTAAAGAGAAAGTATTCTCCCACCTAACAGGTCTAAACGCTAAAGTAATATTTTTACAGGAGACCCACTTAGTAAGTAAGGATCAGGTCCTGTTGCTAAAGTAATATTTTTACAGGAGACCCACTTAGTAAGTAAGGATCAGGTCCTGTTGCACAGAAAATAGACTGGTCAAATATTCCATTCTAGCTTTACAAAGAAAACTAGAGGTGTGGGAATTCTTTTGCATAGAACAGTCTCATTTGTAGTATCAGATGTAGTATCTGATCCTGAAGGACGATATGTGATCATCATGGGTAAATTATTGAACTGTAAAGTAATTTTGATAAATATCTACGCACCCAATGTCGATGATAGGGACTTCATTCAAAACGTTTTGCATCCATTCCCAATGTAAAATGATAATGGCTGGTCACTTTAATTCTGTTTTAAATCCATGTTTGGTCTCGTCCGATGCGAGAGATGGACGTCTGAAGTGGAGCTCCGCTAGCAGTGGTGCTATTTTTCATATTATTTGCTTATTATTCTGAGATATCCTGTATTTATTCAACCCGAGAGGGACCGCTACAGTATATGTAAACACATATAAACATGGCCAACAAGAAGGGGGGTCCGAAAGAATCGAAGACTAAAGCTACATCCAAGCTGCGATCAGCAAGCCCTAGTTCGAGATACGGCCTCTCAGAGACAGACCTGGATCAGATGGGCGAAAGTACAGACTCCTCGGGACCACGGTCCGCTACATCGTCGCCGGCTGAGAGCGAAAAGGGGAGCGAAGGTGCGATCGTGAGTGCAGATGTGGATAGCTCGCCGATTGGAGAGGATTACCTGAAACTGGAAAAGGCGGGAGGTCCGCGGCTTCAGTTACGCAATTACGCGGGACTGGAGCAGCGGGACACCGGCTTCAGCAGAGTCTGCTGCTTCATCTACGGCACAAGAAGGCACATTTCAGCTATCTGAACTGAAAGTGTTGCTCGCTGAGCTCAGGCAAGATATAAAGAAAAGCGAGAAGGCTAATGAGAAAGCAACGGCAAAGGCACTTGAGAGACTGAAACAGGAATTAAAACAGGAAATCCAACAGGCAAATGAAAGGCTGCCAAGAGGTACAACTGAACTTCGACAGGTGCTGGGTAAAATGAAGAGCGCATTGAGAAAAACTCAGTTAAACTGAGCACGCTTGCTGATCGATTGGAGCATCTTAGTGAGACATTCACGAATCGGATCGAAATAGCCGAACATCTAGCTGCCAGTGCCGAGGAAAGAGCAGTAAATGTCAGTTCGGAATGTAAAAAACTCGGAGAAAAACTTGGAGACAGACTGGCTGCTTTAGAAGATGGGAATAGAAGGTATAATGTCAGAATTGAAGGCCTGCCGGAGAATCGAGAAAGTTTAAACCCGTGAAATTCAACTGAACTTTTTCTAAAATAATCGGGGCGACTTTAAAGCAGAATCTGAGATAGCAGCGGCTTACAGCGCGCGGATCAAACACCGTCAGACCCGACCAAGATCTTTTATAGTTCGTTTTGAACGATTATCATTTAAGTTAGAGGTGATGGAACTCCTCAGGAAAAAAAAAGGGGAAGATATTATATATGAAGATTGCCACATTCGCGTCTTCCCTGACTTCTCTCCAGCAACAGCTATTAAAGCGCCGCCTTCTATAATATTAAACAGCTGCTACGGCAAGCCAATGTCAAATACGGCCTCCTGTATCCGCAAAACTGAAAGTGGAATGGCAGGGTCATTTCTATGTTTCGCTAGCAAGGAAGAGGCAGAAAATGAGTTAAGAAAGCTGATCCCGGGACTATTCTGATACATAATTGTGAGTCATGGCGGTAAATGATAAAGCTAGGATTAATAATCTACTGTCTGATCTATTTGTTTTAAAATACGGGTTTTTATCAGCATATATTCTCATATTCTTATATTATTATTACTTACTTATTACTTATCATTACTTAGTATTACTAGGGCTAAATGTTTATGTTTTATTGTGCTTAATTACGTTTTCCTCCTCTTTTTTCTTTTCTAATTATTTCATGTGTACCCTAAATGAGACTGTTCAATATCATACCCTTGGTTTGCTGTTATTGCTATTACTGCATTAAGACTTGTTATGCTTGTTTTGGACACATCTTTAACACCATCACCTGGGTTTATTATCTGGGGATATCATCTTAATGCACTAAAATTGATGAAGATTATATGTATATGTATGTGTATGTATGTATATGTATGTATATATATGTATATGTATATATGTATGTATATATATGTATATATATATATATGTATATATATATATGTATATATATTAAGTGCAAAATTCTTTTTTTTTTTTTTTTTTTCTTTTTCCCCTTTTAAAGACTATATTGGTAACAGATATCTCTATCTTTTAACCTTAAAGCGCCACTGCATGGGGGCTTGATGTGCTTTGGACGTGCTCTGTCTCTGGGTATGTCAGAGGACTGGGACTGCATGAAGTGGGTTTTAGCCTCACCTGGGGAGGCAAAAAGGGAGGGTGGGGGTTAAGGGGAAGAGAAAGAGAGCAGGCTTGATCTATATCTAATCTATCATCTCAATCTTTATAATTATAACTATCAACGTAATAATAAGCTGCATGGCAACAACTCTTGGGGGAATAGGAAATTAAGACCTAAACTAAGACTAATATGACACCAAAAACTCAGAATCAGTGTCTCCATGATGGGACAGTTAACTTCGTAAGCTGGAATGTTAAAGGCCTGAATCACGAATTAAAGAGAAAGAAAGTACTTTCTCACCTAACAGGTCTAAATGCTAAAATAGTATTTTTACAGGAAACCCACTTACTAAGTAAGGATCAGTTCCGCTGCAAAAGACTGGACTGGCCAAATGTTCCATTCTAGTTTTACAAAGAAAACTAGAGGGGTGGGAATTCTCATACATAGAACAGTACCATTTGTAGCATCAGATGTAGTATTGGATCCTGAAGGGAGATATGTGATGGTCATGGGAGACTTATCTAACTGTAAAATGATTTTGATAAATGTTTATGCACCTAATGTTGATGATAAGGAATTTATACAAAATTTATTTGCATCCATTCCCAATCTGAACACTCATAAACTTATAATGGCTGGGGACTTTAATTGTGTTCTAAATCCACTTTTAGATAAGACTTCCTCCACAGGGGGAACGGCAACTAACACCGCAAAGATAATTACAAAGTTTATAACTGATCACAACTTATCAGATCCCTGGAGGTTTTTAAACCCAAATTCAAGAACATATTCTTTCTACTCACCAGTACATCATTGCTACTCAAGGATTGATTACTTCTTTATAGATAATAACTTCTTGCCTAAGATTAAATCTTGTAAATACGATGCTATTGTTATTTCAGACCATGCTCCGATGATCTTGGAGCTGAAATTACTAAGCCCCATACACTCACCCGCAGATGGCGCCTCAATCCGCTTCTATTAGCTGACGAGAATTGTACTGAATTTATATCCAAACAAATTGAATTCTTTCTAGAGACAAATACATCCCCTGAGATCTCTGCAGGAATACTCTGGGAAACTCTTAAGGCCTTCTTAAGAGGACAGATTATCTCATATCTTTCCCACAGAAATAAATCCGCAAGAAAGTAGCAGAGATAAAAAGCGAAATTACTAAAATAGATGAAGAACATGCCAGACTACCAAGCGAGACTCTACATAAGAGGAGGCAGGCTCTACATTCAGAATTAAACCTCTTGACAACTAAAGAAACCGAACAACTAATTTACAAATCCAGACATCATTATTATGAACATGGAGAGAAAGCTAATAAGCTTTTAGCGCAACAAATTCACAAGCAAGATGTATGCAACGCAATCTCGTAATTACTAACACGAACGGAGATAAAATCATCGAACACAAAAATATAATGTACACTTTTAGAGACTACTATAAATCCCTATATACTACTGAGTTTAAAGAAGACAATATACAATCTAATGCATTTCTGGATAAATTACAGATACCACAAATTGACGCTATTAGTGTGGAGGAGCTCGATAAACCTCTGTCATTATCAGAATTACTGGATGCTATAAAGTCACTCCAAGGTGGAAAAGCAGCAGGCCCTGACGGCTACCCTGCAGAGTTTTACAAGAAATTCTCCGCTCAGCTAGCTCCCTCCTATTAGCAACATTTACAGAAGCCAGAGATAACCAATCTCTTCCACAAACCTTTCGCCAAGCACTAATCACTGTCTTCCAAAACAAAATAAGGACTTATTACAATGTGCATCATACAGACCAATTTCACTTCTGAATAACGACGTTAAAATACTCTCTAAAATCATAGCTAGAAGGATGGAGAAAGTGCTCCCTCAGTAATATCACAAGACCAAACTGGATTTATTAGGGGCCGACACTTATCTTCAAATCTTCGACGCCTGTTTAATGTAATATACTCACCAACTAAATCAAACACCCCAGAAATATTATTATCATTGGATGCAGAAAAAGCATTCGACATGATTGAATGGAAATACCTTTTACTATTTTGGAGAAGTTTGGGTTTGGCCCAACATTTGTGCATGGATTAAATTACTGTATACTAACCCAGAAGCTTCAGTTTGCATCAATAACATTTGCTCAGACTACTTTAAACTAGAACGTGGCACAAGACAAGGATGCCCTTTGTCACCACTGCTGTTTGCAATTGCCATTGAACCACTGGCAATACATTGTCGAAATACTGATCAGATAAAGGGGATTAGCAGAGAAGGACTGGAACAGAAAATCTCATTATATGCAGATGACATGGTACTGTATATATCGGACCCAGAAAATTCTGTGCCTGCAGTCTTAGCAGCACTCACAGAATTTCAAAAGCTCTCTGGTCTCAGAATTAATCTGAATAAAAGTGTACTCTTTCCGTGAATTCGCAAGCATATAATATTAGATTAGACACCCTTCCTTTTATCATTGCAGAACAGTTTAAATACCTCGGGTAAACATCACAAGTAAACATAAAGCTCTTTATCAACAAAATTTCGTCGTCTGCATGGAAAAAATTAAACAAGACTTGCATAGATGGTCAACCCTTCATCTCACACTAGCTGGAAGAATTAACACTGTTAAGATGAATATTCTTCCTAAGCTCCTTTTTATTTCAAAACATACCAATATACATTAATAAATCGTTTTTAAGCAATTAGATTCAACAATAACCTCATTTATTTGGAATTCTAAACATCCACGCATCAAAAGAGCGACCTACAAAGACAAAAGGCAGAAGGCGGCATGGCTCTACCTAACTTCCAGTTTTATTACTGGGGGCAAATATACAGTCGATAAGAACCTGGACACAAATAGAAGAACATACACAGGCATGGACCGCAATAGAAGTAAAATCCTGCAGTACTTCTTTGTATTCCTTGCTTTGTGCTCCAATAAACACACGCTATCGGCAATACACTAATAACCCAATTGTGCTCCACTCACTTAGAATCTGGAACCAATGTAGAAAGCATTTTAAGACGGAGAAGCTTCTTTCTGTGGCACCCTGCAAAAGAACCACCTCTTTCAACCCTCACAAACATATGCAGTTTTAATATCTGGAAAAATTTGGAATTAACTTGCTTAGAGATCTTTATATAGACAACGTCTTTGCATCCTATGAACAATTACATTCCAAATTTAACATTCCAGCTACAAATTTCTTTCACTATCTTCAAATCAGGAACTTTGTTAAACAGAACCTTCCAGATTTTCCTCATCTTGCACCCTCATCCACGCTGGAAAATTATTGCTCAATTTCAAGGAGTTAGACTCCATCTCTACAATATATAAAATCCTTTTACAATCCCTTCCTTTCAAAGATCCAAGAGGACACTGGGAAAATGACCTCTCAATTAATATATCAGAAAAGGAGTGGAAAGTAGCAATGCAGAGAATTCACTCAAGCTCCATATGCAAAGCATACAATTATACAACTCAAAATTATATATCGAGCACATCTGTCTCGACTAAAACTCTCAAAATGTTTCCAGGCATGATCCAACCTGTGAACGCTGCAAAAGCCCCAGCCTCACTAGGTCACATGTTCTGGGCCTGCACCAAATTAACATTATTCTGGACAAAAATTTTAATTACCTCTCAGACAGTCTTGGACTCACAATCCCTCCTAACCCATTAACAGCTGTGTTTGGGGTTCTTCCAGAGGGTCTTAAAGTGGAGAAAGACAAACAAATTGTGATTGCATTCACTACACTGTTGGCACGCAGACTTATTCTGATAAACTGGAAGAACCCAAACTCTCCTCTTTAAGTCAGTGGGAAACTGATGTGTTATATTATTTAAAATTGGAAAAATCAAATACTCAGTTAGAGGATCTGTGCAGACTTTTTCAAAACATGGCAGGATCTAATCAGTAATATTTTGAAATGTTTATAAAGCACAGAGAATTTGTTGATTTAGGTATTTTTAAAAGCCTTAAATTTTACACCGTTTGGCTTGCTCTCTCTCTCAAGGGTGGGGATCGATCTGTTCTTAGCATAATTCTTTTTTGTAAAACTGTGATTGCTATGTATTGATTGTAATAAAATTAATAAAATAAAAAAAAAAAAAAAAAAAATCCAGACTTCGATAGGTCTCCTGCCACAGGGATGATGATATCTAACACTGCAAAAACAATCACACAGTTTGCAATTGATCATAACTTATCAGATCCCTGGAGATTCCTAAACCCAAATTCAAGAGCATATTACTTCTACTCACCTGTGCATCATTGTTCCTCAAGAACTGATTATTCCTTCATAGATAACAATTTCTTGCCCACGATTAGAGCTTATAAGTTCGATGTTATTGTTATCTCCAGCCACGTCCCTTTGATCATGGAGCTTAAATCACTTTGCCCCATATATTCATCTCGCAGATGGCGCCTTAACCCACTGTTATTAGCAGACGAGTTTATATCCAAGCAAAATGATTTTTTAGAGGCAAATGCATCCTCAGAGATCTCTTCAGGAATCATCTGGGAAACTCTGAAGGGTTTCATAAGTTGACAGATTAATTCTTTTCTGTCCAACAAAAATAAATCGGAAACCAAGAAGATATCAGAGCTAATAAGTAAAATTGCCAGAATAGATCAAGAATATGCAAAGAGTCTAAATGTGGCACTTCATAGGAAAAGACAGGCTTTGCATTCAGAACTCAACTTCTTGACAACAAAAGAAATAGAACAATTAATTTTTAAATCACAACATCATTACTATAAACACAGAGAGAAAGCTAACAAGATCTTAGCTCAACAAATCCACAAGCAGAAAGTTCGCAGTGCAATCCCAGCAATCACCAACACAGATGGAGACAAAATCATTGACCATACAAATATAATGCACACATTTAGAGACTACTATAAGGCCTTATATTTTACTCAGATTAAAGAAGACAAACACATTTTTGGATACATTACAAATACCACAACTGGATACTCTCAGTGCAGAGGAATTGGACAAACCTCTGGCACTATCAGAATTACTGGATGCTATGAACTCACTTCAGAGCGGGAAAGCAGCAGGCCCAGATGGTTACCTGGATGAATTTTATAAAAATTCTCAAGTTAGCTCCCCTTTTACTAGCAACATTTACAGAAGGTAGAGACAGTACAATTCTACCTCAAACTTTTTGCATTGATTACCGTGTTTCATAAGCAAAATAAGGACTTATTACAATGTGCATCATACAGACCAGTCTCACTTCTGAATAACGATATTAAGATACTCTCCAAAGTCATTGCCAGTAGGATTAAGAAAGTTCTTCCTTCAATAATATCACACGACAAAATTGGATTTATTAAAGGCAGACACTTAGCTTTCAATCTTCTATGTCTGTTTAATGTAATATATTCACCCACAAAGTCTAACACCCTGGAGATATTATGATTATTGGATACAGAAAAAGCATTTGATATGGTTGAATGGAACTACCTTTTCACCACATTGGAAACATTTGGATTTGGCCTGAACATATATGTATGGATTAAACTACTGTATACCAGTCCAGAAGCTTCAGTTTGTATTAACAACATTATTTCAGACTACTTCAAACTAGTACGTGGTACCAGACAGGGATGCCCCTTGTCACCACTGCTTTTTGCAATCACCATAGAGTCACTGACAGTTCACTGTTGAAATGCTTATGAGATAAGGGAGATTATCAGAGAAGGACTTGAACATAGTATTTCACTATATGCAGATGATATGGTACTATACATATCAGATCCACAAAATACTGTGCCTGCAGTCTTAACAGCATTTACAGAATTTCAAGTGATCTCTGGTCTCAGAATTAATTTGAATAAAAGTGTGCTCTTTCCAGTGAACTCTCAAGCACACAATATTAGATTGGATACCTTCCCTTTTATCATCACAGATCAGTTTAAATACCTAGGGGTAAACATCACAAGTAGACATAAAGCTCTTTATTAACAAAAGTTTGCTGTTTGCTTGGAAAAAAGCATGATTTGCATAGATGGTCTACCCTTCATCTCACTTTAGCTGGAAGAATTAACAATGCCAAGATCAATATCCTTCCTAAGCTTCTTTCAAAGCATTCCGATATACATTAAGAAATAATTTTTAAGAAGTTAGATTCAATCATAACCTTATTTATTTGGAATTCAAAACATCCACGCATCCAAAGGGTGACCCTTCAAAGACTTAAGGCAGAAGGTGGCATGGCTCTACCTAACTTTCAGTTTTATTACTGGGCGGTGAATATACAAGCTATAAAAACCTGGACATTGAAACAAATGGATGAACAGACACAGGCCTGGTCCACAATAGAAATACAATTCTGCAGCACTTCTTTATATTCCTTACTGTGTACCCCAATAAATACAAGAACCAATGCATGAAGTACTTTAAGATAGAGAAGCTTTTATCTGTGGCACCTTTGCATGATAAACACCTTTTTCCTCCCTCTCTAAAACGTATGCAGCTTTCAATGTCTGGAAAACATTCAGGATTAAATCACTTAGAGATCTGTACATAGACAATGTCTTTGCATCCTATAAATAATTACACTCCAAATTTAACATTCCAGCAACACATTTCTTTCACTACCTCCAAATTAGAAACTTTGTTAAACAAAACCTGCCTGACTTTCCTCACCTACTACTTACTTCTACTCTGGAAAAAATATTGATCAGTCTTGAGGACTTAGACAGCATTTCTCTAACATATAAAAACATTTTAAAGTCCCTCCATTTCAAAGATCCCACAGTACAGTGGCAAAAAGGATCTCTAACTCAACATTTTGAAAAAGGAATGGAAGGCAGCAATGCACAGAATTCACTCAAGCTTCATATGTGCAAAACATTCAATTATTCAACTTAAAATCATCTATCTAGCACATCTGTCTCATTTAAAATTGTCAAAAAATTTTCCAGGGCAAGATCCAACCTGCGAACATTGCAATCAAGTTCCAGCCTCACTGGGCCATATGTTTTAGGCCTGCACCAAATTAGCATCATTTTGGACAAAAATCTTTAAATGCCTTTCAGACAGCCTTGGTGTCACAATCCTTCCTAACCCATTAACAGCTGTGTTTGGTGGGCTCACAGAGGGGCTTAAAGTGGAGAAGGACAAACAAACTGGAATTGCCTTTACTTCACTATTGGCATGTAGACTTGTTTTGCTCAACTGGAAGAATCCTAACTCACCTCTTTTAAGTCAGTGGATAACTGATGTTACAGTATATGCAGTAATCCCTCCTCGATCGCGGGGGCTGCGTTCCAGAATATAGGTGAAAATCCGCAAAGTAGAAACCATATGTTTGTATGGTTATTTTTATATATTTTAAGTGCTTAGAAACTCTCCCATACTGTTTATAAATATTTCAGTTAATCCGTTCCAGACTCTACCGCGATAAATGAATTTCCACGGAGTAGGATTCTTTATTTATAAATCTAATACTTTCGCAGTTAAAGTATAGAAAACCTGTTTACGACCTTCTAAATATGTTTTTTAACATTATTAGAGCCCTCCAGACATGAAATAACACCCTTTAGTCAAACGTTTAAACTGTACTCCATGACAAGACAGAGATGACAGTTCTTTCTCACAATTAAAAGAATGAAAACATAACTTCCTCTTCAAAGGAGTGCGCATGTCAGGAGCAGAGAATGTCAGAGAGAGAGAGAAAAGTAAACAATCAAAAATCAATAGGGCTGTTGGGCTTTTAAGTATGCGAAGCACCGCGATAAAGCGGCCTCAAGGAAGGGAGCAATGTGAAGGTAATCTTTAAGCATTTTTTAAAGGAGCGTCCATATCTTCTAAGCAAACAGCCTCTGTGCAAACAGCCCCTCTGCTCACAGCCCATCAGTCAGGTGCAGAGAATGTCAGAGAGGGTGAGAGAGAGACAGAGAAAAGCAAACAATCAAAAATCAAATCCCTTGTATGAAATCAACTGGGCAAACAAACTGAGGAAGCATGTACCATGAATGAAAAGACACATTGTCCGCAGAAGTCCGCAAAACCAGCGAAAAATCCATGATATATATTTAGATATGCTTACATATAAAATCTGCGATGGAGTGAAGTCGTGAAAGTTGAAGCGTGATATAGTGAGGGATCACTGTATTATCTAAAATTAGAAAAATCAAATTCTCACGTAGAGGATCTGTGCAAAACATTTTTAAAACCAGGCAGGATCTAATTAATAATATTTTAGAATAAGCATTTAAATTGAGGAAGCAGATTCTCTTCCCCTTTTTATTCTATTTATTTACTTACTTTTCTACTATAAAAGTTTCACTATATTGGCCTAGCCCTCTTTCTCATGGGTGGGGATTGACTTGATTTTGTTAAATTTGACTTGCTTGTATGGAATGTTGTTTGATTTTAATAAATTCAATAATATGTTAAGAAATAGGGCGGCATGGTGGCATTGTGGTAGCGCTGCTGCCTTGCAATAAGGAGACCTGGTGTCACTTCCCAGGTCCTCTCTGCCTGGAGTTTGCATGTTCTCCCTGTGTCTGCATGGGTTTCCTCCCACAGTCCAAAGACATGCAGGTTAGGTGTATTGGTGAACCTACAAATTGTCCCTAGTGTGTGCTTGATGTGTGGGTGTGTGGGTGTGCACTGCCCGGGTTTTGTTCCTGCCTTGCGCCCTGTGCTGGCTGAGATTGGCTCCAGCAGACCCCCATGACCCTGTGTTAGGATATAGCGGGACAGACGATGACTGGCTGACTGTTAAAAAGTATATATATTTTTTCATGTTATTTATTTATTTGTATTCTTCCTTGACGTCTTGTAAAGCACTTTGAGCTACATCCTGTGAATTACAATGAGCTATAGAAACACACGTTTTGGTATATTAAGTATATGTGCTATTTGATTGGGTTTAAATTTAACGCTTTTTCAGTTAAAGGAAGACAGCCTAATCCGGTTTAGGGTCGTATATGCACCACGCAATTTCCACTTTTCAAATCACACTTAGTGTATCACTTTTTCACAACAGGCATATTTTGTGTTAACAAGTCCAGTGAGTTTTCAGCAGTTTCCTGAATTTCAACAGAGAGCTCAATGTCAGTCTCATCAGCAACTCATTTCTAAAAGAAAATCACAGCTTTTTGTATTACTATCCTGAATTGCTAGGCTGCTTTGTGTATTGCGTTAAAAAGGGTGAAAATTATCAAGTTAACACCATGCATTATGAATTATGCATAAGCTAAGAAGCTTTGGGAACTTTGTTCAGATAAACTGAATCCCTGGTAAACACTCAAACTAAATCACTTTGAAGTCTCTGTTTATCCAATTATGCCTCACACATTTTCATTCACGGAAACATTTTGAAATCATCAAACTGCCAAAGAAAACAAAAGTGGACTGTCTTAATGAGCTCAGACTGATGGCACCCGCTCCCGTTCTGCTGGAACACAGCAAACCAACTATTCCAGATAGTCTGGACCACATACATTGTGTACGTCATCACAACTGCTCTAAAGCAGATGCCTATCAGTATCTCTGGTACTTCATATCATCCTGGCACACCAGGATAAGAGAGTCCTTCTTCAAGAGTTTCACTCTCTGAAAGTGGATTTTGGACATCCTAACTGGCAGACTCAGACAGGCATAGATTGGCAACATCACATCCTGCATGCTGACCCTCAGCAGTGGTACACCACAGAGCCCCCTTCTCTACTCCTCCTTCTTCGACTTTGACTGTGTGGACAGACACAGCTCCAGTTACAGGTTCACTATGAATACATGTGGAACTTTTTTAACCATAAACATATTTAACTTTGGGGTCCTTAAATATTGTTACTCATTATTACAGTCACTGAAAATGCTTCAGGATCAATAAACACACCATGAGACGAGTCACATATGTCCTCTTCTTGCCTGTCTCCCATTCACATGTGGTAATCTTCCTTGCACTGGTCAGCTCTATGCAGATCCCTCTCCAGCGTGTAGACTCCAATATCTTGCGCCAAACTCCTGACTCCTTTTATTCTAGTCATGGTACTCTTATTTAGACAACCTAAGAAAAATCATGGCCCAGAGTCCTAGAAAAATCCTACCTTACTGGGGTTGATGTCAAATCATCACACTTTTGGACCTCATCGTCACAGATTTTAAAGAAACTTGCATGCTGATTTGGTCGTATGAGTAGCTGAAATTGCAGGTGTTGTGGCCACCAGAGGGCGCTCCAGCCACCCAAACCCCGACACAGACAGATGCTGACACAAGTTTGCCACACAGCACGTGGGAAGCAATTTTTTTGCTTGCTCTCCACAACACAGCACAGTCCCGAACACCAAAGTACAAGAGAACACAGTCCTTTCCTTCCTTCTTTCTTTTTTCTTCATTCCAAGATGAGACTTATTGTGAATGGTTGATTCTGAACGCAGCCATATTCTTGATTATTAAAGCGTGTGCACACTAATACAAAAAAAAAAAAAATACAGGATTTTCTCTTACCTTTTACTTTCACTAAACAGTTTCTGATTTGTCTTCACCTTTGTATGGATTGAAGTTTTGCAATAAAGGTGGAATTAGTTCCGACAGGATTTATCTTGGCTTCGTTTTTTTATTACACAAAATCTGTAATTTTGACAGGAATGTGTACACCTTTTCTATCCACTGTATATATAGAGTGCCTCCCTCCCATGTATATACAGAGGAGGGCAAAAAATGTATACACACTTTAACTGATGTTGTCTCTGGACTTTTCTGAAGCGGAGTCAAATTATGGCAATAATGTGGTGTAGTATGACATCATCTCGGAGGATGTCATTACTCCCTTCAAAGAAATCAGCTGCACTGGCCGCACTTCGAGGAGAAATTGTGCATCAATCCCACTGGACACTTTGGCCAACATTGTTCAAGTAGTAGTGTCTGGACACTCATGGTAACCATTTTGAGCACCTGTTGCAAATGTAGAAGTCAAAAGTGACTTAAATTCATCCTTTAATATCTGAATAAATTTAATATCACAATTTTAATGTAGGCTTTTCTTTTTTTGAAGTGTGTATACATTTCTGGCCCCGTCTGTGTGATGTGACAGATTTAGGGTTTCCTCGCACCCTTGTACCCTCGAACCACATGTCAGACACCAGATAAAAGTCCAAATAATTATTTATTATATTAATAAAGTGCACAAAGCACACTCCTCTCCACAATTCTCCAATAAACCAATAACAATAATCAATAAACCAATCCTCCACTCCCAGACGCTTAGCCACCCTGCCTCCCAACTCAGCTCGTCCGTCTGGGATTTCCCACAGTCCTTTATACTGCTTAACCCGGAAGTGTTCACCCTCTCTGTCCATGTGACCTGGAACACTTCCGGGTCAGATAAAAATTCCTTTTTTCTTCACGCAGGAAGCACATCATTCTCTTTGTCCATGTGACTATGATGTACTTCCTGGGCGTAAGATAAATAGTCTCTGGGCTTCCCTGCAGCGACTCCTGGCGGCCCCCATGGTATCCAGCAGGGCTGTGAATAAAGACTCCAATGTCCATAATGCCCTGCTGGTCTTCGGGGCACCTCCATACTGCAGGGAGGGCTCCACCTGGCGGTGTGGGGGTATTGGCCGGGATGAACAGCTGGCCATACATCACAGTGAATATATATATATATATATATATATATACTGTATATACACACACTTTTGAATCTGAGTATAGCATCAAGTCAGTGAAACGTCTGGGCTACTGATCTGGTCAGTTAAGCGGCAGAGGGGCTTGTTAATCAGTTTCAGCTGCTTTAGTGTTAATGAAATGAACAACAGGTATACCAGAGGGGCAACAATGAGACAACCCCCAAAACAGGAATGAATGGTCTAACAGGTGGAGGGAGGCCACTGACATTTTTCCATCCTCATTTTTTTTCTCACTCGTTTTGCATTTGGCTACGGTCAGTGTCACTACTGCTAGCATGAGTGGTGATACCTGGACCCTACAGAGGTTGCACAGGTAGGATGGCACATCAATATGTGCCTGTCATTGCCAGAAGGTTTGCTGTGTCTCCCAGCACAGTCTCAAGGGCATGGAGGAGATTCCAGGAGATAGGCATACTCTAGTAGAACTGGACGGGGCCCCTCGTTGGAGGTCCTTAACCCATCAGCAGGACTGACTAGTATCTGCTCCTTTGGGCAAGGAGGAACAGGATGAGCACTGCCAGAGCCTACAAAATTACCTCCAGCAGGCAGGCAGACCACTGGTGTGAATGTCTCTGACCTAACAATCAGAAACAGATTCTATGAGGGTGGCCTGAGGGCCCGACATCCTCTAATGGGCCCTGTGCTCACTGCCCGCCCAGCACCATGGAGATCAATTGGCATTTACCACAGAATACCAGAATTGGCAGGTTCACCACTGGTACCCTGTGCTTTTCACAGATGAGAGCAGATTCATCCTGAGCACGTGTGACAGAAAAGGAAGGGTCTGAGGAAGCTGTGGAGAACATTATGCAGCCTGTAATATTGTTCAGCCTGACTGGTTTGGTGGTGGGACGCACAGGCCTCTACAGGCTAGACAACAGCACATTGACTGCCATTAGGTATCGGGATGAAATCCTTGGACCCATTGTCAGACCTTATGCTGGGACAGTGGGTCCTGGGTGCCTGGCCTCATGTGGCGAAAATATGCAGGCAGTTCCTGGAGGAATTGACACCACTGACTGGCCCCTCATGCTCACTCGCCTGACGTAAATCTAATAGAACACCTCTGGGTGGGACATTATGTTTTGGTCCATCTGATGCTGCCAGGTTGCACCTCAGACTGTCTAGGAGCTCAGTGATGCCCTGGACCAGATCTGGGAGGAGATCCCTCAGGAAACCATCAGTCGTCTCATTAGGAGCATGCAAACCCCCCTACCCCGACATTGGCAGGCATACATACAAACTGCATTTGCCACTTCAGAGTGACCCCTACACGTTCTATCACGGCAAGATAGGAGTGCAGGGGGTCTGAACATTTTCTCAATCTACTACACATTTTGGATTTGGGATGGTCAAACAGTGTCCTTAGTGGCCACATATATACTTTGATAATTTATCTTACATGCCAGCTGGATATTAACATTGGCACAATATTTGTGAATTCAAACTCTACAGCTGCTCGACAATCCCACCAAAGACAAGACAGAGGTGCCCATTTTGGTTAAAGACACAAATAGCTCAGTTTACCTTTACATGCTGCAGTTAAAAGGCGGTGTCAATTTATTCTTTTCTATTATTTTTCTATGTAAAGTCAATAAACATCCACTTTTGTTATAATTTCCCAATAGGCATATGGACTCTTCCTCATTACCACAGAACCCAAATACCAAAGCGCAGCCAAAGCTTGGAAGGTGTTTAGTTGGAAAGCATGAGAATTGCATTTTGAGAACTTTGGGGCAGGTTGAAGATTCCGCTTTATGGAACTCTTTGTGTTATGGAAAGGCAGTGACCCCATAAAAGAGGTATATTTTTAATACATTTTAGCACAGAAGCCAATATACAGCAGAACCAAATCTGAAATGAAATGTTCAGCTGGAATGAAAGAAGAAATAAAGAAACATCACAGGAATCAGTTGGCATTTTCCTATTATATGCATCTTAAGGTGAGCCTCTGTTAAAATCTTACATTATTCTTTTTTGCATAATTTCAAGGATTTTAATTGTATAACTGCAGATTGTCCTCAAATTCATAACTGTGACATTCTTATTAAAATAAATTCATGTTAAAATAAATAAGCTTCCATTGTGACCTTTCTGGTAATCAAGCAGATGGTGAGCAGAGTGTCTATAGTAATGATGATGGAATAATTCTCAGGGACAATTGTCTGAATAAGGGTCTTTCTGCTTTACTGTACATTTAAGTGTGGGTTTTGTGGTGCTTCAGATGCTTCAAGCTAATATTGTTTTATGTAATTGGCTCTCAATCTTAATTTTTCTTGAAAAGAAACTATAAGAAAGAACAGAAATGTGAATTCTACATCTTTTTGTTTGACAGCCCCATAGATTGACTTTAAGAGGTCAGCTTTCAATCAGGCACTTAGGATGTTTCCATCTTGTCCTCATCCTCAACTTCAGGTTTGTCTGTTGCTTGGTTTGGTAGGAACCCCAAATGGGTTTTTAAAATAAAAAGTTTGATTATATAGAGAAAGCCTCCTTTTCACAATAAAACCTTAATTAAAGGATTAAAGTGTGCTACTCATCTAAGATGGGTTGAAATCAAAGTAGACCTCAGTGGTAACGTTTGCAGTGCACCCTCTGTTGGAATGGGTTTTGTATTGTATGTAGTAATAAAATGAATTACTACAAATGTTTGTGATGTACCATCTGTTGGAATGAAAAATGCAGTGCATGTCTCAGTTATATGGCATTTGGTTTAGGATTCATAAAAACGGTGTTCCTCTTTGTGATGTTCCATGTATTGTAATGACAAATGCAATGCCCTTTATTATAAAAAATGTTTGTGATGAGCCATCTGTTGAAATGACAGAGACATAGAATTGGAATGACAAATAGCATGCATTTTATTAGTAATAATATTTGTGATGTAGCATTTGTGATGTGTCATCTGTTGGAATGACTGAGACACAGCAACCAAACAGACACACAGACAAACACACATACACTAATCCTTTTATTAAGGTGGATAAGAGGACAGTTTTGCACAGTGCGTAACAAAACTGTGTGCACAGCTGGCTAATATCACTGAAATGTTAAATGATTCAAAATTCTATCATCATTGTATTGTTTAAAGTTAAAATGCAGGGTATTTGATCTTATATATAAACTAGCTGTGTGTGGTCTTCGGGATGAAAAACACCCTGAAGACTCCCTACAGTTTTATTATACTGGTGAACTGGCAGAGGCGTCAGCTAACTGGCCCAGGACAGGGGGTATCTTACCCGAGAAGGACGTGTAGTCGAGTGCGGCCATTGCACAAATTGAGCGGGACAAGCTGGCACCCATCTCAGGCAAATGTATGGGAGCTTGTTGTGCGAACATACAACATGAATGTACCATAAAGCTGAGTGTGTCTGCTTGGGTTGAATGAGACGTGAGGTGTGTGCAAGCACCAAAAAAAATTAAAACTGCATGCATATGCCATTTCAACAAGAGCAAGTCACACTTGTGTACGCTTCTACATCTTCCATAGAATTCACACCAACTCCTGTGGCTGTGGTTGAGCGTGAGCAGAGTGGACTGCACCATACACACAAATACACACACACACACACACGTACACGCATACACACACACATATTTCATAGTGAGAACTGAGGCACATGCAAATGCAAATGTATACGCCATCTAGTGGCTGTGGTTGAGCATGAACAGAGCACACACACGCAGGCCTTACGTTTATATGAATCTAATCTAACAGTTTTTATAAACTACATGGAAAATCAGGGCCCCACAGTACAAACTCATTGTGACAGAATTGATTAACCCTGGGATTTTCAGTCCAGGCTCATTTCATGAACAACACGTCTCCATATGGAAAGGAATTGCCTGAACAATTTATAAAGCATCACGGTGGGCTGTCGCCCTGCTTGGGGTTTGTTTCCTGCCTTGAGCTCTGTGTTGGCTGGGATTGGCTCCAGCAGACCCCCGTGACCTTGTAGTTAGGATATAGCGGGTTAGATAATGGATGGATGGATTAATAAAGCAGATTATGAGACTTCATGAAGAATTTAGAGTGTACAACAGCATCAGTAGCCTACTGAAAATAAGAAGAAAGTGCAGAAGTGTTTAGAAGATATTGTAAGAGCCATACTACCAGTAACTGAAGGCGCAGTGGCCATTCTTGAAAAATGAGATCACACACAACTCACTATTTACGCAACTTTGCCTTCAAGAACAGACTGGCAAGTCCTTCTGACTTGGCACAAGGATTATCTGAGGAAATTGGTGTTTCACTGACTGCTCAGACAGCGCGAAGGACATTGTGTGAGGTCAACCTCCACAGATGGCATCCAAAGAGAATACTGCAAAAGAGCACAAAGCAGCACGATTAAAGTTTGAAAACAACACCGATGAATATTAGCAGCACATTCCTGGGACAGACGAAACCAAAATAAATTTGTCTGGATCAAATGAGGTTTGGCATGTTTGGAATTGACTTGGTCAGGACTACACATGGAGATGGGAGTGTGCCGACGTGGGGCCGCATGAGTTCAAAAGCTTTGGGGGACATGACATTTATACAGTAGATGGCACCATGAGCGCAAGAAAAAAAATGATTCCCAGTCTCAAGAAGTAATTGACATTTCCAACATGGGAATGAACCCAAACACACTGCAAAAATAAAACAAGAAAAATTAAAGAATCAAAAGGTGAAAACTGTGACCTGGCCAAGTATGTCCACTGTTTTGAATCTAACAGAACACCTTTGGGGAAATTTAAAGTGGAAGGTAAAACAACAAAACAGCAATTGAAAATGTCAAGAATGGCAGAAAATCTCTCCACAGTTCTGTACAAGACTGGTATCATCTATGCTATGAGGATTAAAAATAAAGATAGCCACACAGAAATATTAACAAGTTGGACAATGTGTGCCTAGCATAACATTCAGGTGCATTCAGCAGCTAAGTTAACTAATATGAAAGTTGGAGCAATTCACATTTTTATATACTTCATCCTAGAATCAGTGATCACATTTTTGTTTCTTAAATATTTTTGCAACAACGAGACATATACATAATATTGCTGCAGTGCTGTGTGTGAATAGACTCCATTAAATATCTGCTTTTTAACAACGGAGTTCAAGATGGAGCACAAATTGGCTTGTGGTGGCTCGGTAGCTTTCATACACAGCAGCAGATTCCAATTCAGGTCATGTGAAAATGGCATCGACTGATGTCTGGGACTAATTGTTGTTCAGTTTTCTTAACTCTTTCATGGATGATGTCAACTGTTGTCAAAAGGAAGAGCTGACGATGGTAATCGACTGTCAACTATGACAAAACCAACTGTTATGTTTTAGTTGGACTCTCGTAGCTAGAAGGAAAGTTCAAATCATTGGTTTGACCGAGATTTCCTGCGCTCGTGTGAGTAGCAAGACGCAAACAATGGCAAAAATGGCACTGACATCTGGCGAGAGATCAAAGTGAAGTGAAAGTAAAGCAAAACACTGCATTTTGCCTGTTATCTCTGAACTGGACTATGACTTGTCAGACTCAGATTTTGATACAAGTGACTGAAAACGAATGTGAAGCTCCCAGATAATCGTTGAACTGACAATGTTCGCCAGGGAGGACTGCCACTTAAAAATGATAAGAGGTAGAAACCAGCTTGCAATGCACTGCGTCTTTGATCCAGCCACACAAAGACAGCCTGGCAGCAAGCCTGCCACATATTCTTGGCAAACTGGCAGCCACAGCATGCAGCAACAGTGTTGATTTCTGTGTGAAACCATTACTTTTCAGAAACTATTTTTTGGAAAAAAATATTCAGTCCTCAAAGAGTTAACCATAACATTTTTCAACATATCCTCAATAGAGTAGTATCCAATAATTAGCAAACGAAAATGATTATTATTAATACAAAATGAACAAAATTAGCATAAAATCACTGTCAGTATCCCCCTATGAAAGGAGAATAGCAACTGAAGTAAGTTGTCCATCTAGCTATTAACATTAGTTAAAGCACAGAAATTTGTTAAAAAGAACTTGGAAAGGAACTGATTTATTACATAATGAGAATACAAAAAGTGACAGTAATCTTAACGAGGCTGAACAATAAGCTGGGAATAAGCTCAGCAATCTCAGGGTTGTGTAATCCTTTAAAACTTATTTCCAGTCTGAAGATACACACAAGTAAAATTGGCTCTGCAGGTACTGATAAACCATGACGCACGCTCAGTCTTGTGTGTTTTATACCGCTAAGTAATCAGCACCGTGCAAACTGTAATCCTGCTCACTATCACTGGCCAGAGCGGTCTGGACTTGTGTCCACATTTGCAGGGGTGTCTGTAGGATTTGCAGGCATCAAGGTCTTAACCCCCTCTGTGATTGTGTTACACACGGATAAAGATTGGAAGAGTGGGGTTTTTGCACAATTTGCACATGTGTGTAAAATCAAAGAGTGATAGTCTGTCGCCGTCCCCATTTTGGGCTTCACTCAAGTCATACGTCTATCTAGATCAAGGGCTCCCAAAGTGGTCGATATCGACCCCCTAGGGTCGATTTGAACTTTCTAGGGGTTGATAGTTTCAATAAAAAATTTTGGAGGTCGACGACAGCAAAAATAGACCCCCTTACTACTGCTATTTGTTTGTGACTTCAAAATATCTATGATTCCAATAGGTAACCTAATTAAATATTAAAAAAAAAACACTTTTTTGATAAAAACACATTACATACCAAACTTGTGAACGAAAAGGTAAAAAGTGTCATTAAGAGAGTCACACGTAAGAATGCATAAAAATACATGTAGCACAAACATGTTGTCACACACGTGCGAGTTGGAGGCAGTCAAAGAGCCTAAAGGTGAGTGAAATCTCGCGAGACAAGGGTTTATCACGTGGTGCTTACCTGACTCTCTTTCTATCTACAGAAAACCGGAAGACAAGTAAAACAGTCTCAAAATCACAAATCCAAAATGGCCGCGATGACGTCACTTCTGGTTTCCATCTGATGACATCACTTCCAGTTCCCACTCGATTACTTCAGTCTGCTCCTGGTGACGTTGGTTCCGTGGTCCTGCCTCCAAACGTCACTTCCTGCCAACCACTTCATCCCATCATCCCATCCTCTATAAACGCCATTTTGTTACAGCATTTCATTCATTTGTGTACTGAAAAAAGGTCATATTTGGATCATTCTTTTCATTTTGTCTGGACGACAATATACGGGGATAAAACCCCCAAACTTTTTCTATTTTGAGGACTCGTTATTTATTACAGTTGGCGTAGCCGGTAGGATACAATTGTTCATCATTAGCGAAGAACAAGACCTGAATACTGTCCTAAATACGATCATGGGAGATCTCCAAACCCTGAAGATCCAGATGGGGGAGACCCGAACCCAGTTGGCAGAAGCCGAGGCTCGTTCCCGTGCTGGTGCACGGACGGAGGTGGCTCGGTCACAGCCAATCCAGTTAACACCTTTAACTGAAGGAGATGACATCGAGTCCTATTTTTTGATTTTTGAAAGAACCGCGAAGCGTAATGCTTGGCCGAGGTCGGAGTGGGCGTACCTACTGGCTCCCTATTTGAAGGGAACGGCGCAGAGGGCTTATTATGACTTAATAACCCCTTATCATTCGGGGTCATTTTTGCTAAATCGCTTGTAATTCGACCTCTCCAAATTAGAATCATTGCTGTTATTGAACTATCTGGAGTATAAACACATGTTTGGTCTCTTTGTAAAGGTAACATTCTCTAGTTTCACCCTTAGTCAGAATCACTGTAGGTGTGACTGATCAAAAGTTATGCACATTAGAACTCACAAAAAAAAACAATTTTTTTTTTTTTTTATGAAAATAAAGGAAAATAAAGCTGCAGTAGGTAGGTGGGGAAACACTGTGTACTAACAGAATAACTTGTGGACTACTCAAATTTCATTATTTTGAAAAGAATACCTGTAAAAATGACATTTTTTACAGCAGTTTTTATGTGGGCATGCCCAGGGGCTTTTTAGAGGGACCATTATCCACATTTTGGAATGTATGGAAAAAGTGTAATAACTTTTGAATGCTTCAACCCACAGATATCAATAAGGGCTCTACTGAAAGCTTACACCTAAAGGAATCTATATCTACACACAGTGTCACTCTATTAGTTATGGAAATTCATGTTCCATAATAAAAACAATCAACAATACACATTTCTATGTAAAAATAGTCAATACAAGTTATGGGCCAAAAATATATTTATATTTTTATTTTTACTTTTTTTTATAAAATGCACACAAACTATATATATTTCTTTTACAAACTGTTACAACACATCTCAGCGTTTTCCATGTGCCACTTGATGGCAGCAATCACTAGCAAGCAGAAAGCACAAGGGCGTGGCACGTCGCTCTCTCCCATTATACCTCGCGGTTGCCGGTTGAATACTTTTGCAACGCGTACATGCATCTATCATTTAATCGAGCGTTTATTTACATTTAAACTTCTACTTTTATTCACATTTAAACTGTGAAAAAACTTGGCGAAATCACAATAAACAACCACGCACCAACTCTGCAGACTGGCACAAATGCCACCTTCACGCAGCCCCGATCGTTTTTTTTACAAGTTAGATATAGCATGTTACATATCAAAATGCTCAGCTGCTCATTGGCTGTAAGTTTTGAGTGTCAGTCACAGTGTCCAATCAAACTGGTAGATTCTACCAGCGTTCAGAGCTATACGTCACCCTGCAAGCTTTCTGTGACACTGGTTGGCTATACGAGGTGCCAGTCAACCCCAGACCCGTCGTAATTGGCCAACTTAGGTGTCTTTCGAAAGCTAACACTTCCGTGTTTCATGCGGTAGCATGGTTATCACCGACAGAAACAAATTACGTCTAATATGAGCAATATAAGTGAAAAAAAATTACTTAGGTGGTCTCAAGTTATGAAACGTTTTCTGGAGTTTTTGTCCCTTTCAGAATATATCGTGTGTTTTGGACCTAAATCGCTTTACTGGATTATATTCGCTGGAGCCTTACGGACACAATGGGATCAATACTGCTCGGAAATATTGATGTTTGACTTGCAGGGGGTCTTCAAAGGTAGGCACAGTCAACTCTTAAAAGTATGTACTTCTCTGTAAAAAAGGCTTTAGTGTCAGTGCTGTGGTTGTTGTGTGTCAAAATGGTTTATATCATCGGAAAGACGAGACTTTGAAGTTTCATTTGATGGGTAGGGTGTCGAGATGCATGGCAGATGGGCATGCACACATTACTGTAATGTTTTTGAACCGCTGTTATGTCCCGGGACCGGTACGTGTGCGCGTTAAGAGGTTTTAACCGAGGAACAGGCAGCCAACTATGACGCTCTGAAGACTGAGGTGTTCAAGCGCTACGGCGTTTCATCCGAACAACAGGCGAGAGAGTGGAGGGAGTGGCAGTTTGATCCCGAAAGGCCGATAAGAACGCAGGGCTTTGAAGCTTGGGGAAAGGTGTGTCGCTGGCCACGGCCCGACATTAACTCCTCCCATAAAATAGCGGAGCTCCTAGCATGTGAGACCTTCGTCCATGCCCTCTCTGACCACATCGTCCATCAAATAAGAAAACAAACATACGAGGATATGCACACCCTGATTCAGATAACGGAGCGCCATTGGGCGGCCAGTAAATCGGGCGTCGAACGGACTCTCGCCAACCCAACAGATCGTGGGGCAGTCCTGAGCCCCCGACAAACTCCCGAACCTGCCGTTCGTAGAAGGGACAGACCATCCGGCCCCCCTTGCTGTTTCAAGTGCGGGGAGATCAGACATCTGTCCCCGAGCTGTGCCTACGAGCCGATGGATTGCTTGATAGTAAGGGGAGAAAGGTACTGTGCCACAGTGAATAACCCTCTGTCTCTTCCATATACAGGTGCAGTTATTATAAATGGCAGAAAGGTAAGGGCAATGTTTGATTCCGGGAGTAACATTTCCATTGTTGCTACCGTTACGTATTACGCAACAGTGGACTAAGGGAAAACTAGTCTAAAGTGTATACATGGGGATATTAAATATTACAAAACCGCCAGGTGTGTAATATCAGTAGAATATAAAATAATATCTATGGCTATGGCAGTATTGCCCGATCCCCCTTTTCCAGTCATATTAGGAAGAGATTGGAATAAAATTAACAGCGGTAAGAACGTAACTGCATCTAATAAGAATTTGGGCTTAGTAATGGAGAATACTGCTCCGACTGCCTCCACGCCGTGTCCCTCAGTAGCACGGATCCATACGGGTACCCAGTGAAAGTTTTGATGTCCCATCGTCCTCTCGGGAGCTGATACAGTCGACGAGAAGACGTAGAGGCAATAGCTCCTCCCATTGAATTAGAACAAGATCCTATTCAAAATTTAACGGCACAATTTAGATTAACCCCGTCATCATTCAAAAGAGAACAATGGAATGATGATTCATTAAAAAATGCTAGAAATGCAATAGTATCTACTGACGGTTATACAAACCTAGATCCCATGCCACCGATGCGTTCTTTGTAATTAAAAATGAATTATTATATAGAGTGGCAGAACACGAGGGTGAAGTGCGGGCTTTGTTGTTAATTCCACGCACGTTTGAAAGTATGTGAATTAGCACATGCCCACCTTCTAGGAGCCCATCTAGGCTCGAAAGACTTTAGAGAGAATAAAACTCAGATTTTTTTGGCCGGGAATTAATGAGGAGGTCAGGCGATTTTGCGCTTCATGTCCGGAGTGTCAATTGCGCCAGATACCTAGAAGGACTAAAGCTCCTCTTATTCCCCTTCCACTCATTGATATCCCGTTTGAGCGAGTAGGTATCGATCTCGTTGGTCCATTACAACCCTCGTTAAAAGGTTTAAATATATTTTAGTTTTAGTAGATTATGCCACTCGCTTTCCAGAGGCTGTTCCGTTGCGCTCAGCTAATACAAAAAATATCGCACGGGAATTAGTAGGGATATTCGCGCGTGTTGGGATCCCCAAAGAAGTCTTAACAGATCAAGGGACTCCTTTCACTTCAGAAACGTTCAGGGAAGTGGCCAAATTACTCAAGATAAAACATCTAAAAACATCGGTTTATCATCCTCAAACTGATGGATTGGTTGAACGTTTTAACCAGACGTTAAAACAGATGTTGCGCAAGGTAGTTAACGAGGACGGGAGAAACTGGGATCAGTTGCTTCCTCTCGTTTTGTTTGCCTACGGGAAGTCCTCAAACCTCAACAGGGTTTTCTCCTTTTGAATTATTATATGGAAGACAACCCAGGGGGATTTTGGACACGTTAAAAGAGGGTTGGGAGGAGGAGGTACTCCCTACCTCAAATATTCTTGAATATATCGCGCAATTACGCGATAGACTAGAGAAAATCAGGCCTATCCTAAAAGAGAATTTAGAAAAAGCGCAAGCAGCGCAGTCACGTTACTATAATAGAAACACCACCATTCGGGAATTTGTCCCGGGTGATCGTGTTATGGTATTAGTCCCAACATCCCATTATAAATTGTTAGCCCATTGGCAAGGACCTTATGAAATTAAAGAAAGAAAAGGTCTCGTCGACTATTTAGTTAAACAACCAAATCGTCGACCGAGTGAAAGAATATATCATATTAACTTGCTGAAACCGTGGAAGGAAGGGAACCCGACCCCTCCTCCGGACAGCCTAGTTCACTTTTTATGTCCTGTGCCAAACTTAATTTTGGTTCCAACTTAACATCAGAACAAAGACAAGATCTCGAAAAGGCTATCTTGTCTGTACCTAAGGTGGTGGATGAATTACCTGGACGTACTGCATTGATTGCACATGATATTATTACGGACCCTGGAGTGATTGTCAGGGAGAGACCTTACAGACTCCCGGAGGCAAAGAAAGCGAAGTAGAGTTGGAAATTAGGCGAATGCTGGATTTAGGGGTTATCGAGAAAGCTATAGCCCTTGGTCTAGTCCAATTGTTCTAGTTTCTAAACCCGATGGGTCTTGGAGGTTTGTAATGACTTCCACGACTCAATCAGGTCTCTAAGTTTGATGCGTATATAATGCCACGAGTGGATGACCTGCTCGATCGACTAGGTGGCTCAATTCCTAACTACCCTTGACATGACAAAAGGGTATTGGCAAATTCCCTTAGCGGATTCTGCAAAAGAAAAAAACGCATTTAGCACTCCCAGTGGACATTGGCAGTACAGAGTCCTTCCATTTGGTTTGCACGGGGCGCCAGCTACTTTCCAACGTCTGGTAGACACACTGCTACGGCCCCACAATTCCTATTGTGCCGCCTACCTAGATGACGTCGTCATCTATTCCAGCACATGGAAGGATCATGTATGGCAGGTGAAAATGGTACTTTCCACACTAGCAGCAGCAGGGCTTCGTATTAATCCAAAGAAATGTTTCTTTGGATTGAGAGAAGCCAAATATTTGGGCTATCTGGTGGGGAGGTGTTCGTGAAGCCACAATGTCTTAAAATTGATGCCATCATAAATTGGCCCGTCCGATTAATAAGCGGCAAGTACAAGCATTTTGGGATTAGCTGGTTACTATCGCCGCTTTGTGCCACATTTCTCAGAAATTGCTCGCCCTTATCTAATTTGACAAAGAAACGGGCACCTATAAAAGTGGTATGGGATGATATAGTAGATAAAGCATTTAGTGACTTAAAATTGGCCCTTACGTCAGCACCTGTTTTAAAATCTCCTGACTTTTCTCTTCCTTTTGTTCTCCAGACCGATGCATCGGCCACAGGACTGGGTGCCGTGTTGAGCCAATGTATCGACGGTGCTGAACACCCCGCTATGTATCTGAGCCGGAAACTGCTGGACCGTGAGATGAAGTATGCTGCGGTGGAGCGAGAGGCCTTGGCGATTAAGTGGGCTATCACATCATTAAGGTACTACCTATTGGGGCGAGAGTTTACTCTGGTGACGGACCATGCCGCTTTACAGTGGATGTCCCTTCATCGGAGTCAAATCCTCGCGTCACTAGGTGGTTTTTGGATCTTCAACCATACCGTTTTAGCGTTACTTATCGTAGAGGTTCCTTGCAGGCCAACGCAGATGCTCTCTCCCGGGTTCACGACCTCGGTGCAGGTCGCCCGACGGATGGGTCTGGGCTGAGGGGGTCATGTCACACGTGCGAGTTGGAGGCAGTCAAAGAGCCTAAAGGTGAGTGAAATCTCGCGAGACAAGGGTTTATCACGTGGTGCTTACCTGACTCTCTTTCTATCTACAGAAAACCGGAAGACAAGTAAAACAGTCTCAAAATCACAAATCCAAAATGGCCGCGATGACGTCACTTCCGGTTTCCATCTGATGATGTCACTTCCGGTTCCCACTCGATTACTTCAGTCTGCTCCTGGTGACGTTGGTTCCGTGGTCCTGCCTCCAAACGTCACTTCCTGCCAACCACTTCCTCCCATCATCCCATCCTCTATATAAACGCCATTTTGTTACAGCATTTCATTCATTTGTGTACTGAAAAAAGGTCATATTTGGATCATTCTTTTCATTTTGTCTGAACGACAATATACGGGGATAAAACCCCAAAACTTTTTCTATTTTGAGGACTCGTTATTTATTACAATGTCTGTGCATTGACTTATCGAACGTATCAAAGCAAGTATGGACACGAAAAACCATTGCATGCCCGCATTTGCTCATGGTGGGACGAGACGACAGATATTCGATATTAGCAGAATCTATCAGTCTTGAACAGTCATGCTTTCATAAAACACTATAAATTGGTTTGCTTGATGTAACATGTACTTATTTGTGATTTGAACTTTGAATATAATTATTTATTGAGGAGCAGTACTACGAAAAAAAAAATCAGAAGACAGTTTATTTATTTGAGTTTGAACAAAAATCTTGTTTCAATTAAGTACTTACTTTATTTTTTTTTATCACAGGGTCTGTCGAAATTGTTTGCTAAAAAAATTTTTATTTCTTCAGAAAATAATATGACTGGACTAAAAAAGAAATGCAGACAGTACTGCAAAATGTAAAAAACTCTGCTCGTATTTTTTTGCTTTAATTTTCATTAGTGCAGGTTTCGATATTAAATGTTGCACAAGATAATGCCATATTCCGTAGTCCTTTTATCTTTTTCAATCATTAATTACAAGTGATTAAAATGCAAAGTTTGATATCTAGTGAAATATTTAATATTGAGTACTGTACAAATGTATTAATTTGAGTAAGTAAAGTAAATGACTAGGGGGTCGACAGTTTTTAAAGTTTCTGGTAAAGGGGTCTGCGGCCGAAAAAAGTTTAAGAACTCTTGATCTAGATTATATAATATGCTACTGTGGCAGTCCGTTTGTCACCTGTAGCTCACAAACTGTTTGATCTATTGACCTGAAAGTTGGTACCCATGTACTACGTGACGTCTACTATCCGCTTTTGGGGTGATGATTGACCTCCAAGGTTATTCGTCTTTTTATTATTATTTTATTCTATTGTAGAATCAACTCTCGGCAGCGGCCAGCTGGGTTGGCCGTGCAGCGCATGCGTATGGGCGCCCTTCTTATCGCTACCACCTTCGCCGTCACTTCCCCTACCTCTTCATATCTTAAATCATTCCTGAGGCAGATTGAAGACTTAAGTGCCAGCTTGAAAAAAAAAAATTAAAGAACACATACTAAGTAATTGCAGCACAAACACTGACTTAATCAGTTTTAATGTGAAAAGATGCTGACGGAAGAAGAGAAGAAGCAGGCCGCTAGGGTGGAGAAAAGAAGAGCTGCTCAGGAAGCAGCAAGAGCATCAACCTCTGAGCAAAGGAATGCTAAACGTACAGAGAAAGAGGATAAAAACTAGGAATACTCAAGTCAAGTGTATTCAGTACACGTCATCGTGCAGTACGCCCTTACTGGTCTTAAATAAAATGTTTACCATTGATTAGGAGCTAATTTATAAATGATGGGCAACAAGATCAGGGGCTTGTGTGATTGTTCTTGTATATCAAGGGCTGGGTACCAAACACCACTACTAATGCTAAATCCGTCCTCTGTTTATATCACTTTGAGCAGCCGCACCCTTCCCGTGTTATGGATTCACTCAAACACTGTTCAACTGCAAGTTGGTAAGGTCAGTTCTTTACAATAATAATCTTCAGATAATATTAGTTCAATTAATTCAGCCTTATATTTGGCTACATGATTGCTTTCCTCTTTATTTCCAGATAAGTGACTTTTTTGTACTCTATTCGTTAACTTGGCTAAAGCAGCAGGAGAAGGTGCCGCTGTGTGAGCTGTTCTCACATCCACTCCTCCCAATGTTTAACTCACTTGCATTGAACGCATTGCACCATCTGGCAGACGAGTGGAAGAGGTAATTATACCAAATATACAAGTTCAAGAAACCACTCTCACAGTAAAATTGAAAGAGTAAACTCAGCTGAATTGTTGAAATCGCAAAGAACATTTCTCCATTTTAAGATTCACAAGTTTGCAAATTCACCAATGCTTTTCAGAGAAAAGATGATGAAATTTCGTAACAGACCAGTCTGATTGGGATATCTCATTGAAAACTGTCTCAACAAATTTCTTTGAAGAATAAGTGTGACACAATTGGTCCATGAGATCTGAGTTCTTTCATGTCAACTGATAGACAAACATACCTGGACTATTGCAATAGGTGCTTAGCCCATTAAATGCGAATGCAGCTAAAAACAATGAAATCTGACTATTGAAGAGCGTATTGACTTCTGTTGCAGTTGGTTCTTATATATTGAACTCTCATTATTGTATTTGGAGGCACATTTTGATTTCTATTTTTCTAATTCATTGGCATCATTATTTTAAAGATATGGCTACAAACAAATAAGAATGGATTAAATGGACTGAATTTGTAATTAGTTTATGGTTTATTGATATTCACCAGGCATGTACTCAGTTTTGCTACTTATGATTTAGTAGAGAGAATCACCTCATTGCAGTTACTGAATTGTTTTCCTGTTAGTGTGAGTGTTGTGCGGTGGCAATCAGTGCCTCTTTTTCATACAAGTGTGTGAATTGGGGGTCTGTTTTAGCTGAGGCTCAGCTGCATTGGCTGTTCAGCAAGGGTGTTGTGCCATACCATAACCTACTCTGTTTAGGAAAGTGGGTCGACTTTGGATTGTAAAATTCTCTTGGAATAAAATAAAGAGTCCTAAACTGGTGTTAAGAGAAACTGCTGAATGCTCTTGTGTTGTTAACCAATGTTCCAATTTACTACAGGTGTTCCACTTTATGTTTATCCAGACCAGTGTTTCCCAAACTCGGTTCTGGGGATAGTGATGGGCCGCTCCACACTGAGGTTTCGACACTGTGTTGAGCTTTCGAAGCACCGCTTCGAGGCCTGTTTCAAATGCACCCATCACTAGATTTTGAGGCACACTAGCATAATGACGTCATTGATATCTGCGCAGTCAGCTGTCAATTTGGTCCGTCACTTGCTCTTCTGCTGAACTGTTTTGGCTCAAAGCGTAAAAGCAGTTGTCCGTGCTACAGCGATAAGGTGTGCTGACGCGAATTCAAATCCTAATTGGGGCTTGCATATGTTAAAATAAGGATTTTGTATAAAACAGTTATGAAGTACTTGTCTGTAAGTTCACAAATATATTTTGGAGATATTATGAACGATTTACACGGGGCACCTTTTTCCTTGGTGTGGAATCGTGTCCACCTAGAATCTGTAACAAACTGATGAGTATATTTTGCGTAAGGTAGCACGTATTATAACAATCCAGAATCTATTCTACCCCATGTCGGTCATATCAGAGAGGCTAAGAAATGCTTCACTAAAGCCGACATGGTCATTACACCAGTATATGCGCAAGACACTCCTCATTAAATGTTTTTACTATTCAGTGATTCCCAGATCTGTAGCTGATTTGTGTTATTGATTTCCAAAAGGCAATGTGAGTAAAAGCGTGCGCTGAATAACTAATCACAACTGTCTTTCAGCACCATCAACAGTGTCTTCTACAATTTAAGGAAATTCTGCATTAATGAGACAAAAAAGTTGTAAAGAAACTTTGTGAATTCATCCAGAGGTGGACATAAAGATCACTCAAGTGCTGACAAGAATGAACAGCTGGATAAGCACATCTGGAGCAAAACTTTCAAAAAAGCACCTGACTTTGTCAGCAACATCCTTTCTTTGTGAATGCATCTTATCAAAGGCTCCGGTGGGGAGTAAATAAGTAATCTTCCGAACTGCAGCACAACAGAGTAAATCATTGCTGTAAATAGAGTTGTTGAAAGACTAAGCTTTTGTCATTTTCTGTATTCTTAAACTATCTTCCAGTTACACAATCCCCCGCAGTCACTGTCACATTTAACGTTCCCTGCTCCTTAACCTGTCTTGTTACCCAAAGCATCAACACTCAGTTTCATTCAAGGCTTTACCGTCCTTTCTTTCATACACATAAAATAAGACACACATTTCCTGTACATACGTGTCCAATAATAATAGTAAACTGGCAGGAACGAAAAAAAGCACAAGATGGGAATATTCATGATAAGAACCTGGGCATCAGGTTAAGGATGTGCCTTGTCACCCATTACGTGAGCTCGTCTGCCACCCCTCAGTTGCACTGGCACACGTTACACTGGAGGCAAATGCAATGGAGAATACCGACAATGTACATCTTCAGAAGTGGAATAAATCGACTGTATAAGTAGAACATTTCAGATAAACAATGAATTTTGTTAGTCATAAACAGTGCAACATAACTATTATATGTGTTGTTACTTTTTTATTTATTCTCACCAGACATTACATATCTACATGGGAATAAACATGGGTAATATGTTTATAATCGTTCTCATTAAAATACACTGTCAAAATATATTAATGAGTAAACTGAGACACATCGGCCTTTAGGAAATATAAAAAAGCGTTTGAGCTATCATTTAGGACAGAATACATTGTTAATGTGACGCACTCTCTACTGACATGATGTCAAAAAAAAAAAGAAACAGCACAGTCCATGCAAACTCATATCCTCCTTGATTTTTGACCTTATTATTAATTTGTCAATATCAAATCAATAAAGTCATTTTAAGAAGATGACAAGTCTGCTATAGTCATTTCAATTAACGCTTCTTTTAAAAAGTTTGCTTATACAGAATATTGTAGCATCCCAGCCAGGCTGAAGCCTTTTCTTTTTTTGTTTGTGTGACTGTTAGGTTCATCTCAGGGAGGGCAGAATACAGCATGTAAGAGTGACAGCGGGGTATTGATTGATGCGGTAAGTTGGGACGGGACCCGGGATGAGAGGTGGGGTTGGAGATGGTGCTAGAAGGTTGTGTTTTTGGGGTTTATGGAGGTCACCGTTTTCTTCTTGACTGTTCAAGTAAACAGTCTTTTTTTTTTGATCCTGGTGCGGAGGTCGCTACAATATAAAACAATGTCAATGATGCGGGACTTGCGAGTAGTAACGAATAATATGTGACACTGAGAAATTATACTTCTACTAAGTAAAACTACGACTTTAAAAAACGGACACTGTAAACATAGGCATTTCAATAAATAATTTAGGAGGCTTGTGTGTGCATTTCAATATCGATTTAAGAACTAGGTAGACCACCTGTTGTACTATAAACGGTAGCTCAAGCAACACTTAACAGTAAATAGTCTAATAGGACAATGAATGACTGAAACGAAGATGCTGTGCCGCTGCAATAAAGGTTCACACTGTCATTCTGCATGTTTAGAAGGTGCTGAATGGCTGAAACTCTTTACAGCAAATTGTCCCAAGTTGGAAGTGCCGTATAGCGATCAGAAACATAAAGACACATTTAGGCATGTTGGACAGTAGTTTGTTTTTCTACAATACAAGTTCAGTACGGCACCAGGGTCTCCAAACACACAAATATGAAGCTTATTATGTTTTACAGTGAAACTCTTTACATACTGTGCTCCAGGTGTGTTCCCGGCAATCTCCCACCAACACGCCCCAGTGTGGCGGAAGTGCCGGCTGTTTCTTTGAAAGCACTCCGGGTGTCCCCGTTTTCTCTTCCCCTCAGTACTTCCGGGTGTGGCGGAAGTGCTGAGGTCTAGGGTCTAGGGTTTCTACAGGGTCAAGCTTCCCAGCTCTTTACCTGAGGCCTCCAGGGCGGTCGCCCCCTCGAGGTCTGGAGGAGGCACCAGCCCTCCTCCTGTCTTCTCAGGCGTCCCAGCTGGGTATCACCTCCATCCGGTTGTGATAATACACAATATAATTAGGGATGTGTACCCCCTGGCCAACTACGGCGGCCCAACCTTCCCCCAATCGCTCGATTCACTCACTATCCATCCAAGTTCGAAAATTTTGTTAAATGGAGGAATTGAAAAAAAAAAAAACTTTCACAAGAGAAGGATCAACAACGCGAATCCCTGGTGTTTTTACTAAGAAACAGTTGCAATACCATTGAGCCACCTTATCGGGATTATTAACAAGCTCTGCACAACTGAACTATTACTACTGTTCTTACTGCGGCGGATGTAGACATATGTTGTTTAACATATGCACGCTAAATTTACACGAGATTATCACTGTTATAATTTTTCATCTTCATTAGGAGAATACATTTATAGATGTATGCTATATGATGTACGGTTTTGAACAAAATTAAGTATTTCATAAAAAGGTTGCACAATTTACCTTATCTTTTTATATATATAAAGTTGATATATGACGATATATCTTTGACACTATGGGTTAGACAAAGGAAATCACAGCAATCCACAATAACAATAATGAATTCTCAGCAACTACCTGAATTGTAGTTTCAGGCCATCACTTAACTATATCAACTGAAATGTGTAGTGTCAATATGAATTACAAAATATAACTGGAGAGTTAAGTGTCAGATAGACTCAGAAATATAGAGGTCAATGCCTTTGAGTGTGTTGAGGCTTCACAAAGATTCAGTAACCAGTGTGCATGTCTGCTCAGTGCTTCGAAGCTCGGGTCACAATGCAATCCCAGTGCGCATGTCTGCTTGAGGCTTCGAAGCATTTGTCATGATGCAATCCAAGTGCGCATGTCTGCTCAGTGCTTCTAACCAAGCTTGACAATTCCAGTGCGTATGTCTGCTTAGTGCTTTGAATCATTATTCATCGAACTCCTGTTTGAAGTATATACGGCATCAACAGAGTTCAAAAACTCGACAGAATTCCCAGGTGAAATGAATATTTATGGATGATCAATACATTTTAAATGATTGTGCCTGATAATACTTTGCGGCAAAAAATAAAACTATAAATTATAGATCTTGTAGAATGCATAATGCTGCAAAGAAGAGCTTTAGTAATACGGGTGACGACACATCTCTCACTATAATACTCTCAAAAATATCCATTCTTCGCCTCGTGCAACATTGTCATGCAACACTGAGCGTATGTCATATAGTATACATCTATAGTGTGGTCCAGATCTAATTATGCAATTTTCATTACGCTATAACTTATTAAGTTTATTACATAGAAAATCACCCGAAAAATCCCGGACCCTCGAGAAGTGTGCAAAATGACGACATGAAGAATCGTGTTTGCACTGAACTGGAATCGTCCCCTCATAAATCAAAGTCATCCAGACGATCTGGATCTGCATAATTAGATCTGGACCACCCTGTATATATAATTGTTTTCGTCTTCATTACATACATACAGTACATACATACATACATACATAAAAAAACATACATTATATACATCCACTCTGCTGAAAACAGTAGTGGTGCAGCGGTAGCGTTGTTGCTTCATAATAAGGCTTGCGTGGGTTAAAATTTTCAAATATTAAATTAATCAGGTGGAATGTGTTCTTACTTTGAGTGGGGGGGTGGGACTACACGGTAAATGTGTTAGTAACTGGAATTGCGCCTCTATAACTGGAAGATTGCTTAAGAATGATCTAGACTGGACAACTATGTGTTTTAGGAAATGTTTTATTATTGCACTGTGCTGTGACTAAGACAACGTTTTACTGATCGCCTATCCGGACCTTGAACAATGTGTTCACGAGGTAAATGATTTTTCGACAGCAGGTCCAGATGTGTTTATCCCACTGCTTTTTGTTGCCTCAGCACAATGATACCTTGATACATGCAGTTCTTACATGATCCATGCACTGCTCACCTTGGAGTGTCCCATATGTGTCTGTGTGTCAGCGTGCCAGTGATTGATCTGTGTCGTGTCTCTCAGCCTATCTGATGTGCTCCGGATTGACATCTTTGAATGTTTGGTGATGACACCAGAAGCATGACTCTGTTGCTTGTCTGTCACTGAGGCAACCACAGATTTGAAGCACCACAGAAACAACTACCAGTTTACTGCTGCCACGCTCAAAACGCCGGTCGCCCGATGGGTGATGCAGGGAACATTATAACTTGGCCACCGACCTGGCCCCGGCCCTGCCTGACTGCTGTGTCTGCGTATAGTAGAGTGGCAGATCCCGCTACAATAAATAACCTTGCTGCTCCTGTTTCAAGTTGAATAAAGCTGGTTTTGATAAAGTACTGAGACTCTGCCTCGTTTTTGTAGTGCAAGACACCGACTCACAGGCCACAAACCCTAAAGAGGTTTTATTGCATTAACCTGTCAGAATAAAACATAGCATTTAGTGCACTTCTTTGAATCCCAGAACTGTAGATTTTACTCCATATCCAGTCTAACTGACATACTACAAAATCTGTTCATAACATCCTTCAATATATATTTATATATGTTACTGTATATTGACCTATGAGTATCAAATTTTAATAGACCTTTTAAAAATTTCTGAGCCTTGCCCGGAAGATGAGGATGTTGAGTCATATCTATAAAGATTATTTTCAGAGTTTGAGAAATATCTTAGGGATATGTGGGGATCACTAGTGCTGAAAGAAATAATTTCCTTCTTTTCTCACAACCAAGCTGATTACCAAGCCAGTAATTACAATGTTGATCCGCACCCGAGGCAGGACCTTAAAGATACCTCCCATTTCAGAGTTTATAAGGTGCTGGCAACCTACAGGGGGCAGCCAGATACCAAACACAGTAATACATTGTAAAAGATTATTATATATTAAATAAAAATTCCATAGCTTTTGAGGGTAGATGGTAAACTGAATGAGCCAAAATATAAGGAATTCCTGGAGGAATCCCTGATGCAGTCTGTCTATGCAGACTTAAGCCTGTCATGGTTGCCAAAGGTCCATCTATTGAATACTCACTTGAAGGCAGTGAATAATTATGCAATCAAGTATTTTGTGATTTAAAATAATAATCAAGTTGGTGAGAAGTCCTCCTTGATTCTCAAGAAAAGTAACCCAATTAAGCCTGGGGAGATTCAGTGGATTCAGAAATTATTCAGACCCCCTCACTTTCTGCACATTATATTGTATTGTAGATTTAATTTTAAAGAGTCAGATTGTGCCCATCAAGCTACACCTAATAAGCCATAATGACTGTGAAGATGCATCTCCCTGCACAACAGTGTAGTGGTACATTTGCCCTCACCAACATTTTACAGGGCAGTATGTAGTTTCTTCCAGTGGTGTCCTGCTGAAGATAATTAACTGTGCCCTGTTAGTCCTCAGTATTATACATAAAGATTACAGGTGCACATGAAGGGGTGTGGGACAATGTCAGAGGCCATGGAGTGTGGGGTGTCTTGGGAGGATTTTGGATAGCAGTGTGGGCATCTCTCATGGAAGGACCCTCGAGGAGTTGTGTCAACCACCACTCATCCATTTCTTCTGAAGGTGCTTACTTGCTGCTACGGATTTGGAAGTTTTTTTTTTATTTTTGCTGCTTTGGTTGCCAGCTGAGGAGGTGCATCTGATCTCGCATAGGAGGCAAAGAGCAGAGTTGGGAGATGTATGTGAGTGTGAACTGGCGCCATGTGGTGAGTAGGTGGTTTAACGGGTCACGGAACGCAGAGCAGGAGAACGTGTGCCTGGGGAATGGGTGACCAGGCCTCTTGTCAACCGATTGTAGAAGAAAGTTATAAAAGCCTGTCAGGAACGTACATAGGAGAAAGAAAAGCTGAGTTAAGCCTAGGACAACCAGGGTTGCATATGGCCATGAGCTTTTATTAGCTGTGGCATATAAGCTGGAATTCGGTTATGACCGAAAGCTCTGCTAAGGCGGAATTAAAAGATAGCAAGTTTAAATGAAGTTGAATGTGCTGGGAGTGAAGTGCCCAGATCGAATAAAAATTGTCTGGGTGCAGTTTTCACAATAACGTTTTTTTTTGTTTTTGAGATATGTATTGTGCATTTTTAGTACGTTGTAAAGCTACTTGATTTTGAACGTGCACTTTTTGAAACTCTTTTTCATTATCTGTTGCACAATAAATTGCACCTTTTTTCAACTTGCACCTCTCTATCTGCCTCTCTTACTGTCCCACTGACTGACCCTGGTCAATCTATCAAGGACCTGAGGTCTGCCAGATTTGTCTGTTAAGGACTGAAGGGCCTAACAATGACAAAGTGGCAACCTGTTTTTAGAAAGGTTTACAAATTTATTAATAATTAAAAAGTGAAATCTTTCATTCATGTAATCTAAGTGTTCAGATGCTTAATTCAATTCTATGTAGAAGCCCCCTTGACAGTAACTCCAACTTTAAGTATTCTGGGTAATGCTCTACAAGCTTTGCACACCTGGGCTTGAACAGTTTATCCCATTTTTCCTGGTAGATCCTCTCAAGCACTATTAGATTGAATGGGAAGCAGCAGTACACTGCCATCTTCACGTCATTCCACCGGTGTTCTATTTTTTTTTTTAAGTCCGTGCTTTGGCTGGCCCACTTAAGAACACTCCGAAACCAAAACCCACTCCATTGTTGTATTGCTTCAGGTCATTGTCATGCTGAATGGTGAACTGTCACCCCAGTCTGACAGCAGGTTTTCTTCAAGGACCTCCCTGTATTTGGCCGCATTCATCCTTCTTTTAGTTCTGACCAGTCTATCTGTCCCTGCCACTGAGAGCATAGCATGGTGCTGCCACCACCTGGCTTTAAAGTTGGGATGGTATTAGGCAGATGATGGTTTACTGCAGACATAGTACTTGGAGTTCTCTCCAAAGAGTTACATTTTTGTCTAATCAGACCAGAAAAACCTTTACCAAACTGTCATACTTTCATACTATAACTTAAACTGTCATATACTGTACCTTCTCCTCAAGAGTGCCTTGTATCTAGCCATTCTACCATAAACACCCGATTGATGGATTGCTGCTGAGATGGTTGTCCTTTCAACAGGTTCTGGCATTTTATCAGAGTATTTCTGAAACATTATTGTATAAAACACTCAACAGCCATAATTGAGTAAAAGTAGACACACCTTTTTGAAAAGTAACTACTTAAGAAGTCATTTTAAAGTCTTTTTTATTAATTGTGCTTGAGTATAAATAAATAGAGGATAACCCCCTATTTTATATCCATCTATTCATTTTCAAAGCCAGCTTGTCTGGATCAGGATCATAGGAGAGTTGGAGCTCATCCTGGCAAGCATCGGGTGCAAAGCAGGAACAAACCCCAGACAGGTCACCTGCCTAACATAGGGTTAACACAAAAATACATACACACTAACACACCTACATCAGGGGCCCATGTAGCATCACCAATTCACCTAATATAGAATGTTATTCAATACTAGGGGGTTTGCACCCTGCTTGCTTCGCTCGCCAATACCAGCCTGCGCTATGCACCAGCCACCTTGTGTCTCTGCCGCTCGCGTTGTGAAGAGGGGTGCTAAACGCACCCCAAAGGAGATGCAGCCGCTCCTCTTAAATGGTGATACAATGGGAAACAAATACAGTTTTTTTTTTTTACCTCCTCTTTGCTCGATCAGCTGCCGTGCCACGTGATCTGCATCTCACGTAGCACTTTGAACACTTCGAAAAGCCTGTACAGCAGCTGTCCTACTCCTTATCTTTTATTTCCGTCCCCAGGCATGGTTAAATCTCTTGGCACAAAGTCTTGTCTGGCGGGATGTGAGTTCTTGATATTTTTTACTTTATAATTTTAAAAAGGAATAAGAATCTGAAAATCTAACAACTTCACATTAAAGTTCGATTAAATTTTGAACAGAATGATACCAAACATATATAAACTGCTCAAAAAATTAAAGGAACACTTAGAAAACACATCAGATCTCAATGGGAAAAAGAAATCCTCCTGGATATCTATACTGGTATAGACTGGGTAATGTGTTAGGAACGAAAGGATGCCACATCGTTTGATGGAAATGAAAATGATCAACCTACACAGCCCTGAATTCAAAGACGCCCCAAAAATCAGAGTGAAAAAATGATGTGGCAGGCTAGTCCATTTTGCCAAAATTTAATTGCAGCAACTCAAAATTGTACACAGCACTTTGTATGGCCCCTGTGTTCTTGTATACATGCCTGACAACATCGGTGCATGCTTCTAATGAGATGACAGATGGTGTTGTGGGGGATCTCCTCCCAGATCTGGACCAGGGCATCACTGAGCTCCTGGACAGTTTGAGGTGCAACCTGGTGGCATTGGATGGACCAAAACATAATGTCCCAGAGGTGTTCTATTGGATTTAGGTCAGGAAAGTGTGCTGGCCAGTCAATGGTATCAAATCCTTCATCCTCCAGGAACTGCCTGCATACTCTCACCACATGAGGCCAGGAATTGTCGTGCACCAGGAGCCACTGTACCAGCATAGGGTCTGACAATGGGTCCAAGGATTTCATCCTGATACCTAATGGCAGCCAAGGTGCCTTTGTCAAGCCTGTAGCGGTCTGTGTGACCCTCCATGGATATGCCTCCCCAGACAATCATTAACCCACCACCAAACTGCTCATGCTGAATGATGTTACAGGCAGCATAATGTTCTCCATGGCTTCTCCAGACCCTTTCACTTCTGTCACGTGCTCAGGGTGAACCTGCTCTCATCTGTAAAAAGCACAGGGCACCAGTGGTGCATCTGCCAATTCTGGTATTCTATGGCGAATGCCAATCGAGCTGCATGCTGCTGGGCAGTGAGCTCAGGGCCCATTAGAGGACATGGGGCCCTTGGGTCACCCTCATGAAGTCTTTCTGGTTGTTTGGTCAGAGACATTCACACCAGTGGCCTGCTGGAGGTCATTTTGTAGGGCTCTGGCAGTGCTCATCCTGTTCCTCCTTGCCCAAAGGAGCAGATACTGGTCCTGCTGATGGGTTATGGACCTTCCATGGCCCTCTCCAGCTCTCCTAGAGTAACTGCTTGTCTCCGAGAATCTCCTCCAATGCCTTTGAGACTGCACAGGGAGACACAGCAAACCTTCTGGCAATGACACATATTGATGTGCCATCCTGGAGAAGTTGGACTACCTGTGCAACCTCTGTAGGGTCCAGGTATCGCCTCATGCTACCAGTAGTGACACTGACTGTAGTCAAATGCAAAACTAGTGAAGAAACAGTCAGAAAAGATGAGGAGGGAAAAATGTCAGTGGCCTCCACCTGTTAAACCATTCCTGTTTTGGGGGTCATCTCATTGTTGCCCCTCTAGTGCATCTGTTGTTAATTTCATTAACACCACAGCAGCTGAAACTGATTAACAACCACCTCTGCTACTTAACTGACCAGATTAATATCCCAGAAGTTTCATTGACTTTATGCTATACTCTGATTAAAAAGTGTTCCTTTAATTCTTTTGAGCAGTATATATGTAGGTTTTAAAATAAGCCCGATTTAAAGTGTGACAAAAAATGTGACATAAAAACGTCATATAAAATCTTTGCACAAAATCGTTGCACTTTTATGCTTAGGATTTTATATATAGAGAGAGTAGATTTTTAATCAATTCATGATATAATTTTACAATTTAATACAAGTATATACTTATATGAAGTTATAACAATGAACTATTAAACATAAGGATAAGCATTGAATGCAACTAAATGGTTAACTAAATGTTGTTTTAAGCCCACTCATGTGAGGAACCACCAAGATAGTTGCTAAGGTTAAATTGAAGTAGATGAGTAGCAAACACCCCTCTAGAAAGCAGGAATAAACTAATGGAGAAGCCCAAACACCCCTCCTATGAAGCAGTGCTAAAATCAATAGAAGACTCCACAGTTCACTCCATTTACAAGGCAATAATGGGAAAGTCAAAAGGAGCCAGAAAACAAAGATGTCACTTGGTGATTGGATGAAGCTCTGCACATTCTACATATTAAGAGTCAGGTGAGATGATGTATTGGATGAAGTAATGTAACAGAAAAGTATAAAGGCAGATTAATTGCCTTATCGCTTACTCATTCCATGGAAGGAGACATTTGTGCACACCTGTGAACAAATAAAGAATTGTTCTGCATTTTCATCTGGTCTCCATGAATAACTTCTTTGAAAACAGATGAAAGTATTTCCACTACACTAACCTGTATGTCTTTGGACTGTGAGAGAAAACTGGAAGCAACCAGAGGGAAACCATAGAGACAACATGCAAACTCTACACAAAGAGCACTCACAACTTGAATCCCAGTCTACTACTGCACCAAAACAGCCACCCACCACTCCCTCTGCATAAACGAAATCGTAATGGTCCCTGTCCATATTTTGATAATTTTGGCTTTATGTGATGTTCTTTATCCACTTATCCATTTTGCACACTAAGGACCTCATTTCAACCCTCAGATCATGTTTGTTTGTTTGCCAATCACATAAAAACAACTACCAATTTTCATTAAATTTTGCTCGTAGGTCACTATTGGATCAACTTAAAATATAGGCTATATGGAGTTTAAAAAATTAATTGGGGAGAGAGGCTATAATAGCAGGGTTGCAACCCAAAATCTGCCTATTATTCCAAAATGGTTTAGTTGACCTTACTGAAATTCTGTATGTACAATTTATTACGAATGGTGGTAGAGTTTAAGGCTTTTCAAAAGTTCATTCAAGAAGTGGGGAATGCAAAATCAAAACCAGGTTATCATGACAAAACAGTTTTGTCGATTGTAATGAATTTGGCATATTGTTTAGGTCTGGCCCTACTTACCATGAAGTCATGCACAAAAAGAACAAATTGTTGGGAAATTAATGGAGGGATGGTGTAGATGATAGATGGGACACTAACATTTCAGCAGACAATGACAAAATGGTCAGTATTTCAAAAACATAATAAGCTGCATTTGAGCTGAAAACCCGCCTTCCCCCTCATTCATTGGTCAAGAGGCCTGTCTTCAATTCAAACACTCAGTATTACAGGAATGTGTCTTTCCTGTTAATCTTCTATGTTGAGTTTTCCAGAATTAAGCATTAATAATATTTTTGCAAAAGTAGTGAGAAAAGTGCTATATAAATGCAAAGAATTATTATTATTATTTTTCATGTTTTGAGTATAAAAAAGGAAAACTGACACGACACAACTTAGGTGATCATTTTATTATTTTTTCATTTTTCAGTGGATTTTGTTGGCCAGAATGGGTCAACATCACGTTCCATTCCATCATTTTTCTCTCTTCTGCATGAAAACGTGTGTTTACATTTTTTTCTCAGCCATCACTACACACTACACAGGGTAAGTAAGATCCATCCACCTGCTAAATCCTAACTACAGGGTCATGGGGGTCTGCTGGAACCAATCTCAGCCAACAAGGCAGGAAACAAACCCCGTGTAGGGCTGAAGGCAGGAAACAAACCCCGGGCAGGGCACACGCACACACACACACACACACACACACACCCAGCACACACTAAGGACAATTTAGAATCACCAAAGCACCTAACTTGCATGTCTTTGGAATGTGGGAGGAAACCGGATTACCCAGAGGAAACCCACGCAGACACGGGGAGAACATGGGGACAACATGCAAACTCCATGCAGGGAGGACCCGGGAAGCGAACCGGGTAAGTAACATATATAAAATAAATAAATAAATAAAACTTGGATGGAGTATTTCTATGATTCAGTGGGATATGTGATCACAGAAGGTCTAAAATAGTAAATGTAAAATAGTAAATGTAAATAAAAGAATAAATATATCATTTTAACATGTGCAAACGCAGTCATAGTGTCAAAGTACCCCAGGAGACTGCTGAATAGACAACCACACAGGAAGAGAGACGACAAACATAAAAAAGCAATGGATTAATGCTGGGTACTTATTAACACTTCAAAGAGCTAAACTTGTCATCAGATCACTATGTTATATTTTAATTACTGGAAAGCCAGATTACAAAAAGGGGTTTTAGAAGTTTTTTTGACATGTTCCACAGATTTAGCCTGCAATATTTCTATTGGTAAATTATTCAAAATTGTAGGTGCATAAGAACAGAAAGCTGCCTCCCCAGTTGTTTTATGCATTGATCTTGGAATAACAAGCAAACCACAATTTGCAGATCTAAGACTTCAATTTGCTACGTAAGGAAACAGGCATTCTGAGATGTAGGTAGTGGCAAGACTGTTTAAAGCCTTATATACAAGGAGAAGTATTTCAAAATCGATTCTAAAGGACACTGCCATCCAATGTAAAGATAGTAGTATTGGGGATATATGCTCATATTTTTCCTTTTGCTTAAAATTCTTGCTGCTGCATTCTTTACAAGCTGTAGTCGATTTACATCCTTTTTGGGTTGTCCTGATAGGACATTGCAGTAATCTATTTGGCTATATACAAATGCGTGTATTCATTTTTTGGCATCTTTAAATGTTATAAGAGATCAGATCCTTGCAATGTTCCTTAGATGGAATAAAGCAGTCTTGGTAATTTTATTAACATGTGCTCCGAAATGAAGGTCAGAGTCAAAAATAACACCTAAATTCTTAACTTCTGTTTTGATTCACGGGGCCTGGTGCTTCATTTTGTTTCTAAGATTCTCACTTTGTTTACTGCTGCCAATAACTAACAATTCTGTTTTTTGCCTTTTATTTTAAGGAAATTCATATTCATCCATTCTGTTATACTAGCAAGGCACTGGATTAAACGATTGAGAACCTCTGGGTGATCGGGCGCAATGGATAGATAAATAGAGCTGTGTGTCATCAGCATAGCTAGGGTAATTTACGTTATATTTTGATATTATCTGGCCTAACAGAAGCATGTTGAGTGAAAATAATAATGGTCCCAAAATTGATCACCATAACTGACAATAGATTTTGTTTCCAGTTATATATGATTTAAACCAGCCTAAGGCAGTGCCCGAAAGCCCTACCCACTGGCAAAGCCTGTTCATAAGAATATCATGATCTCTAGTACTGAATGCTGCGCTCAGGTCTAGCAGAACATTACAGATATTTTATTTGCATCTGAATTTTGTCACAGATCATTTACTAATTTCACTGAAACTGTTTCAGTACTATGATTTGATCTACAACCTGACCAATACTTATCAAGAATACATTTTTATTCAAATAAATACTTAACTGCTGAAAAACTACTTTTTCCAGAGTCTTACCGAGAAAAGGGAAATTGGAGATTGGCCTATAATTATCTAAGATAGGGCAATCAAGGTTATTTTTCTTGAGCAGTGGCTTAATTACAGCAGTTTTAAAAGAATCTAGGAAAATGCCAGAATCAAATTAACAATTTACTATCTCAAGAATGTTTTTGATAACTAAATCAAAAACCTCTTTAAAGAAGCTTAAGTTTAAAAAGAGTTTGCACAGGATGTGAAGGTTTTTTAGAAGGAAACCAGAGGGACGGATCCAAGTAAGCGAATGAATGCGAAGAGGAGGAGGCAGTGTGGTCAGGCCCTGGTGAAGCCATGGTGCTCTGAGGGGTGTCCTTGCTATAAACAGAGAAGGAAAGGGAACTGGGATTGAAACCTTTTAGGTATCCATGAAGCGCTGAGGGAACGTGATGGGATAACGGTGGTCTGGCTCCAATGCGGGTTCGGGTTGATCCCTGCAGGGGCAGACTGGATGTGAGTCTGGAGACCAGCTGGGAAGATTTGTTGAGGAGACAAAGTGAGCTACTATAAATGGATAAATGATCACCTCAGAACACCTGGTTTCCTGAGTAGATTGTAATTATGTATTATTTTTTAGCATGTGAATGAGCACTGGATTTTACCATTATTTATTTATGTAACAGATATGGCCAGGGACTTTGAGGTTTTGAACCCTAGGCATGTTGCACATAGATAGATAGATAGATAGATAGATAGATAGATAGATAGATAGATAGATAGATAGATAGATAGATAGATAGATAGATAGATACTTTATTAATCCCAAGGGGAAATTCACATAATCCAGCAGCAGCATACTGATACAAAAAACAATATTAAATTAAAGAGTAATAAAAATGCATGTAAAAGCAGACAATAACTTTGAATAATGTTAGCATTTACTCCCCCGGGTGGAACTGAAGAGTCGCATAGTGTGGTGGAGGAACAATCTCCTCAGTCTGTCAGTGGAGCAGGATGGTGACAGCAGTCTGTTACTGAAGCTGCTCCTCTGTCTGGAGATGACACTGTTAAGTGGATGCAGTGGATTCTCCATGATTGACAGGAGTTTGCTCAGCGCCCATCGCTCTGCTACAGATGTTAAACTGTCCAGCTTCATTCCTACAATACAGCCTGCCTTCCTAACAAGTCTGTCCAGGCGCGAGGCATCCCTCTTCTTTATGCTGCCTCCCCAGCACACCACCGCGTAGAAGAGGGCACTTGCCACAACCGTCTCGTAGAACATCTGCAGCATCTTATTGCAGATGTTGAAGGACACCAACCTTCTAAGGAAGTATGGTCGGCTCTGACCTTTCTTACACAGAGCATCAGTATTGGCAGTCCAGTCCAATTTGTCATCCAGCTGCACTCCCAGGTATTTATAGGTCTGTACCCTCTGATGATCACGGGGTCCATGGGGGGCCTGGGCCTCCTAAACTCCACCACCAGTTTCTTGGTTTTGCTGGTGTTCAGTTGTAGGTGGTTGGAGTTGCACCATTTAACAAAGTCCTTGATTAGGTTCCTATACTCCTCCTCCTGCCCACTCCTGATGCAGCCTACAATAGCAGTGTATTCAGCGAACGTTTGCATGTGGCAGGACTCCGAGTCGTATTGGAAGTCTGATGTATACTGGCTGAACAGGACCAGAGAAAGTACAGTCCCCTGTGGCGCTCCTGTGTTGCTGACCACAATATCAGACCTGCAGTTCCCGAGATGCACATACTGAGGTCTGTCTGTAAGATAGTCCACGATCCATGCAACCAGGTGTGAATTTACTTCCATCTCTGTCATTTTGTCTCTAAGGAGCAGAGGTTGGATGGTGTTGAAGGCACTAGAGAAGTCCAAAAACATAATTCTTACAGCACCACTGCCTCTGTCCAAGTGGGAGAGGGATCGGTGCAGCATATAGATTTCTACAGTAATCTGTGTAAACACATTGTTAAAACAGAAACGTTTTTTATATTCTAGTAGTAGATGACAAAATGTAGGCATAAACTATATAATGTATGAAGCCTGAAGTCCAAATATCAAAGAAACATTTTCACAAAAGGTACAAATATAACACAACAATTGCGCTTTTATTCAAAAATATAGCTGCACTATAAAGCACTACATTGGATAGCTTTTTTAATGAAAAACATAAGACCTTCACATCATACTAAAAATATGGAATTTAGCTGGTTATTGTTGTAACGTTTGTGGAAGAGGTCGGACATGTCACATACTGTACCTCATACACACAGAGCTTGGTTCATTTTTGAGACACACTGCAGCATGAAGATGGCTGCTTCCCCCAAGCCATTTACAAAACTGAAATGTTAAGCACTGCATTAATACATTAATACCTGCTCCCTTGAAATACAGAAGAGCCATTTTTATTTGGGCTGTGTGAGTATGTTCAATTTGTGTTTTAAAATTTCAGCAATAATATCTAGATATGTTCTGTAGTGAAAGAAAAAGCATGTAAGGTTAGAGGAGGGAAAATGAATTCATATAGCTTACATCATTTTTTCTGGTTATATTAACAAAACTCAGTAAAGCGTTCAGACTGGAGTTAACAGATTATAGCTGTGTCTATGTCCACCATCTTATTTATTTTTGAAATAATATATTTCTTCTTTACAACCTAATATTCATACTACAGAGCATAATTTTCTGCATGCTGAAGTGAACTGTGGTAAATGCTGTTGCCGCATGAGCCTCTAGGTTTTGTTGACAGTAGTAATGCGGCAGGAATATTTATCTAATTTACTGGTATTCACACACAAAAAAAGAATGCTATACTGTATTCAAGTACTGATACAGAGATATCATGACTCAAGAATTACTTATCTCCTGCTCTCTCCAGTTTCCTTACGCTTATCTTGTATACTATGATAAAAAAGGGCCTTTTTCACTCAAGCAAAGCAATAGATTAAAGTAAGCCTACTGCCTTAGTGAAGCGGTAAATGCAGTGTGTATAAAAGCATTTGGAAATGATCGCTATATCTGCATTTGTATGTCTAGGAAATTATACAGTGACTTACGTGTTCATGTTTAATGTTTAGCATGTCCAAACTGCACCTAACTGGGGAGAACAAAATTGCTAAGAGTCTGTAGCCAAGTGTTTATTTGGATTTATACTGAATGTATATACAGTATACATTGTGATAAAGAAAACCATTAGACATGATAAAGATTTAGGGCAGCCACTCGTATAATGCATCCTGGCTGCAAAAGTTGAAATTGTTAAACAGAGATATTCACATGACTGAGCCCAAAACAGAACTGACTTAAAACAAGAAACATGGCAGCTTCAATGGCCCGCTCAGGAAGTGACATCATCTCTGGGGCCGGAACCAGAAGTGATGTCTGCCAGGACTGGAAGTGGCATCATCTCTGGGGCTGGAACCTGGCAGGATTTCCTGGGAACGGTCTGCAAGTAACTGAGAAAGACAGTCAGCACGCTCCGCCACCCCCTGATCGGGGATGGTATTACAATTACTCAGGCCCTTTAGCTGCCTCCTATATATATATATATATATATATATATATATATATATATATATATATATATATATACTAATAAAAGGCAAAGTCCTCACTGACTGACTGACTGACTCATCACTAATTCTCCAACTTCCTGTGCAGGTAGAAGGCTGAAATTTGGCAGGCTCATTCCTTACAACTTACTTACAAAAATTAAGCAGGTTTCATTTAGAAATTCTATGCGTAACGGTCATAACGGTAGACAACGTTCGCCATGTTGAACTTTCTTATTTATGGCCCCATCTTCATGAAATTTGGTAGGCGGCTTCCCTGAGCAAACCGAAACCGATGTATGTACTTATTTCGGTTATATGACACCACTGTCGGCCGCCATATTGAACTTTCCAATGGTCTTTGTTACTTATGGGCCCATCTTCAAGAAATTTGGTACGCGGGTTCCCAACGCTAACTGAATCCTACTTACGTATATATATACGTCCATAGCCTGCAGCTCGGTCACCATGTAAGGCAGCGTTGGGTCCTCCATCCCAATGCCTCCCACATTGTTGGCTGCCTGCCTATATAAGGCCGTCCGTCGCTCCAGTCTCTACATTCCCTTCCTTGCTTCGCCACGGGATTCACGTCTCCCTGCTGATAACTACAGCCATTTTTATTTAATCCACGGCTTCTCCGCTGTTTTATTGTTCGTTTATTACAATTATAGTTATTGTGTAGGTATTTTAGACTTACTTTACATTGTTCAGGTACCCATTTCCTTTATCCTTCCAACCGTACCCCCATTAACATGTCTATTGAGGTGATCACCATCGATCAAAGAACTGTCACTTACCGAGTGGTTTCCATGCCCGGAGATGGCATCTGCCTTTTCCATTCTCTGTGTTACATATTGCACGGCCATATCAGACTCACTCTTGAGGAACATTGTGTCTTATGTATTGAATGACTGGGACAGGTTCAAGGTGTGGACTGATGACGGTACAGGAGATAATTATACTACACAGGAGCACTAGAAGAGTGAAATGCTTAAGCCCTTCACCTATGGTTCTGCATGTGAGTTGATGGCTGCTGCTGAATTGTTCGGTTGTCGCTTTCAAGTGTACCGAAATGACCAAATATTTTACACCTTTGGACAACCGCCAATGCCTCTTAAACATCTTAGATTCAAAGTTGACAATTTCAGTAGTGGACACTTTGATGTTTATGAATGTTTAAACTCTCAAAAGCTGGATGTAAAGTTATCGATGAAACTGGTTGTATGCTTACAACGCTTGACAGATGCCGAATGTCACTTCAACTGTCGTATTTGAAACAAACCATGAAACTCAAACCGATTATGACAGCAGCAATCCAAGCTGTGAGATTTGAGACAAGATTACTTTTCAAATGGCCAACTTTACATTGCATTCTCAAGAGTAAGCTCAGTGCACAGCTTGGTCATATTAGAACTGGAGGGCCGAAATGACAATGTGGTATACAAAGAGATCCTTAACAAATAATTATTGGTATATTTTCCCTCAGTTTAGAAAGGTTTACTTTTCTTCTTAATAAAAATTTTAAGGCAGTACTTCGCCGCTGCGAATCGAGGGTATTTTGCTAGTATATATAAGTATATATATATATATATATATACATATATATATATATACAGTATATATAGTGTAACAACTCTAGGGGGCATGCCAGCCACCCAACCCAATACAGACAGATGCTTAGAAGCACACTAATAAAAACAAAGACGTTTTTATTTTCTTCACCATATGGGAAACATCTTGCCTGTTGGGGAGGGTCTCAAAAGAGTTCAGAAGTCTCACAGAGTAAAACATGGTTTTTCAAGCTCTTTTATCTATTATCAGATCATATGCACATATCACGAAGGTTACCAACTAACCACTTAGGTCCTTTTCTGAATAGGGTATAGGGAGCACACAATAGTTACCTTTAACCTCTTAACCTTCTCACACAGAGTTATGTACTCTCCATATTCAAATTTAGGGACCCCTAGTAACAGACTGCTCTCTGACTGGGGCTGTGTTTACTTCCAAAGCTTGTGCCCATTCACATTTCAGCATTAAAATTTTCCAGTGTTTATTTTTAAATAAACAAGCTTATTAGTGGCATTTTGCATTTCTAAAGCATTTAGAAAGAAGTGAAAATATGACTGATATTTCTTGTCACAATTTTGTGGATTGTGAAAGGATTTTTGTGTCTCCAGAATGTCTTCCTTGACTTTAGTACTTTTAGTCCGGGCGATCACATTATAGAAGAGGAGGTGTCGTCAGAGTTGTGAGAACAGAACTTTATCGTGTATCAGATTCAGAATTGCACAGAACTGTCCTTTTTATCACACTTCATTCTTGAACTTGAGAAAACAACATTGAGGACTATCAAAGGCAAACAACAAACTTAACAAACCTCAAAAGATGTTCCTGTCTTCCAGGAGCTAAAAAGAATTCCAAGGCATCATCTTCAGAGTTGTCCTACTGCAGATGGATGGGACCACAAATTCCGTAAGACGTCTGTAAGACACCAGAACGCTAGTCAGGGGGAGAACAGCTTTCATTTGACAATATAAAGGTTTATGAAACCATTGTGGACACTAGGTGGCACTGTTGCCTCTTAAACCCAACAGACACTCAGGATACAGGGAAAAAGCACTCAGAAGTATTTTAATTCTTTTTTCCTCCTTTTCAGTGCCTCCAAGCACCACAGCCACAATAAACTCAAGTAAAGCAAAAATAATAATCATAATTCTCTCTCCTCCACACCTCCCAGCAAGCGTTGTCCACCTCCTCCCGACTCTGGCTCACTTGCTGGGTTCACAGCAGTCCTTTATATAGTCCTTGACCTGAAAGTGCTTCTGTTCTTCATCCCACATGACTTGTCAGCACTTCTGAGTCAGATGGATGAGTTTTCTTCAGCCAGGAAGTACTTCGGAGCTGACGTCCTCGTTATTTAGGTGTACTTCCAGGCTATGGATGAAATACAACTCCTTCGGTCTTCTTGCAGCATCCCCTGGTGACACCCATGGTACCCAGCAGGGCTGTCATATTACACTACATGTCTCATAGTACCCTGCGGGAATCCAAGACACTGTTGCAGTCCAGGGGAGCTGTCATCTATCGTTTTGGGGGAGGCAGTGTCCTTGAAAAGCTGCCTTTTCCCATCCTTCCATTGCAGGGGTGTCCCAGCCGGGTTGAGCTGCAGGCCATCTCTTATGGCATATACATGTATAAAACCTCATAAAGGTTTTTATTTCCATGAGATATGAGACTTGTGTGCAACCACAGCTGATCCAGTATTTCTCTCACCTCTGTCTGAGTGAATGCGTGTTTTCTCTGTAAATGAAACAGTTCTAGAAAGTGGGAGCACAGCCAACACATCACACCCTCCTCCTCAGCTTTATTCTCTCGCTTGATGAAGCAAATTTCTAAAACTGGCTCTGTGAGTTAGAAAAGGACTTCTGTGTTAATATGTTGTTTACTTAAATGGCGCTGAAGAGACAAATTTAAAAGTTGGAATTTAATAAACCATCTTGTGAGTCTTGAATTTATGTCTTTTTGTCATTGTAGCAGGCGCATGATCAGATGCTCATCCAACAGAAAGAGGCAGCGACTTCCTGTAAAAACACTGAAAAACCCTGCTTTGTTTATTTTTTACCAGTGTTTTACAAGAGCTGCAATTTATATCAATGGAAAAACTGTTTGACTGCAACTGCCCAAAAACTGTTCCTGACAGGTGTTTTCTAATCTGTTTTCTGAAAAACGTATTAAATGTGTAAAGTGTCATTGAACAAAATGACAAACAACTTTACAAGCAGTTTAGGAAAGTTCTGGCCTAGTGTTAAAACTCTAGAAAAAAACATTTAGGTGGGTCTTTACTTCAACCCAGTTTTACCACCTAAAGAGGGCTTCTCAACGGTGTCCTCTGATGCACTTTAAGGTACCACAGCTAGATGAGGAATATGCAATCTAGCTTCTCAGAAACACAACTAAAAATCAAACAAAGAGACAAGGGCTTTACTTCTTTAAAGCTTAAAATAATATTCAACCTGGAGAGATTCATGTAGTCTTCATTCAGTCCCAGATGACAATTCCCAGATGGTGTCTTCACTTTAGGTGCAAATTATACAGTGTATACCATTAATTAAAAAAGGAAAAGAACAAGGCAGAGACACTTGAAAAGTATCCAGCAGCTAAGCAGCAGTAGATAGCAAGCTCGATGAAAGTTCCCATTTTAGGTCAGAGAATGGCTCTTTGCAAGTGCTATTATTTGCAGCTGAACTGAGGTCTTTACAAAAGTGTAAGAAAAACAGTAACTGAACTAAAAGAAAGCTCCATTTTTGAAACAAAAAAAAAACTGAACAAAGAGAAGACTCTTTTTGAAAAAAAAAATCTAAGAAAGGCAGTCCCTCTCCTCAATCCTTCTCATCTAAAATAAAGAGCTTACAGATTTCTCAAAACATACTGAAAATGTTAATGATACATTATCAAAAAACAAAAGGTTGATTTCTCATGAGAATCACTCTGAACCCTGCTTTGCCTTTACAGTTTTCCCAGAATACACTGTACTCATGTTCAGTTTAACAAGATTTTGTGTTTACTCCCATACAGAAGCTCTCTGCCTAACTCTTTATACCTTAAACTTAATTGCATTTTTTAATAAAAGGCATAACATTTAATACACTACATACAGTGTTTTGTTTTCAAGTCTGCATTATTTAATGCTATAAATTATTATATGGAAGATCAGTACATATGACTGTTGCTCCATGACATCTCAGCATCCATGCCACTTTGTAATGCCATACTCTCAGCTTTCTATGTGGTTTACCATTTTAATATGAGGGTAAATGAAAAAGTAAAGAAAAAATGAAAATTCCACAGTAACTGCAACAAACAGAAGCTGATGCAGTACAACACATTCACAATGGCTTATGGGTAGCTCAAACATACATACAGGCAACGTTCTGCCACTAGTCTAGTTGAAGCTCCATTGCTGGACTGCATCATTGTTGAGCAATGCGCCATAGTGAGATTTCTTTGGTCCAAGGGAGTGAGACCTGCTGAAATTAGCCAAAGGAGGGATTGTGCAGTTCAGTAAGCTGCTTGGATAACTATTTTGTACAAACTTTATGGTACCCTAAGTATTCATACACTATGACATGCGAAGATCCATAGCTGATGACCAAATGATCAGCAACAATGGACAATGTAATTGTCGTAAGTCTTTTCTGATAAATGTGTTCGCCATGACAATCTGGGCTTGTGTACATGATGTTGATGGCCGACCAGATCGATTTTCATCTGTTACAATTGTTCCTCAGGCTTTAAAACTTTCTACCCCTTCATAAACGTTTTATTGAGTCATGCTGTTTTCACTTCCGTACTGAGCCAACATCCTATGGTGAACTACAGCAGTTTTTACTTCCCCTGCCCAAACAGCTCTCACTATGGCATGTTCTCCAACAATGGTGCAGTTCAACAGCAGAGTGGCCATGTTCATTAAACCTTGAATTCAAATAGACTAATGGCAGAAAGCTGAGCTCTGCAAGTTCAGACTATCTATTAGTCATTACAAACCTACCGTACTGCCATATGATTGGCTGATCAGATAACTGCATGGATAAGCAGGTCCACAAGTGTTCCTAATAATTTGACCAGTGAGTGTATCTATTCATTTATTCGTATGGATCCCTGCGTGCAAAATTCCAATCACCAATTCTTGTCAAGGAACACATTTTTTGATATATGTAACTGATAAATATTTTTAAATCTATTCTGTGAATAAATTATAAGGTAACATATTTTTCATATTTTAATGTCTTACCAAAGCATGAATTATTTATTTGACACAAATAGTCATAAACTAATTTTCCAGATTAAAATTGGCAGTATAAGACTCGATCATGTGTATGCATGTGCTCTCAACTAAAAAGTGCACTGAACATTACCATTTGCAGCTATTACAGCTTATCATGTTTTCATATTAACATAATGTAGCATGTAATTTTGTTTTTTTTAAATTATTGATTTTATTAAAAGCAAGCAACATTTCCATACAATCAAGTCAAACTTAACAAGACTAAATTCAATTCAACTCGACCCTAAATATATATATTTTAATTGTGCTGTGCTTGAAAAAAACAAGAAAAATTAACCAAGAGTACAAAAGAAACACTACCATGCACCAAAAATCGTGGTCACTGATTACAACCACAAGGAGGCATGTGAATGAATTTGAATAATGTTGCATCCGTGCCACAATGTTTTCCGAAATGTACTATACAGGTCATAAAATGAATATTTCCAAATATCATATATACCTATGTCTCTGTATTTTTTTGTCAGTGCCGCTTTGACAACATGGACCGTAAGGTGCATACTAATTTAGTGTGAGCAGGAACACTCAATAAAACTGAATAAAAAAAATTCAATTGACAATGAGATTCAAAGAAAGCAGATTCACCAGCGTTTGTGTGTCAGCATTTATCCATCCAGATGAGAGAATTTCCAGTTCTATTGTCTCAAAACACCACTCACATCTAATTATTCCCAGTTTCAAATAAAAATTAACACCGTCATACCAAAAGGGGTGGTGGTTATGGGATGTGTTAGTTTTGTATTGGAATTGTGACTGAGAGAATAAAAGTGAAAAAATAACGCTAATTTTTACAAGAACTATAAATTTACACCAGCTTTTACAGACAAAAACCAAATTTTTGTTTTTATTGTGTAATATTAACAATAAGAGCAGCTCACTGCACAAAATGGTAAATTTGTGAGGCACCTGGTATCGAACTGCCGACCTCTTGACTGCAAGTCAGCAGTTCTTATCGCTGCACCACTGAAGTTGTCGTATTATCCTTGTACAGTGGAACCTCGGTTCACAAACATCTGCCTCGGTTCACAACCACACACTCGGTATACGAACAAGCCAGTTTCCCTTTCGGTTTGTGTGCGCCGATGATTTCCGCACGTGTTGTTCTCGGTCAGACGTGCCTTCCTGCGTGCGTGCGTGCTTGCCTGCCTTCCTTCCTGCACGTGCGTGCGTGCTTGCCTGCCCTCCATCCTGCATGTGCGTGCGTGCTTGCCTGCCTGCCTGCCTGCCTGCCTTCATTCCTGCACGTGCCTACCTGCCTTCCTGCATGTGCGTGCCTGCCTGCCTGCACGTGCGTGCCGATTACTTAAGCACGTGTTGAGCCGTGCCTTGTTCATTGTTCTAAGTCAGACGTGCGTGCTTTACCTGTGATATCTTTGCGCTCTATTTCGTGGGATTTTGCAGTTAACCATGGCTTCTAAGCAAGTGAAGAGTGGTGAGAAAAAACTTTTAAAGAAAATTGAAATCGAAGCGAAGAAAGAAATTATTGAAAAGTTTGAGCGTGGCGTTCGTGTTACTGATCTTGCCACCGAGTACAAGAAGTCAAAATCTACGATTTCGACTATTCTAAAGCAAAAAGAATCTATAAAAGCAGCTGATGTTGCAAAAGGCGTTACAGCGTTAACCAGGCAGAAACCTCAAGTGCTGGAAGAGGTGGAAAAACTGTTGCTAGTGTGGCTGAACGAGAAGCAACTTGCATGGGACAGCGTAAGTGAGGCGTTGTTATGCGAGAAAGCCAGGAAGATTCATGGCGATTTGCTGCAAAACTACCCTTCTACGAGTGCCGGAAGTGAGGAATTTAAAGCCAGTAGAGGATGGTTTGAAAAGTTTTGCAAAAGAAGTGGCATTCATAGTGTGGTAAGGCATGGAGAGGCTGCTAGTTCCGATGCTAAAGCTGCAAAAGAATTTGTGAAAATTTTCACAAACTTAGTGGAGGAGAAAGGCTACATCCCGCAACAAGTCTTCAACTGTGACGAGACCGGATTGTTCTGGAAGAGGATGCCAAAGAGGACCTACATTACCCAGGAAGAGAAGGCTATGCCCGGCCATAAACCAATGAAGGACAGGTTAACTGTTTTGCTGTGTGCTAACGCTAGTGGCGACGTAAAAATCAAGCTGCTACTCGTTTACCAATTTGAGAACCCTCGTGCTTTCAAACAGCACAATGTAAATAAAGCCAGACTGCCTGTGATGTGGAGGGCAAACACAAAAGGGTGGGTCACAAGGACTTTGTTTTTGGAATGGCTGCACAAGGCTTTCGCTCCCGCCGTGAAGCGATATCTCGAAGAGAATAACCTGCCTAAAAAATGCCTTCTTCTAATGGACAATGCACCGGCACACCCTCCAAATTTGGTTGACGATATGGTCGAGGAGTACGAATTTATTAAGGTCGTGTTCCTCCCCCCCAACACGACTCCTCTTCTGCAGCCCATGGACCAGCAGGTTATTTCAAATTTCAAGAAACTGTGCACCAAAGGACTATTCACCAGGTGTTTTAATGTGACCGAGGAGACGTCTTTGACCCTGAAAGAGTTCTGGAAGAACCATTTTAATATCGTGCATTGCATCGGCCTCATTGATAAAGCCTGGGAAGACGTCACACACCACACATTGATCTCCGCCTGGAAGAAACTTTGGCCTGAATGCGTTCCTTAACAGGTTTTAGAAAGTGTGCTGCTTGAAATTGTGTCCATGGGCAAGAGCATGGGTCTTGAAGTGGACAATGAGGACATCAAGGAGCTGGTCCTGGATCACAAGGAGGAGCTGATGACAGAAGAACTCGATGCACTCCAGCAGGAGCAGCTTAGGTTGCTCACTGAGGAGCAGTCCTCCGGGGAAGAAGAGGAAAGGACAGTTATAAAAAGTGATGCAATAAAAGCCATCATGGAAAAATGGAACGAGTGCCAGGATTTTTTTGAAAAGAACCACCCTGACAAAGCGGTTACGAACAGAGTGATAAACATGATGAACGACAATGTCGTCTCGCATTTCCGAAAAATTTTAATGCGTAGGAAAAGGCAAGTCACATTAGACCGCTATTTCAGTAAGTCTGATCCACCAGCTAAACGGCTAAAAACACCAGAAACCCAAGAAAACACAACAGAGAAAACGCCTGAAAGAAAACATCCCTCCATCACGGAGCCGGACTCTCCCTCAAAACTGTAACCTCCTCTCCACCCATTTACTCATGCAAGGTTAGTTTTCTTGGTGGTATGTACTGTACATTAGTTTTTGTTTTACTGATTTTTCAAAAGTTAATTTTTCAGATCATGCTGTGATTTGTGTTTTTTTCAAATGTTCGTGGTTTTCCCTGTGCTTAAAACTCATTAAAAAAATTGTTTACATGGAGGACTTCATCGTGTGATTTGTTGCAATGTTACTTTTTTGGTTGCTTGTGAGTTGGTTTTTGCAAGCGCTTCGGATTTGTTCCTTTTTTTCTGCTGTGCTTAAAACTCATTTGAACAACATTGTTTACAGCGATCAGGCTTTAGGTTTAATAGTGTGATCTCCTGCAATCTGACTTTTTTGTTTGCTTGTGAGTTGGTTTTTGCAAGCGGATTTGTTCCTTTTTTTTCTGCTGTGCTTAAAACTCATTTTAAAAAAAATGCTGCTCGAGCACGTGCTACAGAGAGATTAGAGAGCACTAGCGAGCAAGCGCAGAGAGAGCACAGGCAGCTGACAGGGAAGGGATGGGGGGAGGATAGGTGTGTGTGTGTGTGCGCGCGCTCGCGCTACACAGAGAGAGAGAGCGCGTGAGCCAGCCTGCTCCTGTAGCTGAGGAGGGGCTTTGGTGGTGTGTGTGCTACAGTGAGAGAGAGAGAGACAGCCAGCTCGTGTAGCTGATCAGGGAGCCTGGGTGTTTTGTGTCAGTGTTATTCAATGTTTTTACATTAGTTTACTATTACACTGTGGATTCTATGGTGTAATTAACTATATTTGTGCTTAATCTTTACATATTTTTACATATTTACATACAGTTTGTACGGTCTGGAACGGATTAATTGTATTTACATACAATCCTATGGGGAAAACTGCTTCGGTTCACGACCAACTCGGTTTATGACCAAAGTTCTGGAACGAATTATGGTCGTGAACCAAGGTTCCAATGTACCTTTTGTGAAAGTGTTTATTTGATATTTGGACTTCAGCCTTCACACATTATGCAGTTCATGACTACATTTTGTCATTTATTACTAAAACATGAAAAAGTTTCTGTTTTAATGATGTGTTTGCATAGATTGTTGTAGACACGGAACATGCATGAAATGCATGTGTTCCAAATAACAATATATCATTTACCCTATAGAACTCCAGGCACCTCACACCCATATAAACAAGACTTGAGTTGGGAGAGCTTTTTGCCCAGGTTGAGCTGCGTTTTTGCAGGCATACAGCAGGCTGCTTGTGATGATCAACATATTTACAAGACAAAAGACGCTGAGGAAGAGGTGCGAAGGTATTTAAGGTGGGCAGGATTTATGAGTTTTTTCATAGGCTTTGGTAATTCTAGTGTTAATCTACTCTGTGAATTTTATTAGATATTCCTAATAATTTTCTCAGTGAGTATGTCATTCAATTTTATTTTATTTAAAATATTAAAACAACTAGTCAGAGATTATATAGCATGTAAAAACAATGATGTGGGCTCAGGAGATCCAAGGCTAAGGATAATTTAGGAAAACTATAAGAAGAATACCTTAACAGATGAAAGAAATGTAAAATATAATTTAAAAAATCAGGAAATGGGTGTTAAGGAAAACACTGAAAATTAAAACAAATTTTAAACTACCATACTACAATAACAGATAAGGCAGCAATCACCCATGCTCCTCAACACACCAGTTTATGATGTCTTGTATTGTGCTTAAAATGTGTTCATGGCTCTTATGCAATTTATTGAGGATAGCACTGTATTAAAATAAACTCAATTCAATATGTTTGGTTTATTATTGAACATATTCAATATATTAATATTGAGTATTGTGATGGAAGCGGGACATCAGCACCCCAAACACGATCACACAATCACAGTTCTGGATTCAAATATAGGTGTGTTTTATTACACAATACCTTCAAAAAGTTGACAAAAGCACAAGTAATATCTTTCACAATTCGTCTCCTCTCCTCTCACAACCGCACTGCACTCCTTCAGTTGAGTGTAGCCTTCCTTCCTCCCAGCTCCGACTTGCATGGATAAGGGAGTGTGGCCCCTTTTATTGCAGACCCAGGAGTACTTCCAGTGCCAGGGCTGCTGCTTGATGGAAGCACTTCCAGGTCATATGGAAGTCCCACATATTATGGAGCTCATCTCCTTGCAGCACACATGGACCCCAGCAGGGCTATGTTGCTGGACTACATCTCCCAGCATGCCCTAGTGGTTTCATACTGGGTACCAATATACAGGCCACTGCCATTTAGCATCCTGGGGAAGTACAGTCACTAGCAACATCTTCTTCCTTCAGTGGATTGTCCGTCCATCCCTTCTGGCCATTATTTCCAGGTCTGGAACCTTTCTCTCCCCTGGCTGGGATGCGTCTCTGCCTGTCAGAGGCATCCAGTTAGAGCAAGGAACCATAACTATTCCTTGTTGGGATCCCTGTCCATCCCGTCTGCCAGCTTCTTCTTCTTCTTTCAGCTGTTCCCATTAGGTGTTGCCATAGCAGATCATCTTGTTCCATATCTTCCTGTCTCCTACATCTTGCTGTGTCACACCCATCACCTGCATGTCTTCTCTCACCACATCCATAAGCCTTCTCTTAGACTTTCCTCTTTGCCTCTTGCCTGACAGCTCTATTCTTAACATCCTTTTCCCTCTGCAAATGTCTAAACCAACGCAATCTCATCTCTCTGAATTTATCTCCCAACCGTCCAACCTGAGGCGACCTCCTAATGTACTCATTTCTAATTCTGTCGATCTTCGTCACACCCAATGCAAATCTTAGCATCTTTAATTATGCTACCTCCAGCTGTCTCCTGCTTTCTTGTCAGTGCCACCGTCTCCACCCGTATAACAAAGCTGGTCTCACTACCGTCCTGTAGACCTTCCATTTCACTCTTGCTGATATCCATCTGTCACAAATTACTCCTGACACTCTTCTCCACCTCTCTTTCACAATCCCCATTACTCTGTACTGTTGATCCAAAGTATTTAAACTCATCCACCTTTGCCATCTCTGTTCCCTTCATCTTCACCATTCCAATGAACTTCCTTTCATTCACACACATTTATTCTGTCTTGTTCCTACTGACCTTCATTCCTGTCTTCACTAGAGCATATGTCTAATTCTCCAGGGTCTCTTCTACCTGCTCCCTACTCTCGCTACAGGTCACAATGTCATCAGCAAACATGATGTCCATCACCATTGCAAATAACAAAGGGCTCAGAGCCGATCCCTGATGTAATGCCACCTCCATGTTGAATGCATCCATCACTCCTACTACAGACCTCACCACTGTCACACTTTCCTCATACATATCCTGTACAACTCTTATGTACTTCTCTGCCACTCCCGACTTCCTCATACAATACCACAGCTCCTCTCGAGGCAGCCTGTCATACGCTTCCTCCAGGTCCTCAAAGACACAATGTAACTCCTTCTGGCCTTCTCTATACTTCTCCATTAACATCCTCAGAGCAAACATTGAATCTGTGGTGCTCTTTCTTGGCATCAAACCATACTGCTGCTCACTAATCATCACCTCACTTCTTAACCTAGCTTCCACTACTCTTTCTTATAACTTCAGCTGTAGCTCATCAATTTTACCCCCTGTAGTTACTACAGTCCTGCATATCCCCCATATTCTTAAATATCGGCACCAGTACACTTCTTCTACACTCCTTAGGCATCCTCTCACTTTCCAAGATTCCATCAAACAATCTGGTTAAAAACTCCACTGCCATCTCTCCTAAACACCTCCATGCTTCCACAGGTATGTCATCTAGACCAACAGCCTTTCCATTTTTCATTCTCTTCATAGCTGTCCTTACTTCCTCCTTGCTAATCCGTTGAACTTCCTGATTCACTATCTCCACATCATCCAACCTCTTCTCTCTCTTGTTCTCATCATTCATCAGCCTCTCAAAGTACTCTTTCCATCTGCTCAACACACTCTCCTCGCTTGTGAGTACGTTTCCATCTTTATCTTTTATCACCCTAACCTGCTGCACATTTTTCCCAGCTCGGTTCCTCTGTCTAACCAATCAGTACAGGTCCTTTTCTCCCTCCTTAGTGTCCAGCCTTACATACAACTCATCATATGCCTTTTTCTTTAGCCTTTGCCACCTCTCTCTTCAGCTGGCACTTTACCTTCTTGTACTCTTGTCTACTTTCTGCATCTCTCTGACTATTCCACTTCTTCTTTGCCATCCTCTTCCTCTGTATACTCTCCTGTATTTCCTCATTCCACCACCAGGTTTCCTTTTCCTCCTTCCTCTTTCCAGATGTCACGCCAAGCACCCTTCTTGCTGTCACCCTTACTACATCTGCTGTAGTTGCCCAGCTGTCCGGAAACTCTTCACTGCCACCCAGCGCCTGTCTCACCTACTCCCTAAACTCAACCTTGCAGTCTTCCTTTTTCAACTTCCACCATTTGATCCTTGGCTCTGCCCTCACTCTCTTCCTCTTTTTGATCTCCAATGGCATCCTACAGACGACCATCCTATGCTGTTTAACTACACTTTCCCCAGACACCACTTTGTAGTCTTTAATCTTCTTCAGATTGACTCTTCTGCATTGCTGCCTACAGTATATTTATTCAGAAGTTATGGCCCAGCTCAGTAATTGAACCAATGCTTTAGTCAGGCTCATTCATTTGAATTATGAATTCATTAAATAATGATAATGTTGAGGACATTCAAGCTGCCAAGGAATTTAGTCAAAGAAAAGATTAGATAATAATTAAATTAGATAATAAGAAAATAAATAAATAAAAATAACAAGTACATTGGGTGGAAGCATTGAATTACCTGATAGCAGCGGGCAGAAGAGATCCCCAGAGGCGCTTCTTAGCACACAGTGGTTAAATGAGCCAGTGGCTAAAAATGCTCCAATAGAGCGCCTCCTGGAGGTGTTGGAGGGGCTTTTTCATAATTGCAACCAAAATGACAAAGAAAAAGCAAGAAATTGAGATAAATAAATGACAATTTGTGGCTAAAAGGCAAGGAAATGTGAAATTACCAATTAAGCAAAATAGAACCAAGCAAAGAAATATCACACACATGCGCATAGGGGACAGTTTAAAAGCTCTGGTAATGGTAATTCTCTGTCGCTTCAGGGGTTGACACTCTGTGATAACCCCTTGTCTTTTTCTCCCACTGCAGACTGAAAGATTGACGGCTTTTCCACGAGTGATGTCACTTTCGTTGTTCATCCACATGGACCTGCCTCTTCATCTTAATGCTCTTATCTGCCTATTTTTGTTTCTTTTTTGAGAAATAAAGTATATTGTCTTTGCCTGTGGGTGCCCTAATACTTCTTACTGTCTCTGCTTGTTTATTCAAGAATCAAAATGACCAAAAAAACTATCATATACAAGTCACTTGGAAATAAAGTTAACTAGCACTAAAGAGAAAGATTTTGTACATGCAGTGTGAGATAACATAGGATGTGTATGCCACCATATTTATAGCGTCATTTCCCATGATATCACAATCACAGATACATGATTTGTTCCAATGGCAAGGAAACCAAGATAGTAAAGAAAATGAACTTTTTAAATTCAAGCCAACACTAAAAATAGATGACATGTGCCAAAATCCAAAATAAAAACGTATGTATACTACAGATAGTGACAATATATACAGTATAGTGGTTAGTTAGACTAGAACAAGATTTTCAAACCCACTTACAGTAGGTAGGTAGAATGGGGATGGAGCCTAACCTGGCAGCAGGGCACTGACATCTACACAGCCGTACTCACTTTTATGCAATTTATTTTAGCTTTATTTGTGACTGAAAAGATGTCATTTCCATTATCCATTATCTGTTCACTAAATCTCAAGTTTATAAAGTTTCTAAGAAAAGCAACAAGACAGGATGTTCAGATATGATTGGGACTAATAGCACCCTACATAATAATAAAGTACTGTCAAATTCTCCATTAAATTGTGTACTTTTACTTAAAGGACTAAGAGAGTTGTCACCATGGCCAATAATCAATCTACATTATTTATTAAATGTGTAAGGCTTAAAACTCCAAATAGAAGTAAGTCTCTTTGCTCGGCTGGGTGCTGCACTCAAGCAGGTGGTGTACCATGGGGAAAATTACTGCATTTTCTTAGTTTCTTCCAGGCCACTCCACCTGTTTTGTCAACTTGTGCTGAAGCACTTCAGTTGCCTGTTAAAAAAATGACTTTTCAGGAATTTCTAATGATACCCTCCAGTGGTTTTGACAGGTACTATTTAAAATTCTCTTTGATTTTCCATTGCTACAAGGAGCTTATCCTCAGTTTAGCCTGGCAACAAATATACATTTTTTTGTTTTCAAAGTTTTGTTAGCCAGAATAAAACAATACAAATGCAATATACATTCAAATGTACATAAGCCAAAATATAAAAGTATTACATTACACTTAGCAGAAACAATAATAATGCAAAATGCCCCGTGTCACACACATGTGCATGGGAGGCAGCTAAAGGGCCTGAATGAGAGTAATTCCATATCTCTATCAGTAAAGTATTCTAGATATTTGGTGCATAACAGCAAAAGGCTGCCTGCCTCACCCTTTTATAGTATACTCCTTCCAGAATTACACCTCGTTGAATATGCAAATCAATATAAATAGCCCCTTATGTTTTGTGTTCTGTGAAAAGACAATGGCAAAAGCACGGAGGAAAAAGAATTTCAGTGACTGCCAAGTGTAGGCAAGGAAAAACGTACTATTTGTTGGTTTAAGCAGTGATATTAACAACAAAAGGAAGTTGATCGAGTGACAGAATGGCAGGGAAACTCAAAAGTTCAAGTTCAAAAAGTCGCAGTGCCCAAAATAAATAAGAAGTGGTCACATATCAAAGGCGAGTTGTAGCCCATCGTCTGAGTGTCATATGGAAACATTTTAATAAAACCAATTCTAAAGCTTATGTGTTCCCAGTAACATAGATACCTCAATAATTGTGAAATAGAAGAAGTTTGGGACCACAAGGACTCTTCCTAGAGTTGACCGTCTCACCAAACTGAGTAGCCAAGTAAGAAGGGCCTTGAGTGAAAGGCACACTGACAGCCTGCCTGTATTTTCTCAAACAGAAGGACTCCTCATGACAGCATGAGTAATAAGGTTCTCTGGTCTGATTAGACAAATTTTGCATTCTTTGGGCAGAACTATAAGCAATATGTCTGGTGGGAACCAGTCAGTGCTCATCATCTGTCTAATACCATCCCTACGGTGAAGCATGATTGAGGCAGCAAGAAACTAAGGGAGTGTATATTATAGCGGTGGGAGCAGGGATACCGGCCAGAAATAAGGGAAGGATAAATGAAGCCAAATATAGAAAAGCCTTTTAAGAAAATCTGCTTAAGATTGCAAAGAACCTTAGACCAGTGCAACGATTCTCCTTTCAACAAGACAATGACCCGAATCATACAGCCAAGATAACGCTCTAAGTGTCCTTCAGTAGCCAGGCCAAAGTACAGACTTAAACCCCATTGAACAACTTTGAAGAGACTTGAAGATGGTAGTTTATGGCGCTTGAAAGGATTTGCCAGGAAGATTGGGCTAGACTGCCAAAATCAAGGTGCGCAAGGCTAGTGGAGACTTACCCGCAATAAGCTGAAGCCAAATTTATTACCAAAGGGGCTTCTTCAAAATACTGAATTAAGGGTCTCAATACTTATAGGAATGAGAAATTTCAGTTTTTAATGTTTAATAAATTTTCAAGCCATTCTAAACACATGTTTTCACTTATTCATTATGGGATAATTGGTTTATTGAGTGTAGATTGATGTTCAAAAAAATTATGTATTTAAAATTAAACCAACAACACAATAAAGTATCCAGAAAACAAAGGGGTCTGAATACTTTCTGAATAAATATATATATATATATATATATATATATATATTTATTTATATATATATATATATAAATATACAGGGTGGTCCAGATCTAATTATGCAGATCCAGATCATCTGGATGACTTTGATTTATGCAGGATTATTCCAGTTCAGCGCGAAGACAATTCTTCCTGTCGTCAGTTCGCACACTTCTCGATGGTCTGTGATTTTTCGGGCAATTTTCTATATAATAAACTTAATAAGTTATAGCGTAATAAAAATTGCATAATTAGATCTGAACCACCTTATATACTAGTTGTGTAAGCCCATGCTGTAAAAAGCACAGGCCCCTAGAAACCATGGATTCTGGCACATTAATCAATCACATTGGTTGAGGTTTTGTTTTGCCGATGTGCTCACCTCGCCTGTGTATTAGCGACTAAGCGAGTTTCTCTTTTCTTGTTGGTTTCGCTTTGGCAACAGAATCACTTTCTCTGTGCTTCAAGCTTCAGCCTCACGCTTCAGGGCCAGACAGACAGACACAAATGCATGGACGTTTATATATAAGATCTATTTATATATATTGTGGCATACGAAAGGGCATCCAGCCAGGGAAAAGCATGGATTATTACCTGGACAGAATGCCCGAGAGAAATGTCATTGGCCAGCTGGGCAGAGAGATCATCTCATAAATCATAAAATAATGGAAGGACCAGAGGAAGCCAGAGCTTCATATAAAAGCCCAGTTGGGACACTTGCATGGGTGCTAGGGAAATGGAGTCCAGAAATGCACCCCTGTAGGAGTCTCTTAGGATCAGGAGGTTCACTTTACTTTTTCTGTGACCTGGAAGTGCTTCCTAGAAGGGACGGAATGATACCGGAAGCATTCCCGGGTCTGACATAAAAGGAAGACTGCTGCCACAGATGGGGGAGTTAGAGTCGGGAGGTAGCGGGCAATACTCAGTGGAGGAGAAGAAGGAGGAAGGATAAGAAGACCTAGCAGATCATTTATTGTATAGTTGGTGACTTACTATTATTATTATTGTTATAAAGATTGTTTATTAGACAAGACAATTGGGAAAATGTGCGTAATAGAAGAAAAAAAATATTTTATTCTATTAAATTTGTGCTGTATTGCTGGGACTGTGGTTTGGGGCTCTCTGGGGCCCTCTTGTGGTTGCAATACACATATCTAAAATTTGTTTATAGTTATAGTTTTTTAAATTACCATATTTGTCACACATGTCAGAACAGGAGATGATTAAAGGGCCTGAATAATTGTAATTCCATGCCTGACCAGGGGGTGGCAAGGTACACTAATTGCCACTCTCAATCCCTTACAGACCATTCTCAGAGAAACCTGCCCAGTTCCAACGCTATTGATGATGTCACTTCTGGCTCCGGTGCTATTGATGACATCACTTCCATGCCCAGGGCTGTCGATGTCATCACTTCTGGTCCCAATGATGTCACTTCCGGTTCAGGCCCTGATGACATCATATCCTCCACTGGCATTTAAAGCCACCATTTTAATTCAACAGTTCAGTCCAAACAAAATTACAATTAATACTGTAAATGTAAATTGCAGAAAGGTTTAAGATTCATTAATCTTAACCAATACTAAAAATGAAAAGCCCATTACATTATCCATCATATTGATTAATACAGCATGAGCTAAACAGAAATTTTGGCAAACGCCCAGTAGACCTATTTTAGAATGACATTCATGAGTTCTTGCCAGATTCTAAAATAAGGTCTACATGACTCCACGTAAAGAAAATGAGACTTTTATAACTGTACTTTTAACTAATATAAGATGTTTTAGAAACATATTTAAGAAATTTATGTATAATTTTTGTATAATGGTTCATATTAAAAGGGTTTGGAATTATTTGAAACCCAATGGTATCTGATAAAATTCCAAATGTGTTTGCCCAAAAAGTTGTTAATTATGATATTCCCAAAACTTTTGACCTAAATAAGCTGTAGTTGCATGTCATCATTTACAATTGGGTTCAGTCACTGATATACTCTAAATCATGTTCTAACTGCAAAATTAAATTATGTAAAAAAAAATTGAATGTGTCCCAACATAATAAATAAATAAGTAAATAAAACTGTCGAGGACCTATCCGCCTTCAGTAGCGTCTGTAGGAGGTGAAATAGAGGCTAATATACAAAATACATAAGTTGGTGTTACCACTCTCATGGTAAACCTGAAACAGTGAACTAAGTCATAATTGTAGTTATACGTTTCTCTGTTTAAGATAAACAGCTCCCAAATTCACCAATGCCGTACAATGGGAGATTTTGAAATTTAAAAACTGTGCACAATGCAATCTGTTCAAGATAACTCACTGAAAATTTATTTGAAGACTAAATGTGCCACATTTCAATAAAATTGGTCTGAATTGTTTCATGCAGACCTACAGGCAGGCAGACAGACTTGGCTATTGCAATAGGTGCCTTGCACATTATATGCAAATGTACCTAAAAAAGAGTTAGAATATTAAATGTTTCCTAATTATCTGGATTTATCTTTTAAATGACAGAGAAAGCTTTCTAGATAATAAAATCCCCCAAAGTTAGGTACTGTCAGGGTCTGGGGAATTTTGAATGCAATTTTGTGTTGTTTTTGTTTTATTATTTGCTGTCCATATTCCTTTTACTTATAATTCCTTCTATTGTGTTTACTCACAATATGGCTCTTTGATGACATGGTTTGGATTTGGATTGATTGTTAATTATTTTATACAGCAGTTTGTCAAATTTAAGTTTCAAGGTAAGGTTATATCATAAGCACAATAAAGTGGCACACAAAAAAAAGGTTTGGGGAAGCCACCCATATATTGTTCCTGGCTGCAATGGATAAGTGTAAGGTACAGATCTGTTTGACTCCACAACTGAACTGATTTGCAGGCGGCTTTAAGTGACAGTGGAGGAACTGATGTCATCAAGTGGTGTCACTGTGGCCTGAACCGAAAGTGACATCATCAGTGGGGCTAGAACTGAAAGTGATGTCATTGGGCCCGGGACTGGGAATGATGTCATCACTGGCCCGGAAATCGGAAGTGGCATCATTGAGGCCGGAGCAAGAAGTGACGTCATCTGGGCCAGGCAGAATTTCCCGTAACTGGTCTGCAGAGAAGTGAGAGAAAGAGTTAGTGCACTCAGCCACTCCCAGTTCTGGCATGGAATTACTCTCATTCAGGTCCTTTTGCTGCCTCCTATGTGCACATGTGTGACAGTCATCTCTTTGACTGTTACTATGATCCTTAGTCAAAATGCATCCTCAATAATGTTTTAACATTCATTTCCAGTTGTGTGAGCTTTGATTGCCCATTTTGATGCCAGGTCCAAACTGAACTAGTTCATTATTGCCATGTTATACCAGTGTTAACATTTCCGCTTGGTTTTCTGAATACACGAGCTCAGGAACACCTTCATGCATTAGCATTACAGATCCATCAGCACACCATGGAAACATCATTTCTACCACAGCCAAGTGTCTATAACTGAGTTGAAAAGTTCAGAAATCGCCACATAACTGTCACAATTAAAGAACAATCGGGGACCGATCCATGTTCACTACTTCTTCTAACACTGAAACCGGCTGCGCCATGGCTCAATCAAGCTGGTGTGTGACTGTTAGACTAACCATCTTAATAACATAAGAGACTATATATATATAAAAAAAACTATAAAGTAAGTTGTGTGTTCTTTGTGCATTCATTTTTTTTAATTAAAATATCACAGATACTTTTATACTTAACCTTTCATAACTGGTTATTTGTTTCTCAGATGTAGAAACAATTGCTGCACTTTGTACATGAGAGAACTTGATTTTGAATTTGAACTTTAATTTGAAAAACTTGCTCTTTTGGAAGAAGAAAAAACAAGGTCTCATACAAGGGTGGGTAATTGTGATCTTGGTGGGGCCGCTGTTCCTAGTAGACTTTTGTTCCAACCAATTTATAATTTAAAGTCAATCATTTTGCTAATTAAATCCCTCATTTAATCAAATGACCCTCTCTAGAATGTCGTGTTGCTTCAGACAGTAAAACTAATGTCACATTTACTTCACTTTGAAATTCAAAAAGATTAATATTATTGCCATGAATGAATCCATAAGAATCTGTTTCTTTTTTATATTTCTACCTCAATTTTTAGCTCACTGATGACTTATACAGGGAGATTCATTCAAAAGGGGCCCCAGATATTCTGTTGTAACTCCCATTAGGATGAAGTGATCTGAACCAAAACAATACGCTCTATACCTTTACGTATGTAAATGCATTACATGCCATTCTGGAAGTAGTTTCCATTTTCTGCCAGACACATTTCGATGTGGCGCTCCATGTTTCTGAATGTATCAGTAAGCGTCTCGAGGGGAATAGCTAAATTTCACGTTGGATGTTTTCTTTCAATCTTCCAATAGACTTTCCTTTGAGCAGACCCCAAAGGAAGAAGTCTGATGGCGTCAGATCCGGCGACTGTGGTGACCAAAGCCCATCTGAAACTACTCTGTTGCCGAAGAAGGACTCGATTTCTGCCATGTTCCTTGTCAATGTGTGACACATTGCTCCATCTTGCTGGAAGTAGCCTTCCGTTAACTCACAATCATCCAGTTGATTCTGACATCGTTTAAATGAATTTCTTACCCAAGGTGTTTGCACACCATGAAGACGCGCTGCTCAATACTGTACACCACCATCTTCATGAGAAGTCAAGTGACTGAGTAAAGGGGTACAGGCGGTAGGCACCCAGAAGTTGCAAATGGAGGTTAAACATCACAACGGCTTTCCGGCACCTACCTCATCACTCTGACGCAGGGGCATCCTATCCTGGCTTCTTCGAAACTCCATATACTGAGGAGCGCATTGCATCTTGTTTCATTCAGATTTCTTCATCCTAGTGAGAGTTATTACAGAATATTTGGGGCCTCTTTCGAGTGAATCTCCCTGTATATCGAAGTTAAATTTAAACTTGAAATACACAACAATATGATAAAATAAATAATTACACTTTAATGAATTTACAAATAAGAGAAAAATACAAAGAAAAATTGAAAAACAAAAACTTGAAAAAACAAATAATCAAATGTTAGAATTTAAAGATAATAACCACAAACCAAAATGCTCCATTGCCACCCCCAGCCTCCACCCCCAATCCCAGGATACCCACTCACCAGGGACAGTGAAACAAAAAAAAAATCATTTTTAAAAAATACATAAATACTAATTAAATATATTGTTTAAAATTAATGTAGGGCATAGATGGGTGCAGAATTGGCTGAACCACAGGAAGCAAAGGGATATGGTTTGAGGAACCTTATCCAAATTAGATGATGTAGCTACATCTCCTGCACTTCTGAACTGGAAATCCACCTGAAGCTAACCATGTTTGGGCCTGGCCAGGAAAGCTTGGGCTGCTGCTGGAAGAGGTGTTGGTGAGGTCAGCAGGGGTTGTGGTGTTATGAACTTGAGAGGTCCCAAGCATGAAAATCTCAAAAATACACAAACATTACAACTAGAGGGGGTTACCATCAACCCCTGCTATTCATATAAAAAGGACAACAAGCAATGTTTGCAAATAAAAAGATTTATTTTCACCAAAATGCTGTTGAACAAGACAATCTCCATGGAGCACAAAAGACAAATGAGGTTACCTGAACCAAAACCCAATCCAAAACAAACAAGACCCAAAACAGAATCCAGAAAGGAAAGTCAAAAACAAAGCATGAGGCCAAAAATCCAATAAATCACCAAAGCACAGAAGAACTACAAGTAACAGTAACCAACTCCCAAGTGCATCTGAATGAACCACAAGGAACTGTGGGTTCTCTTTGCCTTAATAGGGATGAGGGTAATACCTTGTCAGTGATGAGCAGGTGGCTCCACATCTTGGGGGACCACTCACAAATCACACAGAACATAGGTAAAGATCCACAGATGCATGGAAACTAACAATAGTAACATAAATAAAGAAAAACAGACATAAAAATGGCACTTGAACCTTACCCTGGCTGAAATATAACATGTGGCCTGTGTATGAATCCCAATGCCCCAGTGCCACAACAGGGACTCTGCACTGTAAAAATGGTTCCATCCTTCGGATAAGACATAAAACCTAGGTACTGATTCTCTGTGGTCATTAAAGATCCCTGGGCATCCTTAAAAAAAATAGGATTTTCCTTGATGTCATGGCTAAATTGCTCACCACGGCCTTGCCTATTCTGGCCCCCAATCGTTCCTTAATGGCTAACTATCTCTCTCACCCCTTCACCACCTAATAGATAATGTGTAGTGAGAATACTGGTACAAAAATGGCTGACGTTGCAACATCTACATAGATTCTGAACATTGATAATGGCTGAAGTGGCTCCCCACTGTCTATGTAAAGCCCTTCGAGTAACTATAAAAAGTGCTCTATAAATTTAATTAACCGCTAATAAATTAATTAATGTTAGAAGTGGTGATCTTCAGAAATCACTGTTGTTAGTTTTAATATACATAAATGACCCGGATAGAAATTTAAATAACAAGCTGGTTCATTTTTGCAGATGATACCGAGGGAAGCAGATTGGCAGATAATCTAGAATCTGTTGAATCATCACAGAGGGACTGGGACAGCATACATGCTTGGGCAGATTTGTGGGAGATGACATTTAATGAAAGAAAACAAAATGTATTAGATGTAAGAAATAAAAATGTTAAGATTTGAATACACAATGGAAGGTCTGAAACTAGAAAGTACACCTTCTGAGAAGGATTTAGGAATCATAGTGGACTCAACACTATTAAATGCTAGACAGTGTGCAAAAGTCCTTAAGGAGGCTAACAGAATGTCAGGTTATATAGCGCCTTGATGTGTGGAGTACAAGTCACAGGAGATTCTGCTCAACCTTTATTACACACTGGTGAGGCCTCATTTGGAGTACTGAGTGTAGTTTGGGTCTCCAGGCTACAAAAAGGACATAACATCACTAGAAAAGGTCCAGAGAAGAGTGACTAGGCTGATTCAGGGCTACAGGGGATGAGTTATGAAGAAAGATTAAAAGAGCTGAGCCTTTGCAATTTAAACAAAAGAAGATTAAGAGGAGACACGATTGAAGTGTTGAAAATTATAAAGGGAATTAGTACAGTGGATTGAGTTATGAGCTCAGAAGGAACATTGGGAACACAGTTGGAAACTTGTTTAAGCTAAATTTTGCTAAAACATCAGGGAGTTTTTCTTCAAACAGAGAACCACAGACACATGGAATACGTTACCAATTAGTATAGTGGACAGTGGGACTTTGGGGACCTTTATATCGCAGCTTAACATTATTTTGGAGAAATTAGATGGGTAGGATTGGCAAGCTTTGTCATTCTGAATAGCCTAATCTCACGAAAATGTATCAAATGCTCTAAAGATAATTAATTAATTAATTAATTAAAACCTAAACATTGCACAACTGGCCTGCAGCTTCCCACTTTTTAAGTCAATTTCTCGATGCCCTGTTAATTGTTGAAGCTGAAGTCTCCAAACTCATTAAAATATACAATGATAATTTCCATTGGCAAAAACTTAAATTAATTGGGTTTTTCCAATGACAAACTAGGAAAAGTTTAAAAGCTATGGCAGGCAGTAGAAATAACTTTGAATCTGTTAGTTAGCGAAGGAAAGCAAATTGACAAATCTACGAAAATCAGTAATTGTGAATATCAAGAATGGAGGCTGAGCACTGTCAATAAAATTCCACAATTTTGCCAACTTAGGGTACTCCCAAAAGTCAAGTAGAAAGGTTTCAGGCACCCAGATGAGCAAAATTTTAATTCTGGTGAGGCAACCTTGCCCATAAAAAGCACTTACATTTGTGTAATATACTGTATGTCCAGTGAACAAATCAAAAATACTCATAATGATAATTTGGGTTTCTAGAGGTTTCTAGGGTTTCGAAAATGATTTCCCATTAAATCTCTACATCACCCTTAAAAATCTGTAGCCAGAATCTCTGAACAGCTAATGGATGATGCAGCACAACATAAAATTCATAAACTAGTCTGGAGTCAGAGTTAAACATAAGGACAAACTTCATTAAGGAGTGTTTGGGAAAAAGAGCTGAGAATTATTCTGAAAAACTGAACCCAACTTCAACAGAATGTGCATATACCTTGGTAGCTTCTTTTAATATTTAAACACCTATAAAAATATAGGGGTTCTAATCTTTCTTAGTTCATTTTATTAATTTCCATCCAAAGTAAACTATAGGCCAGACAGAATTTTTAACAAATCAGAATGCTAAAGTTGTACAGGACAGAATATGAAATCAACTGATATGTTTCTTAAACTAAAAACAAAAAATTTGAAATGAAAATTATCTTTGAAACAAAAGCATACAGCCACTAAGACCCTCCAGTACAAGGACTGCTCATTCATGACCCTAACAAAAAACAAAGAAAACCATCAGAATCTAATGGGAAAAATCAAAGAAAAACCTAAGCGTCTGTGTTACAAAAGAACAAAGGGGGGCTTATCTGACTGGCAAAGAAAATCGAATGTGTTTGAAAAAAATTAACTGAAAAAGATTTCTGGAGCTTTAAGTGAAAGCAGGAATGTGCGCAACACAGGAGAATCGAAAGGGTGATGTGCACAGAACTGTGTGTACCATACAAGAATGCTCATAAAGACATACTGTAGATGTAATGTTTGATTTTCAGAAAAGGAATGTTGACCTTGGGGTTAATGAGGGAAATTTGAACACAATCAAGAGCTGAAAACATAAACAGCTACCTTGCAAACAGGCTCAAAGAATAGACAAAAAAGCACTTTGAGTCACATCCTGTGTAGAAAAGTGTGGTACAGAAATAGACAGAAGTCAGTAATCCTCTGTTATTCCAAAAAGCAAGGTAATCCAGCACCAGTATGATCAAAACAAAGAGTACTGCCATCAAGACTCTGTTATGTTTATGCCAGAAGACCTCTATATACAGGGTGAACAAAAAGCAGTCACCGCCTTGGAGGTTGTCACGTTTATTGTTATATAACATTGAATTATGGTGGATTTAATTTACCGTTTTTGACACTGGTCAACGGAAAAAGATCTTATTTCAAAGTAACAACATATCTCTATAAAGGTATTCTATATCAGTGTTTCTTAAATGTTTTTTCTAGCAAACCAATCTTGCCCTTCTTAGTGTCTTTGTTGACATTCAAAGCAGGGTTGGATCCCCCTTTGAGAATCTCTTGCTGACAGTCACGGTGGGGGGCAAGTATAATAACCAACAACAGTGATAGAAGACTAATGTTGTTTGCTTTAACTGCCTTTGACAACCCATCATGCAAACTGTGTGTCTATGTCTATAGAATATGTTGTGACCCCTAATTTAAGAAATTACGCTCTGTAATAATTACAAGTTTAAAATAAAAAAAAAATATTGATTGTGTAAATATTAAGTCCACAAAAGTCAGTTTATAGTAGATGCAACTTTGTCAGTCTTGAGTTTGAACATCTGGGGCCTCATGCATAATGGGGAGTGTAGAATTCACACTAAAAATGGCGTATGGACAAAAGCAGAAATGTGAGTACGCACAAATAAAATCCAGATGCATAAATCTATGCATACGCCAACTTCCACGTTCTTCCGTTACATAAATCCCGGTCAGTGTTAAAAGTGACGCACGTGCACGCACCTGCCGCCACTCCCCAACTCCTTCCAGAATTACACCTTTTTTGAATATGCAAATATAAATAGCCCTTAAGCTCAGTGTTCTGTGAAAAGACAATAGGAAAAGCACAGGGGAAAACATAAGAATTTCAGCGAATACCATGTGGAGGCAAGGAAAAATGTACTATTTGTTGGTTTAAACAGTAATCTATACTAATAAAAGGCAAAGCCCTCACTCACTCACTGACTCATCACTAATTCTCTAACTTCCCGTGTAGGTAGAAGGCTGAAATTTGGCAGGCTTATTCCTTACAGCTTACTTACAAAAGTTGGGCAGGCTTCATTTCAAAATTCTACGCCTAATGGTCATAACTGGAAGGTATTTGTCTCCATTAACTGTAATAGAGTTGAGCTGGAAAGACGTGGGGGGGCGGAGTTTCGTGTGACATCATCACGCCTCCCCGTAATCCGTGAACTGACTGTCAACGCAGTGCGTAGAAAACCAGGAAGACCTCCAAAAAGCGCTTAAGAAAACATGCATTATATAATTGAAAAGGCAGCGAAACAATAAGAAGCGAGCGAGTGACATATGCTACCATATTCATGAGTGCTGCTACCTCGGAAAGAAAGCAAGGTGTAAACATAAACTTTAAATTAAGTTCATAGACAGGCTACCGCTGGCGTTTCACATGCCCACAGGTAAAGCGGGATACAAGTTTAATGAGAGGGGCAGGATATAAGCGAGAGTTTTGATCACTTTGTAACTAAGTTAAAATTGTAGGTGAAGGGGTGTGCTTATGCAAATTCCGAGACTGTGTTTGTGGGGGATTGACAGTTAAGGCGGGTTGGGGAGTCACGTCATCATCTCCCCTCCCATTCATCTCATTTCGCTCTGAACTGAGCTCAGCTAACGCCGTCTTCGAAGCAACCGTCAGACTGCCACCAAATACTCACAGAAAAATCCACAAGTTAATACACACGCTGTCTCTAGAGTTTCTACACACTGAATCCTCCAGGCACTACTTACAAAAGGTCACATTGACAATCGTGTTACGTTATTTTTAAAATCTTTCCTTTTCTTAGCACAAGCACAGCTGAGAAGCTTGATGCATGTGCTCCATAGCGTTAAAAATAATGCATTACAAGCAAAAGGGAGCTTTTGTCAATGCATGATTTCCTGGTACACGATTACATTGATCAGCGCATCCCATTCATTTTACCCTCGCACCACCTTAGTTTGAGAAGAAGTATGAAAAATATGAGGTTAACACAGAAAAACAGATCACCAATTCAAGCTTTATGAATAATCGATTCGCCATCAATAATTGTTTTGGTAAAGCCATCCTCCTTCCATTTTATAATTTTTCCGCCACTAGCCATGATTAAATGAGCGGTAAAAAAGTAAGAGCAAAGCGAGGGTGACTTATTTAGGCAGGCATATATATGACAGCAACACTCATGACAATGTCAATCATGTTACGTTATTATTAAAATGTTTCCTTTTCTTTTCATTACTTCTTTAACACACTACTTCTCCGCTCGTAGCGGGTATTTTGTATATATATATATATATATATATATATATATATATGAATGACCTCCAAAGAGCGCTGAGACTTTTGATATCATGACCGTGTCTGCAAAAACTGGGGTCTCCTGCCCAGCAAAAGTCGAGCAGCCAGCGCGTGCATAGCTGTGCCGGCCTTTGAGACGCTGACTGCGCTTCTGCCTTAAGTCAAAGTGAGCACTTTTAATTTTTTCATCCTCCCCCTGCGCTATAGCCCAGACAAGTGCAAACACGGGACCCCTTTTCTACACCACGGCAAAATAATATTAAGGCGATTCACACTTTCTTTTGCGTATCACGATTATGAGGTCCTCACTCGGATTATGAAGACACGCACACGAGTGGAGGACTGACAGTGCCATCACAGCCGATTAATGGCGGGGCGTCTCACCAGTCTACACAAGACCCACGCGACTGTCCCCAAAAGGCGATCATAACGTCAGCGAACACATCTCTCTATACTATATAAAAGAAAAAGGCAACTTTCCTTTCTTTACACCTTTTTCCTTTTATCCCCAAACCAAAGCCTTTCTCTCTTAACACTGCAGAGGACACAAAACTAATTTTCTTTAAATGCCGGTAAGGCACATTACCAGAGGCACAAATTTGAACGTTCACATAGAAAATGTAATTTCAATGTACCTGTACTTCTTAAAACGTTAATGTTTTACTGTTTAATAACTTATAGACTATAATTTATTATTTTTCCCTTGCACTCAGTGACCAAACCTATACACACACATATAGACACATACAAACATACACACAAGTATATGTATGTGTATATATACACACACACACACATACATACATACACACATATATATAATTTGTGTGTGTGTATGTATGTATGTGTATATATATATATATATATATAGTGTGTATATGTAGATATGTATATAGATATGTAGATATGAAGATATGTATGTGTATATATATGTATATATATATGTATGTATGTATGTATGTGTGTGTGTGTGTGTGTGTGTGTGTATATATGACAGAAGCAATCCAAGCTGTGAGAAAACAGTAAAAAGGAGGCGTGTCAGACGTCGTTGTACATTTTCTGATGCAGCTACCGAAAACAACTTTGTGACGCTGCCGCCAAATACACAAAACAATTACTTTGACGATCATGTTACATTATTTTTAAAATGTTTCCTTTTCTTTTCATAACTTCTTTAACACATGACATCGCTGAAGCTGGTATTTTGCTATATATATATATATCACAGCGACACTCATAACAGTGACAAAACAATTACATTGACAATCATGTTACGTTATTTTCAAAATGTTTCCTTTTCTTTCTCTTTCCTTCTTTAACAAACTACTTCTCCGCTGCCAAGCGCGGGTATATATATATATATAGATAGATAGAGATATATATATATATAGATAGATATGAAAACATATATATGTATATATATATATATATATATATATATATATATATATATAGATAGATAGATAGATATGAGAACAACACTCATATCAATGACAAAACAATTACATTAACAACCATGTTACGTTATTTTTAAAATTTTTCCTTTTCTTTTTCGTACCTTCTTTAACACACTACTTCTCCGCTGCGAAGCGCGGGTATTCTGCTAGTATAAACAACAAAAGGAAGTTGATCGAGTGACATAGAGTGTCAGAAAAACTCAAAAGTTCAAGTTCACAAAGTCGCGTAGTGCCCGAAATAAAAAAGAAGTCGTCAGATATCAAAGTCGCCGTGAAAAGGAGAATCATAGCCCACCATCTGAGATTCATATGGAAGCTTATTAGGGTACAGGGAAAAGAAAAAAATAGGCACACAGAGGCAAAAAAAGCTCGAATTATCAACTTTAATCTTGAAATTTCCACTTTAATCACGTAGTTTATTTTGTCATTAAAGTAGAACGTCATAAACTTCATCTTAAAATCGTTTACTAGTTTCTCAAATACCATCGTAACTAAAGTAGCACGTTAAATGCTTTGTTTTGTATGTGATCTTCTATGTGTGTTAATCACTACGTGTTTCTTAAGAGGGCTTTCTCTTCCTCCAACTGGGCACAGAATCCATTACATTTGTGATATTACAGCACTCTGAATAACTAAAATACTGAGATGTATACTTTATATCATTTTCATGATGATAAGAACTAATAATAATATAAGAATATTATAAGAAGATGCTAAGAATATTATTAAATATGGGAACATGGTGGCACAGTGATAGTGACGAACTGGCACCCCGTCCAGAGATTGCTCTTGCCTCACACAAGATGTTTGCTGTGTCGTGCACGACCTTCGATTAAATTATTTATTGCAGCAGTACTGTCTCTTTCGAATGTAATAACGTCCAATTTCTGTCTTTCCTTTTCTTTTTCCAAGCACCCAATCACTACACAATCAGCTCTGTAACAGATGTTAAGCCATCTGTAAGCTTAGAATGCAAATTCTTCAAAACTTTTAAGGAACATTGAAATATCTTCAAAGTACATGTTTAATTATTCTATCCATCTATCCATCCAGTGTTGTGCCAGCCCCAGCAAGAATACAGCAGGAACAATCCCTGAAGGGGGCGCCAGCTTTCGCTAGCGCTGCAACACCGTGTCCTCACATGTTTAATGATTAACAATATAGATTATTTAAATGATATTAAAATGTTATCTGTATAATGTAAAAAACATATTTTGCTGCATTTCATCTTAAAAATGATATTGTCATCATATGTAAAAACACGCTTTATAAAGTGGCTCAGGTTGTGCAATATTATAACTGTATCACAAGTTTATGGTGAGGTAATTGCACTACTAAGTACAAGCAGTTCTACAAGGAGCACTTGATGGACTGACTGAGAGCGTTTAGAGCTCCTGGGATGAAACTGTTTCTGAACCGTGAGGTCCCTACGGGAAAGACTCTGAAGTGTTTGCCATATGAGAGCAGTTCAATAGGCAGCATGGCTGAGGCAGCGTGTGCTTGATGCTGTATACCGGTAATTCTCTTTCCGATCAGCTGCTTGAGAGCTGTGATTCCTCACTCAGATACACTGGGATAAATACTTGAGAGTAACAATGCTAAAGCAGCTATTGCATTCGAAATAGTGTGACCATTCTGTGGGTCATTATATTGTTACAGGTTAATTACAATCAGATGCCTTAAACTAATAGACAATATGTGGTTAATTTCAGTGTATTTGATTAAGCCATCAGGGATGTGGATCTAAAAAAGAAAGGGAAACCACGAAACAACAAAAGCACTGCTGTGATGCTGGGTGCCACCAGTTTATAAAACTGCGTATGCCAAGGATTTAGCTGTCGTGAAAATGTGTGTGCCTTTACGCCAAGATTAGTTTTTACACATCGTCCTGTGAGCGTGGAAAATGGTGTACGCAACATTTTTGTGTGTACACACCGTTTATACATGAGGCCCCTGGACACTACCATTTTCCCCATTCTTCTTCACAAAATTGTTCAAGGCTTGTCAAATATTATGGAGATCCTGTGTGACCAGCCTTTGTCAAGTCCAGCCACAAACAAATTCTCAGCTACACTGTGATCTGAACTCTGACTGGATCATTCCAGAACATTTACATTGTTATTTTGAAACTATTCCTTTGTAATTTTTTTACTTTATTTTTTTGGATTATTCTTACTAGGAAGCAAATCTGCTCCCAACCTCATCAGGTAGTTCTCCAGGATTTCTCTTGTGTTTTCCTACATTCATTTTACCCTTACAAGCCATCCAAGGCCTACTGTAGAGAAGCATACCTCATAGCCTGATGCTGCCACCGCACGGATGGGATGGTGTGTTTTTGATGATGTTCAGCATTCAAACACATCAAATAGCGTGATGGACAAAAAGTTTAATTTTGATCTCATCACACAACGGAACCTTATTCCAGCTAACTTCAGAGTCTCTCATTTGTGTTTTGCTGAAATGTCCTGTGCATTTTTTCTGTTTGCCACCCTTCCATAAAGATGTGACTGGTGAAGCCACTGGACAACAAATGTTGTCTGCCCAATCTCTGTAATCTTCACCAGTGTAGATTGTAACTTCTTCAGAGTTCTTAGAACTTGTCTCCCATTAGACTTTTCTTGCACAATCACTCAGCTTTCGTGGATAGCCTGCTCTAGCAGATTTACTGCTGTGCCTTACTCTTTCCATTTCTTCACGATTGATTTAACTGAATATTCAGTGACTCAATCATTTTCTGGTCTCAATCCCCTGACTTGTTCTTTCCAGTCCCCGTTTTATGGAGTGGCTTGGCGTGCTCTTTTGTCTTCATTGTATAGGTTAGCCCACCATACTGACACACCACAAGTCATCCCTTTAACATTCAGGTGAATTTGAACTACAATCAAATGAAACCCCAGACAGGTGGTCTGCACCTGACCTAATTCCGGGTATTCTAAAACCAATGGGTTGCACCAGTGATGATGTCATATTGAAAGGGGTGGATACGTATTGTGATCAACTATTGGGCGTTTATTTTTTTAGTTAATTTAGACCACTTTGCAGAGATCTATTTTCACCTTAACATTAAAGAGTCTTTTTCAGTTAATGGGTGTCAAAAAAAATAAATCTACTATGATTTAATGTTGTATAGCAATAAAACTCTAAAGTGTGTTTTTTTTTACTTTTATAAGCACTATATAGTATGTAGCATGTGTGAGTGTAGATGTTAAAAATATTATTTTTTATAATGGATAAAGGCTTAAAAATGATCTCCTTATGGGCATCTAATAATGTTACCACAGCCTGTCGTTCTTTATGTGACACAGAGTCTACACAAAACAGAAACAGCTCCAAGCACTAAAGACGTTATGAATGATTAATAATAATTAGGTGAGTGTTAGCTTAAATTAATCAGACACCCTAACCCCATTATCAGTTAATTAAATAAAAATAGTGTATTAATGATATTAGAAGGCATACAAATCTACATTAATATGTTATCTTGAAACAAACCAAGCAATTATAAATCAAAATCATTAACCCAAATCTCAAACATGGATAGGATATTCAGAATACCTGGCGACTCTCTCTATAAGACAATATGAAGATTTCAGCTTACTATATACAGTTGGCCCATTGTCTCCACATTTAACAAAACCAGTATTTATATTAAGTCCTAATAAACAATGCAGTAAACAAAGAGTCTGACGATAATGTAGCTACAATGAGGACGTGATTAGCTGGATTCTAAATATGCGTTAGAACAGGGGTCGCCAAGTTCGGTCCTGGAGGTCCACTATGGCTGCAGGTTTTCATTCTAACCCTTTTTAATTGAGTGCCCTGTTTGTGCTGTTAATTAACTTCTTATGAATTTATTTTAATTGAATTGCTTTTTTATGATTTGTTCTCCTGAATTTTTTCATCATTCCTCTGAATTGCTAAATCTCTTTCCTTAAATGGCACCCAAACAGAAATGAAATGTGAAGTGAGGGAGCCAAGAGAAGACCAACTAAATCAGGGCCTAATTACCCTTGGCTGCTAATTAAGGAAAAAGAAACAATTTAGGGGTCTGAACCTTCAAGAGCAAGTCAATTCAAATTAGAGAAAAGGGTTAGAATGAAAACCTGCAGTCATGGTGGTCCTCCAGGACTGGAGTTGGAGACCCCTGCGTTAGAATGCCACCATTATACTCGATTAGCTAGGCACAGTTCATAAACACAAAGCTTCAAAACTGGAGGAACGAGCCATATTAGCATTATAAAAACAAAATGAGAGGTAAAAAAAAAATCAAAATCAAAAGTATAGACAAATATTAGTACTAAAAAAATTTGGATGTGAGCGTCAGTAGCCTTTCCACCCTAGGAACCAAATTACCCAAACTATTCTCTAACAATTCAAACGCTCTGATACTGATCTTTCTGATCATAAAATAAGTCATTACCATAGCAATTGATGAGAAAAATTCATAATTAATTGCAGAATTAGGTATTTGAGGGTTCCTCTAGAGCAGGGGTCCTCAATCACGGTCCTGGAGAGCCGCAGTGGCTGCAGGTTTTTGCTCCGACCCAGTTGCTTAATAAAAAGCACTTATTGCTAAAGTAACACTTCTGCTTCACTTTAGTGATTTTGAGCCCTTATTGCTTAATTTTGTCTTAAACAGCTATTTTAATTGCTCCTTATGATCAATAACATGCAAATGACAAGAGAGAGCAGCATTTCTCCATTTAGCTTATTTACATTTACACCTGTGTGTATTTATCTGCACTATTGGGTTTAATTAAATACTTGGAAGAAAAATGAAGAGAAAAAAGTGAAGGACTGAGAATTACTCGTCCATTTTAGCCTTCAAATCATTTGCATGATAGAAAGGGAAAGAAAATCTAGGATATGAGAATGACCTGACATAGCAGAGTTAATTTAATTTCATAGCTTGTTAGTGCTTTATTGGCAAGAATTGCTTTCTAATTAAGCAACCAGGTCAGAACAAAAACCTGCAGCCACTGCGGCTCTCCAGGACTGGGATTGAGGACCCCTGCTCTAGAGGGCTTGTTTCTCTTTGCAAAATTTGGATCAAAAACGAATCTCCTAACAGACTTAAGTTTCAGGTTTTGGTATTTTTCCGTCCAGCCATTTTGGACACGCACACATCCATCATCGAGATATCAGTGTTTTCAGTAACAGGGGACCCTAAAACATCGAGATCTGTCAAAAAAACAGTGCTCAAATTTTTTTAAAGCTTTCAATCCTCACCCATAGATGACAGGTTAGAGTGGAGGTGGGAGCAAAGCAAAAATCAGCATACAATTCAAAAACGGTTTAGGAATCAGCAAACTGAAATGACGAAGTGAACTTGAAACCCTTTTATCCTGTCTAACCTTTCCCTAAAGGTCACAGCCTCCAGGGACATACCCATAGAAACATGGGGCATCATCCTTACAATGGGGTGATGGCCAAATTGGTGCAAATAAGGAACTAATGAAAACTAAGGTCAGAATCAAAAAGGTAATAACAGATTCAAATTATTGGGCTAGAAAATCTCCCAAAATGAATGGTAAATCAACAAGATTGATAAAGAAAAGCTCACAAAAAAATCAATCAAAAATAGTCCTAACCACTACAGTACTTGAAAATAAGAAATTAAAATACAATGGACTGAAATCAAGAAAAAAAGAAGTACAAAACAGCAAAATGTATTTAAAAGTCCAGGGAACAATATGGAGGTCTTCAAAATTCATAAGAAATTGTTTTAATTCTGAATAGTTGTTTAATTTGCCTTCACAAACACAATAAAAAATACAACTTTTCCCATTACTTCACAATAAAGTGTAGTATTTTCTTTTTTGGATATACAGTGGTACCTTGGTATACGTCTGCTTTGGAATAAGTCCAACTTGGTATATGTCCTGTTTGGACACGAAAAATTTTGCTTGGTATACGACCTTTGTTTGGAATACGACTCGCGTGCTACCCTTGTTTACCTCTCTCGAGACAAAGCCACGACTGCCCACAAGCGTTAGTGCGCCAGTTGCTAGCATTCAGTGAACAACCCTCGCTATAACTCTCTGTGAACTTTCACGTGTGTGATATAGCAGGTCCACAGCTCCTGTCAAAGTCCAGCTTTAAAATAAATAATCACCGCGCTCGCAGCTTGGTGAGGGGGCGTAGTGGTTATGTGGCTGAAGGTTGTCAGGGCGATTAGCGATGTGGGCGTTTCTCACCAAAGTGCACTTGTGAGGGACTGTCCGCATTCATGATTGTTCCTGGGGATGCTTATCTTGATAAACAGAAGCGCGAGTCGGCTAGAAGGGGAGTAAAAAGAAAGAACGGACGGGAGGTTGAGAGAGAGAGAGAGAGAGAAGTAGCTGAAGTAGGTACAGTTAACGTCAGCTGCAAGTAGGGCGACTCCCCTGTTGGGAATCAGGGGCGCCGACAGGTAAAAAGGCACCGAGCTTCTTCTTGGTTTTTTTTTGTTTTTTTTAAAAGAATGCTTCCTGCTCTATTTTAACTTCGTTGTTTTTAAGAAGACTTTGTTCTATTGTTTTTAACCTCCACGTTTCACTTTTGATTTTATGGATTATTTATTGGAACTTTGGAGACTGCACTTTCATTTGAACACCTTGTTTTGTTAATTGTTTTAATAAAAGCACTTTTTCACCATCCCCTTGCTTTACCGATGAGGTTAGCAGCGAGGCACATTACCGACGGTGTAGGGTTCAAGGGCTCCCCGGCAGCAGATGGGAGCATACAGCAAACCTGCATCGTCACAACGTGATTTTGTGTTTTTTTCATGTAAATTTGAATTGATTGTTGAAAAGTATGAAGGTGGCATGCGTATCCGGGACATGGCTGTTGCATACCGTTTGCCGAGAATGACGGTATCTACGATTGTGAAAAACAAAGATGTTATTAAAAAGTAAAGTGAGGTCAAATTTTCATTTATTTCATCTAATTGCTTTTGTATTTATGTATTTTAGTATTAAGCAGTGTTTAAATTATTTTATACAACCCCATCAATGTATATAATATGCCAATAGCAATAGGATTTTTTTTTTTCATGGGAACGGATTAATCATTTTCCCATTATTTCTTATGGGAAAAATTTGTTTGGTATATGTCCTGTTTGGAATAAATCAAAGGGTCTGGAATGAATTAAGGACGTATACCGAGGTTCCACTGTACTTTGTTAATCTCCAAGGGGAAATTGTCTTTTCACATTACCTTTGGAGGTCAGAGCACAGAGACAGCTGTTATATGGCAATCCCGGAGCAATTTTCAGATTAAGGGCCTTGCTTAAGTGCCCAATGGAGTAGGATATTTTCTTGCAGTATTGGGATTTGAACTGGAAAACTGAAAAGAAATGTTATTAAAATGTAACAAATTTCACATGTATTCATGTATTTAATATTGTTGTAAATCAATTTAATTTGAAAATATAAAGTCAGCCTTATTTTTTAAACATATATGTAAAAACACATTCATTGATAGTCATTGACTTAAATAGGACTTCTCTAGTTTTTGTCACTTTTTAGTTTATTTGATCTAAAACTTTGTTTAGTGGTTTTTGTTTATCCACTTTTCTTTGGTGCATCCTTATAAGTCATCCAGAGGTAGTCCACCATAATAATGACATTCCAACGTTCCTGGTACCTTCTTCCCATGTCCTGATGGATTCTTTCGCCCTGCTCTTCACTTATCACTCTAAGATTTCCTGGAAACATTTCCAAATGCAAATCCAAAAAGTGAACTTTGAAACTCAGATTCCGTAAGCTTAGCTAATACATTTGTTGCAATTACTTTATGCACCCAAACTTTACACCGGCTGTTACAGACTGAAATCAAAGGCTTCTTCTTTTAGGGCGCATACACCGTCACCACAGCGCTGTCAGAGGTAAACAGCAGTATGACAAATTGCTCATGTACTGAAGTGACTTTAGCTGCAGGTGGAAGTCCCATTTTACTTTATGGTGCCAAGCAGAGTTGCGTTGTGGTGCAGCAGTCTATTAGCCAGCGAAAGCGCTGTGAAGAAGCTGTCTGTTGTTATGGTCCTGCCTTTGTCTAGTCTGATAGCGGTCATGAAACATTGTATCTTTGATTGCCGGTACAACAAACAGTTCTGAGCAGGTATCAACCACGGCACTGCTCTTGTAAAAAGAATGGAGATAAATGCCCTCAACTCAAAAAGGGAGAGGCAAATTCTTTGTACTACGTGAACGTCACTGACAGAATAAAACTGAATAATAACAAGACAAGCATTAACTTTTTCAAGTAGCCAAAATTTACACTGGGTGTTACAGGCTCAAATCAAATACATGTTTTTATTATATTGTAGAAATGATAATTACAATAGCAGCTCACTACTCAAAACATGGAGCGCTTGGTCTCGAACCCAGGACCTTTGGGTTATAAGGCAGCAGTTCTTACCTCGGCACCATTCAAGAATACATGTAAACTCCCTGTCGATTGACATTTGAGCTTGAGTTTTTAACTCATTAACATCCACTTGTAAATCGAATGTTTTTTTTCTTTGGTTATATTAGTGAATAAAATAGCACGTTTATTAGATATTTGGTCAAAAGTCTATGTATTCCAAATAACGATATACTGTATTATTTACCCTGTATAACTCCAGATCTCACATGCAGATAAGGAGCCTTGGTTTGAGCTGGGAGAAGTTTTTACCCGAGCTAAGCTCCATCGGTGGGGGTGATGGGACAGTAGGCTGCTTACTGCTTGTGCTGATTAACACATTTACAAAACAAAAGACACTGATGGAGAGGAGTCGAATTTAAGGAGGGCCGGGATGATGGGTTTTTTTCGTAGGCTTCAGGAATTCTAGTGTTAAGGAGGTTAGTAAGTACATATATATACCCTTGACACATGTTTTTAGAAAGTTACTGTACACTGGGAAAATTCTGAAGTACTGGAAAATTGCATATATTATACCATTATATATAAAAAGGGTGCCTGGGCAGATCCAAGCAACTGTAAGCCAGTAAATTTAACGTGAATCTCAGGTAAATTAATAGAAGGATTTATTAAGGATAACATTCAGCAACATATGGCAAGAACAGGAGTTTTACCTGAACAGTAACAATGAGTTCATAAGAGGAAGGTTTTGTTTTACCAACATGCTGGAACAAAAGGATATGACCAGTGAAGCATATGATATTAATTATCCGAACTTTCAGAAACCATTTGATAAGGTGCCACATAAGAGGTTTGGAATCACACTAAAAGAAATGGGAGTTGAGGGTGATGTTTGTAGATGGATACAAAATTGTTGCAGACACAGTCAACAGAGAGTTTTAGTGTTTGAGGAACTTTATCAGAATTGGCTGATGTTAACAGTGGTGTTAAGCAGTGGTCAGTGCTGAGGCTATTTTTAATATATTGAAATGATTTGGATAGGATTATAGTAACAAGCTGGTTAAGTTTGCAGATGATACCAAGATAGGTGGATGGTTAGATAATCTAGAATTCATTGAGTCGTTACAGAGGATATTGGACAAACAAAGATTTATGGCAGATGAAAATTAATATAAATGTAAAGTATTACATGTAGAAAGTAAAATTATTTGAATACACAATAGGAGGTCTGAAAATTGAAAGTACACCTTATGAGAAGGATTTAGGAATCGTGGTGAACTATAAAAAAAAATAGTGTTCAAAAACACTGCTCAATTGCAGTGTTTGAAACACTTTAATAAATACAGTGGAACCTCGGTTTGCGAGCATAATTCGTTCCGGAAATGTGCTTGCAATCCAAAACACTCGTATATCAAAGCGAATTTCCCCATAAGAAATAATGGAAATTCAGATGATTCGTTCCACAACCCAAAACTATTCATATAAAAAGGATTAATACAAAATATAAAGTAAAATACATAATACAAATTAACCTGCAATTTACCTTTAAAAAGAATCATGGCTGGTGTGAGTTTCTAAACTCATGTGGAATTTCACCCAACGGGACGACACGCGGAAGAGCATCCCAAAGCAATCGCAGTCTTCCAGCGCTGTAGCAGTTCGCCGTATAAGCGCATCCAAAAAGATCAGGGAACATTATAAAGATCCCGCTGCAATAAATAACAGTGCTGTTGCTGTTTCAAACTGAATAAACTGGTGTTTATTCAGCTGGTGTTAAGCTCAGCTTCGTGTTTTGAGGAGCAAGATGAGGACTCGCACTTCACAGCGCACACACACACACAGTCACAATGCTGTAGTAAACAGAGAGAGGCGCTGGGCGAGCGAGATAAGAAGAGAGAGAGAAGCGCTGTAAATAGAGAGAAGCACTGGGCGAGCAAGATAAGGAGAGAGAGAGAAAAAGACCACTGGGCGAGATAAGGAGAGAGAGAGAAAAAGACGCGATGAGCGAGCGAGCGAGATAAGGAGAGAGAGAGAGAGAGAACCAGCATCAGCTCAGTTGTGATCACATGATGCTCAGCAGACAAAGTGTATCCATACTACTCGTATTGCAAGACATCGCTCGTTTATCAAGTCAAAATTTATTAAAAATTTTTGCTCGTCTTGCAAAACACTCGTAAACCGAGGTTCCACTGTAATCCTTTAAAATGGAGACTCTCCGTGAGTTAAAAATTTAAAATGAGAATAAAAACTGCCAACACAGTCATTGGGGCAATGGTTCCCTCTTGGACGAGTCCAGCACTTCTCCCTTTTCATCTCCCTAAGCTCACCCATTGCTCACCCAGCTCGTGGAAACACTAGCAGCCGTGGTCTTCACCAACCCCCATCTTGGCTACCTTGCACAGTGTCGTCCAGACCGCTCAGGGTCAGTTGGCCACTCATCATCCTTCTCGCTCCCCTGGAGAGGACTCCGCTTCGATCACACCCACTTCTCCAGACTATCAGTTGGGATCATCCACCCCTAGAGCACTGATCCTTTGTTCCATAACAGGGCCTATAACCGTGCTGTTTCTCACACACTGGCTGACTCATCCTGCTTGTCCTCCCAATGCTGTTCTCACAGTTCTTTTCTCTCTTTTTTCTCTGTCTCTCCATTTTTTGCAAGCCTCCCTGATTCTTCCCCTTCTGTTCTATGAAGGCTCTTTTATCCAATGCTCCTTACTTGGGTACGAGTGTGAGGAGCCACTTCCTCTGCAGCATCATTGAAGTGCTTGACTGATCCTCCTACCTCTGCAAGTGCATGGAGCACACTCTGACAGCTCCCCAATTTACTGTGGAGCGAAACACACTCATGTACACCCACACCCAATTGGAAATTGCACCTTCTCAGAGCACAATTAACAATTTATTTAAAATTTGCCATTGAATTCCTAGCCACAGACCCACTCTACCACAAGAAGCCATTAAGGAAGCTTACAAAATGTTAGGTTATATAGCACCCTGATATATAGAGTACAAGTCCAAGGAGGGTATGCTCAAGCTTTATATTGCACTGGTTAGACCTCATCTGGAGTGCTGGGTGCAGTTTGGGTCTCCAGGCTAAAAAAAGGACTAGAAAATGTCCAGAGAGGAGCGACTAGGCTGATTCCAGGGCTACAGGGGATGAATTACGAGGAAAGATTAAAAGAGCTGAGCCTTTACAGTTTAAGCAGAAGAAGATTAATAGGAGACATGATTGAAGTATTTAAAATTATGATGGAAATTATTACAGCAGATCGAGACTGTTATTTTAGAATGAGTTCAACAAGAACATGGGGACACAGTTGGAAACTTATTAAGGGTAAATTTCTCACAAACATTAATGTAGAGAAAAGCCAAGCAAAATGACACCTTTTATTGGCTAACTAAAAAGATTACAATATGCAAGCTTTCGAGGCAACTCAGGCCCCTTGGATTACATCTTGCCTGAAGAAGGGGCCTGAGTTGCCTCGAAAGCTTGCATATTGTAATCTTTAGTTAGCCTATAAAAGGTGTCATTTTGCTTGGCTTTTCTCTACATTCATAATGGCTAACACGGTACAACAACCTAGTACTACAGACTCACAAACATTAAGAAGTTTTTCTTTACATAGACGGCCATAGACACTTGGAATAAGAGACCAATCAGTGTGGTAGATAGAATGACTTTAGGGACTTATTAAGTTATTTTGGAAGAATTAAGTGGATAGGTATGGTGAGCTTTGTTTGACTGAATGGCCTGTTCTCGTCTACATTGTTCTCATTGTCCATAAGACAGACTATTCAGCTTAACAAAATTCATCAATCATATTTACCTAATTTCTCCATGTCATATCCTGCGAAAAAGTCAATGGAGGCTCTGATCAGGGTGCTCGAGAGACTGAGCAAGGAGTCTGTGTGTCTGGGCTTGTAAGTTTCCTGGATAAAAACCAAGATCCAGGACTTGAATGACTTCTTGGACACGCTCATCAGCAGTGTGTCTGTTTGCGGAGAGAGTGTCGACCTTGTCAAGAGGTTTACTTACCTTGGCAGTGACATTCATGTCTCTGGTGACTCTTCCTATGAAGTCAGTAGACGGATTGGGAGAGCATGGGGACCATGAGGTCGCTGGAAAGGGGTGTGTGGCGCTCCTGATATCTATGCAAATGGATGAAGGTCCAAGTCTTTAGAGTCCTGGTGCTCCCTGCCTTGCTATATGGTTGCGAGACATGGATGCTATCCAGTGACCTGAGATGAAGACTGGACTCCTTTGGTACTGTGTCACTCCAGAACATCCTTGGGTACTGTTGGTTTGTCTTTGTGTCAAATGAGCGGTTGCTCATGGAGTCCCAAATGAGGCACATTACCTGCATTGTGAGGGAGTGTCAGTTACAGCACTATGACAAAGTGGCGTGTTTCCCAGAAGCTGATCCGGCTCATAAGATCCTCATTGTTGGGGACCCAAGTGATTGGACCAGGCCAAGGGGTCGCTCACGTAACACCTGGCTGTGGCAGATAGAGGGTCATTTCTGGAGGGTGGGACTGGACTGCATGTCTGCCTGGGGGTTTGCCATCCGGGATCCCGAGTTGTTTCATTGTGTAGTGGGTGCGGCAATATACTGTACCAGTGCATGCTCCCCAGCTTGACTTGATTTGACTTGATATCGATATCCTGCCTCTTGACCCAGTAGGTTATACTTGATACATGGATAAACTTTAAAAAAGCATAAAGCAGTACAAAAAAACTCAGCATAAAGGGTGAAGAACCTGACAGCTTTGTACATCCTGTGATATCATTTGCAACAGTTGTTGCCATGCAGATGTGACATCATAGGAGACATTTTCCTCTTTCAAAACTTTGTTAGTGTTTTTTTTGTTCCTGATAAAAAAGTCTGAAAAATAACAAAAAAATAAATCATTAAAAGGCAAATGACTACCAGAAACAAGTTTTGTTATTGATTTTAATTAGAAACAGATAACATTCCATACAGTCAAGTCAAATAAGTTTTTGTTTTGTTTGTGTCTCCATTGTCTTAGGCCCCTGGAGCCCTGGACTAAGTATGGGCTCCTTGTAGAATTTTGCGCAGAGATCTTTTGTGAGTTTCATGCAAAATACCATCTGCTTGCTGCATTGTCATGCTGAGCATTGTGAGTATCTTGTATATCCTGAGAATTCATCTTTGCTTTTGAAATATCAATTTCAAACAATGGCAGAAAAAAAAATAATAATTTGGGTTGTCTGATGTACCTTTCCACATTTCCAGCAGTTAAAACACCAGCAATCTCCAGACAACAAAATATAATCTCTTATTTTATTGTTATTTAATATTTGTTTTTAGGTGAGACCACGGCAAGGAAAAGGGATTGGCCAGTGTGGAGTGAGTCATGACCTGTGATCATGAGATCTTGGTCAAAGGATATCTAAATTAAACAACTCCATAATACTGAATAAATGGCATATTGTAATGTAACTGTATTACAAAAACTCAATAAGGGAATTCATGTTCTGCTTTTCTAGTGTAGATGCCAAGGCAAATGGACTGGTATCCTAACTGGGATGGAGAGTGAACCATTAACCAACGGGAGGCCATAATGGAAGGAGTTGCAGTCCAGCCAGGATTGTTAGCAATCCTTATCCCAGCTGGTCAAACCCATAATGGAATGACAACAAGGAAGGAGTTGCAGCCCTGCCGGGATGGTTGGCAATCCTTAATCCAAATGGGATAATATACTACTGGAGCAACTGGGCAAACTTGGATGCCAGTGGCAATCATCCATCCACACGATAGGTGTCAAAGTTCCTCCAGGCTGGTCCCAGTTAGAACTCCTGCAGGGTTGCATGGGAATTGAAGTTTAGAAGAGCAGCCCTGTCGGCATCTTTGCGTGCTACAAGGGGGGGGGGGTGCTGTTGGGGGGCTAACATGATTTTTTTAAAACTTGGAAGTGCTCTGATTGACCACTGCAGCAACACCTGAACTGTTCCTTGGTCCAGTTTAAAAGAAGTCCGCCGCATCTCCTTGGAGAATCAGAGTCGGGAGGCAAAGGGCAAAACTCATTTGGAGGAAAGAAGGAGAGAGAAACAAATTTTGTGTTTTGTAATTGTGTATTTGGGCTTTTAGGAAACGTGTTGGTGCCAAATAAAATCCTTTATTTGATCCTGGGACTGTATCGGGTGATACTGTATCTATGGTTTGGGGCTCAGCCCCCTGTGGATACACCAGTCACAAACAGAAAATAATTGTTCAGTGATGGAATGATACCACTCGACCATACTAAATTGCTTGATAAAAAATTAACAAAGTAGGGGCTTCATCTGTAGACGTTTAAAAAATACATTAACTGTTGTCTAATTGAACTGAGATGAATGCCTTAAAAGCACATATTTTTGGCAATATAATCAAATCTGGAAACTCAGTAACATCCAGCCACTATGTTTGTGTTAAATTAGTTAACCTTCGTATTAGCAAATCACACTGAACATGCAATCCCATCTGATTTTCTGTCAACAATATCAAACGGGTTTTTTTTTTTTAAATTTGACAGTCCAATTTAAGAAAATGCAAGATTTACAAAATCAATAAGTGACACCCTAGTAGGCAAAGTGATTTCCCTTTGAAATTTTACATTTCTGCAAATTACCCTTCCATTTTGGTATTAATATAGCTTCATTCAATATGTGTTACACTCAGGTCACAGGGCAGATGACCACACCATGGTTTACAGCAGAAGCTAAGTAACTCCAGTTTACATTTGTAACATCTGTATTTTGGAGTATGCTTGTAAAAGGCATAGGCCTGAAGGCTGTAAATGAATTTGCTCTGTTGGAATAATGGCTGTCAGAAGGAAGATTTTTAACTACTCTGAAGGTTTTCTGCCACATCTGATCTGAGTCTCATGTGGCCAGCAGCATTAGGTTACCAAGTGTTTGCCCTTGCTCTGTCATTTTGCCTTTGGTAAATCTATAAGGTATCTTTTTTACTGGTTTGCGATATTGTAAAATATTAGCTGAAAGATATGTATGTTTCACTGACCTTAACTTAAAAATATAACATACCAAGTATCATGTAATGCACTAATACTGGGTATGGCCTCCATTTGCTCTCAGACAAGCCTCAGTTTTTCATGGCATAGATTCTTCAAGATATTGGAAACATTCCATCAAGGTTCTGGTCCATGGTGACCTGATTGCGCCTCACAGTTTTTTGCAGATTTGTCAGCTGCACATTCATGCCGTGAATCTCCTGTTCCACCAAATCCCAAAGATGACCTTTTGGTTTCAGATCCGTTGATCCACTAAAGAACACTGAATTTATTGTCATGTTCATGAAACCAGTTTGAGAAGACTTTTGCTTTGTGAGATGTGCATTATCATTCTGGATGCAGTCATTAGAAGATGGGTAAATTCTAGCCTGGTCAGCATGCATGGTCACCCAAATAGGCTACGGTATTCAAGCAATGATTGTTTGGAATTAACGGACCCAAAGTGTGCACAGAAAGCATTCCCCATACCACCACCACCAGCCTGGATTGTTGACACAAAGCAGGTTGGGTACATGAATTCATGCTGTTGGCACCAAATTATGACCCTGCCATTTGTGTGCCGCAGCAGAAATCAAGATTTATCAGAGCAATCTGGCAGGAATGGAACCCAGCGTGGTCTTCTGCTGTTGTAGCCCATCTGTATCAAGGTTCAAAGTGGTGTGCATATCTGAGATGCCTTTCTACTCATCACAGTTGCACACAGTGGTTATCTGACTTATTGTAGACTTTCTAAACCAGTTTGGCCATTCTCCTCTAACCACTCTCATTGGATTTTTTGTTATTTCTCGCACCATTTTGAGTAAACTCTAGAGATATAATCAGCAGTTACAGAAATACTCAAACTAGCCCATCTGGACGAAATTTTCAAGTTCTCATTTTTACCCCATTCTTGTGTTTGATATGAACATTAAGTAAAGCCCCTGAGCAGTGTCTATAGGATTTTATGTATCACACAGTTGCCACATGATTGGTTGATTAACAAGTGATACTAGGCTACAACTCGATGAACTTTCAAACTCAGCCTGCACCAGCAATGACTGAGGAGTATTTCATCCTGTGTAAGCAGTGACAGCTTTTATTATGCAACAGTATACCTGGTTACCAGAAATATTTGCAAAAGTATAACTGTCACTGGTTGCAAGGAAAACTAAAGAAACACTTTTTGTATAATACATACCATAAACTGAAAAAAATCATCCTAACATGCATGTCTTGTGAGGGGATGGGTTCATTCACACAGATATGTGGGTATTGTTTAGACTCAATACAAGCAGTGATATGACCGAGACAGTGAGGCAGCAGTGTGATAACAGTTAGGTTCATAAGTATTTGGGGAGTAATACAATGTTTATAGTTTTGGCTCTGTGAGCCACCACAACTGATTTAAAATGAAGCTATCAAGATATGATTGAAGTGTAGCATTACAGTTTTATATCAAGGGGTTTAACAAAAACATTATATGTGCCATTTCGAAAAGACAGCCATTTTTATACTGTACACTGCCCTCCCTATTTTCAGGGGCTGAAAAGGTATTTAGACAAGCTAACATAATCATAAATATAATGATCATTTTCAATACATGGTTGAAAAGCCTTTACAGGCAATGACATCCTGAAGTCTGAACCCCTGGCCATCTCCAAGTGCTGGGTTTCCACCCTAGTGATGCTTTACCAGGGCTTTACTGCAATGGTCTTCAGGTCCTGTTCGTTCGTTAGACTTTTCTGTCTTCAGCTTTGTCTTCAGGATGTGAACTACATTTGCAGTTGGGTTGAGGTCAGTTGATTGACTTGGTCATTGAAGAATATTCCATTTCTCTGCCTTGAAAATCATTTGTTTTGCTGTCATAGTATGTTTTGGCTCGTGTCCTCCTGTCAGTTGTGCATCATTTGTACACTTCACACATCATCCTGCTACTAAACACCAGTGAGTGATTTCCATTGGAAGTCATACATGCTTAATCCATAACACGGCCTCCACTGTGTTTCATAGATAATGTGCTATTCATCAGATCATGAACTATTCCTTCTTTTCTCCATACTCTTCTCTCCATCATTCTGGTATACAGTATACTGATCTTCGTTTCATTTGTCCAAAGAAAACTGTTCTGGAACTGGACTTTTTTTTTTAACAAGGGGGCTTTGCCCCCTGCTCGCTTCACTCACCAACCCCTTCCCCCTCCCATGCCTGCGCCATTGTGAATAGAGTGGCTGAGTGCATTACAAGGCCCAAGGAGACATGGTCGCTCCTCCGAAACCCCCCTTTAATGGTGATACAATGGGAAACAAATACAGGGTTTTTTTTTTTTACCTCCTCTTTGCTCGATCAGCTGCTGGCTTGCTGCTGCGTGCCGTGTGATGTTCATCTCGCACAGCACTTCGAACATTTTAAAAGCCTGTACAGCAGCTGTCCTTTTGTCTCACTTCCTTGTCTCTCTTCTCCCCCAGACATCCTCAAACATTATTCGATCTCTTTACGCTGTTATTTCACAGAGTAATATTTTTTGTTTGTTTACACTAATGCGATCTTTACTATCATTTTTTTGAGACTTTCAAATTTTCCTACTTCCATTAGGTCTAACCTGCTCTGCATGTGTATCGCACCAGCTTTTTTTCTTTACGATATTCTACTTTATCTTTTTCCGGCACTGGCGAGGTTAAATCTCTTGGCACAAACAGAGCACAGGAAGTGTGTCTGCCAAAAGCATTCACACAACTGAAAGGTTAGATGACCATGGTCTTGTTGAAAATGGTCGTAAGTGGGTGTGACTTGAAAAAGTCACTGTCTCACGGGACTTGCTTCCAAAGTTTATAAGTATGACGTGACTTGACCATCTCGCGGGATGTGAAAGTGTCCCTGTTCTCTGTCTCTCTTCAAAAGATCACATCTCGTCCAAAGATTTTTTTTTTTTTATAATAGAGAGATATTTTCTGGTAAAGTCGTATCTGTCCTTCCTATGCTTGAAGTTTATCAGTGATTTGCACCTTATGGTAAACCTTCTGTTTTTACTTTCATGAAGTCTTATCTTGATTGTAGACTTTGGCAATAGTAGGTCTACTTCCCAGAGAGTGGTCTTGATTTGGTTAAATGTTGTGAAAGGAGTTCTTCATCACCAAGGAAAGAATTCTGTGATCATCTAGCACAGACGTCTTCCACGGTTTTCTAGAAATTCTGTTGTTTCTGAGCTCACCAGTGTGTTTCTTCTTTTTAAGAATGTACCAAATGGTTGATTTCACAACTTCTTGTGTTTCTGATATCTGTCTAATGGGTTTGTTTTATTTCCACTGCCTAATGATGGTCTGTTTTTACTTGCACAGACAGCTCTTTGGACCTCATATTGACAGTGCACAGTGACAGCTTCCAAATGCAAATTCCACACTTGGAGTCAACTCCAGACCTTCTACCTGCTTAATAGTTCATGAAATAATGAGGTACCTGCTCCCACCTGGCTATGAAACAGCTTGTCAGTCAAATATCCAAATACTTTTGAGCCCCTGGAAATGGGGGACCATGTATAACAATGGCTGTCATTCTTAAATGGCTTTTACATTATTTTTTATAAACCCTTTAAATTAACACTGAAAGTCTTTTTATTTAATGATTTCTTCATTTTAAATTCATTGTGGTGATGTATAGAACCAAAATTATTAAAATTGTGTCACTGTCCAAATACTTATGGACCAGACTATATATTTGGAATTTCAAAGAAAACACAAAACACATTGCACACAGGCTGTTTTCCAACTACAGATCATGCTCATCAGCCTTCTACGTATTGCTTTAGTCAGGGTGATGAAAGGGAAACTCTTTCTAATGGCTGAACTTAAGATACAGAAGGAGCAATATGAAAACTGCCCTAGCTGTGGAAAAGTAGACCAGCTCTTCTTCCTGGCACAGTTGGGTCCATGGGGGTACGATAAACCAACCTAAATGTGTTTTTGGAGATTTTGAAAAAGCATAAGACCATTTTGAATTTCTTCACTGTGGGCTTTGAGGCTCCATGAATGCTATGTCTTGTCACTGCTCCTGTTTGTGCTTTTCATGGACAAGATATCAAGGCACAGACGAGGATGTGAGGGTTCCCAGCTGGAAAGGCTAGGGGTAGCATCTGCTTTATAAAGATGATGTTGTCATCTTTGTCTCCTCTGACTTTGACATTTAGCACACTCTTTAAGTGATTACCTGCTGAGTGTGAAGCAGAAATGATGAAGATGAGCACCAAGGAAGCATTAAGGAAGATCAACCCCCGTAAGGCAGCTTGACCAGACACCATCCCTGGATGGGCTCTCAAAGCATGTGCCAACAAGCTGGCTGATATTCTCTGCTCCATCTTCAACCTTTCCCTCAGTCAGCGCATCATTCCGTCCTGCTTTAAGACTACGATCATCGTCCCCCTTGCTAAAAAAGCCCACCTACCTGCGTAGCACTTACTCCAATCATAATGAAGTGTTTTGAGAGAGTGGTGCTGGCTCACATTCAGAGCAGCATACCGGACACTCTGGACCCCCTGCAGTATGCCAACCGGCCCAACTGGTCCACCTCAGATGCACTACATTATTCCCTCTCCCATATGGAGAACAAAGACTCCTACATCAGGGTGCTCTTTGTTGACTACAGCTCTGCATTTAGCATGGTTTTCCCCTATAAACTCACCCATACACTGTCTGCACTTGGCCTGCACTCCACCCTGTGCAACTGGCTCCTAGACTTTCTAACTGGCAGACCCCAGTCTGCCAGGATTGGTAATAAGATTTCAGCCACCATTATCACAAACACAGGCACCCCACAGGGATGCATCCTCAGCCCCATCCTCTACACCCTGTTCACCCATGACTGTGTTGCCTCCCACAAATATAACATCATCCTGAAGTTTGCAGATGGACGCATCACTGGTGGGGATGAGGCGGCCTACAGGAGGGAGGTGGACAGTCTGGCATCATGGTGTGAGGACAACAACCTCACCCTCAACACAGACAAGACAAAGGAGATGATAGCGGACATGAGGAAGGAGAGGAGACCTCACCGGCCACTGTTCATCCGAGGGCTTAAAGTGGAAAGGGTGAGCAGTATTTAATACCTGGGTGTCTATATCAGTGAGGACCTCACTTGGACTCTTACCACCACACAACTGGTCAAGAGGGCTCAACAGCGGCTGTACTTTCTGAGGAGGCTGAGGAAGTTTGGTAGGTTGACTAAGATCCACGGCAACTTTTACAGCATTGTTGAGAGTATCTTGACCAAATGCAATCACTGTGTGGTACAGTAACACTACTGCTGTGGACCGCAAACGCCTGCAGAGAGTGGTAAAGGCTGCTGAGAAGATCACCAGGAGCCCACAGTTCACAGGAGAGCTTCCTCAATCGTCAGGGACAGGAACCTCACCCACCCATAACATGACCTGTTCAGGAGGTGAGTCTAAGGACTAAATGTTACAATGTCACAAAATGTAACATGCTCCCTTATGGAGCTGGTGGCCATGTGGAGTGTTTTACAGGTATGGCAAGTTCAACCACAATCTCTGCCATTGGTCACAGGAGCATGCTGCAAATACCTTGCTACTCCTACTACTAAGATTATATTAATGAAGTCTGTGACTAAAAATCATTTCAAATTTTCCTTAATATGACAGGGCCTTAACACAGTCTCATACTGGAACTCATCACAGAATGAGGGCTACGAAGCACCCAGAAACAGATAGATACATAGCTGCATACATTCTCAACCTGACATAAGCAATTTACATTTAAAAGCAATTTAATTATAAAAGTAAGACTGTAGTGGAAAAGCTTCCCTCTGTTTTCAAAGAAGTCATTCACAGAGGCCAGATATGCACAAATGTCTCATTCCACGGAGGGAGCAATCGATAAAACAATTCTGCTTTTATGCTTTCCTGTTACATTACGTCATCTAATACATCACATCATCTGACTCTTAATATGCATAATATGTAGGACTTCATCCAATCACCGAGTGCCACCAGTATTTTCCAACTCTTTTTGTCTTTTCTTTTAAGAAACCTTCTTTTTCTATGATATTCTGCACCAGATTCTTAAATAGTGTGAGGTTTATTGCTCTGCTGAAGATAGAAAACCATGCTAAACGTTTAATTCAGGTTGGTACAGTCCTGCCCTTTTGAACAATGGCTCTCACTGGTTGTACGCTACCATAATCAGTATCTCATCAAAGGGCAGCTTTGGGCACAGTAAACGTTTTACCAAAAACAAAGTGATATCGTGCATACCGTATATACTCGTGGATAAGTTCTCCTGCGATAAATCGGGACTTGTTTTTATCGTATAATTTCTGGTATTTTATAACGTTGGTCTTATAAGTAGAATGCAGAAAACTCATGCTATTGGTCCAAGAGATTATGATATGCTAATGCCCACCTGAGAGAGTAACCATGGAGAACACTGCCTTTTTTTCTATGTGGGTGCAGCAATGCACTAAATCAGCATGTGCTCCTAACCTCTCTCTCTCACTGTCTCTATTGTGCCTACATGACCACACAGTAATACCCAAACTGTTCTGAAGCAACATTTCCAAAGATTTGGGTTTTTTATATCTCACACCCTCATACACCTTTATCGTAAGAGCATCCCTTATTTATGATGGAGCGTTCGATCAGAAGAAAATATCAAGCTGGATTTAAATTAAACGTCGTTGAAAGAAATTGGTAACTGCACTGCTGCAACAAAATTCAGTGCATCTGTGAAACTGATACGAGATTGAAGGAGGCAAGAAAATGTGTTGCATTTTTGAATGGCCGTATAAGTCAGGGTCTGATTTTATGATCGATGTTTTGGGCTTCAAGACCTGACTTATACGTGAGTATATACAGTATAAAATAGATCAATAATTAGGATATATCATTGTGTTACAGTATACGAGTATGCCTAGCATGACAATGACTATACAATTTTATACTGAATATGAGTAGGATAAATTAAGGATTAATTGACGCGTCAAAATCACAGGCCATTGGATAATAAGGTGCACTTGCTATCTGCATCACTCCCTTAAGGATAATACTTTTGCAGACAGGCAAGTAATTTCTTTTTGACTCTCCCAGTAATCTGAATATTGCCTTGTAAATGGGGTGATATGCAGACTCTTCTTCATAGGAGGGGTATGTAGGCTTTCCCATTAGTTTATTTCCACTTTCTAGAGGGGTCTTTGTTACTCATCTACTTCAATTTAACCTTAGTAACTATCATGGTGGCTCCTCTAAGATGGGGCCAAAGCCTCATGTGCCTGGGCTTAAAACAACATTCAGTTAACCCTTTAGTTACATTCAGTGCTTATCCTTATGCTTAATAGTTCATTGTTATGACTTCATATAAGTATAGACTTGTATTAAATTGTAAAATTATATTGCATATTGGTTTAAAATTTGATTAAAATTTTAGAGTTTCTTTGTGAATCGATTCCTTCAAAAATTTTGACAAAGTATGCTGCCATGGTGACAGTTTTATTACTCATTTTTTTAATACTTTTAATCTAGTGTTTAGGTTACAGGGAGGCAGATCTTATCTTTGTAGCAGCAGGAACAATTTGAAATGAAAAAGATGATTATCATCATCATTATCACAACTGTTCTGACTGAATAAATGTTATAATTATTAATGAACTAGCAAAATACCTGCGCTTCACAGCGGCAAAATACTGCCTTAAATTTTTTATTAAGAAGAAAATTAAACCTTTTTAAAGTGAGGGAAAATATACCAATAATTATTCGTTATGGATCTCTTTGTATACCACATTGTCATTTCGGCCCTCCGGTTGTAATATGACCAAGGTGTGCGCTGAGATTACTCTTGAGCATGCAACGTACAGTTGGCCATGTGAAAAGTAATCTTGTCTCAAATTTCACAGCTTGGATTGCTGCTGTCATAATCGGTTTGAGTTTCATGGTTTGTTTCAATTATGACAGTATTTGCAGGACTTGTGTTGAAGAGACATTCAGCATCTGTCAAGCGTTGTAAGTATGCAACCAGTTTCATCGATAACTTCACATCCAGCTTTTGAGAGTTTAAACATTCATAAATATCAAAGTGTCCACTACTGAAATCGTCACCTGTGAATCTAAGATGTTTAAGAGGCATTGGCGGTTGTCCAAAGGTGTAAAATATTTGGCCATTTCAGTACACTTGAAAGCGACAACCGAACAATTCAGCAGCAGCCATCAACTCACATGCAGAACCATAGGTGAAGGGCTTAAGCATTTCACTCTTGTAGTGCTCCTGTGTAGTATAATTATCTCCTGTACTGTCATCAGTCCACACCTTGAACCTGTCCCAGTCATTCAATACATAAGACACAATGTTCCTCCGGATATCAAGAGTGAGCCTGATATGGCCGTGCAATATGTAACAAAGAGAATGGAAAAGGCAGGTGCCATTTCGGGGCATGGAAACCACTCGGTAAGTGACAGTTCTTTAATCAATGGTGATCACCTCGATAGACATGTTAATGGGGGTTGGAATGATAAAGGAAATGGGTACCTGAACAATGTAAAATAAATCTAAAATATCTATACAATAACTATAATCATAATAAATGAACAATAAAACAGCGGAGAATCTGTAGATTAAATAAAATGGCTGTAGTTATCAGCAAGGAGATGTGAATCCCGTGGCGAAGCAAGGAAGAGACCGGAGCAACGGATGGCCTTATATAGGCAGGCAGCCAACAACGTGGGTGGCGTTGGGGGACCCAACGGCGCCTCACACGGTGACAGAGCTGCAGGCTATGGACGTATATATGTACGTAAGTGGGATTCAGTTAGCGTTGGGAACCCGCGTACCAAATTTCTTGAAGATGGGCCCATATGTAACAAAGACCGTTTGAAAGTTCAATATGGCAGCCGACCAAAATAAGTACATACATTGGTTTCGGTTAGCGCAGGGAAGCTGCCTACCAAATTTTGTGAAGATGGGGCCATAAATAAGAAAGTTCAACATGGTGAACGTTGTCGACCGTTATGACTGTTACGCGTAGAATTTCGAAATGAAACCTGCTTAACTTTTGTAAGTAAGCTGTATGGAATGAGCCTGCCAAAATTCAGTCTTCTACCTACACGGGAAGTTGGAGAATTAGTGACGTTGTAAAGTTCAATATAGCGGCCGACATTGGTGTCATACCACCGAAATATGTACGTACATTGGTGTCTTTTAGCGCAGGGAAGCCGCCTACCAAATTTCGTGAATATGGGGCCATAAATAAGAAAGTTCAACATGGCGGACGTTGTCGACCGTTATGACGGTTACATGTAGAATTTCAAAATGAAAACTACTTATCTCTTGTAAGTAAGCTGTAAGGAATGAGCCTGCCAAAATTCAGCCTTCTACCTACACAGGAAGATGCAGAATTAGTGATGAGTGAGTGAGTGAGTCAGTGAGGGTTTTGCCTTTTATTAGTATAGATAAAAGTATCATCTTTTTATTCCTAATCTTATTATTTTTCTTTTTTTAAAGTATGCGACCTCCTCCATATGTCAACATGCTCTCATTAGTGTCAGATCCTAAATACGGAGGATGACAGGACTCTCCTTTTAAGTCAAATGAGTAGGTCAGTAAACATTCAGAAGCTGCTTGCTGCTATTAATTTCTCTACCTGATGGGAATTGAATTATTTAATTACACTGTGATCCTTTGTTAGATTCACTTCACATTATGTTTTATTTTAATGAAAATAAGTTCTGATAACTGTGACTGTGCAGATGAACTCACAAAGAGCTCCAAGTAAACAGCACTGATAAAATCACTGGGGTCAAACAAAATTGAATATACAGTAGTGTACGTATTAAAATAGGGTTAGTCAGATGCCAAACAATGAAGCCAAGCGGGATGTGGATTTTAAATAGAGCACAGATGGCAGATATTAATGTATCCACAACTCACCACGGGACAAATGCGTGAACATTTTTTAGAAAGCTCTGAGAAGGCTATCCCTAAGCAGGGTTGTCTTGTGTATTTGAATATAATTAAAGACAAGTGTAAATCTCAATATATGAAGCAGTATTTTTCATTAAGGATCCTAGCTCAGCAAATATTAACAGGTGATGTTAAAAAGTATTTGTGTTCTGGAAGTGTAGCAGGCCTTTATACATTTATAATTGTATTCCTCTGCAGAGTCAGAACCTCTTCTACCTTGGCATGTCTTGCCTCCTCATCTAAGATTTTGGGATTTTTGTTCCTTACATTTTTGAAAAAAACATAATTTTCTGCCAGCCTGATTTGGACTTGTATGTGTGTTCAGGACGGGACTAACCATTAAGCAAATTTATCAGGTGTTTAGGGTGTCAAGGGAAGGAGGGCACCACCTAAATTTTCCATTGCCAGATTGTGTTGCAAAACTGCAGATGGTGCAGCTGAACCACATTCCACAAAATCGTTAAATGAAAAAGTTACATAAATATACATACAATAATAGAAATAATAATAAAACAGTAATTACAGAGGTTAATGATATTTATTAATCTGGGGAATACAACATGGTAACTGCCTCACAGTCCACTGAGGCTCACTTGATCTTTCTTGCCTTGGTCATGTCGGCTGTCCCGTTTAGTCGTCCACTGAGAGTGAGTGCAGCTCATACTGTATGTATGGGGGCACCAAAGTCTTTTAAGTGCTTAGACCCTCTAAAAGGTCTTAGTCTAGTCCTGTGTGCATTGCATTTTTCCATTATGCCTGGGATGCAATATTCCTATTTGCTTATAATAGGTATTCATTAACATTTTTTATAATACCATTGAACTATGAGATATAACCTCCATTGTAAAAGGTGTGCACACTAACACAACTAAGGCATTTATAGTTGTTTAATGACTGTTTAAGGTATTTTTTTTAAATTATTGCCAGTACAAAAGTCTGATAACAAAAATAGAAATTTCAGTAAAGATGTTTGATGTGCGATAGGTGGTGCACAAATATTAGTGCTTTAACTAGGGGGTTTGGCCCCTGATTGCTTCGCTCACCGACCCCCCGGCTTGCACTATGCACCAGCCACTTTGCGTATCTACTTGCTTGCATTGTGAAGAGGGGGGCTGAATGCACCCCAAGGAGACGTGGTCACTCCTCTGAAACCCCCTCTTAAACGGTGATACAACGGGAAACAAATAGTTTTTTTTTACCTCCTCTTTGCTCGATCAGCTGCTGGCTTGCTGCTTGTCACTGTGTGATCTGCATCCCACACGGCACTTCAAACATTTAAAAGCCTGTACAGCAGCTGTCCTTCTCTTTGTCTTTTATTTCCGGCCCCAAGCATGGTTAAACTCTTGGCACTCTTGGTTAAGCCTTGTCTCGCGGGATGTGAGTTCTTGATATTTTTTAGGTTATAATTTAAAAACGGAATGAGAATCTGAAAATCTAACAACATCACATTAAAGTTCGATAAATCCTGAAAAGAATGATAACAAACATATATATGTAGGTTTTAAAATAAGCCTGATTTAAAGAGTGACATAAAAAGTTGTTGCACTTTTAGGCTTAGTATTTTATATATAGTATATAGAGTAGACGTCTCGATTTCCAAATCTGTGCCTGGACTTTGTCTCACACATTCTCTCTTATGTAAGCAGTGTAGTGTACGGCCGACACCCTTGCCCGACTGGGATGCCTTCACGCTGGGAGGACCTGGGGAGCGAGTGTGGCCAGAGTGTTACTTTCCCCGGGATGCTAGATGGCAACCCCCCTGGGTTGAAGCGGTGCTTCGGACTCCCGCAGGGCTTCTTGGGAATTGGAGTTTGGTACAGCCCTATTGGGATCCGCAAGGGCCACCAGGGGGTGCTGCAGCTGGTCCTGAGCCCACTTGAGTGGTTCTTCTGCCACACCCAGAGGTGTTGACAGAAGTGGGGCAATGAGCACGTGAAGCACTTCTGGGTGTCTTATATAAGGTACCAGTGGACACTACTCGGTGAGGCAGAGTCGGGAAGAGAGAGACAAAGCTTGCCGAGGTGGAGTGGAGGAGTTAAAGAGAAAGAGAAGAAAAATTGGATGGGACTGTGCTTGTGGGACTGTTTGTGCCTGTGGGAAACAGGGAAGACGTTGCCCACAGGTGAAAAAAAAAGAAAATAAAAACATTTGTGTTTTTATAAGTGTGCCTCCTGCGTCTATCTGTGTCGGGATGGGAGGCTGGCACACCCCCTAGTGGTTCTGTCACAGAAGGTTTTCCTCTGGGAACTCCGTTCTTTTTTTTTTCCCCCCACACGCCCCAAGACATACCAGTTAGATTAGCTGCCTATTCTAAATTGGTTTGTGTGTGAGTCCCGATGAACTTTTGGCTAGTGTTGTTGGCCTCCTCAGCACTAAATGGGATTAAGCAGCTTTGAGGATGACATGTGACATGTGACACCCACAGAGTGTTCCTGCTGCATGTGATTGGTGACAGGTACACAAAGCATGTGACAATATGGGTCCTCCCTTGAGGGTTATTGTATAATAAGGATGGTATTAATTATATGGCTATGTGTTATAAGATCATGCAGCTTTTATTCACTTATTTATTCATTTATAATTATTCTTACGTAATCTTATTTTTTTTTCTTCATGTAACTTTCTCTTTGTCACCTTGTAAAAGCACTTTGACCTATAGCCTTTGTATAAAAATGTGCTATAGAAATACATCTTTGTCATTGTCTAGTAGTCTGAACAGAGAATCATTATGTGAAACGAAACCATGTCCAAAGATTATCGTGAGAGGAGAAAATAACCAGGACGTGATTACATGCATTGGAAGAGAGAAACCAGACCAGTAACAAAAGACGGAAAACAAACAGGCAAACAAAACACCAGGGCAAAGCAAAAATCAAGTCGAAGGTAGAACAAAACTCAATAAACCAAAATCTAACACTAATTTGAAAACTACAGTAGATATCACTAGAATTGTTTTAGAGTATTTATCCAACTGAGGGATAAGGGTGGATATGACCAGCACCATATTTATATCCTGTGTCATAACTGATCAAGGCTACCTCATGATGAAAACTACTGCATCATGGTCAACCAACAATAAAGTAAAACTTTTCCAAAACCAGAAAATAACTGACAATATATGTAAAATTTCAATAATTACTACCCACTGAAACAGTGAATAAGTCTGACACCAGAGGTGTACAGAAAATCCTTCATTATGCCAAAGTCAATATTTTCCTATAGAAACCAGTTAAAATAGCCCTTTTGCAAAGGGTGAACAATTGAAACTCATAAAAGTGTACCCTTTGACAGTTTCATAAATAAAGTTTTAATTTCTCTTTCAATGCGCGCTCCAAGCTTTTCAGTGCAGAACATTTTCAAAGCCTCTAAAAGCAGCATTGGGACGCTTTTGCCGTGGTCCCTACTATATTGTCATTTGTCCAGGCACCCTGATTATTACAAACAAAAGTGAAAGTAATGAACGTAAAATTCAAAAAAGTAATTGTACGTGTATCGACTTATGATGCCTAGACATTGCTTTTAGATTCAAGTGTTTCCTTCAGGAGCTCCTTCCTCGTTAGAAGCGGGTTCGTCAGTAGAACGCCATTTCTCTTCAAATGGGTCCTGGTGCAGAAGCAGTGAGACCTGCTGGTGAAAACCAAAAGTGATGTCCAAATTTGTGGCAGGTGAAAAAGAAGGAGGCTTTAGTGACTATGTCTTCACGCACTTATGATGAAGGTGTTTCTGTTAGATGTGCAAGCGTACAACACATTATTAGGAAATAATTAGCTTTTTTCACACTTCTGCATTTTTTCTTTCAGGATGCGATGTCAAAGGGTAAGCTTCAACTCACTTCTGGTTAACCTAAACAGTGGCAGAATCAGAAATTAAGAGCTTTTTTAGTATGAACTGTGTTCAAATTCAACAGCTTTCAACAACAACAACATTTATTTATATAGCACATTTTCATACAAATAATGTAGCTCAAAGTACTTTACACAATGAAGAAAGAGAAAAAAGACAAATAAGATAAATAAGACAAAACTCATTAACATAGAATAAAAGTAAGGGCTGATGGCCAGGGAGGACAGAAAAAACAAAAAAAAAACTCCAGACGTCTGGAGAAAAAATAAAATCTGCAGGAGTTCCAGGCCACGGGACCACCCAGTCCCCTCTAGGCATTCTACCTAACATAAATGATCTAAATCAGTCCTCATTGTACTGTATTCACGGTTCTCATGGAAGGACTTGATGATGACGGTCATGTGGACTTCGGGCCTTTAATTCAACAATGTAGGGACATCACGGTGCTTTGATTAGGTGGAGGTGGTGCAGGTCGTCACCACAGAAAACCAGGAAAAAGAACAGAAGAGAGAGTAGGGGTCAGTACGGATTTTGGAGCCACCATGAATCGTAATGCTAATTAATTGAATATACAGAGCATCAGGATTAAACTAAAATGAAGTTATGAGAAGGCCATGTTAAAGTAATGTGTTTTTAGCAGTGTTTTAAAGTGCTCCACTGTATTAGCCTGTTGAATTCCTATTGGCAGGCTATTCCAGATTTTAGGTGCATAGCAGCAGAAGGCCGCCTCACCACTTCTTTTAAGATTAGCTCTTGGAATTCTAAGGAGACACTCATTTGAAGATCTAAGGTTACAATTTGGAATATAAGGTGTCAGACATTCCGATATATAAGATGGTGCGAGATTATTTAAGGCTTTGTAAACCATAAGCAGTATTTTAAAGTCAATTCTGAATGACACAGGTAACCAGTGTAGTGATATCAAAACTGGAGAAATGTGCTCGGATTTTCTTGTCCACTCATGAAACATAATGAATAGACAGTAATAGGCCCAAACAATCAAAAAAGATCAAAATAATTTTTTTTATTGCAGTACTTATGTTTGTATCCATCACTTTAAGTATGATGAATATATGAAGTTTATGTGCTGCCTTACGATTGGTGCTGTGCCAACTGGAACAACTTTAGTGTTGTACTGACAGGAGAATCGGATTTTGAAAGGGCAAATGGTCATCTTGGAGTTAATGTGTGAGAGTCTGTGCTGATAGAAAACAACACAGCAGGTGCTTTCTCAATGGAATACAACTGTGCTGTGTATGGCACCTGCTCCTGGTCAGCGTATACAACTTAATGTAACTGCAGTGACTAACAATATGAACCATACGTTTAAGTGATGTATGTTTGCATGTTTCATGTCAGGAACTTAATAACTCATATACAAGAAACATGAAAAAATATTTGAAAACAATGCAATGATAAATGGCCATTAGCAGCAGATCAAGTAGATCAAATTTGAGATTATAACAAAGTTACCTTGTTTATTCTATTTAACATTGTACTGACACCTGTCGAAATGGAGCGACCTAACATTAAATATAAAAAAACAGATCACCTTAAACTGTTAGCATACTGGCATATGTTAACCCATAGGAATGTTTTACTGCTCAAATGTTCATCTTTAATGGCTCATGAGACTCTTTTTTATGTTTCATTTAAAAATCAACTTTGTCACAGATTTTTTTTTTTTAAATTCCTTAGACAAAAAGCAGACATGAGATACAACTGAGGTAAAAAGGAGTGAAAATTTAGAATTTGGGTTGAAAAGCCTGTCATATTTTGTGAGATCCCTTTCTGGTGGTGTTTAAATCTCTTTCAAGACTTCATACTTTTACTTACTATTGGACTGATGCCTTTACCGAAGGAGATTTCCAACATCTGGGATACAATCAGTTACATTTCTTTTGTTTTTCCAATTGGAGCACAGGAAGATGAAGTGACTTGCTTATGGTCACACAGTGGTGTCAGCTGTGGAATTTACACAACCTCAGGGCTTTAAGACTAAAGTCTTAGTTAGCCACTATGCCACACTGCCTGCCTTTTCTTTTAGACTGAGTAGGATCTGATTGGGGCACAGAAGTATAAATTATAATATTAGTCAGATGCAAGGATTACAGTTTTGTAATCCTAGTAAAGTGTTTTCATACCACAAACTGTCCATGCATGTCACCAGATATTATTGAGCACACAATGCTAATACTTATACTAATATACTAATACACAATACTTTCAAACTGTAAAGAAAAAAAAAAAATCAAGACACTACTTGCAGAATCTGAATCCATTGTGTGACTTTGCTGAGGTTTCAAAACTCAAGAGGAGACACTTGTGAGAACACCGGGGGATTTTTTCTCAGGAGAAAAATCTGAGAAGCATGAGACAAAAGAAAATGTCACCGTTTTATTTCTTTTTGATCCCGTTGTAGTCTTGGAGAAATCAAAAAGATATTAAGGAGGTCATTTTTTTTTTATTTTTCATTGCTATGGGAACAGATTTACCTTAGTGATTATAAATGCAGTGAGAAGTCAAACAAAATGGCACCTTTTATTGGCTAACTAAAAAGATCACAATAATGCAAGCTTTTACAATATGCAAGCTTTCAAGGCAACTCAGGCCTCTTCAGGCAAGATGTTAGCCAATAAAAGGTGTCATTTTGCTTGACTTCTCACTACATCCATAACAGCTAACATGGTACAACACCCTAGTACCTTAGTAATTATAAAAGTATTTCTCCACTGAACTTTTACTGTCCTTGTACAGTTTTGATGATTTTGTTATGTAGCACTTTTCAATGATACTTCTTACATTGCAAAAACAGATTTTTGGAGGTGGAAGTTGACGAAGAAACTAAATTGGAAATATATTAAAGAAAGAAATTGTGTCCTCTCTTAGGACCCCTTTGAATATTATTGGTGTGAATTTCCCCTTGGGATTAATAAAGTATCTATCTATCTATCTATCTATCTATCTATCTATCTATCTATCTATCTATCTATCTATCTATCTATCTATCTCTCATATAGTGCCTTTCATATCTATCTATCTATCTATCTATCTATCTATCTATCTATCTATCTATCTATCTATCTATCTATCTATCTATCTATCTATCTATCTATCAAGGAACCAGGCAGACGGAGACTTGTTCACTGTGTCATTTATCTTGTGACGGATGACTCCTTACCCAGACCGGCCACTACACTACGAAGACTATTCCTTGGATAACCTGAGGCTTCTTGATGTAGTAACAAGCCATACTTCTTACAAGTTGTACTTTTCCCCACTCTACGAAATAAGCAAACAGAAGACAGAAATGTAAAATCAAACACAGATATATTGTAAATGATAAAGACAAACAAATATTCAACAATGCAAATATGTACGCACAAAACACCACTATCCCAATGACACCAGTGACTAGTTATTATACAGTATAAAACACGAATATACAAATAATTACAAAGAACCCTCTCTTGCCCCTAAACACTAAATAGAAACATGAAAACACAAACGAAGATTAGTTATATAAGGCAGTTGAAATGTGGTGATAAATGAGTCCAAAATAAAGTCCGGCGGTATTGATATTGGCTGTAGAGTTATTGTGCTCCTTACCAAAAAGAAAACAACCTCACCTTGAAAGTCCTGTCAATGGCTGGTATGAATCCAAAGCCCCGGGGTTTCTCGGCACTCACTGTCGTGACGATGAATCAGACGTTGAAAAAGCAAGCAGTGGAATGATGCAATGAATGGCAGTGATGAGTTGGTAATTGAACGAGTAAATTGTCTCCTTTCTCCTCTCGATTTCTCTCCGCTGTCTCTTTCTCTCCTCTCTTCTCTCTTTTGCCTTTTGCTCCTCTTTTTTAAATACGGAATGTCTCTGGTGAGTTTAACAGGCAATTTCCATCTCGGGCCTGTGATCTCTCTCCATCATCCTTCCCCTTTTCACTTACGGGGACAACATTTACTGATACACATATATACAGGATAGTAAATGGGACGATAAAAACAAAAAACGCAACTAAACACAGACATAAACCATCCATCCATTATCCAACTCGCTATATCCTAACTACAGGGTCACAGGGGTCTGCTGGAGCCAATCCCAGCCAACACAGGGCGCAAGACAGGAAACAAACCCCAGGAAGGGTGCACACACACCAAGGACAATTTTAGGATCGCCAATGCACCTAACCTGCATGTCTTTGGACTGTGGGAAGAAACCGGAACACCCGGAGGAAACCCACACAGACACGGGGAGAACATGCAAACTGCACGTAGGGAGGACCCAGGAAGCGAACCCAAGTCTCCTTACTGTGAGGCAACAGTGCTACCCACTGCGCCACCATGCCACCAGACATAAAACAAATACTTATTATGTAGCCCCACTACAAACTCTCTCTAGCAAATGATGAAGAGGGATCATCCTGTTACAGCAATCTACTAAGTGACAGCCCCCTGGACAGAGGCTTTTAGCAAATGATCAATAGGCAAAGTTACAGGCTCATATTTATAGAAAATTGAATTTACATAACAGTGCTGAATTAATCTTGACATTTACTCTTGATTGGTTCATGGGCCTGCACTATCTGAATATTTACTCTGATTGGTTAAATGACATGAGATGTTTCCAGCAGAGTATAACCAGCTTACACACCCCAAAATAAAAGTCTTATTTTACTGTATTCTTGGTCTTTACAATACTTTTCAATTCTTCTTGTGTTCCTGCGTGCATGACATCTGTCAAGTCTTACTGGGTACATGAGAGTCAGCCAACTTCTTGAACCGTCACCCAGAACCTTGATGTTCTCTGTTGTTCACTTGACCTTTATCTAGTTTCCTGAAAAACTTAAACAACTTTCTGACATTTATTAACCCTTTGATGCTACTTCTAAGATAGATACTATATTTTAATGTGGAAAGCATACCAAAACACTTTATGTGCAATAACTACAAAGGTCGTTCAAAAAGTTTGCACAATTTTATATTTTGATTGTAAACAGTGAAGGCGAGAGAAGTAGTAATCGGTCGTGTCTGAGAGTGTCATGTGACTAGATCTGTCTGGCATGCCAGCTGCCCTTGCAGTTTAGTATAAGAGTTGTCACCCTGTGGTGAAGATGGCTGCAAACCTGATAAATTGCACTAAAGAGGAACAGCTTTCTGTCAATAGATTTTTGTGGGCAGAAGGTGTGCCGGGAGCACAAGTTCATCTCCACTTGTGTGCTCAGTATGAGGATAAAGTTCTCTCTCGTAAAGTTGTCTATGAGTGGATTAAAATGTTTGAAAATGGCCGTACTAGTGTGATGGATACAGAGAGCTCCAGATGTCCAGCTACCGCCATTACCACGAGGAATAAATAAAGAACCCTGGAAGTGATTCAGTGGCTACGTGCTCAACCAAAAACATTTTTTGCTGATGGCATTAAAAAGTTGGTACAACGCTGGGAAAATTGTATCGCAAAGGATGGTGACTATGTAGAAAAGTAATGTCAATTGTTTTTGAAATTCTTAATAAATAGAGTAAAAAAAAAAGTGCGGAAACATTTTGAATGTCCCTAGTATATTACCCCTAGATGATAAAGTGACCCCTCATTTTTCTTCCATAAAGTAGAGAAGCAAAGTACACAAAGTTTTTTGTAAAAATGACTAATGAAGGGAGCAAATTCAACAGAAAAAAACGTGAATGAATAGAAAATGAAAAAAAGAGTTAACAACTTAAAACTATGGATAGAATAGGTATATTTCTGAATTTCTTAAGAATGTAAACCTCACACCATCACTCATTTTTCTAAATGCAGAACAAGAGAAGGAGACAGTGTGGTCACTTAGCGGTAAAATGACTAACTGAAACTGGATGGAGAAAAACATGTAGTCACGGGTCACGGGTCCCCACATACTAAATTCGGAAACCACAGCCCAAAACTTTTGACTAATAAATGACTTTGTCTTTTGTTCTTCTACAGTATAATACGCTACCGGGGCTGTCCGTTTGTCTGTCCAGGATTTTAAATCACCTGTAGCTCACAAACCGCTTGACCTATTGACCTGAAATATGTGACCTCTACTATCTACTTTCGGAGTGATGATTGACCTCCAATTTCAAAGGTCAACCCAGGAAGGTCAAGGCCAAAAATCAAATAACCTGTAGCTGTCTTGGCGATAAATTCATCATCAGACGGCTTTTTACCTAAAAATAAAGGCTATTAGGACTCAGGATAGACAGACAGTTTCAAAGCTTTATTGCAATAAAACGACACAAAAAATAACAAGGACTCAACCCAATACGGCCAAATTGAGCTGAGCCCTGAACATTGCGCCATAATCAAAGTTTTTATAAGAACTTCTTATCATTTTAACCTTGTTCAATGAGCTCATTCTGCACCTGGCCATTTTGTCTATTGTTCACTCCAGTTTCTGTTTTTCTTATTCCTGATTGGTTCTTCAACTGGGCAGATGTCCTTTATTCCTTATTTGGTCTTTCATGGTGTCACTTCCTCCTCTAGCCTTTCAAGCTATACTATAATAGTGGCCTAAAGCTAAGCTTTAATTAAAAAGAAATATTGTATATGCTTTCATTTAATCGTTGCTTGGCATACTTGGTTTGTCTTAATTTCTACACTAAAGCTAATTTCTAAAATATTCTTCTAATATTATTACTAATGCCTGAATATACTAAGATCTTCTCTTCATGCATTACATCAGTGTGACCCTGCTTACAGCAAAAGCCTTTTGTTGCCTTTCTGCTGATTCATCAACCCAGCTGGTTTCGCTACATGCCTTCCAGAGCCATCTTCTGTGTTATCGCTTCCTTAGTTTCCTAGCCTTGAATCACAGGTGTTCTCAAACTCTTATCCTGTTCTAAACTGGTTTCGGTGCATTAATTTTCTGTTCTTTTCTTACTCTGGAAATTTTGCTGTAAGCTTAAAAAATAATGCAATATAACTGATAAAGTTAACTATTTGCTTGACCTATCTTATTTGCTTAACATTCTAATTTATGCTTAATCTAATGTTTTAGAAGCTTTTAATTACTTTTTATGGCTCTCTATGTTAATTTGCTATTCTCTATGCTAATATAAAAAAATTTCCTTCTACACAGCCTGAAGTGTGGTACACATATACTACGCTGAAACTCTGCACTACAGCTTTATATTAAAAGCGAAGAGTTTTGGAATTATTACTCTTTTTATTTTTATTTTATTGTAGAATCAATTCTCTGCAGCGAGCAGCCGGTCACTTCCCCTACCACTTCATTTCTTAAATCATTGTACACATATATGGTCAACGAAGGTCAAGGGTCAACGGAGAATGGTGATGTCAAGTGTATTCACTGCACGTTGTCATGCAGTACGCCATTACTGTCTAGTATCTAATAAGTCATTAGGGTTTCTGTTTCAATTACACAGCATACAAAGTTTGTTCAAGATTCTTACAACTTGCTGAATGTAAAAGTGTTTGCTGCTTTCCATTATTACATTTACTCCTCCGTTAAACACAAAATCTAATTTGCTCACCTCTGTCAGTCTATGAAAACTATCAAAGTTAAGACTAATAGAAAATAGAAATAAGGATAAATTAACAATGGCCCAAAATCCCTAATGAGGGAAGAAAGCAAAGTAAATTAATAAAGGAGCTGAATTAAATGCCTCCTTGTTCAGTTGTTTCCAACACTTGCACAGTACATGGTGTTCTATAATTTCATATTATTATTTTGATCTATTTTTACATTTCTAGCACATCTTAAATTATCATTGCTTATTTCAGCCTTGGTAATAATGTGCTTCTCTTTCCACACTCACCTTGCACATTCATAAAGAGCCTATTTACTTTACTCTTATGCATCGGTTGCTGGAAAACTCAATATTAAAAATAAGTTTATATTTGTCTGGATTTGATGGATGACAAAGGCATTCTTGTTTTCCTCTCGTTGCCTTTACCTTTTGAACAATTACATTTGTGAATCCGTATAAACAGATAAGCTTTATTGATCTGCAAATGCCATCTTTTGACAAAGATTGAAGAACTTTTGTTTTCTTTGTTTAATGCACAGGTTGCTGTAATGAAAATGGTCTAATTTTTCGATTACATTCAGGTTCTGTAATAACATTTAAAAGATGAAGGTCATGGTCATTGTTCCAGAAAGTGCATAAGGATTTTGTTGCAAGAAAAAGTTTTTGAAAACTTAAGAAAATATCACAATGTATTGTATAATTTAAAAGTGCTGATAACTGCATTTGTTTAAGTAACCCTTGATGCTGACTCTAACCATGAGGGTACCTAAGATTGCCTCTCATAATTACCATTTATATAATAATAAATCAGTGTCAATTTGATATGACAAAACCAACATTCAGGTGGCACATTGTTGTTCCAGAAATCTGTGTTTTAGTCTCTGCCAAGTTTACCTCTGTGTGGATTTTTCAGGTTCTTCATCTTATTGTGTACATTTGTACTCCTTTCTTCCACCATCCCATAGTTGGGCTCTTTAGGTTGATTTGCATCTCTTAATTAGCAATGATTTGTGTAATTGTGTCAGGTGATGGGCTGGCATCCATCCGTTGATTCCTATCTTGCATCCAATGCTAAATGGAGCAGACTCCAGCTCCCTACAGCCTTTTAATGGGAAAACTGATACCATAAAATTGATGGATGGACATTTGTATGGAATGCTACATGCTTTTAATACATTTTAATAAAACATAAAAAGGCATAATCTCCATTGACTTGAACTCTAAAATTTGTGATATCTAACCTAACGCCCTATTGGCCTTCTAGATTGTGCCTGTACACTGTCTGAATGTTGAGACTGAAGAGTCCACTACGACTCCTTCTCACGAGGTGTACTTTCAAGTTTGAGATCTCGCACTGTGTATTCATACTTAACATTTTACTTCCTACTTGCATTAAATGTTATCTACCACAAATCTGTTCAAGCCTGTATACTGTGCAAGTTCCTCTGTAACAGTTTAGCTGATTCTGCGTTATCTGCTTTCCATCTTGCATCTTGTGGGAGGCTTATTTTTAGGCAGATGTCAGGTTGATGCATGCACAGCGTCTTTGATGTCCAGATGGATAGTCTCTTTCATTTAGGTATTTGGAGTTTCTCTTTCACCTTTGGGTCTCTTGCTTAGTGTGTTGTTCCTTTTTGCCCAGTGCTCGTAATGAGCGACAGCAGATGTTTTGTGCTTCACCTAGGGTTACCAGACATCTGGCAAAAGGATGACATGTCCTCCTTTTCGATGTTGTGTCCTCTGTCCGGCAGGCATTGCCTAAAAAGGTGAAAATATCCAGCTTTTAACAATCACTAACTCGGCCGTGTTATTTGCTGAAATCACATGCTATCATCTCTATGTTTTACATAAATTCTCTATGTTTTATCGAAAACAAAACACGGCTACGTGCCTACTCCTACTTCTCCTTTTTGTGTTGTCCGCATTTGTTATACGAATATGCAGTAGTCTTTTATCTAAAAGTGTCGTCCAGCAGTAACACTAACAAGAGGGAATGCAAATTCTCGGAACACATGAAAACAGAGTATCTGTGCTTTGGTGAAGGACAGAGCGAAAATGAAGCAGGTGTTTGGTTTGTGATTCTTATGCATCCATTGCAAACAAGGGTACCACAGATTTAGAATGACATGTTACCAGAGAAAAACACAGAAACATGATAAAGTACAATTTTAAGAACATTTCTTGTCTAGAGTTTCATGCCTCTGAACTGAGAAGAAAATTTCCCTTGTCTGAAAACCTGTGACCTGTCAAATTAGTTGGTTTTAAAGTTTTCATTGTAACACACAGTTCACACTGTGTTTCGTGAATAGTATGGGACGTGTTCTCCTTTTTCCTCCTTTCTGATGGCTTTGTCTTCCTTTATGTCCTTTGGTGTCCTCCTTTGGGTTCGCAGGTATCTATTAACCCTAGCTTCACCACAGGGATGGTATTAGGCAGGTGATGAGCAGTATCTGGTTTTCAACAAGCATAGTGCTTGGAATTCTGCCCAAGGATTTCCAGTTTTTGTCTCATCAGACAAGAGTATCTTTTTCTTCATGCATTTAGAGTCCTTTAAGTTTCATTTGGCAAATTCCAAGTGGGTTGTCATGTAGCTTTTACTCAAGAGTGTCTTCTGTCTAGCCACTCTGCTATAAATGCCAGACGGAACCTTCTGACACGTTCTCCCATCTCAACAGATGACTTATGAAGCTCAACCCAATGGTCACCTCCTTGACCAATTCCCTTCTTGTTCACTTACTCAGTTTGGCTGGACAGCCAACTCTGATAAGAGTGCCAGTGATACCAAACTTCTTCCATTTCACAGTTTGTGGGGACACTATGCACTTAAAAATTTGGAAATGGTTTTACACCCTTGGCTTACCTATGCTTCATCGGAATTGGTTTGTTTTTTTTGTCTTCACATTCTGGGTGAATTGTGAGATCTTACATACACAGGTGTGTGCCTTTCTAAACGATGTCCAGTGAAATCCATATATGACTGATGGACACATCTCAAGAGTGCATAATGTACCTGACCACAATTTGAAGTGCCGCAGCAAAGGATCTGATTACTTTGTCATCAAGTGAGGGAGTAACACAGGCCAGAGTTGTGAAAATCTGGGACAACAGCTGAGTCATCCTGTTTAATTCTAACAAAAGGAAAACAAAAACAACACTAATAAACATTGCATATTAGGCACAAAGAAAACAGCCTTGGAAGGTGAGATTTCGTCATCTTTTGGCGGTACTTGTTTGCGAGAGACCATTGTCCTTCAGCCACCTCAGTCTGGCAATTGACACCCTCTGTACAGGGAGCCTGGATTTTATTGTGCTCTGACCAGGAGTGGAAGATTCAGTTGTATTCATGGAGTGTCTTTGAAGCTGTGGAGAGAAAGAAAGACAACACAGTTAGTGACAGCGCCCCCTCTCATCCCGAAGTGGCAAGACATACTATATTTCTGATAAGTCTGGAAGGTGCTCCTCTGACATATATGCACTTCACCTTATATGAATGACAGATTTCAGTTTTTGATTTTTGCAAACCTTTCAGAAAACATGTTTTCACTTCACCATTATGAGCTATTAAGTATAGTGTAAGAGCCAATAGACAGGAGTCCCCTTGGTCTATGATGCTTGCTGATGACATTGTGATCTGTAGCGAGAGTAGGGAGCAGATCTAGGAGACCCTGGAGAGTTGTAGGTTTGCTCTAGAGAGGAGAGGAATGAAGGTCAGTAAGAACAAGACAGAATACATGTGTGTGAATGAGAGGGAGATCAATGGAATGGTGAGATGCAGGGAGCAGAGTTGGCGAAGGTGGATGAGTTTAAATACTTGGGATCAACAGTACAGAGTAATGGGGATTGTGGAAGAGAAGTGAAGAAGAGAGTGCAGGCAGGGTGAAATGGGTGGAGAAGAGTGTCAGGAGTGATTTGTGACAGATGAGTATCAGCAAGAGTGAAAGGGAAGGTCTACAGAGACCAGCTATGTTATATGGGCTGGAGACGGTGGCACTGACCAGAAAGCAGGAGACAGAGCTGGAGGTGGCAGAGTTAAAGATGTCAAGATTTGCATTGGGTGTGACGAGGATGAATAGGATTAGAAATGAGGACATTATAGGGTCAAGTCAGTTTGGACAGTTAGGAGATAAAGTCAGAGAGGTGAGATTGCGTTGGTTTGGACATGTGCAGAGGAGAGATGCTGGGTATATTAGGAGAAGGATGCTAAAGATAGAGCAACCAGGGAAGAGGAAAAGAGGAAGGGCTAAGAGAAGGTTTATGGATGTGGTGAGAGAGGACATGCAGGTGATGGGTGTGACAGATTAAGATGGAGAGGACAGGACAACTTTTTAAAATGAAGATATTTTGTCTATGGAATCTTTTCAATGCATAAAACTTGTTGAGGAATCCCATCGGCAAACTAGAGCAGCTGAACTTTGGTAATTCTGGGTAAAAAACGCAGCTACATATACAGTAGATTGAAGAGCAACAATGGCAAATATGTCCATTTAAAGTGAAATCTACAACACAATAAAGTGTGCAGAAAGTGAAGGGGTCTGAATACTTTTTGAATTCTCTGTAAATAAGTACTGTATAGTGTGTGTGGTTCAGTAATGATAAAAATGACAAAAAGAATAAATTGTAATGAGTTCCACTCTTCCTCCTATTTTTTGACTAGCCAAATAGCCAGGCCTAGCAACTCGTCAGCAACAGCAAGTGCAAAACTTTAATGGTCATCGAGTCACACATTTTTATACCTCATAATAAAAAAAGTTATTTTTTTTTTTTGTTTTTTTTTTAAAGCCACTTCTCCATAAGCAAAATATTTGTAATTCTCAAGAAATGAGCCTATTGAAACCCTGGAGCCTTTTGATTTGCTCACTAGATTGCTAGTGTTTTTTCTATAGTTTACTTTTTATTTCAATTTTTATCTTTTTTTTTTTTTTTGCAAAGTAGATATAAGCAACATTATTGTACAATAGATTAATTTAATGTATAATAAACATTTCAGATCAAAAGGTTCTGCTTGCATGGTAAAATAGTTAAGAAACATCTCGATGATGTTGCAGTAGCAATGTCAAGCAGAAGATGGACATTGGATAATTAGGACTATTTTGGAGAAGGTTGTTCATGATAATTAGAAGAGCTTTTTCAGACAACCCAGACCACGTGCAGCCATCATTCATTTACTGAAAGAAGAGCTTTAATTAGATAAGGAAGTCTGTATAAGTGGAAATTACGGAGAATAAGTGACTCATGGGCTGGGATTTCTTTTTTTGTTTTTACACTTGACACATATCCAGATTAGCAGGGTCATTCTAGCCAAGGAATTCAATTGGGACATTGTAATTTTTAAAAGGAGTATCAATTGGGCTAACCCTGAACTCTGAGACACAACAGTCTTACATCACTTGATGCTATGAAGAAATTACAAACGGTGCCAGCAGAAGTATTCACCCTCTTGGACATTTTCCTGTTTTCTTGTTATACAACACTGAATCTCAGTGGATATAATTTAGCTTTTATGATGCCAACGTACAGAAAAACTTTAGCTAGACCTCTATGAAGTGCCTTAAATATTAATTGCAAATATAAAACACAAAATAATTGATCTCATAAGTGTAATATGAAGTCATCACCTGTGCAGTTCATTGGTTTTAGGAGTCCTAGAATTTGTCCAATGGAGGTCACCTGTCTGGGGTCTTAGTTGATTGTATTTTAAAAGCATCTGAATGTTGAAGGGCCAACTTGCGGTGATTCAATATGGCAGACAAATCTACACCATGAAGAGGAAACAACAGCACAAGCAACTCTGTGGAAAGGGAATTATGAATCACAATTCAAGTCATGGATACAAGAAAACCTTCAGGTCACTGACTACCTCTTGGGAATCCAGTTAAATTAATCATTTAGAAATGAAAAGAGCATGCACAGTTGTAAATATGCTAGAACAGGCCATCCACAAAAAACTGAGGGGTCATGCAAGAAGAAAGAACCCATGAGAACTCCTGATGATTTATTAGCTAGTACAGCTGAGGTTGGAGAGACCGTGCATAAACCAGCTGTTCCCGAGTGCTTTATGGAAGAGTGGTAAAGAGAAAAACGCACTGGACTTTTCACCTAAGGTTTCCCAGAAGGCACGTGGGAGACACTAGAGTCAGTTGGAATAAGGTTCCATGGTCTGCTGAGATCAAAATTCTACTTTTTGTCCATCACATGATTCATCATGTTTCAACACATCCTCACAACCACAACATCCCACCATGAAGCATGGAGGTGGCAGCATCATGTTCTTGGGATTCTTCTCTGTAGTAAACCATGGAAGGCTTGTGAGGGTAAAGGAGATAATGAATGCATAAACATATAGCAAAATTTTTGAAGAATTTCTGCAAGAAACCTGCACCTTGGGAGAAGATTTGCATTCCAGCAAGACAACAATCGTAAGTGTAAACCCAAACAGGAAAGGCTTAAAAACAATAATGTTAATATCCAGGATTTGAGCAGCCAGCTCATGACCACTGGCACCCCCTAGTGAATCAGCATCACTGTCCATGGGATTCAGCCGCTGCACTAGACTGGCCTGTAAGCATCAGCGTTGGCCTCTGTGTGTTCTTGTGTGCAGCCAGTTCAAATGCAGTTGTCATAGTTGGTGATTTACTGATTTTCATCAATGGCATCATTTGCACCTTGTACATTTAATAATAGATTGTTCCAGTAGTTTTTTTTTAATAGTTTTTACAGTTCATTGGCAGGGTGTAAAATGATCAGTGTTGTAGTAATTGCAAAGCTCTTTGTATGAAACAAATGTGTTCCATCAAAATTTCACTTTTTCTTCTTGAATTGTGGTGTTGCCTTAAAAAGGGCAGAGAAAAAGTATTTGGCGTCTGGGGGTGCATTAACCCCCAAGTATGTGGCAGTTTAAGGGTTAACACGTGATGTTATTTATAAGGTTTGAAAATTATGTGAATTTGCCCTTCTTGTACTGATGCTCCAACCAGCAATCCAGATTCCAGGTCTTAGCCTCAAACCTCTCCATAAACTTCTCAAGAGGGCCAAGCAACTCCTTTCAGGGTCTCCATGGCACTCAGATTTTAACATAAGGTGTGAAAATGATGTGAATTGATCCTACCTGTACTGATGCTGTTGCCAGTATTCCAGATGCCAGATCTTTGAGTCAGAACTCTCCAGGAGAGCCAAGCAACTTCATTTTGAATTTTTAGCAGCACTCAGATTTATTTACACAAAATAAGTGAATTGATCCTTCCTGTACTTATGACTTAATTAACAATCCAGATCCCACATCTTTACCTCAAAACTCTCTAGAAACCTCTCAAGACAGCCAAGCAACTCCTTTTAGATTCTCCGCAAAACTCAAATTTTAACACAAGAAGTTACTTCTTTTCGTAAGATTTGACAATTATGTGAATTGGTCCTCCTCTACTGATGCAGCAACCAGCTTTCCGGATCCCAGGTCTTAGCTTCAAAACTCTGCAGAGACTTCGCAGGAGAGCCAAGCCACTCAGGTTTTTGCTAATTCAGGTGTATGTCTTCTCCTTATCCCACTTCTGACACCAATGTGGCAGTGCTGTGGAGTGCCAATAGATTCTCACTGTTTACATTCCTCACAGTTCTTAAAAAGGCTGCTTGCTTTTGTTGTGCTAATTGGAATTAATTGACAAACTTGGCAGATTTACCATTTTTATGGGCTCCCCACTGCTGGCTCTAAAGCTGCTCATTTAGATGAGGGAATGCCAGCTCATTCTATTGAAGACTCATCTCCAGGCTGATGCAACTTGTTAACGCCTTTACAATAAGTAAAAGATCAAAAGTATTTGACCATTTCCAAGTGCTAGGTACCTAAAACTGTGGCAATAAGTCAACCCTGGATGTAGACATGGTGCAACAGAACAGCCTTACAACAGGAATGATAGATAGATAGATAGATAGATAGATAGATAGATAGATAGATAGATAGATAGATAGATAGATAGATAGATAGATAGATAGATAGATAGATAGATAGATACTTTATTAATCCCAAGGGGAAATTCACATACTCCAGCAGCAGCATACTGATAAAAACAATATTAAAGAGTGATAAAAATGCAGGTAAAACAGACCATGGCTTTGTATAATGTATAATAACATTTACCCCCTAAGGTGGAATTGAAGAGTCGCATAGTGTGGGGGAGGAATGATCTCCTCAGTCTTTCAGTGAAGCAGGACGGTGACAGCAGTCTGTCGCTGAAGCTGCTCCTCTGTCTGGAGATGATCCTGTTTAGTGGATGCAGTGGATTCTCCATGATTGATAGGAGCCTGCTCAGCGCCCGTCACTCCGCCACAGATGTCAAACTGTCCAGCTCTGTGCCTACAATACAGCCTGCCTTCCTCACCAGTTTGTCCAGGCATGAAGCGTCCTTCTTCTTTATGCTGTCTCCCCAGCACACCACTGCATAGAAGAGGGCCTTCACCACAACCATCTGATAGAACATCTGCAGCATCTTATTGCAGATGTTGAAGGACACCAGCCTTCTAAGGAAGTATAGTCGGTTCTGAGCATCAGTATTGGCAGTCCTGTCCAGTTTATCATCCAGCTGCACTCCCAGGTATTTATAGGTCTGCACCCTCTGCACACAGTCAACTCTGATGATCACGGGGTCCATGAGGGGCCTGGGCCTCCTAAAATCCACCACCAGCTCCTTGGTTTTCTGGTGTTCAAGTGTAATTGGTTTGAGTTGCACCATTTAACAAAGTCCTTGATTAGGTTCCTATACTCCTCCTCCTGCCCACTCCTAATGCAGGCCACGATTGCAGTGTCATCGGCGAACTTTTGTACATGGCAGGACTCCGAGTTGTACTGTAAGTCCGATGTATGTACAGTATATCCAGTATATATATATATATATATATACTGTATATATATATATATATATATATATATATATATATATATATATATATATATATATATATATATATACATACAATAGGTATTTAAATGCTTCAAATACTGTTTATACTTGCTGAAAGTTGTGTTTATTATAATAAAGCGGCACCATTGAAGTGAGAAAATACTTTGTTCACTGCAGGACTATTTGCAAAACAAAGTAAAGCATTTCATTTTAGCTGAGCAACTTTGTCTTAATGGTAATGTTATATTAAAGTGAGCAATATTAGAAGAGAGTGACCTTACAAAAGGGAAAAATGTGTCACATTTATTTGTATGTAATAACAAATATATACAGTAGGCAAACCTCCTAGATATTGTTTATTTTTGTAAGATATGAAAATGATGTGAAATCTTCTGAAGTGTATTACAAACACCTGACTAGAGCAAGTGACAAAGGGCTTGCTTTAACTTATTTTTGAAGAAATGACCTGTGCTTACGTTATGTTTCAATATTATTAATTATAATAATTTCATTTGTTTTGCAAAGGGCAGCATGTGTGTGCATTTACCATGAATGTAAGGATGAAAAGATTTTCTTATGTGCTGTATATAGCTATCACTAAAAAGACCTTTAAATGGCATTTTTTTACAGAATAATGTATTGCCTTGGGTATTCAAACATAAATGCATTGCATTCTGCCATTGTATCCATTGATCCAATTACTTTTTGAAACTGAAGCATAATTGAGACTGTAAGAAAATAGTGTGTATTATAGGAACCATCCTTGAATGGTAAGGCAGTCCATGGCAGGACACGCTAGCTCACTCACTCTAGTCCCAACAAACTAGCCAAAACATATTTGAGAAATCAAAAACTGCAATACCTGGAGAAGAGAATCTGTGCACACGCCATACAGAGGCAGTAGCACTCACTTCACCCTCACGTAGCCCCTTCAAATAAATTGCTAATTTATGCAGCTGCTGGTCACAAACATTTGTTGTTCTACAGGGACATTTATGAAACCAAGATACTGTAAAGTAGGTGATTACACCGCACAACAAATTTTTTGCTTCTTGCACACTGTTGTGTGTTTCTTATAGAGTTTTGGGTGCTGATCACGAATATCACATTAATTTACCCATCACGTACCTTTTCAGAGAAATCTTCAGTTTTGTCATGATTTTTTCTTATATTTGCATCCAAACATTTTTGCTCCCTTCCGTAAGTGACTTATCAACAACGGTTTGTGCAGCCTGGGTATGTCCAGGCATGGAATCAGGTCAGGTTGGAAGCTGTTCTGTGGAAGTTGACATCCTAGGCAGGTGTGAACAAGCTTGACACTGTCTCAGCATGCTATAAAGGTGGCTTGCATACACCGATCCTGCTCATTTGGTTTATATAGATAGTCAGTGTGTATGTATAGTATCAGTATAGTATCTGTAACAATATAACAGTAAGTAAGCAAGCTTGATGCTATAGACGTTTTGGTGTCTCGTCAATGTCGTAACAGCCGCGATACATTCTGCTATATCTGTGGTGAATATGCACTTGCACCTCAGAGATGTTGGATGACTGCTCCTGTGAAGAAAGCTTATCATTTGTATTTCGGCTGCAAAATTGGTGATCAAGACAAGGAATGGGTGACTCACATTTGCTGTGTGACATGTGTTGTCAGTCTGAGAGCCTGGCTCAGAGGCACTCAAAAGACGATGCTGTTTGCTATTCCGATTATATAGCGAGAACAGAAAGACCATGTGACGGACTGTTACTTCTGTTTGACTAATGTGTCTGGCTTCTCTGCCAAAAACAAGAAGTCAATTGAATATCCTAATCTGCCTTCAGCAATGATACTCGTGCCACATGACGACAGTCTTCCAGTTCCGAAAACCACCAGAGGATTGGACCTTAGACACACCAGATGAAGAAACTGCAATGCAGGGAACTGACAGTGACATTGACCCGGATTTTGAACCGTTCTCATCAGGCGATCCACATCTGATAACACAGTCCAAATTGAACGATTTGGTCAGAGATTTGGGTTTCTCAAAAAGCGAAAGCCCAGTTGCTGGGGTTCGAGACTGCAGGAATGGTGTTTGCTCTCACCAGGTATGAAAATTTCTGTGTTTCGAGGCCAACATCATGATATAACCAAATTTTTTGCACAAGTCAACAGTCTCTGTTTCTGTTGTGACATTGAAGGATTGTTCTCTGCCTTGAGTTGTAATCACAAACCGTAAGAGTGGCATCTCTTCATTGATTCGTCAATGTTAAGCCTGAAAGCTGTTTTGCTATACAATGGCAACATTTATCTTTCAGTACCTGTTGGCTATGTAGCACAAATGAAAGAAACGTATGAGAATATGGAACTGTTGCTGAAGCACGTCCAGTATAGCAGGTACAACTGGAATATCAGTGGAGATCTTAAAATCATTGCTCTGTTACTAGGACTGCACCTCGGCTATACAAAGTACTGCTGGTAGACAAACTTCTCAAAGCATACTTAACAATAAAGTGCAACATGTCACTCAAGATTCATTTCCTCCACTCACCCTTGGACTTCTTCCCCAGAAATCTCAGTACTGTAAGTGACGGACACGGTGAAAGGTTTCACCAGGACATTGCTACGATGGAGAAACAATACCAGGGCAACTGGAATCCGTCAATGCTTGCTGACTACTGTTGGACACTGCAACGTGATGCACCAGACATTGAATACAAAAGAAAATCAGGAACAAAACACTTTTAATTCTGTTGGATTTAATAGCTTATGCGAAACATAAACATGATTAAATACGTTATTGTCAGTAAACATATAAATGTCTATTTCTCAGAGTTCCTACATGATGCAGTAAAACCAAAACGATATTTGTGCATACCCGGTAGGTACCTGTCACAATCAGCAAGCAAGACTTTACAAAACAATTGTTGTGCAGTATTAATTGGGAGCACTTTTTCTAGATGATTATACAATAAAATGCAATTTATTTTTGTACAGTATAGACCAAAACCACACAAGGAGTGTGCGTATTGCAACAGGTACACATGTCATAAATGTAGGAAAGACGGTTCTTGCATGTGTGTGTGAACTGTTAACATTTGAATTTGATGATTGCATATAGCACTGAACTGACCTCATAAAAGGTCATAAAATGAATAATTCCAAATATCATATATACCTACATCTCTGGTTTTTTTTTTTGACATCATAAACCATAAGGTGCATACTAATTCTGCGTGAGCAGGAACACTCAATAAAACTGAATATAAAAAATAAACTGACGGTCAGATACGAGTAAGGCAGATTCACCAGCGTTTGTGTGTCAGCTCAGATCAGAGAATGTCCAGTTCCATTGCCTCAAAACAGCACTCAGATCTACAGTTATTCCTAGTTTCAAATAAAAACTAACAGCGTCAGATTCCTAGGACGGTAGTATGAATCATGATCGTGAAGTGAAGTGAAAAAAAAAAACCAGTAACTTTTACAAGTACAGTACTATAAATGTACACCGTGTGTTATAGACACAAACCAAATGTATGTGTGTACTGTATAATATTAATAATAAGAACAGCTCACTACTGAAAACGGTAAATATAGGCGGCAGTGGAGATTGAACCGGTGGCCCCTTGATTACAAGTCAGCAAATCTTACCGCTACACCACGGAAGCTGTTGTATTATTCTTAAACCTTTTGTGAAAGTGTTTATTTGATCTTTGGACTTCAGGCTTCACACATTCTATAGTTTATATCTACATTTTGTAACATTTATTACTAAAATATGAAAAAGTTTCTGTTTTAACAATGTGTTTACAGTAATCCCTCCTCGATCACGGGGGTTGCGTTCCAGAACCCCCCGCGATAGATGAAAATCCGCGAAGTAGAAACCATATGTTTGTATGGTTATTTTATATATTTTAAGCCCTTATAAACTCTCCCACACTGTTAACATTATTAGAGCCCTCTAGACATGAAATAACACCCTTTAGTCAAAAGTTTAAACTGTGCTCCATGACAAGACAGAGATGACAGTTCTTTCTCACAATTAAAAGAATGCAAATAGATCTCCTCTTCAGGAGCAGAGAATTTCAGAGAGAGAGAGAGGGAGAGCTCGCAAAGAAAAGCAAACAATCAAAAAATCAATACGTGTGCTTTTAAGTTTGCCGCGGCATTTTTTAGAGGAGCATCAGTATCTTCTAAGCAAACAGCCTCTGTGCAAACAGCCCCTCTGCTCACATCTCCTCCGTCAGGCGCAGAGAACGTCAGAGAGAGAGAGAGAGAGAGAGATTAAAGCAAACCATCAAAAAATCAATAAGTGTGCTTTTGGAAGCACCGCGATAAAGCAGCATTTCTTAGAGGTGTCTCCGTATCCACTAGGCAAACAGCTTCTGTGCAAACAGCACTTCTGCTCACAGCCCCTCCGTCAGGCGCAGAGAATGTCAGAGAGGGTGAGATAGAGGCAGAGACAAGCAAACAATCGAGCACCGCACGGGAAGCATATCTTATAGCATTGAGGAGTTTTAGTTAATATGTAATACATGCTCTGATTGGGTAGCTTCTAAGCCATCCGCCAATAGCGTCCCTTGTATGAAATTAACAGGGCAAACAAACTGAGGAAGCTTGTAGCATAAATTAAAAGACCCATTGTCCGCAGAAATCCGCGAACTAGTGAAAAATCCGTGATATATATTTAGATGTGCTTACATTTAAAATCCGCGATAGAGTGAAGCCGCAAAAGTCGAAGCGCGATATAGCGAGGGATTACTGTACACAGATTATTGTAGAAACGGAACACACATGAAATGCATGTGTTCCAAATAATGATCTATTATTTCCACTCTAAAACTCCAGCACTTCACTCCCAGATAATCAAACAAGGTACAAGCTGGGAGAGGTTTGTGAACATTCTGCAATGGTGGGGGAATGGAATAGCAGGCTGCTTGTCTTAATCGGAACATTTACAGGACAAAAGACGCTGACAAAGAGGTGCAAACGATTTTAAGGTGGGCTTTAATTTTTCTTGTAGGCTCTGGTAATTCTAGTGTTAACAGGCCCTGCCTTTGGAAAAACTCCCAAAAAAATAACTCTTGTAGGGTTAAAAAATGGAAGAAACGTTGGGAGAAGCAATTCAAAGGGTGTCGAAAAGGGGGTCAATACAATACAATACACAGAACAGAACACAAGTAATCCTTAATACAATATACTAGTGCAATAGAAATAATACAAATACAGAGCAGAGATTATGACTGCTGTCACACATCTGTGCATGGGAGATGGTTTATGGGCTCAGCTGATGGTAATTCTCCACCAATCCAGGGGGTGATACTGTGTGATAATGCTCTCTCTCTTCGTCCCTCTGCAGACTGGAAGACTGACTGCTCTCCTCCAACAACATCATCTCTGCTGTCTGCCCACCTGGACCCGCCTCTTCCTGCCTAGCAGCCATATGACCAGAAGCTAATGCCCTCTTAGTCTGAATAGTACTCTGAGAAGACTTGATTCTGCATTTTCATAGGGTTTATTTTTGATCAAAACTTATTTCATTTATATGGGGTTTGTCCACGGGTGCACCAGCACTCTAACTGTCTCTTTTGATCTTATTACACTTCATCTTTTGGTCATATTACTATGCTGCAATTGCTTAACATGGGCTTTATCTGTGCTTATTAACAGTAACAAGTCATTAAAAGAGTGGCCATTCACTCCTTCCTTCAATGTAGGTTATTAAAATGTGCTTAGAGAGAACTGGATATGAGTTTGACGGAATGAATATTCTAACCATTGCAGTTGCTGATGATGTTACAGTAGTACGTGTAAATTTAGGGATCTAGAGGGGGTACCCAGCGCTGCTCAGGGCAGAATAATGTGCAGGTGCGGCCTCTAATTAATTACCCAGGGAGGAATTGTTTTATTTCATACCAAATACTTACTAACTAAATACCAACCTAGGGAATAATGTTGCACACTTGTGCCAGGTCAGAGAAGTGCCTCCTGGGGGTACCCTCATCCTCATCTGAGTTCTCTTCTGTTATAGTACGTCATTATTTTAAAACTAACAGTGTCTGATCGGGGGGAGCGTGAACATGAATAATGAAACAAAACTCTAACTTTTACAAGTACTTTAAATTTACAATGGTTGATACAGTCTCAAATAAAAAAAAAAAAGTGTATATTTTTATTCTAAACCGGTAGTAATAAATATCCACTCACTACTCAGAACAGTTAATGTATTAAAGTCCCAGGATCGAACCCACCACCTCTCGACTTGGGGACAGCAGTTCTTACCTCTACACCAGGAAAGCAGACATACTGTATATGTGGGTGTGTTTGTCGTACCCCATCCTAATTTCTTTTACTTTGGTTAAATTCTTGAAAAAAAGCACACTTGTTTTGTTATATCTGTGTCTTTTATAAAAGTGTTTATTTGATAGTTGGACTTTTGTCTTCACACATTATACACGTCACATCAGCATTTGGCCAATTATTAGTAGAACATGAAAAACATTTCTGTTCTAGCGATATGTTCAATATTTTTTGCCTACATTTATGCAGATCATTGTAGACATGGAACACACATGAAATGTATGTGTTCTAGAATAATGATATCTTATATACCCTATATAATTCAAGGCACCTCGCACCCATATAAATAGCTTGAGCTGGGAAAACTTTGTGTGCGACTAAAGCTCCATTGGTTCGGGATAGCAGGTTGCCTGCTGCTTGTGCTAATCAAAACCTTTGCAAAACAAAAGACGCTTGCAAGAAGGTGCTAGAGAATTTAAGGGAACCTGAGATTCCGAAATTTTTTGTAGGCTTCAGGGATTCTAGTGCTAATAAAGCACAGACACAATTACATTTTGAATAGAAACATGGCCTGTTGTCACCCCTTGTACAAATTTGGAAACTGTGCAAAGTTTGTTAGAAATAGAATGGTGCATAGAATGGTTTTATACGAGTTGTGATCAAAAAGTATGGTGAATGTTGATGCAGAGCACCATCCAAGAGCAACGCAAAACAATTCAATGCAGGTTCTGACATGTCCATCCTGGTTTGTGACAAGTTTCAACTTGTTTGATACTATCAGTTGTTTGTGAGCCACTGTTGAGTTCAAGCGTGTTTTTCAAATTTGTCGTGCTAATAATGGATATCGAGCAATGCATTAACATGAAATTTTCCTTCAAATTGCAAAAAGCTCAGGAAACCCATCAAATGTTAAAATCGGTTTATGGTGACAGTGCACCGACAATTAAGACTGTTTACAAGTGGTTTGATCGATTTTGTAATGGATCTGACTCGATTGAAGACGAGAAAAGATCAGGACATCCTACAGCGTCAATAACCAAGGAAAATTTTGAAGTGGTTTCATTCTTCATCATGACAATGCTCCTTGTCATACATCCCTTCTAGTACGACAATTTCTGTCAAATAAAAATACTACACTGTGTCCGCATCCACTTTATTCGCTGTATCTGGCACCATGCGACTTGTGGCTGTTCCCTAAATTGAAAATGACCATGTAAGGCAAACGATTTCAATCCATTGAGGACATCCTACGTCGTCAATAACCAAGGAAAATTTTGAAATGGTTTCATTCTTCATCATGACAATGCTCCTTGTCATACATCCCTTCTAGTACGACAATTTCTGTCAAATAAAAATACTACACTGTGTCCACATCCACTTTATTCGCTGTATCTGGCACCGTGCGACTTGTGGCTGTTCCCTAAATTGAAAATGACCATGTAAGGCAAACGATTTCAATCCATTGAGGACATCCAGGCAGCCACGACAGCCCAACTAAAAACACTCTTGAAAGAAAACTTCCAGAACTGCTTTGCAAAGTGGCAGGAGTGTTGGCATAAGTACATTCGAAGTGCAGGAGAGTAATTTGAGGGTGACTAGTGGTTGTAAATCTTTTTTTACACATTCAAACATTTTGATCACACCTCGTATATTGGATTAAATTAGATGAGGCACTTCAAGCCAGATTACTATTAAGACAAAGAAACTATTAAAGGTATCAAAACATTTTTGGATAAAGACAATGTTGAAAGAACAAAAGCAGGAGTAACGTGGTTTTGGTCGAGAAGTCCAATGTACAGGATTGGATCAGATTATGAGTTTGATGAAACTGCTACAGTGATGGAAATGGAAAGACAAGTTTAGAGAGTGAGTGTGGCTAAAAGAAGATTCAAAAAGATGAACTTGAGAAGGTAGGGTTAGGGCTTTCTGGCAAGAGTATGAAGCGGAAGGCAGAAGGATGATAGTTGGACCTCTTAAATATAGTAAAACAGCACGAATGGACTCTTTTGGTATATTAATTTTATATGGGAAGAAAGAGAAATTTTAAATAAAAAAATACTTTTTATATTACTTCTAAGATATAACATTTAAGCTGAGCAATATAAATCTTTCAAAAGATAAGGACTAATATTTTAAAAAGCCAAAAATATATTATTTCTTCCATTCCTAGACTTCATTTCATTGTGGAGTCACAGTGAGCCTGAGTCTATACTGGCAGCACTGGGTGAAAGGATGGGACCAACGTCTAGACAGAATGTCAATATATTGTCAACATCTCATTTTTTCTTTAACATTTATAGCTCTTAAAAGTCTATATTTTTTACTGTTTTTAGTCATACATTTCTTCTTCATAGCAATAATAATTATGATTACTTTCAATTCAATAATGAACATTGGATTTTGCTAGTCAAGTATATCAACATATTTTTAAAATTGAATAGAGTGTCAAAAAAGACCATAATGCAATATTTGCTATCTGACGAGCTGTTAAAACCCACGTTCTCATATGTATTGTGATTCTGTATCTAAGATATGGATTCCAAAGCTACCAGATATTCTTTTTGAGTAAGCGTTAGTGTAATGAAATAATAGTGCACTTTTTTCTTTTAAAAATTTCTGAATCATTAAGGCAATTCACATATTTATAACTCTAATATCTGATGCAGCAAGTGCAGCTTTGCCTTTGACACAATTAGCCACACTGAAGCATGAAGCAGGCTTGAAGATTTATTTGGACTGGATATTATGTGATATGCTTCGTACTGTACTTAACTAATTGTCTTCAAGACGTTTAAAAGTCAGACAAAGGGTCCCCCTTGTTCCAACGCAGGTACAGAAAGTGCTCCCAAGGATTCAGAAGTGACATCAATTGGGTCTGGTCTCTATATGTTTCTGTTAAGCAGACATGAAATTTACATTCATTTGCATTCTGCTAACACTCATCTATATTTCTAGATGAAGTTGAATAATACATTTAAACATGATGGTATCATTAAAATGCTGCCACTAGGATTACTGCTAGAACTAGCACTAGATATTTCCTGTCCAGTGATGGAGAAAGGGGTTTGAACTGGGTGGAGGGGGTGAAGCTCATTAGTGGACTCCCTCAAGCACCACCAAACAATATTATTATATGGCAAGCGCACGATGCATACAAATTCCAAATAATTTGCATATAATCGATAAAAGCTGTTGAAACAACAGAGGTAAGCATCTGATTTTAGATGGAGGGAAGATTGAAGGAATTATACCTCATCAATGAGGGTTCCAAACTAGCATTGTAAGTTTTGGACAATTATGATGAGCCACTGTCACTGTTTGTAAGAGCCAATCTTAGAAAGTTAAAGTTTTGAGTTAAACTCATATTAATGTTTGCTTAATTTAAATAGAATATACATTTCTTTAATAGTCATAACTTATGGTACAGTCTTTTCCCCCTATAAGTTAGCAAGAGATAGAACCTTCTTACTATAACTGAGAAACAGTGTGATAATAAGCTCAGTTGTGGTAAGAACAAGTCCCAGTAAAGAGGGACTTGAAAGACCCATTTTCAAGTTAGAATTGGGATAAGCATACAGTTTTCTGACCGTTTTGAAATGGTTCAGAAATGTTAAGTAAATAGTAACGATTTGAGATGTAACAAGATTAAGCTTAGAATTGAACTTTTCTTAACATTAATTTTTCCTTTTTTGCTATTTAAATTTTTTTTTCTTTGTGTCAGGCTTTTGTTGAATCCCTTTTTTTGAGTTGAAGCTGCTAAACTTTGATAATTTTGGAAAAACGCAGCTACACTGTTATTTCTTCACTTGCTGCACGTTCATCTCTCTCTTGTTATTTTACTTTTCATCTGCATCCGTCACACTCTTATCTGTATTCTTTGCATGGTCGCTTTATTTACTGGACAATCCATCTCTCTCTCTCCTCTGTCACTTTGCTCTTCTTCGTGCATTATGTCCTTTCAGCTTTGACCAGGTGGATTTATCAGTTTAAGCAAATTAGTGCGATAGTGGAATCAAACCTGACGTAAAGAGAGCTCTTCCGCACTGTTGTGTGCACTTCAGTGGGCCTGAGGTGCTTAGCTATTTCTAGCAGGATTATATGTGGGAGGTTAGCCTTGTGCTGTTGTGTGTATACACAATAATAATAATATTCTGTATATTTATATTACGCTTTTCTGACTACTAAAATTCTTTACACAGTGAGTGTGGAGCCACTTCCACCACTACTAATGTGTAGAATTCACCTGGATGATGCAACAGCATCCGTTATTGTGTCAGAATGCTCACCTACATGAGCTATTAGTTGGTGAAGTGGTGAGAGAGATGGACAATTAAGAGGATGATTAGGGGCCAGAATGACTAGGCTGTGGTGGGCAATTTAGCCTGGACATCGGGATACACCATACTCTTTATGAGGGATGCCCAGGAATCCTTTATGACAATAGAGAGCCAGGACCTAAGATTTTACATCTTATGGTACAATTTTTACAGCACTGTCCCCATCACTGCACTGGGGCATTGAGATCCACATTCAGACCACAGTGTACCCGCTGCTGGCCTCACCAAAATCTCTTCCAGCAGCAACCCAAGCTTTTCCAAGATGGTCTCCCATCAATGTACTGGCCAGGCCCAAACATGCTTAGCATCAGGTGGATGACCTCTTCTGAACTGTATGTGGTATGGCTGCTGATAATCCACACAATCAAAACATGCCCTTTGCAAACTTCAAAACTAAAATATGTAACTTATACTACAATACAATACAATTTATTTTTGCGTAGCCCAAAATCACACAAGTGCCGCATTGGGCTTTAACAGGCCCTGCCTCTTGACAGACCCCTAGCCTTGACTCTCTAAGAAGACAGGAAAAAACTACCAAAAAGACCCTTGTAGGGAAAAAAATGGAAGAAACCTTGGGAAAGGCAGTTCAAAGAGAAATCCCTTTCCAGGAAGGTTGGGTGTGCAGTGGGTGTCAAAAAGAAGGGAGTCAATACAATACAATACACAGACCAGAACAGAAGTAATCCTCAATACAGTATAAAAATAAATATATTATAAGTATGGAGCAGAATTTAAGAGTAGTTGATGTCACATAATATGCTTTGGATTTGTTTAGAGTCCTGGGGCCTCATGCATAATGCCGTGCGTAGAATTTACACTAAAACATGGCGTAAGGACAGAAGTGGAAATGTTCGTACGCAAAAAAAATCCAGATGCATAAATCTGTGCGTTCACCAACTTCCACGTTCTTCCACTACATAAATCCCAGTCAGCGTGAAAAGTAACACACGTGCACGCGCCTGCTGCCCCACCTAAACTCCTCCCAGAATTATGCATCTTTGAATATACAAATCAATATAAATAGCCCTTAAGCTCACCGTTCTGTGAAAAGACAATGGCTAAAGCACGGGGGGAAATAGAAGAATTTCAGCGAATACCAAGTGGAGGCAAAGAAAAACGTACTATTTGTTGGTTTAAACAGTAATATAAACAACAAAAGGAAGTTGATCAAGTGACATAAAGTGTCGGAGAAACTCAAAAGCTCAAGTTCACAAAGTCGCACAGTGCCCGAAATACCAAAGAAGTTGTCAGATATCAAAGTCACTGTGAAAAGGCAAGTTGTAGCCCAATGTCTGAGTGTCATATGAAAGTTTCTAAGGGTACAGAGAAAAAAAATAGACACACAGTGGGAAAATCTCAAAATTGCCACTTTAATCACGTAGTTTATTTTCTTATTAAAGCAGAACATCATAAACTTCATCTTAAAATCGTTTAATTTACTAGTTTCTCAAATCCCATCCTAACTAAAGTAGCACGTTAAATGCTTTGTCTTGTATTTGTTCTTCTATGTGCTCTATGTTTGTGAATCACTATGTGCTTCTTAAATGGGCTTTCTCTTCCTCCAACAGGACACAGAGTCCATTACATTCATGATATTACAACTCTCTGAATAATGAAAATACTGAGATGTATGCTTGATATCATTTTCATGATGATAGGAGTTAAAGCATATTATTAAACATGGGAACAATGGTGGTGCAGTGATTGTTCATGCCTCACACAAGATGCTTGCTGCGCCATGAGCGACCTTCGATGAAATATTTTATTGCAGCAGTCCTGTCTCTTTCAAACATACTAACCTCCAATTCCTGTCCTTACTTTTCTTTCTCCAAATATCCAATTGCCACACAATCAGCTCTGTAATACTGTAGATGTTAAGCCATCTGTAAGCTTAGAACGCCAATTCTTCAAAACTTTTAAGGAACATTGAAATATCTTCATAGTAAATGTTAAATTATTCTATTCATCTATCCATCCCCTGTTGTACCAGTTCCAGCAAGAATACAGTGTGAGGCAGGCTAGCGCTGCGGCACCATGTCTTCACATATTTAATTATTAACAATATAGATTATTTAAATGAAATTAAAGTTTTATCTGTATAATATAATAAACATATTTTACTGCATTTCATCTTAAAAATGATATCATATGTAAATATGCGCTTTATAAAGTGGCTCAGGTTGTGCAATATTATAACTGTATCTCAAGTTTACAGTGATGTAATTGTACTTATAAGCACAAGCATTTCTACAAGGAGCACTTGATGTACTGATTGAGTGCATTTAAAGTTCTTGGGATGAAACTGTTTCTGAACTGTGAGGTGTGTACAAGAAAGGCTCTGAAGCGTTTGACCGTTTGAGAGCAGTTCAGCAGACAGCATCGCTGAGGCAGCGTGTGCTTGATGCTGTACACTGTTAATTCTCTTTCTTATCAGCTGCTTTAGAGCTGTGATTCCCCTCTCAGATACAGTGATATAAATACTCTGAGTGGTGCAGTGAGAGTAATACAGAAAAAGATGATCTGCTATGGCAACCCCTAATGGAAGCAGCTGAAAGAAGAAGAAGAAGGTGCAGTGAGAGTAACAATGCTAAGGCAGCTATGGTATTTGGAATAGTTTCGCCATTCCGTGGAACATTATATTGTTACAGGTTAATTACAATCAGATGCCTTAAACTAATAAACAGTATGCGGTTAATTTCAGTGTATTTATAAAGCCGCGTCAGGGATGTGGATCTAAAAAAGAAAGGAAACAGTAGCACTGCTTTGACGCTGGGTGCCACCAGTTTGCAAAACCGAGCAGAGAACTTGTGTACACCAGGGTTTTAGCTAGCGTGAAAATGAACATGGTTTTACGGCAAGTTTAGGTTTTATACATAATTATTTGAGCGTGTAAATGGGCGTACGCAACATTTTTGTGTGTATGCACCATTTATATATGAGGCCCCTGGAGACCTCAGCCATCAAGCTGCCTCCCTCACTTGGCCATTCCACAGCTGAGACAGCGCTTGGTCAGCCAATCCAATGAAAGGACGATTACTGCGATCCTCCATCAGTGATGACTTTACCTTAGGCAGGCAAAACAACTTGGCAGGTGGGCACAATTGAGTACCGAGAAGAGAAACAGAATAGGTGAGGGTTAGTAACAAATTATAACTGTCATGTTACTTATGTTTTAGTGCTAATGACTAACAACAGAGTTGTAGTCTGTACAGTTAATCAGCAGCTCTAGTCAAGATATGCTAAACTGAAGTAGTGAGTCTTCAGCCGATATTTGAAAGCTGAGATCGAAGGGGCATCTCTTATAGTAGCAGGCAGACCATTCCACAGTTTAGGGGCCCTGTAACTAAAAGCTCAACCTCCCACTGTTATTTAATTAATCCTTGGAATACTAAGCAGACCAGCATCTTGAGATCTTAATGTGCGCTCTGGTTTGTAAGTCATGATAAGTTCAGACAAGTAAGCCGGTCCTTGGCCATTTAAGGCTTTATATGTTAAAAGGAGGATTTTGAAATCTGCCCTAAACTTAACCTTATTAGATATATGAGGCCTTAGTTAGAGAATGTTATTAAAGCATAAATTAGATATTTTTCAAGTCAAAGTTTTTGACAGTCGTGTGTAAGAGAAGGACAAGACAATGATAAAGCGTTGGGGTATCAACTTGGTGAACCTGTATAACTACCAAAAAAAAAAAAAATACGCATTAAGTTGCTGAAACCTCTTTTCATACACAAGATCACAATGAACTAACAAAGATGGTGAAGTTTCTAGTTTTCAGTCCTTCTGGCAGGAAGAGGCTTGTCCAGGTGGAAGGACACCGGAAGTGATGTCAGAGGTGTCATAGCTGTCAATCATCCAGTCTGCAGAGGGAGAAAGAGAAAAGGCATTAGGATACAGAGCCAACCTCTCAAACAGCAGTAGAATTAGTCACTGGAGCCCTTCAGCTGTCCCCTATGCAAATACACGTGACGCATGGTATATATTAATTTGCCACATAAGACTGCATTCTAAACTGAAGTGTCAGTCAGTCAGTATTAAAATCCAATTAGCTTGCTCTTGTATTTCATAATGGAGCAAATGGCTACCGGGTTTCAAACATTAAAAACACATTAAAACGTACTGAATATGTTCCTTTTTCAAGTCAAAAATGTTATTAAGTATTGATCTACATCTTGAGATTGTACACATATTGCAAAACAGCATACCCATTTTAAGAAGTAAAAACATTCAGGAGTGCTCTCCCCTAGACCATATTGTAAAGTTTATTATTACCTGCCTATGTTTGTTGTCACAAATATGTCTCATAAAGGCAGAAGGCACGTTTTCTTAAATCAAAACCATTGCTCCTTCAAAGTGGACATATTCTGTAAATTTTTTTCACATTGGGATAGATTAGTTATTTTTATAATGTACATAACATGCTTCAGTTTAGAATGCAATTTTATGTGGAAAATTAATATATCCCAAGATTGTGAAAAAATAAGTTTTATTTGAAAAAAGTCTGAATTAGCGTAAACCACCTTAATTTGGATGTTTCTTAGAAAAATGTAATGATTTACTTCATGAGATAGTTCTTAATAAACAAGAATAGCTGAGTCAAATATATGAAGTATTAAAATGTACGCTTCATTTTAAATGTAAAAAAATCTAAATATTCTCGATTGTAATAAAAATTGTAATAATAAAGTCTCTAGTTAAGGTCCATATTGAGCTAGAACCCTAGTAAACAATCACGAATCAAAAATAACATCATATTCACGATCACAGACCTGCAAATAATCCAAAACATATCAAATTTGTCATTTTTAACCTTCTGGAAGTAGCTCTTAGAGGACTAGGATCACTGGTAAAGAGTCAAATATCAAAAATATTATCATAAATATATGTGATCGACAACCTTAAAATAGCAGGACACTTCTCATGCCTTTATTACCGACCCCCTTTTTTTAGTTTTTGTGAAAATAATAATCTTGACCCCTTCTATCGCATTAGGGAGTGTACCCCTGGGGTTGGTTGATGTTTCATGCACAACTTCAAGGCCTATTGATCATTTCTGCTGGTTTACTTTATAATAGGGGTGTCCTGTACAACACAGAGTTCAAAAATGACCTACATATGAGGGTTTTTCAGGTCTAGAAGGCCAGAAATAGGGAGAACCCCAAAAAAGCTCTATGTATTACATAACTAAACATCAAAATGACTCAAATGGTATATCATGTGTGGGCATTTTCTCTTACTAGTGAATCAGGTGGTGCCAGACAAAACAAAATACAAAAACAGAAGTGATTTCAAAGTGTTCTGAAAGAATTCTGATGAATAGAAAATGCAAAAATCTTGTACTTTAAATAGACTTTTTTTTTTGTGGGCCCTCATTAGAGTTTCATCCCGGACAAGCATCCCTTACCCCTCCGCCACTTCTTCCGGATTAAATCTTTACATTAGTTTCCAGTTCACAAACTCCTACCTCTGCTCATGGAAAGTGACATTCATAGTATTGGAGGCTTTGGAGCACAACAGTAAAAGGAATCACATTGGATTCTCGTTACACTGTTCAGCAAACACCAATGAAGAAAGCCCAGGAGAAGGAGATGGCAACTGATATGATGGTGATTATTCTGGACCTACTGGAGTATTAAGTATTTCAGGGGTTTTACTGTTTGTTCAGCAAAATTTCTTTAATGTTTCATTTTCATAGGAAGTTCACTTTGGGAGATTGATGTGATACAGCGTTACCTGTGTTAATTTTATACAGTGTTATTTGAACATTTTTTGGACCAAATATTTTACATTAGGACAAAAAAAGAAACTCGTCTACGGTTTACAAAATTCAGTTCAAATATTGCACGTTGTCACATATGTACACACTGGTGGCAGCTTAAGGGCTCTAGTCATAATAATAACCCACCAAACCAGGGGGTGGCTCTGTTGCCTAATGCCTTCTCTTCTCCTGCCTATGCAGAACAGAGGACTGACAGCCATTCCACCACTGACACCTGCTTGCCTGGACCCGCCCCTTCCTGCCGCGATCATTTAAAAATATAGACATCGCCATGTTGAATCAGTTCTATTTTGAACTTGTGTCTGAAAAGACGTCCTTTCAGTGTTTATTACTTTTTTCTTTGCAATTATACAGGGTCACCAAATCTTTATTATTGATTGTGCTTTCTTTAAAATGTTCAAAATTTTTGTGCTATCATATACCGTATATACTCACATATAATTTCTTGAAACCCGAAAAATTGATCATAAAATCAGACCCCTGTTCAAAAATGTGACACTTTATTTATTTTTTTTTTACATCTTCTTGCCTCTTCCAATTTCGCATCAGTTTCTCAGACACATCAAATTTTGATGCAGCAGTGCAGTTACCAATTTCTCTCGCTACTTCAACGACATATAATTTAAAACCAGATTCATATTTTCTTCTGATCGAACACTTAATCGTAGATAAAGGTGTATGAGGGTGTGAAATAAAAATCAGTGCAAATGTTGCTTTGGAAAAGTTTGGGTATTACCGTGTGGTCACGTAGCCACAATACAGAGAGAAAGAGAGAGAGAGGTTAGGAGCACATGCTGATACAGCGCATTGCCGCACCCACATAGAAAAAAAAGGCAGTGTGCTCCGTGGTTAATCTCTCAGGTGGGCGTCTTATATATCTTATATATTGGAATGTCAGACACGTTATATTCCAAATCGTAACCTCAGATCCTCAAATGAGTGTCTCCTTAGAATTCCAAGAACAAAACTTAAAAGAAGTGGTGAGGCGGCCTTCTGCTGCTATGCACCTAAAATCTGGAATAGCCTGCCAATAGGAATTCGCCAAGCTGATACGGTGGAGCAATTTAAAACACTGCTGAAAACACATTACTTTAACATGGCCTTCTCATAACTTCACTGTAATTAAAATCCTGATACTCTATATATCCAAACTCATTATAATAACTATTCATGGTGGCTCTAAAATCTGTACTAACCCCTACTCCCTCTTCTGTTTCCTTTTTTGGTATCCTTACTCAAAGCACCGTGATGTTCCAACAATGAGGGATGGATTAAAAGCCAGAAGTCTGTATGACCATCAGTATCAAGTGACTCCGTGAGAACCCTAACTACCAAAGAGGACTGTTTCATTTATGTTAGGTAGAATGCCCAGAGGGGACTGGGCGGTCCCGTGGCCTGGAAACCCTGCAGATTTTATTTTTTTTTCTCCAGCCATCTGGAGTTTCTTTTTTTTTTGTTTTTTCTGCCCACCCTGGCCATCGGTCCTTACTCCTTTTCTATGTTAACTAATGTTGTCTTATTTTAATTTCTTACTGTGTCTTTTATTTTTCTTTTCCTCATTATGTAAAGCACTTTGAGCTACTTTTTGTATGAAAATGTGCTATATAAATAAATGTTGTTGTTGTTGTTGTTAGCATATCATCATCTCTTGGACCAATAGCGTGAGTTTTCCGCATTCAATTTATATGACCAACATTATAAAATACTAGAAATTATCAAGTCCCTAGATATCTGCGGGAAAACATATCCGCGAGTATATACGGTAGCTCTGTTTATTTAACACCTACAGCAGCATGCATGCTAATTTAAGAATCTTCACCTAATTATACTTGTGTACAGATGTTGGAACTAAGCTAGCAAGTGCAACATAATCTTTTTATGCAATACTTTTATTATGCTATTACTATTTTTGCATCCTAATGCATTTTCATCTTAATGTAAAATCTGTTGTAATTTAATTAAATTTGTATCTATTTATGTAATTCATGAAGTCTTGCACTTTCCATATGAGTAAATTCTCAATGAAACAATTTCCTAATTAAGAAAAGTTTATTGAATGCCCAACGAAATTGTGCTTAGCGAGACCACCATAATCAACAATATTAACATCCAATCCCCACACATGAGAGGCTGCATTTTAAGTCAGCTGTCCTTTTTTTTAGCAGAAGATGACAGGCTGAAGTCCTGCAAATGTTTAGATCTAAATCAAATTTAAGAATATGCAGTTACAAGTAATTTCTAATAGCCATCACACCATCATCACCACCAGCATGGCCTCCATTGCTTTATACAAACCGGATTCCAAAAAAGTTGGGACACTCAACAAATTGTGAATAAAAACTGAATGCAATGATGTGGAGATGGCAAATGTCAATATTTTATTTGTAATAGAACGTAGATGACAGATCAAACGTTTAATCCGAGTAAATGTATCATTTTAAAGGAAAAATATGTTGATTCAAAATTTCACGGTGTCAACAAATCCCAAAAAAATTGGGACAAGTAGCAATAAGAGGCTGGAAAAAGTAAATTTGAGCATAACAAAGAGCTGGAAGACCAATAAACACTAATTAGGTCAATTGGCAACATGAATGGGTATAAAAAGAGCTTCTCAGAGTGGCAGTGTCTCTCAGAAGCCAAGATGGGTAGAGGATCACCAATTCCCACAATGTTGTGCAGAAAGATAGTGGAGCAATATCAGAAAGGTGTTACCCAGCGTATCTATGCATCCATCATCATCAACTGTGCATAACATCATCCGAAGATTCAGAGAATCTGGAACAATCTCTGTGCGTAAGGGTCAAGGCCGTAAAACCATACTGGATGCCCGTGATCTCCGGCCCTTAAACGACACTGCACCACAAACAGGAATGCTACTGTAAAGGAAATCACAGAATGGGCTCAGGAATACTTCCAGAAACCATTGTCAGTGAACACAATCCACCGTGCCATCCGCCGTTGCCAGCTGAAACTCTACAGTGCAAAGAAGAAGCCATTTCTAAGCAAGATCCACAAGCTCAGGCGTTTCACTGGGCCAGGGATCATTTAAAATGGAGTGTGGCAAAATGGAAGACTGTTCTGTGGTCAGACGAGTCACGATTCAAGTTCTTTTGGAAATCTGGGACGCCATGTCATCCGGACCAAAGAGGACAAGGACAACCCAAGTTGTTATCAACGCTCAGTTCAGAAGCCTGCATCTCTGATGGTATGGGGTTGCATGAGTGCGTGTGGCATGGGCAGCTTGCATGTCTGGAAAGGCACCATCAATGCAGAAAAATATATTCAGGTTCTAGAACAACATATGCTCCCATCCAGACGTCATCTCTTTCAGGGAAGACCCTGCATTTTTCAACAAGATAATGCCAGACCACATTCTGCATCAATCACAACATCATGGCTGCGTAGGAGAAGGATCCGGGTACTGAAATGGCCAGTCTGCAGTCCAGATCTTTCACCTATAGAGAACATTTGGTACATCATAAAGAGGAAGGTGCGACAAAGAAGGCCCAAGACGATTGAACAGTTAGAGGCCTGTATTAGACAAGAATGGGAGAGCAGTCCTATTTCTAAACTTGAGAAACTGGTCTCCTCGGTCCCCAGACGTCTGTTGAGTGTTGTAAGAAGAAGGGGAGATGCCACACAGTGGTGAAAATGGCCTTGTCTCAACTTTTTTGGGATTTGTTGACACCATGAAATTCTGAATCAACATATTTTTCCCTTAAAATGATACATTTTCTCAGTTTAAACTTTTGTTCCATGATTTATGTTCTATTCTGAATAAAATATTAGAAGTTGGCACCTCCACATCATTGCATTCAGTTTTTATTCACGATTTGTATAGTGTCCCAACTTTTTTGGAATCCGGTTTTGTATTTAACCCCAGAAAAACAAGCCAAAAACAATCATTTTTTTTCAACATAAAAAACTGTTATTACATGTAATAGAAACTTATAAATATCCAAACATCAAACGTTAGAAAGGGTATGTCCACTGCTATACTGATGGAGATTTAGTACACAACCTTTGTGTGATATGCTTTCAGACAGTCACCAACACACAGCCCAGCATCCCGTTCAGGACAGTTTTCTGACTCACTTTTCTTATATTATGAGAGGGTAGAGTGTCAGTTCTTCATCCGCACAATCGACATTACTCATTGTGTTATTGTAGGTTATCACAGTGCAAGGCTTAGTGACTTCCACAGTTCCCCTGATGCGAACACTGATAGTTGCCATATTGTGAACAGTGCTTAGTGGGATAACGTCCTGTTTATCATTGCACTTGATTTCAATTAATTTGCCTTTCTGTCCTGCAGCTACCATCAAACTGTGCTGAAGCTTCACATAAATTAATTCATGGTGGTTTGTTCATACAGTACCATATCATACATCAGCTTCACTGCTCGTGTCAATGTCTGATGACCAATTCACCTCCTCATCACTATCCCGCTCGATTCGAGCAGTGGTTCACTTTCAGTTCATTCTACAACTGCCTTTACAACTTTTCATTTGCCTTTGTGTTTTTAATTGGAAGCTCCACTCTACTTATTAAAATAAGGAGTCACCTTAGAGTGGAAAAAGGCATAGAAATATTCATGTTTTTTTGGAGCATGATGTTATTTCATCCACTGTGTACTACAGTAGTACCTTGAGATACGAGTGCCCCAACGTATGAGTTTTTTGAGATACGAGCCGTCACTAGGTCGATTTTTTGCCTTGAGTTATGAGCCAAAATTCGAAATACGAGCCATCAAAGAGCATTCCGAGGAACTGACGACAGAGGAGTTGACGGAACTACAGACGTGGCAACATACAGAGATTCTGCAGGAGATTGGTATCGCGGAGGAGGTTACCTCATAAAGTGAGATAAAGGAAGTGTTTGCAATTGAGGAAAAAGTTTCGAACTTTAAAGAAAAGAAACACCCTGAAAAAGTTGCAACTGATAGTGCAGCAACGCTATTTAATGACACTTGCCTAACGCTTGACTTTATTGAAAAGAAAAATCCTGAAAAAGTTACAACTGATAGTGCAGTGGAGCTATTTAAAGACACTTGCCTAATGCTTGAGTTTATTAAAAAGATAACCCTGAAAAAAATTGCAACAGATAGTGCAGCGATGCTATTTAATGACACTTGCCTAACGCTTGACTTTATTGAAAAGAAAAATCCTGAAAAAGTTACAACTGATCGCGCAGCAGCTGTATTTAATGACACTTGCCTAACGCATTTTAGAAACATTCTGAAAGAGAGGATGAAACAGACCTCATTGGACAGGTTTTTATCGAAAACCACTGCAAATGAAAGTGAGGAAGGTGCGGCGAAAAGGGCAAAAATCAGTGAATAACATTCAGTTATTCAGTTCAGCCTTTCTCCACCACCTCCGTCAGCATCTTCAACTTGTCTGATCTCCAAGGTAAATGCTGTACATTATACTGTACTTAATAAAACCAGTTTATTGCAGTACATTCTATTGTATTGTGTTTTTATACAATATTCGTTATTTATAAGTACATTTTTCTTATTTAAAAACATGTAACAAAAAAATTGCAGTGTGGGGGTCTGGAACGGATTAATGGCATTTCAATTCATTCAATGGGGAAAATTGATTTGAGATAAGAGCATTTTGACTTAAGAGCTCGGTCACAGAGCGAATTAAACTCGTATCTCAAGGTATTACTGTATTATATAATACTGTTCTGATTGCTAGTTGGGCTTACAGTTTTGTCCAGCAGTTCATTAAACATCACCCCGAGGGTTTGTCAGTGTTAACACCAAGGATTGTGCTTTTCCAGTGTCACACGTGTGAGCTTCAGAGACATCTTGAGGGCTTATTTAATGGTAATTCCACCCCGAGTCATGGGTTGGCACTGTTGCTTAATGCTTGTCCTCCTCTCTACCTCACAGATCAGACAACTGGCAGCAACAATGACGTCACTTCTGGGTTATGGTTCCTTGGACCTGTCCCTTCCAGTATGGCTTCCTCTTAAGGGGTTCCACTGCCATCTGGAGCCAGTCAAACTGATGACGCATGTCAGAAAAGACATTTCACTCAGTTTTGTGATTTTCTTTTTGTTTTGGCAAAAATATATGGGGTTCACCTTCAAAGTGCACCAACTTTTTATCTCTCTCCTGTATTTTATCTTACACACACCGGGTTTACCATGTTAGCTGATCACCTCCCATTCTCTGTAGTCCTCGGCATCTATATGGGTGAAAAATAATCCTTTCATATCATTCGACACCTTTTCCAACCACAGCTTCTTTGGCACATTTGGTTTAGATTTAAGATAGGACAGATTCTCACTATCGACCTTTATTCCGTTTTTCTGATGTTGCTCCTCATGGTCACCTTCATTATTTCTAGCTTGCCCTTCTGTCTTTTGGAGACATAACATAAAGGAATCTAAAAGCACTGCTATGTGAACTAAAGTTAATCAGGGCTGTCAGACTCATGGCACAGTACACTGCTGCACTCCCTCTTACAAGAAAGAAAGATTTTATTATCACGTTCCTTAAGTTTATCTTTTTTTTTTTGGTGTGGAGAAGCTTACTTGTGGTTTTGATTCAGTTGAGCTAAATTCATTTTCCTCTGTGAACTAGAGTTAGATATAAGGTCACCGTCCCTCTTTTATCTCATAAAATGTTGACATCAAGAAGAGTATTTGATCTTAACAATTTCTTTTTTAATATCCCCTTGATGATGAGCTTTTCATTTATAACAAAAACTAGAACTGTGTCCTAAATCCAATTTACTTCTATGTCATTATCATCATAGCCAGAAAAAAATATTTTTTTTAACTTTTTTTATTATCAACTCTATATATATAAAATTCTAATCTTAAAAGTGAAACGTTGATGTTTTTATGTCACGCTTTAAATTGTGCTTATTTTAAAACCTACATATATACTGTATGTTTGGTATCATTCTTTTAAGAATTTATTGAACTTTAATGTGATGTTGTTAGATTTTCAGATTCTTATTCCGTTTTTAAATTCTAAACTAAAAAATATCAAGAGCTCATGTCTCACGAGACAGAACTTTGTGCCAAAAGATTGAACCACACCCAGGGCCGGAAATAAAACACAAAGAGTAGGACAGCTGCTATACAGGCTTTAAAATGTTCGAAGCGCCGCACGAGATTCAGATCACGCGGCACAGCAGCTGCAGCAGCAAGCCAGCAGCTGATTGAGCAAAGAGGAGGTAAAAAAAAAACTATTTGTTTCCCATTGTATCACCGTTTAATAGGGGGTTTTGGTGGAGCGACTGCATCTCCTTGGGATGCATTCAGCTCTCTTCTTCATAACGTGAGTGGCAAGGATACGAAGTGGCTGGTGAGCAAAGCGAGCAGCGGGGAACCCCCTAGTATATATATACACTATGAAATCTTTATATTTTTCATGTGATACAAAAATCCAGTATTGCAACTAGTTTGTATGAAGTTATTATAAAATCAGACACAAACAACAATAAAGATTTGGGGCGCCTCCTTGGTGACCCCATATAAAGCAAAGAAAAAACATGCAACAATTGCAGCAGACACAAGTTCTTAACAGAACTGATTCAAGATGGCCGAATTCCAGGTTATGAGCTCATGAGACAGGAAGGGGAGGGTCCAGGCAGACAGACAAAGACAGATGGAGCAGCTGTCATTCTTCAGTTCTGCAGAGGGAGGAGAAGAGACCGCATACAGCGCCAACCCCTGGTCTGGTGGGTAATTACTATCACCAAAGCCCATAAGCTGTCTCCCAAGCATGCACGTGTGACACTATGTATATGAAACCATTTTTAAAATAAATGTATGACAAATGCCAGTATTGCCCTTGTTTAATTTACTGCAACATATACTGAATCCAAAGCATGCCAGATTATCTCAAATAGTTGGCGCTCTTTATAAGGCTTTTACCTCGATGCATTATAATTCAAATCATTAATTTTACCTTCACGTTGCTTTGATGAATATGGTAGAGTATTCATATTTTAAATAATTGCAGAGTTAGGTGTTTGTCTCAAATCTTTTATCACTGTATGTTAATATGCAATATTTAATATACACCGAGTACTGTTGTAATTTGTGTATTTATAAGCATACATAATATAGAGAAATAACAAAGGCAGAGGTTTCAGTAAGTTACTGGAATAAAGTATGAAATGCAAACTAATCTTTTAAGGAACCCTGAACTAGATAAGAGAATTACAAAACACATAAATGGAAGAAATGTCATTGTTTTTGTACATATAAAGGTTACATTTAGAATCAAAATGATTTCTTCTGATGTAATCTTATTATATGAATTATTTTCACTCATTCAAGGCTTCTTATGTGTTACGTTAATCTTAATGCAACAAGGACAAAATAGTTTGGGTTTTTATCATTTTTCTACTAATAAGACCAGCCATTTGAATTAAAACAGCAATCAAGGAATAAACACGAAGCCTTCTAATAAATGATGACCTTCTTTAGTAGTCAACTTTATGCCTGTTCACCTCAGATCAAGATTGTCTTTCAATGCTCGGTAATTCAGTTCTGCTCAAACAAACTGATTTATATGCAGCCTGTAAGTGCTTCACCTGTTGGAGAAATGGCGACTTGAGCCTTGATTGGCACTTTAATCAGCTGTGACTGCAGCAATTAATCTTTTTCAAGGAATCAGAGGTTTGGTTTCAAGGAAAGAAGAGACTTTTTTTGCACTTGATTTGGGCAGCATGTCTTCCTTGAATCTGCAGTATTGAAGCATGTATTAATACAATACAATGTCACTAATTTTATGTTTAGTGTATGTCATAAAAGCGCGTCTGTGGACCACTCTCCCGGGCTCATCTGTGGTATGTGTTATGTTATTAATGTTATTAATTTTGGAGAGTAGGTGGCACTGTACAAAAATGATATATAAAGAACTGGGAGAGGGATAGGAGGTTGAGTGTGAGATGGAGATTTTGAGGTAATAAAGAAGGTATTTGAAATTGCAACCTGGAGATTTCTTTATGTACTGATCAATACAACAGAATGTACTACCAGTCCGGGTCGAGAGGGGGAACTGACACTAACCTTTTTCGTCTTTGGTTCCCTCCGCAGCATCGAGAACATGCCCCAATTAACTCTGCCCCTTCTGGTTCCTGGCCTATAAATCTCGCTGCTGCCAGAAGGGTGTGTTCAGTCTTCATCTGAGCCTACTGCAGGACAAAGTTCCTTGCTCCTTCCTCACAGCACTTTTATTAAGTAGCCTGACAGCAATGTAATTTCTATTGGTGTGCATAGCAACCCTAATTTTCAGTGACTTTATACATGTGCTGCTCCGAGGTTGATTGGGGTGCTTGGCTGATCGCACATTCATGTGCAAATGCGAACGGGTCAGTCAAGTGGTTCATTCACACCTCGGAGCAGGTGGATGACAACATCCTATAAAGGGAGCCTGCACAACGAAATCAGGGGAAGATAAAGTAAAGAAAGAGAGAGCAATGAGAGACGCAGGGTAAAAGAAAGAAGGATGGTGCTGGAAAAAGTGAGAGACACCAGTATGTGGTAGAGTGGAGGCAGGTAACCTGGTAGAGAGCCCTGCAGAAGAGCAAATGGCTGACGCTCAAAAGGGTCTGGAGAGGGTCGATCCAGCTGACCATCTTGATGTAGATGGAGTGATGCATTAACGGCAGCTTTGATGGCAACAGAGGCCCAAGCCCAGTTAAAAGGTTAGTTGTGCCTGTCGGAAGGATGTCTCCTCTGGCTGCAGGGTAAGCAGAGGAGCCAAGTGTTTTAGAAGGATGCACCTGGGATAGTGAGTTTTCCAGGTTTTTGTGGCTCCTGGGAGGGTGGAGCCAACTTGGACCTTCACACACTTAAAATACAAGTATAGATGATACTATTTACTGAATGCAGAACTGGCACACATACAAATGCAAATGTGTTAAAACACACAAAGAACAACATAAATGTAAATCAGTAATACTGTATCTATCCTTTAATCAATTCTTGGACTCAGGCCAGTTGACTACAGAGGAGATTAAAATTGTAAAAGAGAAAATCAAAAATAAAGTCGGAGCCCTGGAGACCTCTGCCAAATGGCCACTTACCCGCTTTCTGGGTTTCTTATGGTGGAGTCTAAGCTGACCATCCAACCATATTAAGTGCTGGTCAACCAGTTTCAGGGTGGCCAAATTCTCAAATAGAGATAAAACATGTTTTGATAAGCTCAAGGTTAAAATACACAAGAAAATCCAGGAACCTATGTAAACATTATTATAATAGTAAAATTGAGAAATAATAAAAACATGTTCACATAAAGCCACAGGCAGGTTTATAGGTTGCCCTGCTGAATCACGTGTCATGTTTTATCTCTTTCTTAGGCATGAGCAATCATCTTGCCTCCCCTTCTGCTTTTTATGCCACTGGGTGGTGGGCTAGATTTCTCCAAACTATTGGTCTTGTATTTAAAGTTTCTTTTTTAAAGGAAATCAGTTTTAATGCTTTCATGTATTTTATATTCCCAATACATGTATTATTAAAATACTTAAAAGGTATTCCCTTCACTTTTGTTTTAAAAAATCCATATTCTTCCTTCTGAGCAGTCAAGACTGTGTTAGTACCTCACCCCAGTTTGATTTTGTTTTAAACTTCATGTTTCACTTCATCCCTTACAATTATCCAGTTGACTTTTTAATGTATGGTTTTTAATGTTCCACCATGTCCCTTACCTTCCTGTTGTGTTCAGAATCTGCAAGTGTGAGGCCTCATCCTGGACTAAGACTCTGAGGCGCAGCTGTCGTTAAGGCTGCAGTTACTTGAGAAGACAATGCATGACTCTTTCTTCCCAGGATTTTACAGTGTTGTTAATTAGCTTAGCTGCTGTGCTTTTGGTCCCTTTCTTGGTATTATACATACGTTCACATTAGAAATTTCTCGTAGGTATTGGGTCAACTAAAACTATGAGGAAGGTTTTTGGTGTGACACTGCCACTAACAGAGTTTCCATTTACTTTAGAGTGGAAGAGAATTCTCCGGAAGACTACTGACACCACTCCCCGTTTAGACATTGCTAGCTCCACCCCTTCTACTTTCCTTACCGCTATACATGAAGTCAGTGTTCAATTGAGACGTGGCTTCCAGCAGAGAAGGACCTCATCTCTCTCTGGAAACAACTTTCAGGCTTTACGGATAAACAACATGTCACAAGATATCTTTAACCTCCATTTTCATTTTTCTTTCTACTACTTCAGCGTTTGGGGGGTCACTTGGTACCCCAACCCTCCTTTTTTGTCTTTTCAGCTTTAACAGTATTAATCTCTTTGAGATAATTCAAGTTTTGATTTTATGTTCTTCTCTTGGAATTCACTTTATAATAGTTGATTGAGCTCATCTCTTTGAGATATTTTGTATTAGAATATACTTACTATGGTGAAGCTTGTCAGGGGTTCATGGTGGTGCATGGTTTTTGACAAAAATAGTGTAGCTCAGGGTTTCGAGTCTGTAGCTGTGAAGAGGTGAAAAACCATGCGGTCCTTAAGTGTTTCATGAGGAAACTAACTGATTTCATGTTCAAATGTGATCAGCCTGGCTGTTCCTGGCTTCTCCCCATTGATGTTCCATGACTTGTTTATAAAATCACCTGCATCAACAAGTTATAAAAAACTTGAAAGATTAGTTCAGAGAGAATGAATATGGAGAAGAAGATCTATGGGAAAGCAGGAAAAACAGCATTCAATCAAGTTAGAGCCAGTGTGGGTAGAGTCATCCCAGGCATGGATCAACCCATGCTAATTTTTTCTGTGGAGCAGGGATGATCATATGCTGCTCCAGGGGTCCTGCCAGACTGATGGAAGGTAGCAGGACAATAGTGTCTGGCTCCAACCATCCCACCAGGTACTGCCGGAGGTGATGCGATGACAATCAGTTGGAGGATCGCATGTGCTGGTGTCTCAAGCCGTGCCTGTTGGGTGAGCAGGGTGAGATGGGAGAAAACAAACCACTAGGAGAGGAATGGAAGGAAATGATTCTGCCTGGTTTTATCCTTGATTTAAACTATTCATTCCTTTTATTTGTTGATTTTAACTTCTTCACAAGCAATGCATATGGATTATGGATTATCTGTTTGAAGTTCTTCACAAAAACCTTGCATTTGGGTTGACCTTTGATTGTTTAGAATAAAATTAACTGAGCACATTTGCACCAAGAGTGTGGCTTGTGTACTCATTTACCCGAGTCCATCTTGACACATGACTTTTGCTGTTCCGGGAAAAGAAAGACGCCTATGGATGCAGATATTATTGATTGTGAGTTGTATTTTTTTTTGGAGATCTTTTCATTTGAAGGATTTTTTTGTAATTCATTACTATCAGAGGTGGGTAGCAATGAGTTACATTTACTCTGTTACATTGACTTGAGTAATGTTTTTAAAAAATTGTACTTCTGAAGCTTAACTATCATTTCACTGAGTGAAGAACAAGCACGTTTAACCAAACATGCACAGATACAGACAGTCAAGGTAAAGTGAGACATCTTGTATGTGCACAAGCTGCCTTGTTCTAATCTTATTTTCTATCAGCTGTGCTATTTGGAGGGTAAGTGAATATGCAGTATTATACTGTCAGTGTACAGCAGGGGTGCCCACACTGTTTTTGGCTTGCGAGCTACTTTTAAAATGTCCAGGTCGAAATGATCTACCTACATTAAAAATTATATATATATATATATATATATATATATATATATATATATATATATATATATATATATATATATATATATATATATATATATATATACTGAGTATACTTTATACATAAAATATATGTTGTCGTACCTTGCATAACTGAATAACCTTTATGGCACAATAACAATTCAGTAAATTTATGGTCACTACAATATTTGGATTTAATAATCTTCATGTGGGAAAAGGCTGACTAGCATAAATAAGTCGAGCCAAATAATGCAGTCAAGGAGGCAGCACATTTCTTCATGTTTGGGTACTTTTCCTCTGTGAGTTCCAGAACTGTCCAAGAGCAACATAAAAAACCGTTAAGTAGTGTTTGCACAATAACTGATCTGACTGGATGGCTGCTTTTATGTGCTCTGGACCGGATGGGGTAGGACTTCCGAGGTGATAGGGGGTTGTGGTCAGATGGCCTCCAGGGGTGTTTTCTCTGAACTGGAGAGGAAAGAGACTGAAGAGTTAGTGACATCACCCCGTCTTACATTGGGGTGGTACGGTATACTTGATCAGAGCCATCAAGGTGGTTATCAAACACGGATGCTTGACAAGGTATAATGGTGTGGGGCTCTTCTTCTTCAGGGTTTGGGCTAGGCCCCATGGTTGCAGTGAATGCTACAGCATGCAAAGACATTTTAGATCATTGCACACTTCCAACTTTGAAGCAACAGACTTGAGAATGCCATTTTCTGTTCCAGCATGACTGATCCCCTGTGTACAAAACCAGGTCCAAAAAGACATGGAGGAACATGGAGGTACCGCATAGAGACATTTTCTCAACCCTCTTAAACATATTTAGGATGAAATGGAATTCTGATTATGAGCCAGGTCTTCTCGTCCAATGTCAGAACCTGACCTCTTGCAACTGCATGCGTAAGGTCTTGGAAGGATATATCCAACAAGCTCATATAGGTGTGATGGACAGATGTTAACAAACGTTTGGCCATATAGTATGTAATTCTTTGCATTGCCTGATGCTGTTAGTTTTGAAGGCAGTATATTTTTAACTGAAAGTCAGGGTGTTTTACTATGTTGGTCATTATGGACATAGTGAGAAGTTAAGCAAAATGACACCTTTTATTGGCTAACTAGAAAGATTACAATATGCAAACTTTTAAGGCAAATCAGTCCCCTTCTTCAGGCAAGAAGGATTAGAAGTCATAGGAGGTTGCGATCATTTTCTGGGTATATATCTACACCACTTACACTGTTGCAACAAACCAGCCTGTCAGATTAAAATTTCCATTTAGGATCACAGTTTTTCCTGGATTTTTGTTTTTTTGTCCTGCACCTGCTTGTTGTTTTGTTTGGTTGGGAATTTATCTTCCAACCATTTGGATATCAACAATGGATAATGGCATTCACAGTAGGGTACATCTTACATCTCTTTTAGGAATCTGTTCGCTTGGAACATTTCTTTGATCAACATTATCTGCATTCTGGTACTAAACTATACCATGGGCTGTGGCCGTGTGAGTTTAATTGTGTAGTATCTATTGTCTTCAGCAGTTTGGTTTTATGCCAGGGAGAGGAACAACTGATACAGTCTTTGCATTGAGACAGCTCATAGAGAAGCATTAAGAAAAACATAAAGGATTGCATATGGTGTTTATTGATTAGGAGAATGCTTATGGTAGAGTGACACATCCAGAGGTCTGGAGGTACAAGAAAGAGAAAGGGGTAGCCTACTAGAGAAACATGGAAGGATTGTCGAGGACATGTGTGAGGGAATGAAGGTGTGGGATTAAAAGCAGTGTTGGGGAAACAGGCAAGACCCCCAGTTAGAGTAGATCTGCACCTGTGGTCTTCTTTAAGTCCTTACCTCTTAGATCTGGCTATGGATGTGTTGAGACATGGGGTAAAAGACAAATCCCACTGGTGCAGGCTTTTTGCTAATGACATTGTGTTATGTGGCACCAGAAAAGAGGAAGTGGACAGGAAGTTGGACGAATGGTGAAGGGTTTTAGTAGATAGAGGACTGAAGGTAAATAGGAAGAAGTAAACAGAATATATGATGATCAGGATTCAGTAGTTAGCCTGCAGGAAGAGCTACTGAAAAGAGGGTATAGATTTAGATATCTAGGATTAGTGGTGGCCCAAGATGGAGATTTAGAGATAGCGCTTGGAGTGCAGTGTGGATAGAACAATTGGAAGAAGGTATCAGGAGTGTGGTGTGATAAAAGAATTAAGGCGAAGGTTAAAAGTACGGTTTTTAAGACAGTGTAAGACCAGCAATGATGTATAGAGCAGAGACACGGGTAGTAAAGGGAGTGCAGGAGAAGATGTTAGATGTGGCAGAAATTAAAATGTTGAGATGGATGTGTGGAGTGACAACAAAAAGACAGAATAAGGAATAAGACCATCTGAAGTACAACAAAAGTGAAAAATATCTAAGAAAGTGTAGGAAAGTAGATTGAAGTTGTATGGAATTGTGATGAGGAGAGACAGAGATGTGATGTGAGTGATGGTAATGGAAGTGCAGGGGAAGAGAAAATGAGGGAGGCCGAAGTGAAGGTGGATGGATAAAGTAAAAGAAGATCTGAAGGAAACGAGTGTGACTTAGGAGAAGGGGCAGAACCGAGCTGTATGGAGATGGATGATCAAGTACTTTGACCCCACATAGAAGTGGCAGAAGAAGAAGAAGAAGTGTATCATCTTGTGGGCTTCTTTAAATCTACTATGTAACAAAACACTAAAGAATGTGTGTCCAGTCCCTCACCGCAATCTGATTGGTCAGTTTGGCGTTGGTGATGCAACAGAATGGAAAGTGCAAGGGTGAGACACATAAGAAGTAGTAAAAGAAGACACTGAGAAAGTGGTCTTCATAGACAGAGAGTATAAAACCAGGCAGGAGGCAGAAAGATGCTTCGAAAATAATAACAAAGGTGGCATTATGGGGACATTCTCAAGAAAAGGAGCACCGGTGAAGAGACATTCAGACACACACAAACACAGAGGAAAAAAAAATAGTGTTCTTGTCTCTGTGTGTGAGTGTGTGCAGGCCGAGTCAAGGCCGGATGCATTCCTGGTCCTCCAAATAAAATTTTAAAAAATCACTGTTTTAGAACAATGAAAATCTAAGTTTCTGAGAGCCCAACGGCCTTACTGCTGTGTAACAAGATCTTAACAAGGCTTCAATCGTATTACATCAGATTAATTGTGTGATAGGTGCACCAAAACAGGAGTGACTGAGCTCCCAGACTCATTATGGCCTGCTTCAACATCTCCCTGTATGAGTCGATAGTAAGAAATGTCAAGTTCAGCAGCTTTCTGAAATCCAAAGTTCAGTCTCATGTGATGAGTCCGCAGCAGTGCTGTCATTTCTGTCCCACCAAGAGCATTTCATTTGTGACTCACTCTGGTCAAACAGTGTGCAGGCTCAAGAGCCATGCTAATGAAAGTGCCAACAAGAATTAGAAGTTTTCAGACATTTGGAAACATTTTTCCAGCATAGAATACAGGAAATTGCATGCCTTAACATTCCATTTAGTAAAGGACGTTATGTATTTCTTAATGCATCTCCCTAGATTGGTATGTCAAGAAAAAAAAGTCGCAATGCAGTTTTATGAGAAACTTACAAGTATCCTCTGGCATATAGTGTGGGTACATTACAACAGAATGCTGTAACCAGTAGTGAGTGCCACCAAACCTCAAACCGTAGACCTAGTAATACACAACACAGTCACAGATTCAAATAATGGCTTTTTTAACACACCAACCATCAAATTCCATGAAGGACAGCCAATAATCACACAAAACAATGACTTTTTTCCTTTCCTTCCACTTCCAGTTGGCCTCCCAGCTCTGACTGTACAAGGTAAGGCAGTGGGCACTGTTTATACTGGACCTGGAACAACTCCTCATCACCTGGGTTATTTGAGAACCACAGTAGCCTTCCCACTACAGAGCCCTCTTGCGGATCCCAGGGACACCGAAAAGGTTGCACTTATGGAGTTCAGTTCCCATGAACCCCTGCGGGTGTCCCAGTTGGGATGCCTGCAGCAGACCACTGCCACCTAACATAAAAAAATAATAACAATTATAATAATAATTAGGGGTTTACCTCCTGCTCACTTCGCTCACCAAGTCCCCCCACGGCCTGCAATACACGCCAGCAACTTCGCGTCTCTGCTGCTCACGTTGGGCTGAACGCACCCCAAGAAGACGCGGTCACTCCTTCGAAACGACCTCTTAAACGATGATACAATGGGAAACAAATACAGGTTTTTTTACCTCCTCTTTGCTCGATCAGCTGCTGACTTGCTGCTGCTGACATGCAGCATGATTTTTCTGTCTCACTCCGCGCTGTCTGTGCGAAACGGCTGTAGATAGCCTAAACAACTGGGCACATCCACATAAAAACAACAAGGGGTGAGCGCGCTTTCTTGAAGGCTTTTTACTGGACGTACTTCTTTATAAACTGAAATATATACAAAAGAAACATACATCTATATACAGGTGTACAACCAAAGATAATAAAGAATGATTTACAAAGCAATACATAGCAGTGTATATTAAACAATACAGCTTTAAAAGACACCTACAAGGTGAGTGATTTCCACGGCTGGATCAAGACAAAGAGAAGTGTGTAGACCGAGGTTCAAATTGCGGCGTACCACAACTAACCAGACCTACTGGTTTATATACCTTAAAGATACGCTTCGTACGTGACCGAAACGAGATAAAAGGGGTGCCTACATGAGGCACATGGGGTGTGTTGTATTCAAATGTTTATTATGGGACCTACGTGAACTTTACGTGAGTTTCATAGATTTTTATAGCACCACTGTGAGTGTGGGACGTGACTGACTGGTGTGTTAATAAATGACAAGATGAAGGGAGAGCACAGTTCAACAAATAATAGCTAACAGCTAACAACACCTGGGGCAGAACAGTGATCTGCATCTCGCACGGCACTTTAGATTTAAAAGCCTGTACAGCAGCTGTCCTACTCTTTGACTTTTATTTCCGGCCCTGGGTGTGGTTAAATCTCTTGGCACAAAGTCTTGTCCCGTGGGACGTGAGTTCTTGATATTTTTTCATTTAGAATTTAAAAATGGAATAAGAATCTGAAAATCTAAAAACATCACATTAAAGTTCAATAAATTCTGAAAAGAAAGATACCAAACATATATATGTAGGTTTTGAAATTAGCCAGACAAAAAACATAACATAAAATCGTTGTACTTTTAGGCTTAGGATTTTATATGAATGGAGTAGATAGTGCTTTTCTAACTACTCAAAGTGGGTAGACAGAGGAGAGCCACTTCAACCACCACTAATGTGTAGAATCCACCTGGAAGATGAAACAGCAGCCACATTGGCGCCAGTACACTCACCACACATTAGCTGTTACAAATGGTGAGAGAGATTGCCAATTATAGACAGGGGGTGATTAGATGGCCAGAATGACTAGGCCATGGTGGGCAATTAAACATGGACATCAGGACACATCCTACTCATTACAGTTGACACCCAAGGACCTTTTATGACCAAAGAGAAAGTCAGGACCTCTGTTTTATGTCTCATCCGAAGGACGGCACCATTTTTACAGCACAGCGTCACCATCACTGCACTGGGTCATTGGAATCCACACATAGACCACAAGGTAAGTGCCCCCAGCAGCAACCCAATCTTTTTGTAGGTGGTCTCCCATTCAGGTACTGGTCACTTAGTTTCGGGTAGATGACCTCTTCTGAAGTGCATGTGGTATGGCCAGGGAAGGAACTGCTCCTGGCCTTCAGCTTCTGCTTGTCAATCCCTTGACACCTCCCCTCTTTTTAAAAGGTCATGCCATCATCCAACTGGGATGCCTGTCTGTCCTCCATGGCACTCAAAATACCTTTGAAGATAATCAGGAAATACCCAATGTTGAAACTGCCCAAGTGTAAAGTACATGCTAAAATATTAGATCTTTTCTCTATTTGTCAGGGTGGCACTGTGGTAGCTCTGCTGCCTCGCAGTAAGGAGACCGGGGTTCACGTCCCAAGCCTTCCCTCTTTGGAGTCTTCATCTCCTTCCCGTGTCTCCATGGTTTCTTCCCACAGTCCAAAGACAGACAGGTGATGTGGACTGTCAACACTAACATGTTATGGTATGTGTGTTCACCCTGCGATGGGCTGGCACCCCGCCCAGAGGACTGTTCCTACCTTGTGTTCTGTGCTTGCTTGGTTAGTTTCCAGCCCCCCTGCAACCCTGCTCAGGATTAAGTGGGCTTAGAAAACGGTATGGTATCTATATCTCAGTAACAATATGATTTTCCCATTTATTTTAATACTTAGGAGGTAAATGCATTTTTGCACTTATTTCCAAATTTTAATATTTAGAACAAAACCCCGCACTGTGAGTCATTTTTTTCTGCCCTCAGTAGCCATACATGAGAAAGGGCAACGGAAAAGTGCAAATTGAAAACAAGAAAAGTCTAACGGAAAATGCAATAATGAAAGGTTGAATTTTGCAGTATGATAGGAATTATTTCTCACATTTTAATTACGTGAGTGAGATATTTTTAAAAGCATCACTTTTTAGGCAACGGGTTAATAATATGGTATAAAAAGCTAACCCTGCACCCTGAAATATTTTTTTGAAATACCATCTTTAACTGTTTGAAGTGGAAATAATGGCATCGTTTCTTGCTAATAGCAGCTTCTAAACAACAGGCAGTCAAAGCCGACTTTGATTGTTACTGGTTAAAGTTAAGAAGTCATTTTAATTTCAGCGATCCCGCCTTGCCTAGTTTGCTCCATTTTGAACGTATCAAATGTGACATTCATGGTAACCAAGCTTGCTATTACTAATAACCAGGAGTACCACCTTTGCGAAAAGTACAAATCATGACATTTACTGCAGTGCAATAACCAATCAGGTTATTTCTAATAACTAGAGGTCACCACCTGTGTTATTAAATCCCCATTTTTTTCACTGCATGCTACGGTTACAAGGCAGAAAGAATCTAATTTACAGAAGTGTTTAGTCTAAGAATGGGAGGCTGACATTTGAAATCTAAAGGTAAAACTTATTAAAAAAATTCTTCGCCTTCAGTGTGTTATGTTCTCTTTTTTTTATTCTCTCTTTCAAATGCTGTGCCAGAGGATGGTGCAAGAAATGAATCCTTCTTTGGGACGAGGAACACAAAAGAAGAAAATATAAAGGCGCTCACTAGAGCTGGCCCTCCATTCCCTCTCTTCTGCTTCCCTGCTGTGTCGCAATGGAGGCATTCAGCGGCCCAGCATGTTTAATTTATTGGGTCTTTTACTGCAGGACTCTATTTTCTGTTTGTACAGCCTGGGAATCACTGATTTCACTGATACTCTGCACCATCAGATGCTAAAAAGTCATTCTTGTTGAGCTAGCTAAGAAAGTAATATATTTTTATTTTTGTAAGAGAGCTTTGATGAAAAGGTTACTTTTCGGTTTCCCTGAGTTTTCTGTAACTGTTTGGGAATGCTGGATCTCATTAGGTAACTATGAAGAAATATTCTTTCATTTTTATAAAGAAGGTTTATCATTTAAGGTTTGTTACTTGGGTCATACTTACACAACATAACTTGAAATCTGTCTTCTCAGTTGGACCCTACATCAACAAGAACAAAATGCACTTAAATGAAAAGGTTAAAATTTCACAAAAAGTCAGACTCTTTTGCATTGTTTAAAAAAATGTGTCTGGATCAAATGATTAGCCGTATCAAGTAGAATGCTTGGCGTCACTTCTGTTTCTTTGGGCAGTTCAAAATCATCACCTAACAGCACAGAATCGGAGTCTTTAACAATACACAAAGCTTGCAGAGCATTTCTGTTGGTGAGAGCCATGCTGGGAATTTGATGTCATACTGTAAAGAAGAAGCAGGCTTCAAATATCCAGCACTCAGGGGCAGATAAAATCGAAAAACACACTCTAGGAAATTTTAGTAGCCACTTAACAATGGTTTATTTCTTCCTTCCTTCAATGTTGACAACAAACTTTAACAAATTAAATGGAACCTTAAAGGTAGTAACAAAACTTGTTGCTGTATATTTTTGGAAAATTTTATTTCAACAATAATTTGCAAAATGTTTGTCAAGATTTAATTAATCATGAAGTTTTAAGGTGCTGATTCTGCAAGCTCTATTTTGAGTAGCTGCATGTCGTGAACACAACCCAGGTTCATTGATACAGAGAGTCATATTATTTACAATGTATTTAATTGGATACATGTTTTTATATTTGTACCAATATACTGAATAGTGTTTTAAAATTATCTAAGATTTCCCAGGTAAGAAGGACAGAAGTTGAACAGATAGATAGATAGATAGATAGATAGATAGATAGATAGGATATGAAAGGCACTATATAACTGATAGATAGATAGATAGATAGATAGATGTGAAAGGCACTATATGAGATAGATAGATAGATAGATAGATAGATAGATAGATAGATAGATAAGTGTGAAAGGCACTATATGATATAGGTAGATAGATAGACGTGAAAGGCACTATATGATATAGATAGATAGATAGATAGATAGATAGATAGATAGATAGATAGATAAGTGTGAAAAGGCACTATATGATATAGGTAGATAGATAGATATGAAAGGCACTACATGATAGATAGATAGATAGATAGATGTGAAAGGCACTATATGAGATAGATAGATAGATAGATAGATAGATAGATAGATAGATTGATTGATGTGAAAGGCTCTATATGAGATAGATAGATAGATAGATTGATTTATTGATGTGAAAGGCACTATATGATATAGATAGATAGATAGATAGATAGATAGATAGATTGATGTGAAAGGCACTATATTATATAGATAGATAGATAGATAGATAGATAGATAGATAGATAGATAGATAGATAGATAGATAGATAAGTGTGAAAAGGCACTATATGATATAGGTAGATAGATAGATATGAAAGGCACTACATGATAGATAGATAGATAGATAGATGTGAAAGGCACTATATGATATAGATAGATAGATAGATAGATAGATAGATGTGAAAGGCACTATATGATATAGATAGATAGATAGATAGATAGATAGATAGATAGATAGATAGATAGATAGATAGATAGATAGATAGATAGATAGATAGATGATGTGACAAGGAATACACTCCAGACATTATAAAGGTTTGTGGCAGCCACCTGTATATTATATCCTGGCAGCATCAAAGGCGCTGGAACCTGGTAGGATTTCCTGGGAACGGTCTGCAAGGAACTGAGAAAGACAGTCAGCACACTCTGCCACCCTGGTCTGATATGGTATTACCATTACTCAAGCCCTTTAGCTGCCTCCTACTTGCACGTGTGTGACAATAGATAGAAAGATAGTGTGGCGGATGGCTGGAACCTTTACCTGGCCAGGATGCCCCGAGTATGGAAAGATGGGAGGAGAGAGTATTTGCAAGACCGTTTCTCCCCCAGACTGACAGAGGGCAGCTCCCTTGGCTAGCAGCAGGACCACGGGTTGTGAGCACGGGAGCTCAACCCTTCTGGGGTGTGGTGGAAGTGCGGCCGGAAGAAGTTCGTTGGGCACCTGGAGTCCTTCCAGGTGCCCTATAAAAAGGGGCTGGTCCCCAGTAGTCAAAGGCCAGAGTCAGGTGGAAGAGGACGATGCCTGCTGAAGGACGAGAGGTGGTGAGAAAAGACAGAGTTGAAAAGAAGGAAGAACTGTGCTGTAAGGGTGGAGAGCAGGGGGAAGCCATTCCCACATCAAAAAATAAAGGTGTGTTGCACCTGCACTTGTGTCCATGCCTGTCTGTGTCAGGTAGTTGTGGCTGGTATGCCCCTTGGTGGTCCAGAATAAATAGATTGATAGAGAGATAGGACATGGTTTAAAGGATAGATTTCATCCCAATACCTAATGGTAGTCAAGGTGCCGTTTTCTAGCCTGTGTGTCCCTCCGTGGATATGCCTCCCCTGACCATCACTGACCCACCACCAAACCAGTCACACTGAATGATGTTACAGGCAACATAGCATTCTCCATGGCTTCTCCAAACCCTTTCACGTTTGTCACATGTGCTCAGGGTGAACCTGCTCTCATCTGTGAAAAGCACAGGGTGCACCTCTGGGTATGGCTGCGTTCCCGCCCAGATTGGCTCATTAGGCCAAGCAGCTCCACCTGGTGGTGGCCACAGAGCCCAACAGGAATGAGCTCCGGTGTTCCAAAATATTGGCCACCGATGCAACCCAGGGGGGCTGCCAACAAGTGTTCCGGGGGACGTAGTGTGCATCCCATGACCCCAGTGTCTGCCACAATATATATATACCTGTATATATATATATATATATATATATAGTGGAGGATTGCCGGCTTTCCATGCGGTCCACCAGGCCGCCAGGAGGAGCTCTCCGACAGCAGGATCATGCCCGAGGTCCAGCAGGGCATTATGGACCTTGTAGTATTTTTACACAACCCTGCTGGATACCTTGGGGGCCATCAGGAGTCGCTGTGGGGGGGCTTATGGGCTCTTTCATGCCCTATGACCCGGGAGTACGTCATGGTCACGTGACAGGAACGAACAACGTGCTCCCGGGTTAAAGAAAGGGACTGATTGCCCTGACCGGAAGGAGTAAGGAACTATGGACTGTCGGGACAGGAATACCTCCGGTCAGGGGCTATAAAAGGACGGTGCCTCAGTCCAGACACTGAGCTGTGCTGGGAGGTGGAGGAGCAAAGTGTCTGGGCGAGGAGGAGAGAGTGTTGTGTTTATTATAGTGAGTTTATTGTATATGAGTAGTGTGGAGGGTGCTTGGTGCACTGAAGAAAATAATAAAAGGTCTTGGACTTTTACCTGGTGTTTGGAGTCATACCTGAGGGTTCAAGGGAGCACTAGCGCCCCCTACTGCCACAATATATATAAATTCATATATATAATTAATAAATAAATATATATATATGCCACAACCCTCACTAGGAAAAGAAAATGAGATGAGATGATAAATTATGCATTTATAAAATTATAAATTATAACAACTATAACAAACTTGACAAAGCACAGCTTTGCATTTCTTCCCTCAGGCTTGTCACTGATAAAATCCAAAATCAAAGGTATTCCTGTTACTCCACTCAAGCTTTTTACTGATGGCAAATCGTCAAGGTGGTCCTTAGCAACCATGAAGTTACTTGTTAAGTGAATACTGAGAAAGGAAAATGAACTTCTGAACCACATCAAATTTAAATATAGAAAAATTAAAACCTTCTTCTGGCAAAATATAAGAATTCAGCAAACATGAAAATAAAGCTTGAACAGCAACAACAAGAGATATATCAATAGCAGATTTCACACACAAGATTTAGCTCAAAGTGCTTTACAAGATTGTGGAAGGGAAGGTCCATGGATTAAGAATCAGGAGCCCATTTTAAATCAATAATCAACTACACTCGTGTCTTCGGGTGGGGTGTGGTAGCATGGCAGGAGCAGCTTCATTGCAGGATGCAGGAGTGGGTGGACCTGCATTTTATGCACATCTGCACCTCACCCAGGAAGTGTGAGAAAAAAAAAAGGAAAACAAGAAGAAGAATGAAAAGGGAGACTGATTGAGAGAAACAAAAGAAAAAAAAAAGGATAAAAGATGGAGAGAAAAGGCAGGAGTGAGAGAGAGTTAGGTGCATGTGAACAAGAAAAAGAGAAGGCAGACAGCTGGGAGGAAGCCTCTCGAGGAAGCGTGTGGCCAACGCTAAGTGGGTAATGGTCAAACTGGAGAGACTGATTCATGCTGCTCGGTTGGAGCAACCCGCTGAGGAGAAGCTGCGCGGCTTCAGGGGAGTGAAAGGCTCAGAGAGGCGTCCTGCATGTGATGACATGGACCACAGGGGCACGAGCCTGGTTTGCAAGAGCCTGAGGCTGGGTGTGGTGCCCTGCTGGAGCCAAAGAGGGCTACAAGCAGTGTGGAAAGGTGGCTGAACTGCACATTGGGCGCCACCTTGGCTACAAGGACCCATTAATTTTAAGTAAAAGAGATATCAACTTTATAAGGAGAGAACCAGGACATGTTTTTAAGAATAGATTCCTGCCGTGTTTAACCTTGCATTTTAACACTAGAATTACCAGAGCCTACGAAAAAACTCGTAAATCCATCCCACCTTAAATCGCTTCTTAAAGTCGTTCACAGCTCTCCACCAGCGTCTTTTGTCATCTAAATGTGCTGATAAAAATCAGGCTGAAAGCAGCCGGCCGGCTATTCCATCCCACCACCGACTTAGAACGTGCACAAACTTCTCCCAGCTCAGGCCTTGATTGATTTTCTGGGAGTGAAGTGGAGTTTTAGAGTGGAAATAATAGATCGTTGTTTGGAACACACACATTTCATGTCTGTTCCATTTCTACAGTAATCTGTGAAAACACATTGTTAAAACAGAAACGTTTTTTATATTCTAGTAGTAGATCACAAAATGTAGGCATAAACTATTTAATGTATGAAGCCTGAAGTAATCAAGAAATAATTTCACAAAAGATACAAATCTAACACATGTCCGTGCCAAATAAATAATATTCGACGTTTGTAATAAAGAGAATTACAGTCCTTAAATACAGAATTTTTTGTAACTTTTCAAAATATTAATCTAAAAGAAGTTATTTAAAGCAAATAAATAAATAAAAGTAAGCCCACTTCATAACACATCATAAAATACCAGAAGCACATCACAAGCTTGCTTTGATGGAGCTGCCCCAGGTTGTTTCCTTCCTTGCTCCCAGTGCTGCAGGGCTGAGCTGTGCTAAGGTGCCCGTGACCTTGATTTGGATTACAAGGATCTGAGAATGGCTGACTGACATCATCTGAGGTTGCACTTAATGTATTGCGTTGTATTCAAGGTATGTTGTTGGTATTGAATTAAAATTATGATTCTTTGGGCCAAATGCAAGTGAGATCACATACAAATTTGAATGCTAACTTAAAACTGTATATTTATATATTTTGCATATATTGCACAATGTTTCCCTGTTTAGTTCTCAATGTCTCATTATGTCTGCTATTTATGATGCATTCTACTTATTCATGCTGTATGTATATATGTGTTATGTATGTATATATGTATATATGCATTATGGTGTTCCTCATCAGGCTCTTTGCCAAACTGAACATTTACATTTGCATTTACGTTTTGTCCTTAGAAAATTAATTTCTTCAACACAAACAAGGCAAGTTCTCAAACAGATAAACAGTGGACAGAATAACTCCTTTAGTAGCAAAAACATCTGAGACCGTTAGCACTTTAGGAATTCTGCTCCATCAAAATACACAACTTGTTACATAATGCACATTTAGTTCACTCCTGTCACAACCGACGAAATATTAACTACATCCTTCACTATGTGTCATCGTCCTTTGTCATATGCCTGTGCAATTTTCATTTTAAATATAGAATATATTGTACAGTTAATATATTTTTACCACATTTATTACATATTAGAAAAAATCTCCTTTATAAAAAAGACCACATGTAGAGAAAACAAAAATCAAATACAGCAAGCTGATTAAAAGGGCAGGCTAAGTTTTGGGACCCACTCTGGAACCCCCAGAGGTCATAAAAATGAGAATGAAAACAAAACTGAGTGGCATTATGAACAATGCTGCACATCCTCTCTTTGTGACACACTAACACTGAGGACTTTCAGACAACAAATCATTCATCAAAAGTGTGTTAGGAAATGGGACTGGGGGGTCCGTCATAACAATGGAAATACACCTGCATAATGAGTGCCCAGTCAGAAATTCTCTTAGTTTTAAATTTTCTTGCTTTATAGTCATTCTGGTGTGTGTTCAGACCAAAGTGAGTCTATCTATCTATCTATCTATCTATCTATCTATCTATCTATCTATCTGTCTATCTATCTATCTATCTATCTAGTGGGGCAGGAGGCTGGGGGTCAGACCCAGCAGGGATGCCTGGAAGGACTGGGAGGCAATCTATATGTTCCCCGGGCCATGAGGGGACAACCACCCTGGATAAGGAGGGAAACACAGGGAAGGAGCAGGGAGGCTCTACTGTATCATACTGGCGAATTCCTATTGGCAGGCTATTCCAGATTTTAGGTGCATAGCAGCAGAAGGCCGCCTCACCACTTCTTTTAAGTTTTGTTCTTGGAATTATAAGGAGACACTCATTTGAGGATCTGAGGATATGATTTGGAATATAAGGTGTCAGACATTCTGGTATGTACGATATGGCAAGATTATTTAAGGCTTTATAAACCATAAGCAGAATTTTAAAGTCAATCCTGAATGACACAGGTAACCAGTGTAGTGACCCTCTGTGAATGGAGTTTGCAAGTTCTCCCTGTTTCTGCGTGGGTTTCTTCCCACAGTCCAAAGACATGGAGGTTAGGTGGATTGGTAATGCTAAATTGACCCTAGTGTAAATGTGTGATGTGTGTGTGTGTGTGTGTGTAGAAGTGTGTTCCCTTTTGGTGGACTGGTGCTCTGTCCAGAAGATTGTTCCTCCCTTACACCCTATGCATGCTGGTATAGGTACCCAGCCCTCTGTTACCCTGCTCAGCATTAAGGAAGTACAGTCCCATGGTTTGTTAGAGGAGTAAAACATTTAGCAAATGTTTCACTTATTTTTTAAATTCAGTAGGATTTTGTCAGATTGTCAAAGATCCAACTCATAATCATAACCACACATTAGATTTAATTATAACTTACAAAATTCAAAATGTAAATATTACTCCATTAAATGAAGTTATTTCTGATCACTACTTAATTACATTTGATTTAGTCCTGCCCTTGCCAACACACTCACAGATTAAAACAAAGACAGTGCGACATCTAGATTGTAATTCTGCATCAAAATTTATATATTAGAACATAAGAACACTCTAGACGAGAACAGGCCATTCTGGCCAACAAAGCTCACCAGTCCTATCCACTTATTTCTTCCAAAAAAACATCAAGTCGAGTTTTGAAAGTCTCTCACGTCTTACAGTCTACCACACTACTTGGTAGCTTATTCCAAGTGTCTATCGTTCTTTGTGTAAAGAAAAACTTCCTAATTTTTGTGCGAAATTTACCCTTAACAAGTTTCCAACTGTGTCCCAGTGTTCTTGATGAACTCATTTTAAAGTCACCATCTCGATCCACTGGACTAATTCCCTTCATAATTTTAAACACTTCAATCAGGTCACCTCTTAATCTTCTTTTTTTTTAAACTGTAAAGGCTCAGCTCTTTTAATATTTACTCATAACTTAACCCCTGTAGCCCTGGAATCAACCTAGTTGCTCTTCTCTGGACCTTTTCTAGTGCTGCTATGTCCTTTTTGTAGCCTGGAGACCAAAAATGCACCCAGTACTCCAGATTAGGCCTCACCAGTGTGTTATAAAGCTTGACTTTACGCCACACATCAGGGTGCTCTATAACCTGACATTCTCTTAGCCTTCTTAGTGGCTTCTGAACACTGTTGGGAACTTGATAGCTTAGAGTCCACTACAACTCCTAAATCCTTCTCAATTTTCGATTTTCCAACCGCCCATTGTGTATTCAAACCTCACATTTTTACTTCCTATGTGTAATACTTTACATTTTAATGACATTAAATTTCATCTGCCACAGATCTGCCCAAGCCTGTCTCCTATCCAAGTCCTTCTGTAATGATATAATGGATTCCAAATTATCTGCTAATCCACCTATCCTGGTATCATCTGCAAACTTAATCATCTTGTTACTTATATTCCTACCTAAATCATTTACATATATTACAAATATCAGCAGCCCCAGCACTAACCCCTGTGCCCTCTTAACATCGGCCAGTTCTGATGAGGTTCCTCGCACCATCACCCTTTGCTTCCTGTGTCTGAGTTAATTCTGCATCCATCTAAAAATATCACCATGAACTCCCACTTCTTTTAATTTGATGCCCAACCTTTCATGTGGCACCTTATCAAATGCTTTCTGAAAGTCCAGATAAATAATATCATAAGCTCCACTTTGATTGTATCCTTTTGTATGCCTCCTCATAGAATTCCAGCCTGTTAGTAAAACACGACCTCCCTCTTCTGACCCCATGCTGACTGTTCAGAATAACTCCTGTCCTTGCCATGTGTTGCTCAATCAGTCCTTTGGAATCTCTCCAGTGCACAGTGACTTCCTAAAAATATGTGTCAAGCGTTTATATCTGTACTCACTAGCCTCCTTAAGAAAACGAGGGTAAATATTATCTGGTCCTGGTGATTTGTTTGATTTCATCTTATTTAATCTGAGCAGCACTTCTCCCTCTACAATTTCCAAATCCCTCAGTACCTCCTTAGTAGTCCCTGTTAACACTCTGAGGTTATCCACTTGCTCACTTGTGAACACCTCAGAAAAATGTAAGTTTAGAGCATCCACTATTTCATTGTCTGTATCCTTTAATTTCCTTTTACTATTCCTGATGCACTTCACCTCCTCCTTGACTTTTCTTTTACTACTAAAATACTGAAAGAATCTCTTGGGGTCTTCTTCCGCCTTATCTGCTATATTCCTCTCCAACTGTCTTTTAGCCTCTCTGATATCCTTCTTAATGGTTGCCCTCATGTTCTCATACGCTCTACGATTCACTTTGCAGTCATTAGTCTTATATGCCTTATAAAGCAGTTTTTTCCTTTGCAACTTCTTTTTTTAATCTTTATTAATCCACCATGGAGTTTTTTTTAGTTTCCTATTAATTCCAAATTTAGGTATTGTAAACAAGGCGCTTTATAGCGCCCGACCCGGCATAGAATAGGCAGAGGCACGTGTTCACACTCACAAATATTTATTTTTTCTTCAGCTGTGTGACACGTCTTCCCCGTGCCACACAGCCCAAACACAGTCCAAAACACAAACACAAAGAAGCCAAACACAAACCCACACTTTCCTGCTCCACCACTCCTCCCAGGCAACCTCGTCCTCTTCCTCCCGATTCTGGCTTCGATAGCTGGGAGGCAGGCCCTTTTATGCCCCACCCGGAAGTGATCCAGGTGCCTGACCAGCTGGTCTTAATTGCACCTCCGGGTGGGCTGATAAACCGTCCAGTGTGGTGGCTGGAACTCTGCAGCACCCCCTAGCGGCCACCCCATCTCCCAACCGGGCTGCTGTGGTGGACTCCATGTCCCATGGAGCCACGGGGGAGATTGAGGAGGAATCCAGTGCCAGGAGACTGCCCCAAGCGCCCGGGAGGTATTGCAAAGTCCATGATGGCTCCCCCGGGACGTATGCATCAGAGGCGTCCCGGCCGGGCATGGGACCCAGCTGTCCGTCACATGGCCCCTCTCTCAGATGAGGCTTGTGGGGCTCATCGGCCTGCCCGCGAGGGCGGTCTTCTCCAGGATGGGGAGTCGGCATTCCTGGGTCTGCGGCTGCGCCCTGTAAAAACAGAATAAACAGGTCTGGGGCGTTGCCCGATGTCCCTCGGGACAAGCCCGCCAGACATGGCCACGCGCCACAGTCATAACACCGCCGACTCCCTCCAGTACGGCCCCTCTGCATGCGGAAGCAGGCAGGGAACATCTGCCCTTAGCCCCTCCGAGGAGGGCTTGTGCAGTTCCGCCCCTCTGCAGTGCAGCCCTCCTTGGCTCCAAGCCGTCAGGCATACACTGCTCTATGCGGGGTTTCCGGTTTCCTCTTCCGGTTCCCCTTTTCCTTTGGGTCGCACTGGCGGTCTGAGTCCCCTATGAGAAAGGAGGGACCCGCACCGCCTGCGTCCCTTTGGACTGCCGCAAGACTGGCGCTAGCGGTCGGGGCGGGGGTGTTTGGCAGCGGGTTTCCAACTGCTGCCTCCCCGCACCTTCGTCCGCCTTGCTGTCAGTCATCACAGCAGCCCTCGTGTGGTGGGCGGGTCCGCCTGACAGGCAGTACTAAGCAACACTGCTGCCGTCGCGTCCGCCCCTTTTCTCTGCGGTGCGGCTTCACTTACCTGCACCGCTCTGTCCTGCCGGTGGGAGGCTGGCCACCCGCCGTCACGAAGCCATTCAGCCAGGGCCCGCGGGATACCGAGCTTCTTCTCCAGCCCCTCCTTCGCCTCCGACAGGACCTGAAAAACTTGTAAAGGGACTGTAGGGCGAGGACAACGGACTTCACCTCCCCTACAGCCCAAGAAACATTAATAGTGGCGGCCGGCGGTGGATTTGGGCTCTCCGTGTAAGCCCTCCGCCGACCGCGTGCCAAGAAGACCCTGTGGATCCCCACAGGGCCCTTCGGTAGTCTGGAGGAGAGGGAAGGGCGTCCGTCATCCCCGCCTGCCGATCCTCCTCGGCGGGTGATTGACACACGTCCCCGTTTACCTGTTTGGGAGCCGCTCCTGCCCCACTTGCAGGGCGCTGGGAAGCTTCGTCCGGGCTCTCCTCCGCCAGCCGCTGGCTCAAGCCGAGGGAAAGACACAGCTCCGCCTCGCTCACCCCCGAGCTGGCTCCGTCGTCACGCCATGGACACTCGTCCCCCTGCCCGCACCGGGTGCTTCGCCCCTCGGCGTCCAGGAGGTAGGATGACCCGCAGGCGGAAAAACATACCCGCAACTTCGTCACCTACCTCCGGTTGCAACCCGTGCGGCGGACTAGCGTGGCGGCGTCTGCCAGTTGGCCTCTGTGTCCGCCCGGCTTTTTTCTTCCCCATGACAAAAGGCGCCTGCAGCAGCTCCTCGGCGGCTTCGGTTGGATAGTCCCCGCTGGTTTGCGCGTGCCTGCTTGCGGCCCCTGCGCGTGTCGCGCGCGCGCTGTACTGCGTGTGCTGGCTTGCGGCTCCTGCGTGTGCGCGCTTCAGTGCGCCGTGCTGTGCAGTCCTGCCCGACTGCTTGCCTGTAGCTGCGTCGGGAGCGCGCTCTCCGACGCCGCTGAGCCGAGAACCGTGCCCCGCGCTGTTGCGCTTCGCTATGCCGGGTCAGCAAGAGTAAAAAACGCAGGTTCCGACCCAAATGGACGGGCCGGGATCCTGCGGCTACGCCAGTGTAAACAAGGCGCTTTATAGCGCCCGACCCGGCATAGAATAGGCAGAGGCACGTGTTCACACTCACAAATATTTATTTTTCTTCAGCTGTGTGACACGTCTTCCCCGTGCCACACAGCCCAAACACAGTCCAAAACACAAACACAAAGAAGCCAAACACAAACCCACACTTTCCTGCTCCACCACTCCTCCCAGGCAACCTCGTCCTCTTCCTCCCGATTCTGGCTTCGATAGCTGGGAGGCAGGCCCTTTTATGCCCCACCCGGAAGTGATCCAGGTGCCTGACCAGCTGGTCTTAATTGCACCTCCGGGTGGGCTGATAAACCGTCCAGTGTGGTGGCTGGAACTCTGCAGCACCCCCTAGCGGCCACCCCATCTCCCAACCGGGCTGCTGTGGTGGACTCCATGTCCCATGGAGCCACGGGGGAGATTGAGGAGGAATCCAGTGCCAGGGAGACTGCCCCCAAGCGCCCCGGGGGAGGTATTGCAAAGTCCATGATGGCTCCCCCGGGACGTATGCATCAGAGGCGTCCCGGCCGGGCATGGGACCCAGCTGTCCGTCACAGTATGTATCTGTCCTGCATTATATGTAAAACATTTTTAAACCTGTTCCACTGCTTCTCGACTGTCTCCACATTTAAAATCTTATCCCAGTGTATCCTACTGCAGACTTTGTCGCATCTGCTCAAAATTAGCCCTACCAAAGTTCAACTTATCAATTTTAGTCTTTGCATTTGCACTTTTACAAAATACTGAGAACTGTATTATATTATGATCACTTGACCCTAGTGGTTCAATCACCTCTACACCCTCAATTCTATCCAGATTATTACAGAATACTAAATCCAGACAGGCTTCACCCTGTATTGGTGCTTTAACATGCTGTGTTAAAAAACAGTCGCTGATTACTTCTAAAAACTCCTGCTCTTGTGCTCTTCCACGTGCAAGGTTATCTCAGTTAATATTTGGATAATTAAAGTCCCCCATGACTAGAATATCTCCCTGTTAACTTTCCTTTTAGATATTAATAAAAAGATGTATGTTGAAATTACTGTCTGAATTGGGTGGTCTATAACACACTCCTAAAATAAGACCTCTTTCCCTAATATTTTCCAGGCGAAGCCACATGTCCTCACTAAGATGGAGCTCATCATCCAACTGAAGATGACTTACATTTAAATCCCATTTGGCATAAACAGCAACCCCACCTCCTTTTCTGTTCTGTCTATCCTTCCTAATAAATGTGTATCCCTCTATATTACACTCATCCCCATCTTTGTTATTTAGCCAGGTTTCCGTTATTGCTATAATATCATAATTATGCTCTGCTACATACAACTCCAACTCACTTACGTTATTTTTGAAACTTCTAGCATTAAGGCAAGCTATTTTTAATGTGTTACTCCTTCTACATTTACATGTTTGCTTAGAATTTACATTACTATGCGTTTTTATTTCTACGCCATTGTTTGTTCTTCCATGTATAGATCTAAACCTGGTGCTGCAGCAGCTGCTGAGTCCTTATGGGCAGCTCTTCCACCCCACCCAGAAGTGCTGCTGGAAGTGGAACAATGAGCACCTGGAGCACTTGCGGATGCCTTATAAAAGGAGACAGAGTTGGGAGGAGGGAGACGAAGCTTGACCAGAGGAGTGGAGAACGAAAAAGTGAAAGAGAAAAGGAAAAAAATGTGTTGTTTGCTGTGAAGTTGTGCTTGTAGGAAGCAGGGAAGGCATTTCCCACGAGGGAAAAAATAAAAACTTGTGTGCCTCGAACCTGTCTTCCCACCTGGCCGGCTACTATATATATATATATATATATATATATATATATATATATACTGTATATATATATATGTATATACTGTATATATATATATCCATCCATCCATCCATTTTCTAACCCGCTGAATCCAAATAGGGTCACGGGGGTCTGCTGGAGCCAATCCCAGCCAACACAGGGCACAAGGCAGGAACCAATCCTGGGCAGGGTGCCAACCCACCGCAGGACACACACAAACACACCCAGTGCCAATTTAGAATCGCCAATCCACCTAACCTGCATGTCTTTGGATTGTGGGAGGAAACCGGAGCGCCCGGAGGAAACCCACGCAGACACGGGAGAACATGCAAACTCCACGCAGGGAGGACCGGGAAGCGAACCGGGTCTCCTAACTGCGAGGCAGCAGCGCTACCACTGCGCCACCGTGCCGCCCTATATATATATATATATATATATATCCTTCCATCCATTTTCCAACCCGTTGGATCCAAACACAGGGTCATGTGGGTCTACTGGAGCCAATCCCAGCCAACACAGGGCGCAAGGCAGGAACCAATCCCATATACTGTATATACATATATATAATGTGGTGGACTACCAGGGCCTTTACCCATGATTATGGAATGATCAAGGGACAGAGTATTTCCAGGACAGTTTCTATCCTGGACCGACAAAGGGCAGCCCCCTTTGTTTCCAGTGGGGGCACAGGTCATCAGCATAGGAGCTCAACCCAATGGGCACATGGATGCTTTCTGAGTCATATTTGGCTATACTTTCCCCACACCCAGAAGTGTGGCCGGAAAAAGCTTGTTGGGCAGCCAGAGTCAGAAGGAATAGGACAAAGCCTGAGAAGAGGTGAAGGTGGAAGGACTGGTGGCAAGAGGGACTGTGCTGGGCTCTGTGTTTTGCCTTGTGTGGTGTGAAGGCAAATTATGTAAATAACTGTGTGTTGTGTGTGACAATTGGTGTTCTGCCTGTTTATGACAGGGTTAGGGTGGCTGTATGTGCCCTGGGTATCTCTATATACAGTGGGATGCAAAAGTTTGGGCAACCTTGTTAATGGTCATTATTTTCCTGTATAAATCGTTGGTTGTTACGATAAAAAATGTCAGTTAAATATATCATATAGGAGACACACACAGTGATATTTGAGAAGTGAAATGAAGTTTATTGGATTTACAGAAAGTGTGCAATAATTGTTCAAACAAAATCAGGCAGGTGCATAAATTTGGGCACCACAAAAAAGAAATGAAATCAATATTTAGTAGATCCGCCTTTTGCAGAAATTACAGCCTCTAAACGCTTCCTGTAGGTTCCAATGAGAGTCTGGATTGTGGTTGAAGGTATTTTGGACCATTCCTCTTTACAAAACATCTCTAGTTCATTCAGGTTTGATGGCTTCCGAGCATGGACAGCTCTCTTTAACTCACACCACAGATTTTCAATTATATTCAGGTCTGGGGACTGAGATGGCCATTCCAGAACGTTGCACTTGTTCCTCTGCATGAATGCCTTAGTGGATTTTGAGCAGTGTTTCGGGTCGTTGTCTTGTTGAAAGATCCAGCCCCGGCGCAGCTTCAGCTTTGTCACTGATTCCTGGACATTGGTCTCCAGAATCTGCTGATACTGAGTGGAATCCATGCGTCCCTCAACTTTGACAAGATTCCCAGTCCCTGCACTGGCCACACAGCACCACAGCATGATGGAACCACCACCATATTTTACTGTAGGTAGCAGGTGTTTTTCTTGGAATGCTGTGTTCTTTTTCCTCCATGCATAATGCCCCTTGTTATGCCCAAATAACTCAATTTTAGTTTCATCAGTCCACAGCACCTTATTCCAAAATGAAGCTGGCTTGTCCAAATGTGCTTGAGCATACCTCAAGCGGCTCTGTTTGTGCTTCCTCTGCATCACTCTCGCATACAGCATCTCCTTGTGTAAAGTGCGCCGAATGGTTGAACGATGCACAGTGACTCCATCTGCTGCAAGATGATGTTGTAGGTCTTTGGTGCTGGTCTGTGGGTTGACTCTGACTGTTCTCACCATTCGTCACTTCTGTCTATCCGAAATCTTTCTTGGTCTGCCACTTCGAGCCTCAACTTGAACTGAGCCTGTGGTCTTCCATTTCCTCAATATGTTCCTAACTGTGGAAACAGACGGCTTAAATCTCTGGGACAGCTTTCTGTATCCTTCCCTAAACCATGATGGTGAACAATCTTTGTCTTCAGGTCATTTGAGAGTTGTTTTGTGACCCCCATGTTGCAACTCTTCAGAGAAAATTAAAGGAGAAGGGAAACTTACAATTGACCCCCTTAAATACTCTTTCTCATTATAGGATTCACCTGTGTTTGTAGGTCAGGGGTCACTGAGCTTACCAAGCCAATTTGAGTTCCAATAATTGGTTCTAAAAGTTTTGGAATCAATAAAATGACAACGGTGCCCAAATTTATGCACCTGCCTGATTTTGTTTGAACAATTATTGCACACTTTCTGTAAATCCAATAAACTTCATTTCACTTCTCAAATATCACTGTGTGTGTCTCCTATATGATATATTTAACTGACATTTTTTATCGTAACAACCAACGATTTATACAGGAAAATAATGACTATTAACAAGGTTGCTCAAACTTTTGCATCCCACTGTATACAACTGGAAGTGACGTTAAAGGACCCAGGTAGAATTTCCTGCATTTGGTCTTTGGGAATAAAAGAGAAAGGGTCAGTGCACTCCACCACTCCTTGGTTCGACTGGGAATTACCTTCTTTCAAGCCCTTTTAGCTGTCTTCCATGCACACGTGTGTGACAATGTATGTTTGGGGTGCCAAACAGGCAATTACAATGATTTTCGGAATATATAAACTCATTCCTGAATATATAAATTTAAAATCAGATTATATTGATATTGATTGAAATGACTCAGGACCATTTTTAGTAAACTCAATGAGTTCCTAATACAATGTAATGAAATAAGTTAACAAAAACTTTTTCAGAAAAAAAAAAAAAAAAATGTATTCAAAATGATGTACAGTATGCGCCTGGCATTTTGAACACTATTTATTTATTCTTTTTTTATGGGCACATTTTTGGACGAACCTCACAAGCCCAATTGACTCTGAATGGCTTCTGTACGAAGTTTACTTTTCACTAGTACGAGTAAAATGACAAGCATGGAAATTAGAGAATATTTGATGGAACTAGACCACTTTATTTGTGAATTGTACTAATTTTATATATTCGGGAATGATTTTATCTATTCCAATGCTGACTTTATATATTCAAGTTTTGCCTTTATATATTAGGGAATGATTTTATATAATCCAGCACTGACTTTATATAATCAGGCTTTGACATTATATATAATCAGGAATGACTTTATATATTCCGACGCTGACTTTATATATTCAAGTTTTGCCTTTATATATTAGGGAATGATTTTATATAATCCAGCACTGACTTTATATAATCAGGCACTGACTTTATATATTCTGACACTGACTTTATATATTCCGACACTGACTTTATATAATCAGGCTTTGGTGTTATATATTCAGAACATTGACTTTATATATTCCGAAAATCATTATATTTGTCTGTTTGGCACCCCATTATATATATATATATATAAATAAAAAATAAAATAAATGAATATATATTACAGCCTTGCTTGTTAGTTACATTTTGTTCTCTTTTTAGGCAAGGAAATGTCACATAGTGAATTTCAAAGTAACAATCCTAAATATAAAGTACATTGAGTATGCGTGTATTGAAGGCAGGGGGAAAGAAGAATAAGAGTCATAACGCTAGATAGTAAAAGTAGGACACCATTGACAGTCCATCTTCCAACATCCCTGAAACACACACAAAGAGACGAGTGCTTTATGTATGTTCTATCACTGAGCTTATGTATCTGAAATACGACCACTCGGAACAGCAGAACAAATGCCGAGTTCTGATATTCACTAAATCACTTTTCAAACTGTTTATTTTAAGATATTTATATCAGAAAAAAATATCAAGTATTGAACACATCATTTTTTTTGAGTAGTAGTACAGTACTTACAGCCATTCATGGCAAGGAAGCTGCCTTTCATAGGCTAGTGCTTTCAGACTAAAAACATCAAAACATTGCTCAGCTTAATTTGCTAGTTCTCTGACTATACTTTAATTGTTGAAGTTTTCAAAAAGAGAATGTTTTTCGAAAAATGTCTTTTAACCCTGAGTTTTAAAAATGCAATGTATGTTCCCAGTCTTGACATACAAATGTGTCAATGCACCATAACATAACATTGTCAAACCCATTTAATCCATTTCAGGGTCACAGTGACCCCGCATTGGGCATAAGTCAGAAGTTAACCCTAAATAGTTCATCACAATAGCCATTCATGGTGGGCAAATTACACCATTTAGGAAAATCCAATAATAACAAATATATCAAACTAAAAAAACAGCATCCCAGCAAACATGCACACATTGCCACCCCTCTGCGTGGGCAGACCATGAGCGGTGTGGGTTTGGGAAAACACAATAAAACTGTACTGAACCAAGGAGGCTGAGGAGGCTGCTACAAGGGGCCCCTTAGCAAAGATCTCCTAGTGGCATCCCTCATCGGCCCAGTGATGGTTTAGTAATGCTGGCCGATGTTGTCATTACGCCATAGTTTCCCACTTTTTAATGTTGTCACAGAGTAAGTATCACTGTGAATTAATATTTTCAGTGTTTTCTAGATTTTGATTATAGAAGTATGAATCAAAATTTCAACTACTTCAAAAAGTATAATTTTTTATTGGCTAAAATTGTACATTTTTTATGCATTATTGGTAATGTTCATGGCTTTAACACTGCAAAAAAAAATGCTCGACTAGTACTAATAAATGTAAAGGCATTTTGTGTTATGTAAGAATAAATAGTTTGAAGTCACGTTAGTACTGTATTTTTTTTTAAACTTTCTTAATAAGTAATACATTGTAAATCTTGCACCTCTTGTGGGCAGACCATGAGCAGTGTGGGTTTGAGAAAACCTAATTAACCCTTTTGAGGGATGAATATTTTTTCCAAAAAAACTCAGTTTTCTGAAAAGCACACAAAGCAATGGTTTCACAAAGAAATCAACATAAAACACCTGTTGCTGTGTGCTTTGATCGCCAGGAATGCGTGGCATGCCGGCTCCCAGGCTGTCTTCACATGGCGGGGGACAGAGGCAGCAGTAGTGGGCATAGTGCATTGCTATCTGATTTGTACCTCTTGTCACTGTAAGTGGCAGTCCTCCCAGGCAAACGTTACCATAGGCATGTCAGCTACACAAACCTGCCCAGCACCGTGGTCAGTGGTACCTCACATTCATTTTCAATCACTTGTATCAAAATCGGAGTCTGATAAGTCAGAGTTCAATTCAGTGATAATGTGTAAAACATCATCCACATAGTTTTTTGCTTTACACATTCGCTTCAATCTCTCGTCAGATGTTGATGTCATTTTTGCCGTTGTTTGCTCCTTTCTACTCATGTGAGCGCAGGGAATCTCGGTCAAACCAATGAATCTAATGTTCCTTCTAGCAAAGAGAGTCCAATGAAAACATAACAGTGGGTTTTGCCAATGTTTACAGTTGATTACCCCTGTCAACTGAATGAATTAATAATTTTATTGGATTTTAGATTTTGATTGTTGAAGTATGAATAAAAATTTGAACTACTTCAAAAACTATTGATTTTCAAAGTCAAAGCAAAGTCAAAGTCAAAGCGAGCCATTGTCATCTCAACCATAAAAAAGTATACAGACAGACGAAATTGTGAAGTTCAGGGTCCAGAGTGTAACAACATGAAGTGCAAATAAAAAATTTAAACTAAATTAAAAATCGAATTAAAATTAAAATTTAAAATGTAAATTTAAAAATAAAATTAAAACACAAACAAGACGAGGCATTGTTCAAAGGCAAGATTGATGCAATATATGGTATTATGCAATCTAGATACATAAATATAGTCAATAAATATGTATTATAATAACTAAATAATAGATATAGATAACATATAAATTATCAGTGTATGATAATTGTTTAAGACAGGTGTAAACAATGGCAGGTCAGAATGTTTCACAGCAGAAGGATATCAAAGAATGTCAAAGTGCATTGTGCAAAATCCTTAAAGGTCAGAATGAGATTTTGTACCTGCACACTCGTCTTTGCAGGAAAGTGTCTGGCATGTATAAAAGTTCTGTTTTTAGAGGTGGTTGAGGCCGTGTAGAATATCCCATGAGGTAGCAGGGTGTTAAGGAGTCTAACAGCTTGGGAATAAAAACTCTCCTGCAGCCTGGCAGATCTGGCTCTGATGCTGCAGTAATGTCTCTTGGATGGCAGAAGTGTGAAAAGTCCATGTGAGGGATGTAAGGGTTCCTGCACAATGCTGCAGGCCGTGCGGACACTGCATTTGTAAAATATGTCCTGTAGTGAAGGGAGAGGCACCCTAATAATGTTCTCTGCTGTCTTCACTATCCTTCGCAGGCGCTTGCAGTCAGATATGTTGCAGTTGCCATACCAGATGGTGATGCAGCTGGTCAGAACACTCTCCATGGTGCCTTTGTAGAACATGGTGAGGATGGAAGTGGGAAGACTTGCTTGCTTCAGCCGCCTCAGGAAGTGTAGTCTCTGCTGGGCTTTCTTGATTAGTGATGAGGTGTTATGCGTCCACACAAGTTCCTCAGTTATGTGCACACCGAGGAACTTGGTACTCCTTACAGTCTCCACATCTAAACCGTTGATGCTGAATGGGATGTGGCCAGGATGTGATTTTCTGAAGTCCACGATTATCTCTTTTGTCATGTTGACATTGAGAGATAGATTGTTTTGTTCACACAATGCGGACAGCCGTTCCACTTCATCATGCCTGCTTATCACTCCCAGCACCGGCGTATCATCCGCAAACTTGATGATGTGGTTGGTGTTGTGCATGGCTGTGCAGTCATGAGTCAGCAGGGTGAAGAGCAGAGGATTAAGCACACAGCCCTGCAGAGCTCCAGTGCTCAGTGTGATGATGCTGGAACTGTTGTAGCCCATCCGGACTGACTGGGGCCTCTCTGTCAAGAAGTCCAAGATCCAATTGCAGAGGGAGGTGTTCAGACCCAATCTGGTCAGTTTTTCAGCCAGCTTTTGAGGGATAATTGTGTTGAAGGTGGAGCTAAAGTCTATGAATAGCATCCTGACATGTTTGTCATATTTATCCAGATGTTTCAGGGAGAGGTGAAGGGCAGAGCATATGGTGTCTTCAGTAAACCTGTTTTTGTATTGGCTAAAATTGTACAAATTGTATACATTATTGGTAATGTTCAGGGCAAAAATAATGGACTAGTACTAATAAATACAAAAACATTTTCTGCTTTATAAGAATAAATAAGGCCACATCAGTATTGCATTTTTAATTCCTTTTGTTAACAGTTAAGAAATTGTAAACCTTTATAATTAGACATAATTTATTTGATAAAAAACCAACTAAACACTAAAAAAATGTTCAATGAAAGGACCAGTAATGGATGGTGCAGTGGAGGAGCCTCTCTCTTACAGTAAGGAGACCAGAGTTCACATCTTGGTTCCTCACTGCATGGAGCTTGAATGTTTTCCACATATGTTGCTTATCTCCAAGTGCTCTGGTTTCCTTCCTGCAGGTTAGGTGGGCAGGCAGTGCTATGCTGTGTGTGTGAGTGTGCTGGGCTGGTGCTCTGTCCAGAGGTTTTGCCAAATTTCCCCTTGGGGACAATCAAAGTTATGTCTATGCTATCCCATTGCTTTCTGGGATAGGCTCCATGTACTTAGCAAACCTACCTGGATAAGTGGGTATAGAAAATGAATGGATGAACTAGTAAGGTATGGGCTTCTTTAAGGTTCATGACTAAATCTGGACAACTTGTCTGTTTGTCCATACTGAGCCAGTGGTTTGGGGCCAATGTGGCCCTGATGTGCAAATCCCAATTGGCTACATGTTTGCTCACACTGGGCCTACACTGGCCCAATGTCAGTTTGTTTGTTGGGATGACAGATCCAAGAGGTATCAACATTAATAACTGCAACACCATGCATCCAACCAATTAAATTTATTTGTTTTCACACACAACTAGTAAAGTTTAACACAAAAAGACATAGTTGGGTATATCTTGGCCAGTAAAATATAACAGTGCAGGTCTATTATTAAGATACGGTTTAGGTTTGGCACAAGGCAAAACTAGCAGCCAGGGGAATCTAGTATTTAAGGAACTGGGTTGTAAATTACAAAGAGATGTCTTACTAGTATATTATATAGTGTGAGCATAACATGTCTTAACTTATATTCAACAGTTTTTATGATATAACCTAAAATTTTATTTGCCTTTTTAACTGCTTCTGTACATTGCTTAGTTGATGAAAATGATGTGTCAACATAAACCCCTAAATCCTTTTCAGAGGTTGTCTCCCATCTTGTATTTATAATTCACTAGCCATCCCCTGCGGCTTCGCCCGTGTAGTAGTGAAACAGGACAGTGAGGAGGGTCCTGCCCGGCTCCCTACTCCTGACGTCACACTTCTCCCTCCCCTCGGCCCATAGCGTGAATATATCGCTCCTGCAAGCAAACTGTTATTCTTAGCATGGTCAGAGAAGTTGTAAAACCAACCGGAATGTTCAAGAAAATGATAGAAAAAAAAAAGACAATCTAAATCCGCTAAGTAGTTTTCTTGTTTGGTAAATAAGCGGACTTAAGGTTACACCGCAAGTCTGGCACGTGATTGAGAAAAGCTCCGCCCCTTACTCAATCCACCCCCACCCCCCAGCCCGCCATACCTCTCTCGGAATCACGCAAATAAATTGTTCCTGCAAACGAACTATGGTTCTTAACGTGATGAGATAAGTCACAAAATCAACTGGAAGGTTCAAGCAAATTATAGAAAAAACACCGATTTAAATCTGTTAAGTAGTTCTCTTGTGAAAAGCAGACCGACAGACAGATGTTGGATTTTATATATAGCAATATGTTCTTTTTGCCCATGTGTAGCACTTTGCACTTTTCTACATTAAACTGCATTTTCCAGTTGTTCACCCAGTTCTGAAAGTTATCCAGGTCATTTTGAATTCTTTTTGCTGTGTCTTCAGATTCTGCTTTCCCTCCAAATTTTAGTGTTATTTGCAAATTTCACAAGTTTACTAACTGTAACAAACTCAATGTCTTTGAATAAATCCCAAAAATTAATGGTTCAAGGAAATGCCCCTGAAGGGGTCCATTAATGCATTCTTTTCTTATGTGTACTCTTTGTTGATTATCAGCTAACCAACTAGAGATCTAGTTTTGCAGGTTACCTCCGATGCCTACAGCTTCTAGTTTCTGAATTAATCTTTGGTGTGGGACAACTGTATTAACGGCTTTTTGAAAGTCTAAGTAAATTATGTTGTATTCTTTGTTTTTGTCAACTATTCCTGTTGTTTCTTCAAAAAAATCTCAAAGTTTGGTTTGGCAGGATCTTCTCATAAACCTATGTTGGCTGTTATTTAGAACATTATTTACATTTTAGTAATTTTCTAATTTATTTTTTATTATACTTTCCATAATTTTGCATGACACAGAAGAAAGACTTATTGATCTATTTGTACCTCAGGTTTCTGAGAGGACTGTGCCTTTAACAGAACTGACACAAGAGATGGCTTCCAATGAGGTGGTATAAAACTCGGACCACACATTTTAAGACCTAAAAAGGGCCCTGATGTCTGAAACTCTGTTGATTACTCCTCATTGTGTGGAAGAATCATTTCTGGGATAACATAGCATTCATCTTAAAGAAATAGCATAAAGGGTTAATAAATGTCAGAAATCTTTTCAGGCATATCAGGAAACCAGATAAAGGTCAAGTGAACGCCAAAACGCACTGAAAGATGACTAAGAAGTTAGCAGATGTCCTATAAAATAACCAGAATGGACAGTTGTTATATGCACAGAAATTTCAAGGGTGGTGGTTCAACTCAAAGGTATAAGAAGAACCAGAATATAATATATTGGATTTTTATTTTATATAAGTCATTTGGGTGTAAACTAATGAACCAACCACAGTAAAATTTATGCATTGATTGAAACTGTATGTAATTTCAAGAGTTTAGAAAATTAACCTCTATTCTTAGTTTCTCTGACCATTCAGACCATGCTGTAATGGAATGCTTTTGATGAATGTGTACTCTAAGACATTTTGCCAAGGAGTAATTAATAAAGATACCATGAACGGTTTTTCTACTGCCTGATTGCTGATTTGTCCTGTTAGAGGATATGTTTTTTTCTTTAAGTATGATGTTCATTTCTACCACAATTGTTCTCCTTTTCTACTCTAGTCAGAGGCATCTGACACCGTCCTTAGTGCTGCTTTGAGTCAGGACATCAACTCGTAGATTCATCCCACCTTAAATCGCTCCGCACCTCTCCATCAGCGTCTTTTGTCCTTTAAATGTGTTGATAAGCAGCAAGCAGCCTGCTATCACATCCCCCACTGGCGCACAGTTTTCTCAGTTCAAGTTTGTTTACCTGCGTGTCAGTTGCTTGGAGTTGTATAAAGTGAGAAGTCAAGCAAAATCACACCTTTTATAAATACTATATCGTTATTTGGAACACATGCATTTCATGTGTGTTCCGTGTTTACAACGATCTATGTAAACACATTGTTAAAACATAAACAATTTTCATGTTTTAGTAATAATTGACAAAATGTAGACATGAAGTATATAATGTGTTAAGCCTGATTTCTAAATATCAAATAAACACTTTCACAAGAGGTACAAATATAACAGAACAAGTGTGCTTCTATTCAAGAATATAACTGCAGAAAAAGATCCCGTGTTAGGGTGCGACATTGATACACATTTATTGCAACGGAACCAACTGTTGACCGGTAATGAAAACTTCATGGGTTCAATCCCGGACGAGTCCGTTTTGAGAAGTGAACTGCTCTTATTCTTACTATTTTAGAATAAAAACATACATTTGAATCCAGTCGTGTTCACTACCCGACCGTGACACCCTGCACATGTTTTTGAAACACGTAAAACTGAAAGGTTTACTATTCAAATAAATGTTAAATTTAAAGGAGAATATTCAACTGTTCTGTGAGCAACTAAATGACTTCTTTGATTATTTCTTTCTTGCTCTTATTCTCCCTGCAAGTGGCAGCACGCAGGATGAAATGGAAGCATAACTGATTAGATGAGCCATCACACGCTTAGAAACTTTACAACTGAAAGATAAACTGCCACAGCAGCTGTTTGGACACTACCAAAGGAGTCCATTTAATTTAGTTTCATTTTATTTTATTTTAAACAGATACAGTGTAAACAAGTCTGAGTTTTCCTGAGATATTTCCAGAATTGAATGACAGTTTGATCATTTCAGTGATGAATGGAGTCAATTCACTGCTGCAAAGCTGAACCAATTAGGATGTTCTGGCGTGCAGAATACAGATTGCCGTCTGGCCTTTTTGTTAGCAGATCAAGAAATACACAGCTGCAGATTTGTTGGACTGTAGGCTTGAACAAGACCAGTGTAAAAAAAATACCAGTGAACATAAATAAGACGTGTATAATGGCAGGGAAGCAGTACATGCTGATTCATAAGAAAAGTATACTGCTACATACTGTATCTGCCTCACTGTCTAAATTTAAACTCACCTTCTTGTCCTTTGTTAGTGGGTAACCTTCTACTTTAAGAATCATAGCATTAACCTTAAATCCCAAATGTCCCTGACTAAAAGCCATAAAGAAAAATAAAAAAGCCAACAGAAAATCAGTAGATGGCAAACTTAAGATGCACTAAGGCCAAGATGTTAGGCATCTTGGGACGTTATGCAACATCGTCTTTACTTGCTGAACATATTAATGCTTATACTTTGGGAGTATGAACACAATTGCTGAAATCAATGAGGCTGTTATTTAAAGGGCCACTAAACCCTGAAGTGATCTACCAGTAGTGTTGATGTTTTACTATGAATTACTTTTAACCCTGTAGGTGTGTGTGGGTGTGTGTAATGTTTTGCTAAAAGGCACTATACAAAATTCTTAGGTTTTCTTCTGGATAAGAAATGCCCCTAAATAACACCTTAGGTAATTAACTATGTGTTACATATCCCACCCACAATATTCATCTCCCCGAGGACCCCAGCAGTGATGGGTTGCATACTTTTGGGGCCACAGCTTACTCATTCATTCAATCCTCTGGACATTTTAATTTGGTACACTTTGTTAATTCCTAAGGATAAATTGTGTTTTCTCATGACCTTTAGGGGTCGGACCACAGGGTCAGCTATTGTACAACATCCCTGGAGCAATTTTAAGGTTAAGGGCGTAGTTAATGGAGTAGGATCCCTTCTGGCAGTAACACGATTTGAACTGGTGACCTTCTAGATACCAATGTAGACCCTTAGCCCCAGAGTCACCACTCTTCCTTCACCCAGTCTCAGTGGGTCGAAAAGTGTAGGAAATGTAGGAAAGTGACCTCTAAGCCCTCAGCAATTGTTACTGTCAGTAAACACAAGGTTGTTTTAATGACATGTGTGGTCAGACAATGGAAGGACAGACTGGAATCAGTCAGAATTTTGGGATGCCAACCGGGTCTTCTCTTTTATTTGTCGCCAGATGAAATAAACAAAACAAGAAGGAAAAAAAAAAAAAATCGAGCAAATGCACTGCTTCCTGGTCCTTAGGAGTTAGTCTTGTACTCCAAACTGCGGCTTACTCGGGTCTTCCAGCAAAAGACACCTCTTTTTAGGCTGCCCATACATTATGGCCCTTATAGGACGGTCTCTCAGAGATGTGAGGGAAGAAGAGAAACAGGACAGAGTCAGCGGTAGCCCCCCTCTCGTTTTGGCGAGTTATTACATACCTTTCCCAAGCCCTAGGAGGAGTCCTTTGATGCCCATGCCTGATAATACTTTAGCCTTTAAATCCATATATTGTGTAGAGAAGCCAGACTTATCAAACAACATGTGTTAGAATATAAATATACAACCTGAATAATTTAAAATAATGTCCACAGCAAGCTTCGTCTCAGATGGTTCACCTTAAGCAGTTACAGAGCTTCCAGGCTTTTCTTCATAAGCCAGTTAAGATAGTCATGATCACTGGGGCATTGCTGCAGCCTAGCCATGTTTGCAGTGTTTTCTTCTTAAGCCAGTTGAGATGCTCCAGAACACTGGATGCTGTTGTAATTGGCAAGCTTAAAACATTGATTGCTGGAACATTTATTTCCAGGACGCTGCAGTATTGGTCTATGCATATATTATAAGTAAAAACTATCAAAATTTGTAAAAACTGTAAAGAAAAGCTTTAAAAAGCAACGGTTTATTATCAACAGTAACGCTATCTAAAATGAACAGAAAATGTTAATGACTTTATTTTTCACCAGCAACTCAAGTAAAATTGTGCAACTGAGTGAGAGTCCTTGAAGGATTCCACCTTTGCAGATTACAGCCTTAGAAGCACATGTGCCCCAAATCTAACGTGTTTGTTTGCGCTATCCACGCTTGTTGCACACAGCACATTTGGTACTTGGTGACTGTCTGTGCTCAGTGGGTGGCAGAATGTCCTAACAGTCGTGACAAGATGGTCACCTTGTGATGAAGAAACGCCTTTGGGGCAACAATCCGCATTAGTGTCACAGTCTACAGGTTCCACATCATTCAATTGATTGTCATCTTAATCACTGTCTTTATCATCAAAATATTCTTCTTGCTACAAATCTTGTTTTTTCAAAAAATCACCAGCTTGACTACGACATAACTACAAACTATTTATAGCACTATTTTCGGCAAGCTGAACCAATAAAAATTCTATGGTTATTCACTAGATGGCAGTGCTACAGTAGGTAACTAACACTTGACAGTAAGATGGCCACATCTATACTGGCTGTATATTGAGATCTATACAATATATAAGTTCTATCGTACATCGTACCTAGACAAGCTCAATGAGATACGGCTTAACTCATACCTCGCATTCAAAGTGTTAACAGCAAAGAAAGGTGGAAAGGATTCAGACCTGACCCGACTCCATACAATGAGAAATATTTAATTTCTTTTATACAGGGTGGCCCATGAAAAAGTGGCCCGCCTCCACCGAGACAACTGCATTACGTGGTGAAGAGAAAAATTATCAAATTTGGTACTCACATTTCCAGAAGATGCTGAAAGTAATCGTCTTGTGTGTCAATACATCAGCATGTTCATGTTCAAGACACACTCTTAATAGTCGGCAACTTTAACTTTCATATCAATAATCAGTGTGACCTAAAAGTAAAGGAATTCATGAACCTCCTGGACTCTTTTCATTTGAGACAGTTCGTTAATCAGCCTACACATTAAGCAGGTCATACGTTAGAGTTAGTAATTACCAAAGGACTAAAAGTTGATGTGAAGCAGATCATTGATATTGGTCTATCAGACCACTTTCTTCTACTATTTAATATAGAAATAATGATAGAAAACATTCATGAGAAGCATATTGTTAAAAAACGCTTCTTTGACTCATCAGCAGCTTTAAAACTTACAAACATTCTAAGCAATCAGTCCGTTTATAGTGCCAACTATAATAGTGAGGATAATGTAAATAGTAAGGTGGAAAGATTTAATACTAAAGTGAGAGCTGCTGTTGACATAGTTGCACCTGAAAAGACAGTTAAAAAATCTTCTAGCATTGTTATACCATGGAAGACCCAAAGAGTGTCGGATTTAAAGAGAACATGCCGTAGAGCTGAGCGTCAATGGAGGAAGACTAAACTAACTATCCACTATTAAATATTAAAAGTTAAAATAACAGAATACAATAACACAGTCCGTCTTGAGAGGCGCTGCTATTTCTCTAAGATTATAAATAGCGATGCTATTAATCCCAGAGTCTTATTTTCTACAATTGATCGCCTGTTAAACCCAGGTAATGCAAAGGAATGCTCCCAAAATACTTCCAGTGAAACCTGTGAGGCTTTTGCTGTATTTTTCAATCAAAAAATTAATGATATTAGAGATAACATAGTATATCTCCCCAACACTGCGGAACCTCCTAAGCCCCGGTACTCCATTATAAACAAATTAAATTCTTTCACAAGGATAGATTTGCCTGATTCTCTAATCTCTCAACTGAAACCCTCCACCTGCGTCCTTGACCCGATACCAACAAGGTTTTTCAAGGAAGTATCAGGCGTGCTAATTGATAATATTCTTGACTTAGTAAATTCGCCATTAAATACGGTGGTCTTCCCAGACTGTCGTAAGACTGCTGTAGTTAAACACCTACTCAAGAAAAATAATCTTGAACTCTCTGCTTTTTTGAAAATTTTAGACCCATCTCTAACCTGCCCTTCTTAAGTAAAATTCTAGAGAAGGCAGTCATTATGCAGTTAAATGACCACCTAATAAACATGCTATTCTTGATAAATTTCAGTCAGGTTTCAGAACAAATCACAGCACAGAAACTGCACTCGTTAAAGTAGTAAATGATTTGCGGGTAAATGCAGACAGAGGCCATTTATCTGTTCTCATCCTCTTAGATCTGAGTGCTGCATTTGACACCATTGATCACAATATTCTTAGAAATCGCCTTAGTCAATGGGTGGGCCTCTCTGGCAGTGTCTTAAATTGGTTTGAATCCTACCTGACAGGGAGAAAATTCTTTGTTAGTTGTGGTAATCACAACTCAAAGACACATGATATCCTATATGGTGCTCCACAAGGCTCTATCCTGGGTCCACTGCTCTTTTCAATCTACATGCTTCCGTTAGGTCAGATTATCTCAGGGCACAACGTGATCTACCACAGCTATGCTGATGACACACAGCTGTACTTATCAATAGCACCTGATGACCCCGACTCTCTTTATTCACTAACACAATGTCTGACTTGTATCTCAGAATGGATGAATAGTAATTTTCAAAAGCTAAATAAAGAGAAAACTGAAATTGTATTGATTGGCAATAATGGATTCAATGAGGTTATCAGAAATAAACTTGATGCATTAGGATTAAAAGTTAAGACGGAAGAAAAAAACTTAGGGGTACTGTTGACTGTAATCTGAATTTTAAATCGCATATTCATCAGACCACTAGGACAGCATTTTTTCACTTAAGAAACATAGCAAAAGTTAGACCTCTTATATCATTGAAAGATGCTGAGAAATTAATTCACGCTTTGTTTTCAGTCACCTCGATTACTGTAACGCACTCCTCTCAGGACTACCCAAAAAAGACATAAATCATTTGCAACGAGTGCAGAATGCAGCTGCTAGAATCCTAACTAGGAAAAGAAAATCTGAACACATTTCTCCAGTTTTGATGTCACTACACTGGTTACCTGTGTCATTCAGAATTGACTTTAAAATTCTGCTTATGGTTTATAAAGCCTTAAATAATCTCGCTCCATCTTATATATCGGAATGTCTGACACCTTATATTCCAAATCGTAACCTCAGATCCTCAAATGAGTGTCTCCTTAGAATTCCAAAAGCTAAACTTAAAAGAAGTGGTGAGGCGGCCTTCTGCTGTTATGCACCTAAAATCTGGAATAGCCTGCCAATAGGAATTCGCCAGGCTAGTACAGTAGAGCACTTTAAAACACTGCTGAAAACACATTACTTTAACATGGCCTTCTCATAACTTCACTTTAACTTAATCCTGATACTCTGTATGTTCAATTCATCATAATAACTATTCATGGTGGCTCTAAAATCCGTACTGACCCCAACTCTCTCTTCTGTTTCTTTTTCCGGTTTCTTTGTGGTAGCGGCCTGCGCCACCTCCACCTACTCAAAGCTTTGTGATGCTCCAACAATGATGGACTAAAAGTCTACGTGACCATCATCATCAAGTCCTTCCATGAGAACCCTAACTACAAAGAGGACTGTTTCATGGGTGGTCTCATGGTCTGGAATCCCTGCAGATTTTATTTTTTTCTCCAGCCCTCTGGAGTTTTTTTTGTTTTTTCTGTCCACCCTGGCCATTGGACCTTACTCTTATTCTATGTTAATTAATGTTGACTTATTTTGTTTTGTTATTGTGTCTTTTATTTTTCTATTCTTCATTATGTAAAGCACTTTGAGCTACATTTTTCTGTATGAATATGTGCTATATACTGTAAATAGATGTTGTTGTTCATGTACACTCTCGGTGGCAGACGAGACGGGAGTCGTCTCGGTAGAGGTGGGCCACTTTTTCATGGACCATCCTGTATAAGTTGTATGTGTTTAGTGGGAGGATATGGAAGTGATGCAGAGTTACAAGTATGCGGGGGTTCACATCAACAGAAAACTGGACTAGTATGACAACACAGTTGCGCTGGACAAGAAGGGGCACACTAGACTTCTCTCCCTGAAGACACTCAGGTCTTTTTGAGGTGTGCAGCAAGCAACTGGGAATGTTCTACCAGTCCATAGTATCCATTATGTTGTTGCATGCTGCGGTCACCAAAGGCCTCCATTATAAAGCTCCTGTATGCACATTTTAGGCCTCATATTGTATGAGCAATAAAGTGAAAATAACAAGAGAAAAATAACTAAATGCAATGAGAAATATTTAATTGCTTTTATACAGGGTGGCCCACGAAAAAGTGGCCCACCTCCACCGAGATGACTGCATTATGTGGTAAAGAGAAAAAATGATCAAATTTGGTACTCACATTTCCAGAAGATGCTGAAAGTGATCTCCTTGTGCGTCAATACATCAGCATGTTCATGTACACTCTCTGTGGCAAACAAGACGGGAGTCGTCTTGGTAGAGGTGGGTCACTTTTTGTTGTACCACCCTGTATAAGTTGTATGTGTTCAGTGGGAGGATGTGGAAGTGATGCAGAGCTACAAGTACCTGGGGGTTCACATCAATGTTCTACCAGTCCATAGTAGCCATTACGTTATTCCATGCTGCGGTCACCAAAGGCCTCAATTATAAAGCTTGGTACGCACATTTCAGGCCTCATATTGTATGAGCAATAAAGTGAAAGTAACAAGAGAAAAATAACTAAAAGCAAAATGAACAATGCTAAAATCGCAGTCAATATTACTCAATGAAAAAAGAAAGGTGCCTGAAATTAGTTCCCCATCTAGCTGTTAATATTAGAAAACCCTAATAATTTGTTCAAACTATCTAAATAACTAAGAACATGAAATGAACAGATTTATCTTATAACAGGAATACCAAAGGTGACACTTATCTTAAAGATAAGAAAAGAGGCTCTTCAGGCTGTAACACCAACTCTTTTTCAAACGTTACACCACTGAGCTCTGTCCTTGCTATTTGCAGCACAATCTGCCTCTTCATGTACTATATGTCGAAACTGTGCAACTGCAGCACTTTCTTTACCCTTTAGCCATTTGATAGCGCCACAAGTTCTTAAACTCTATTTCCCTGAGCTGATTTATGAAAACCCCTTTAATTTTAAATACGTTTTTCTAGAGGATAAATTAGAATCCCTTAACTAATATCTACTCCCCAGTAATAAGCTGCCAGCTGTATCACAATTAGTAACTTGTAACACAATTCACAATAGAAATATGTTCCCAAAATATAACAAAATGTATTGACTAAATTGGAAAATATCTAAAAAAATAAATATAACTATTTATAGTTAAGTCCAATCAAAATTCCCACAAATTATAGTTTACAGAAATTAGAAAACTCACACAAATTGCAGTATATTTACCCTTCACAACAAATACACACAGGTTCAGGCAGTGTACTTAAACCTTACAAAAGTACTTTTAACTCTTTGCTTTTACCAGCACTTAAAACATCCCACTGTTAAAGAAAACATAATAACCAAATCTATAGTATGAGCAAAATTAATTACTAAAGCCTCACTTTAACTTAACAACTTTAGGGACCCACACACACACAAGCCATCGACCATAAAAGATAAAAATAATATTAACACAAACCCCCCTCATTGCAAGCCTGGTCGATACGCAGGAATGTGGAGGCCAAAAATGTTAAGGCCTGTTCACTCTAATGAGCTAACATAAAAGATCAGAATACTCACAAATAAGTAGAGGGAATGTCAATGTCCATTGTCCAAGTGCAGCACTTCCACGCTGTGGAAAAATGATGGAGTCGTGCTGCAGGCAGGCTCATGGTAAAACACTGCAAGCAAAAAGGAGTTAGTCCATCCAAATGAGGTGAAACTTGCTGTTTTTCCTCTTTCCCAGAGGAGCTACCTGGAGTGCTATCCCAAGTATACAGTTCCTCTTCACAGGCTAACTAAGCTAGTTTGCCTGTAATGCTAATCTGAACTATACTGCTTCTTCGATGACGGCTTCTTACTGTCCTCACGTCCAACAGGTTGTAGCGTGTACACCAACAGGAGCTCAAAAGCATCTGCAACAAAGTCTCTGTGTAGTCATTCTCTTATCCTAGTACGAGCCCCGCTTGTCCTCTCGCCACTCAAACACATTACAGAAACACTAATATGATACTTCAACTCCAAATCACTTAAAACACAGTTAAACAACATTGGTTGTCTTTATCACAAGCACATGGTTCACAGTACATTACAACCAAACTAAAGAATGCATTAACTTTCATGTGAATCATTTCTAATAACCAAACACAATAACTGAACTGAATACATCTTCAACATTTAACATGACTAAATAATAATAATTATTCTTTTCCAAGGAACCAGTAAACACAATTAAGGGGAAAATTATATGAGCCTAGGGCTACACGACCTTCATTATACGTCCACCAGCTCTAATCTCTGGCCTGTATATCAACTGCAGTTCTCTTTCTAACCCTGCTGTATGTTGATATCACTTAGAGAAGCTCCACCTTCAGACGCGATTAATTCATTCAAACACCTTATAGGTGGAAATTGATAACAATAATAAAATAATAATAATACACTTTGTTTATAAAGCACCTTCCCTGTGCATCACAGAAATTCAAAAGAAAAACAGGGCATATACAACATAATATCTGCATAAATACTAAACAAAGATAAATAATGGATATACAAAGCACTGAAACAGAATAAGCTACAATAAACCAGAATGCAATACAAAAATATGAATACGAGAAGAAAACACTGAAACAATAACTTCATTTGTGGTACAAACACATTTTCATGGACATTTGGGCAAAGTGGTTAAACTGAAAGAAGGGTCAGGAAGTCAGGGTAAGTTAAATGCCTACCTGAACAAATGAGTTTTAAGTTGTTTTTTGAAAGAATGAATTGAGTTGGCTGATCTTATTAAATTATGGAGGTCTTTCCAAAGTCTGGGTGCTACAGAACTGAAGGCTCTGTCACCAACAGAGCACAGGTTAGTTTGGCACACAACAAGGTTGCCAGAATCAAAGGATCTTAGTAGACAGACAGGAAGAGAGTGATGGAGGAGACATGATTTGCAACAGGTACTTTGTGGATTAAATGAACACACCTAAAAAGTACTGACACTTGGCCTCACTTGTATCAGTGATGAAAAAAAAAATTACGGTGCCCCACTGTTTCTCCTATGTCTGCTGTTTTGAATTTTGACTTTGCCTTCTGCCCGTGCTTAGACCAAAACATCAAAAGCAAGAAAGGTGGTTAAATATTTTATGAATTGTTTTTCTTGTTTCACAGTTCCTAATGTTTTGGGACATGATGATCATGATTCTGCAAAATGAAAAACCTTCTCTGTATCTTTGATAACTCCCAGCTAATACAGGTTATCTCAAATATGTTGTAAGGCAGTGGTTTCCAGCTCCGATCCTGGAGGGTCGCAGTGGCTGCAGGTTTTCATTCTAAAACTTTTCTTAATTAGTGACCTGTTTTTGCTGTTAATTTCTTTTGAATTTGTTTCATTTGACTTACTCTTGAAGACTCAGACACCTTAATTGTTTCTTTTTCCTTAATTATCAACCAAACAATAAAGAGATACAAAATGAAGCAAAACATGAGCAGCAAACTGTGGCCATCATATAATGTCTGAAAATAAAGAAAGATGAAGGTCTCAGGTCCCCAAAACATTTGACCAGTACTCTTAGAAATGAGAAAAATTGACAATTTTGGAAATATCTGCTATTACACAATGAGAGCAGCAGCAAGCCAAGGAATTAAAGAACGGGTGTAATTAAGAACAAGACTCATCTCCTAATTGACTCTCTGTACTGAAGGATCACTTGAGACTAACTTTCTCTCTTTCTTTCCTAGGTGACGAAGCAGAAGCGGAAGTAGAAGCAGACAATGGCCGACAGTGAGATGAATCGCGTTGCCGTCGTCGAAGAACTCCAGGCACTCGACAAACAGATTCAGAAACTCCTGTCCAGACGAAGGTACCTCAGAGACTTGAATGCTCGGCTGCTGGACAAACCACACCCAACAACTGAAGTCGGCGTAACATCAACCCCACCTCGTGCCACTCAAGTCCAATGGCAAGTAAGCTTCACCCCCACGCCTCGTAGGAGCAACGACAATGCTGATGAAGACCTCGACGGGTTTCAGCTTTGCAGGCGGGGGTTCAAGGTTAGAACACCTCCATCAGCACAGGTGAGCATTTAAATCCAGAACCGATTCGACCCTCTCCGCGTCCCCAGTCTGCCTTCAACCCCGGGTGATGTAATCGTGGTAGGTGATTCGATTGTACGAAACCTGAATATCATGTGCCCTAATCGAAAATCCTTTGTTTCTTGTTTTCCCGGTGCTCGAGTTCGAGATGTGATGAGGCGGGCGCCGACCTTCTACCTGAAGCACAAGAGGGCAATTGGATCCATCATTCTACACGCCGGTGTAAACGACATAAGGCACCGAGAGTCGGAGGTTCTCAAGGCTGACATCGCAGCACTAGTTGAAGACACGAAGGAGAGGACCCCATCCGCAAAAATCTTCATCTCGGGTCCACTACCTCTCGTCAGACGATAGAATGAATACTGCAGTCGTCTGCTGAGTTTAAACAACTGGCTGAGAGGCTTCTGCGAGAATTAAGACAAGTTTATAGACAACTGGAATCTTTTTTTGGGAAAGGCCGCGCTTCTTCAAGCGGGATGGACTGCATCCGAATAGATTTGGCGCCCGGGTCCTCTCCGAAAACATCGCTAAGGTAATTCGTCTATCTTGACTGTCTACTTCTACTTTTAACCCCTTACGTAATGCTACTGCTTTGATAGGACATAATGGCTTAACAGAGTCTTCCGTTAAGATGCCACCACCACCTACTCAAAGCATCATGATGCACCAACATTGATGGACTGAAAGCCAGAAGTCTACGTGACCATCATCATCAGGTCCTTCCATGAAAACCCTAAATACAAAGAGGACTGTTTGACTTATGTTAGGTAGATTGCCCAGAGGGGACTGGGCGGTCTCGTGGTCTGGAACCCCTACAGATTTTATTTTTTTCTCCAGCTCTTGGAGTTTTTTTTTGTTTTTTCTGTCCACCCTGGCCATCGGACCTTACTTATTCTATGTTAATTAATGTTGACTTATTTATTTTTTATTGTGTCTTCTATTGTTCTATTCATTTTGTAAAGCACTTTGAGCTACGGGCGGCACGGTGGCGCAGTGGTAGCGCTGCTGCCTCGCAGTTAGGAGACCCGGGTTCACTTCCCGGGTCCTCCCTGCGTGGAGTTTGCATGTTCTCCCCGTGTCTGCGTGGGTTTCCTCCGGGCGCTCCGGTTTCCTCCCACAATCCAAAGACATGCAAGTTAGGTGGATTGGCGATTCTAAATTGGCCCTAGTGTGTGCTTGGTGTGTGGGTGTGTTTGTGTGTGTCCTGCGGTGGGTTGGCACCCTGCCCAGGATTGGTTCCTGCCTTGTGCCCTGTGTTGGCTGGGATTGGCTCCAGCAGACCCCCGTGACCCTGTATTCGGATTCAGCGGGTTAGGAAATGGATGGATGGATGGACTTTGAGCTACATTTTTTTGTATGAATATGTGCTATATAAATAAATGTTGATTGATTGATTGATTGAATTAAACAGGTGGTTGGAGTTTGAGTCCCTGACTTAGTTGGTCTTCTGTTGGCTCACTCACTTCACATTTTCTTTCTGTTTGGGTGCCATTTAAGGAAAGAGATGAAGCAATCCAGAGGAACAAAAATAAAAAAAAAAACACTGTACCACAGTTTGCTGTCACGTTTTGGCTCATTTTGTATCTCATTATTGTTCGGCTGCTAATTAAGGAAAAAGAAACAATTAAGAGGTTTGAGTATTCAAGAGCAAGTCAATTAAAATTAGTTCAAAAGAAGTTGATTAGCAGCAAAAACAGGTCACTAATGAAGGAAAGGGTTAGAATGAAAACCTGCAGCCACTAATGTAAGAGAAAATGTTTTTGAAACTGTCCACCTGTTTAACTCGGACATCCTGACTCCATTTGTACCAGCATATTTAAATAGAGCATGAGGCCATAAATACCATTTAACTTTATACAGTATTGTTAACAGTTACATATAGGAAGCATTAGTTCTATGAACCAGATATTTACCTAAGATGGGTCTCATATAAAAATACTTTCTTAGCCTTTAGGCCTGTGAAGTTGGAGAATACATTTTTTCTCTTTAGATTGTTATTAAGGCCTTTGACATTCCAGCCTACACAGTACAGTGGTTGGCCAGAGAAATACTGCATGTGAACATCTGGGAACATTTTGTAATCTTAAGTAAAAGTTTAGTTTTAACACTCATTTCATATAATTATTATCAGGAATTATGGCTAAGGAGCTTTCCATTACGTTAGCACTTACAATCGTGGGGGTAAAAAGAATAAATGGATAAACAGCTAGGTAGATTTATAGATTGACAGAAACTTTATTAATTTCAAAGGAAATTTCAGGCTTATAGCAGCATACAAAAAAGGCATATCCATACAGCAAGAATTATAATAATCATAATTATTAAAAATGTGCAAATGGATATATACTGTAACATGAATTACTTGTAAGTAGATTAACAAAGTGCAGGTATTTACTACATCTAAAGCAATGTTGTATCTTCTTCTTTCAGCTGCTCCCGTTATGGGTTGCCACAGCGGATCATCTTGTTTCATATCTTTCTGTCCTCTGCATCTTGTTCTGTTATACCCATCACCTGCATGTCCTCTCTCACCACATCCATAAACCTTCTCGTAGGCCTTCCTCTTTTCCTCTTCCCTGGCAGATCTATCCTTAGCATCCTTCTCCCAATATACCCAGCATCCCTCCTCTGCGCATGTCCAAAGCAATGCAATCTTGCCTCTCTGACTTTGTCTCGTAACCATCCAACTTGAGCTGACCCTTTAATGTCCTTATTTCTAATCCTGTCCATCCTCGTCACACCTAATACAAATCTTAGCATCTTTAACTCTGCCACCTCCAGCTCTGTCTCCTGCTTTCTGGTCAGTGCCACCGTCTCCAACCCATGTAACATAGCTGATCTCACTACCGTCCTGTAGACCTTCCCTTCACTCCTGCTGATACCCGTCTGTCACAAATCACTCCTGACACTCTTCTCCACCCATTCCTCCCCTGTCTGCACTCTCTTTTTCACCTCTCTTTCACAATCCCCATTACTCTGTACTGTTGATCCCAAGTATTTAAACTGTGTAAAGTACCTGAAATCACACTTAAATAAAAGTGCAGGCATCTTACCAGAAAATGACTTTGGAAAAAGTTAAAGTCTCTCCTATTAGTATATTACTTAAGTAAAAGTCTTAAAGGGACGTTCAAAAAGTTTCCACACTTTTCTTTAACTCTATTTATTAAGAATTTCAAAAACAAATGACATCACTTTTCTACATAGTCATATTCCTTTGTGTTGCAATTTTCACAGTGTCGTACCACTTTTTACTGCCCAATTATTACTCCACCCGACTTAACCTTTTTCAACGAAATTGGGAAAGTGCGGAAACTTTTTTGAACAACCCCTGTATTTTCTATACTTTGGAAGCATCAAAAGTAGTGTTAAGTATCAAAGGTATTTTTCTGTAATTAAATGAACTTAATTGAAAAAAGCAACAAATTTTGAAGAATTAAGTTTATTCTTTTAAGCATGTACACCACCATAAAATGTGTGTGGGAAAACTAGGTCTTCACAACTTTCTTCCTTCCATTCATTAATCCACCCCTCCTTTAATCTATCCCTTAGGATACAGTTGCATGATTTAAAGCCACTCAATAACACACAGTTACATACTGCATTTACCCAATATGCACCTGTAATAAGTTAATTATGTGCATCAGCTAGCCCTAATTTGTGCCACTTACTGTAGTAATTGTTTTAATTTTGATTTTTTTTATTAACTGAATTTTGAACACTGTTCTATATCCTGCCACAACCACAAGTATTTCCTCCCTCCATGTAAATAACAGTTACCAGAGGTAAAATCCAAACAGCAGGTAATAAAAGTGTTTCATGACGATGGACAATTTTAAGGTTCGGGGTTAGGTTAGGGTTTGGTGTGGACAACAGCAAGAGCTCAAAGTAGCTTTAGGACATTGTATTTTGTATTTGTATTTTAGTTTTGTTTAAAATGTGTGTTTTATCTATTGTTCGGTGTTCTTGAGTGTTTCGAAAGTTGCCTACAAATAAATAAAATGTCTTACTATGTATTATTATTATTAAATAATGCCGACACACTTTTACAATGGACATTAAGTTTAGGGATAAATGTGGTTAGGGATTATTGTGAGTGGTAGCTACCTTCTTCATGGACTAAACTTTAAATTTAGCATGAGACTTCCTATTCAACATGTACCTAGCTAACAGATTAATTATTACATTTTTTAAAATCTGCACACATAGCCTTCTGTAATTGGCATTCAATGTTTGCTTTTCTATTCATGTGTACAAAAATTCTGTCCTGCGTTTACAAACTTCCATCCTACAGCTGCTGTCCTAAATCTGCACCGACATTGTGGTGCTGCCGCTCTGCAAATAGATGCTTCTTGTACAAAAATTTGTAAGGTCAGGAAACGGAGTGATGGATCGAATGATTCCAAAAGGACCACTGCATGATGTCCCTGAAGGAGCCAGATGACATCTTCTCTGCTTTTACTATAAAATAAAAATGAAGGCAGCCTCAGTAAGTCACCTTGAGAAAGAGCACCCAACATCATAATGATATTAAAAATAATATCACCAGCAATATAATTAATAATATGCAACATTCAATCAAGACAACCTGTTTGGATAAATTACTTGGAAACGAGTCAGCGCCTAAGATGTGCAGAACAATTGCAGAACAGAGTTTTAATTTCTCTTTTCTCACTGACATTTGTAGATTAAGAGTCCAAAAACGGAGGAGAAAAAAGGAGTTGGAAGACAACAGAAAGCCCACAGTGCCCTCTTTTGTCTGCCAGCTCTTGCGAAACATAGTTAGGTGTGAAGATAAAAATGACCCATCATATTTTTTTAAGGAAGGCTTGAGGTAGCAGGTGTGGAGGAGATGACAGTTCATTGCAGAGATGACTTTTCCTCCACCCAAATACTTATCCAACCGGCTTTTTCTATTGCAGGGCGGCGGGGGCATGACTGAGAGGGCAGAAATCAATCACGAACCAAAAGTCCACCACAGACCACCAGTTCCATCCACTGATTTATTTTTAAGCTATATTTTTCAGTATCGGGGTGGACAGTGCTTAGGACCCATTAGGCATATAGCAGAAACAAACCCATCCATCACATGGCATACACACATTCATTCCTCCACATGGCACACTCAAGCACACACTGGCAGCAGTCATTTAAAGAGAAAGTTGTTTGAATGTGCAGAGAAGATTGAATGTTCAGAGAAACACGAATAAAGCCTGCATACTCCACATGGGCAATGACCAGGATAAAAATTAAACCCAGGTCCTTGGCACTGTGAGTCAGCACCACACTGCCCTAAATCAACCATCCACCCACGATAAAACCCTTTTAATTAATTTCTGGGTTATAAGGAGTCAGTCTATTCTGGCAGGGTCTGGCATAAGGCACATTCCCATCATAACTCAGGGTAGATTAGAATGTAAAACTGGCGCTCCCGGGGAAAATGCATGCCAACATTAGGGAAGTGTGTCAACTCCACTGTGGCAGTACCTGGGCAGAATCACAGCACCACCACCACCACCATCATGCTGCCCTACATTATAACATATTGAGACATCCAGAGACTGCACCCAAGAGAAAGACTCTGCCAAGGTTAGATGTGTCGAAGCAACTCTCTTTTTGCCATAAAGAGAGCCCAAGTACAGTGTGTATGAAAAGTATTCACCTCCTTGGAAATTTTCACATTTTCTTTTTATATAATATTGAATTGTAGTGGATTTAATTTGTCTTTTTTGACATTGATTAACCGGAAAGAACTTCTAAAGATCCAATTGAAAACAGACATCTGTAGAATGGTCCAAATTGCAAATGTAAAACACAAACTAATTGACTGCATGAGTATTTAAGTCAGTATTTAGTAGATACAGCCTTGGCAGCCATGACAGTCTCCTTGAGTCTGTGGGTGCAGGACATCTGCACACTGCCATTGCTCACCATTCTTCTTTGCAAAGATGCTCAAGCTAGTGTCACGGTCATTGTGAGTGAGCAGCCTTTTTCAAATCCAACCACAAAGTTTCAATTGGATTGAGATCTGGACTCTGACTTCCATGAAAGAGCCCTCTTATCACTTATATACTCCATTCACATTGCAAAACTAATTGCTCGGTTTCGATGTTTTGCTCAGATCAGACTTATTTATCACGTTCGCCTTCATAGGTATAAGTGATCTGTTTCTAACTGTAATGTGAGCACATCTGTCCTCCGAAATGCCACTCATGCACACATTGATACATTTGTGTACAAGTCATCTGCATCACCAACAGCAAAATAATTATTGTATTAAAACAAACAAAATGGATGTTCTAGTACTTAGTATATGCATCATTGCATTTGGGTCTGAAGGATGGCAAACATTTCGCCAGCTATACATGATCCAGTTGAGAAGGTTTTCACAACTATTGCACCACTGCACCAAGAGATGTGGGTACAAGAAAGGGGCCAGCAATGATGGAACCGTGACTGTTGTCATGACTGTAGCTCTCCTCCATTGTTGTTTTTCAGAGCTGCTTGTGCTGGTTGATAATGCCAGCACTCAACCCATGTGTATAAGTTGTGACGGATGGCTACAGTCATTACCTGGCTGGGATGACAGGGGGAGAGAGAACAAGGGCAGGGCACAGGGCACGCTGGGAGTTGGAGTGTTGCACAGCCCTGTTGGTTTCCGTGGGGGCCGCCAAGGGTTTTCCAATGTCCTACATGGGGCTTTCACCACACCTGTTAGTGTCCGATTAATGAGACACCTTGAACAGTCCCAGGGTCTGCTGAAAAGGAGCCGCCTCACTCCACTTGGAGAGCCAGAGTCGGGAGGAAGAGGGAGCTTGCCAAGAGGAGAACTGGAGGCCAACAACAAGGAGAGAAGAAGCTTTTACTGTACTGCTGTGGGGATCGAGGGAAAAGTGTTTCCAATGTAAATAAAGGTGCGTTGTGTGGCAAACCCATGTCTCTGCCTGTCTATGTTGGGGTTGGGGCAGCTGGAATGCCCTGGTTTTCACAAAGCAAAAAAAAAACACATGAATTCTGACCATTCTCATTTCTGTTGCGTTGCCACAAATTAGATACGTATCCAATCTAGGACCACATATGAAAATAACTCTAATATGATTTGAAAAGATCAGATTTCTGTGTCCACACAGCCCTGAAAACATCAGATTTGTGTCACATTCAGGTAAAAAAATTGGATTTGAGTGACTTCACCCTGGTAATGTGAACATAGTCAAAAAGGCAGCTAAGACACTAAAGGCACCAAATGCCCCTTTTCTAGTCCAACTGCAAATCTGCAGGTGGAGAGAGAGATCTGGACTCTGTGAGACATTCACATTGTTGTTTTGAAGCTATTCCTCCGTAACTTTGGCTTTATGCTAGGGGTCAGTGTCTTCTTAGAAAACAAATCTTTTCTCAAATGTGCAGGTTTCTTGCAGACTGCATGTGGTTTTCTCTAGGATTTCCTCATATTTTTCTGCATTCATTTTACCCTCAAACCTCAAAAGATTTCTATGGCCTGCTGCAGAGAAGCATCCCCACAAGATGATGCTGCCACCACCATGCTTGATGGTGAAGATGATGTATTTTTCATAATGTACATTATAACATGACATGTAGTCTGATGGCCAAGTTTAATTTTGATCTGATCAGACCACAGAATCTCCTTTTAGCTGACTTTAGAGCCTCTCATGTGCCTTCTGCCAGGATGCCCTGTGCCGTTTTTCACTTTTCCACTCTCTCAAAAATCTCTGACTGTTGAAGCACCCGGGCTACAGTTGTTGTCTGCCCAGTCTCATTAATCTTGGCCACTGTAGCGTTTAAGTTCATAGTAGTAGTTTACATAGGTCTCTTGATGGGTGTGGTATAGCGGGTTCGTGGCTTCAAAAATATGCCCAGTTTTAAATCCAGATTGCCATGTCAGTCTCCGTGGGCGCAAATTAATAAGGTAATTGTGGTGAGTCGCACCTGCACGTGCGGGTGTGATCATTCTCAATTGCTTCATTGGCTTCCTGAGGTGTGTGATTAAGGCACTGCACCAATGGAGCCGTATAAGTACAGGCCGGAACAGAGGGATCAGGAGAAAAAAAGGAAAAAAAGATTGAGAGAAAGACAAGAAGGTTAAAGGACATGAAAGGCAGTCTTGGAGGATGATCTGTCCACCTGGAAGGAGAAAACAGTACGAGCTGGGACCTCACGAAGGAGTGTAGGCTGTGCCGCTCTTGGGGTTAGCTCGTCCCACTGAGTATTCGGGTGGAGTGGGGCAAGCAAGGTAGATGACCTCTCTAGGAATCCAAAGAGTGACTGAGTGACCATGAAGGAAGATGGGAGGAGAGCCAACCTCGGACAGTCTGGCTTTGCATTTTGGAGGCAGCCATGATGGGGGTCGGCAGAAAGGAGTTTGTGGCTGCTGAATCTGAGGAATAGGTGAGCCAGGGAGATGTACAAGGAGGTGGGCTGAGATCGAGAGGAGTTACACTGCATTTTAACCTCTGGTTTTAATGGATTTATTTTGGTTTTTATCCCATCACTTTTCACCTGGTTTTATGGATTTATTTATGTACTATTTTTTAGAACACTGCACTGTGGACTGTGGTTTTGTTTTTGACTGTTTTTTTAATAAAAGCACCTGAGCACTTTTTTCCACCATCCCCTGGCTACATGTGAGATTTGTCCCCATTTGTCAGCTCAACTCGGGCATATCTATCGATGGTGTTGGTTCTACAGATTCCCATATGTTAAAAGGGAGTCTGGAGGGCACCGGCACCATCACAATGGGCTCCCTCACTTGTCTTCTTCTTGCTGATCACTCAGGTTTTGTGGATAGCCTGCTGTAGGCACATTTCCAGCTCTGCCATACTCTTTCCATCTCTTCATGAATGATTTACTAGATATTCAGCAACTTGGAAATATTTGTGTCTTAATCCCCTGACTTATGGTTTTCATGCCATTGCATTGTGTCTTCATTTTGTAGGGTAGTCAAGGATATCGACTCCCAAAAAGAACAGTGCTCATTATGGATGAGGTCGTACAGAAATCATAAGGTTGCCAGTTCAGTCTGTGCCACAAGCTCAATGTGTCATCATGAGTTAGTCCCTTAGCCCACAAGGCAACACATTTCTCCAATATGAAAAGAAATGTATTTGACCTGTAAAATGGAATTGTGCTCACTATGTAAAGACAATATATTAAAAAATCACATTATTCCCAGTTTGGTTTAAAGCAATAACCTCCTGGGTAACTGAAGGTGATTTGCTTTATCTAGCAGATATCATATTGTTTAAATATGAAAACAAATTTCTATCCATAAACTGCCTTGTCATCGTACTCATTATGGAGCAATGCTATACAGAACTACAAACTATAAAGATTCACCAGTGACTTACTGAGTAAATATAAGTGAGCCACTTAACCTACCTGAAATCCAGTGGCACAGCATCTGGACATGCAGGTTACGCACTTGGAGCTATGAAGCATGAAGCATGAAGTCTGTTTGCTCTTCCTGAGACAGAATCGATGTGATGTTCCAGGTCCAGAAAACATTTGTCAGTCCACACTAAGACATTGTTCTGATCAGTTAGCAACCATATTTTTTAGGAATTTTCACCTATTCATTGACTCAATGCAAAGTCTACCTGTTTCAAAAAATCCAGAGTCATCCCAGTGTCTATGAAGCAAAGCATTGCTCAGTCTGAATGATTACAGGCCAGTGGCACTGACTTCTGCAATAATGATGACATTTGGATGTCTGTGTCTTCTGCATTTCAGGTCCGTCAAATTCTCTTCTTGACCCATTTCAGTTTCCTTACTGTGCCAACAGGTGAAGATGCAGTGAACAGGGCTTTCCAAACACCTCAGCTACTTATACCAGAATCCTATTTTTTGGATCTTTTATTTTCTGGAGTTACAAATAATGTGTTATGTCCATTCTATTTGTTGTTCATTTGGTTTGCAACATGTCATTCAATGAAAGGCAAATTCCTAACTTGCACCCTAGTGTTAAAACAGTATAGACGCCACATGTCCAGGACCCTAAAATCACTTTGTACAGGTTAGGAAATTAGTGAATGAATTAAGAAAGCATCCTTTCAGATGCAGTCATTTGTGTTTACAGTTGTATGGATTAACTGTTTTGGCCTGTAGGGGATGCACCAGCTACTCACACCCGACACAGATAGACACAAGGCACAAGTTAGCAACACACATGGCTTTTTATTCAGATGTGGGAAACGCTTTCTAACGGTTTCCTACCAATGCACAGAACAATAAGCACAATATTTACAGCACAGCACTTTTTTCTCTTCTCTCTGTCTCCTTCCACCTCCACTCCACCTCTTCCTCCCAGCTCTGGCTCCCTAAATGAGGTGAGGCGGTCCCTTTTATGCTGCACCTAGGAGCACTCCAGGTGACCCACCTGCATGATCTGGAAGTACTCCCAGGTGTGGTGGAAGGCCAACAGGCCTGTGCTGAACTCCAAGTCCCATGTAGCCCTGTGGAAGTCCGAGGCACCGCTGCAACCCAGAGGGGCTGCCATCTACTGCTTTAGGGGAGTTAGTATCCTGAGCATGTTTGCTCCCCCGTTCCTTCCATTGTGGAGGCATCCCGGTTGGGAAAGGACCCCGGCTCTCTGTCACACTACGAATAAATTAAAGCTAGACTGGTTAGCGTGTTCATTTTTTTATAATGCCCTACATATTAGGCACTTGTGCCTTTCAAGGAAACTTTTTGTCTGCAACGATATGTCCTACTTCCAAGTCTAAAACATTCAGAGGTGAAAGGACAGGCAGTGGCCATACCGCTGACATCAGCATTTGCTTCATTATCTTCTTATCTTTGTTTCACATATAATTGGAAATGTCAGTTCTTAATGGTAACAATTAAAAATCAACTGCCTTGGAGTTTTGCAGAGCTGTGCAACCTATAAAACTGTCATTGTTTTGATTAACAACAATACTTGTCCCTAAATTGGCATTCCAAGCATGCCAGCAGAGAGGCTGCATAAAGTTATTAAGCCAAAGAAGCTCCAGACGGCTAAAAGACGTCACTTTGTCAAGCTAGGTGCTTACTTATCGACACAAGAGAAGTCAATCTCTTTGTGTTACATCAGACTTCTCAAAGATGAAGGGGCCCGAGACGACACTGTGTGCTTACCGTACGCTTTCGAATTGCCTATAATCCGTTTGTACATGACAGCTTCAGCCGACGTGGATCTCTGCTGTACAAGTCACCTTGTATTGCATCTGTCAGCCATCAGAGGAACACATTAATAACTTGTGCTCAATAACAATAGGAAGGGAAGAAAAGAGATTTCAACTTACTGCTAATTTATTCTTTCTTTCTTTCTTTCTTTCTTTCTTTCTTTCTTTCTTTCTTTCTTTCTTTCTTTCTTTCTTCTCGTCTTCCATGGATTGACACTTCTGGAACTGGCATTAATTCTATACTTGTAAGATCTGAGATAATGGACCCCAGCTTGTTCGTTTTATTTTATGTTTTGATTCACTACCTGATCAACAGACAGCAGCTTATGAGGCTCAGGGACTGCGTCTCAGAAATGGTATGTAACACTGGAGCACCTCAGCAAACTGTCCCGTCTCCCTTCCTGTTTACCCCTCTACATGACAGACTTCCAGCACAATACCACCACTTGCCATCTACAGAAATTTTCAGATGACTCCTCTATCATAGGCTGAATTAATAATGGAGACGAGTCAGAGTATAGAAAGGCTATAAAGGGCTTTGTCTTATGGTGCTGGAAGATCAACCTGTAACTCAACATCTACAAGACAAAAGAACTGGTGGTGAAGTTCCAGTGTGTCAAGGAGCCTTTGAGACCAGTCACAGTTCATCGGGAGATTCTGGAAGTGGGGCAGAGCTACAAGTACCTAGAGGATGACATGAACAGAAAACTGCACTGGTGCTCTGCAAGAAGGACCAGTGCAGACTGGACTTGCTAAGGACACTCAAGTCTTTTGATGTGTGCAACAAGCTGCTGGAAATGTTCTACCAGTTGCCACACACGTGGGAGTAGGAGGACGTTGTATGGACCAAGCAAAGGTAATTCCACTCCAGGCCAGGGGGAGGCGGGGTGCACTAAACCTTCTCCTGTTATCTCTACAGACCAGCCATGGGAAAACATATCTGATTCAGAGCTGACGACGCCACTTCCGGCACTCAGCATGACATCACTTCCGGTTTTGCCATCCAGAACAATGCCACTTCAGGTTCTTGTGCCCAGAAGAACATCACTTCTGGTGCATGGACTGATGTCAGCAGAACATCACTTCCGGTTTCCCTACATCATGTCCAGTTGCTACACATCACTTTCTGCCATCTTTTCAAACTCTCACCAGTTCTGTTTTGGACTCAGTATTGTGAACATCTCTGTGCTATTCAAAAACCTTTTGCACCCAGGAATATACGTGTAGCTGCCCCAAACCTTTTTAAGTGTGTCGAGTCTGTTCATTTTCACACAGTCCATAGTGTCCAATATTGCATTCTACACTGAGGTCTCATGGGGAAGCAACCTGAGAACAAAAAAAGCAAAATGCCTGAATTAACTTATCAGGGAAGCCTGCTCCATCATAGGTATACCCTGGACACACTGAAAGCTTTTGTAGAAAGGAGGGTGGGGGCAAAATTGGATGCCATCATGAAAAATCCCCTCCAGGATGCACTCTCTTGGAGCACTTTTAGCCACAGGCTTCTTCCACCACAGTGTGTTAAGAAGCACCTCTAGGGGTCTTTTGTGCCCGCTGCTATCAGGCGCTTCAGTGCTTCCACCAAATCTATTGTACTTGTTAGGTTTATTTATTTATTAGGTTTATATTTATTTATTATTGACTGATTGATTGTTTGATTAATGTATTGGCTGTATTATTTGTTCCTGTGAATCTGTATCCTTGCCTTCTATGTTTCTGCTGATGTTTGAATTTGAATTTCCCATGGAATTAATAAAGTTTATATATTCTTATCTAACCTAATCTAATCTAAAACATTTACAGGCTGCTACAACGATCTCTTTAAACTCAGAAAAGTAGAATTTTAAAACATTCTCCCCGCTCCTTTATGTCCATTTATAAATCAGGTCACATTACAGGTATATGACTAAATGGAAGACATACAGCACATTCACGATCAGTTTTGAAGAATACAAACTATTCCCAGTCCTCACTGCAAATCATCCAAGCTCTTAAAGTGGCTCCAAGCCCTGTCCAATGCATGTCCAAAGGATATGAATGCAACTCTTTAAAAGAATATTCCATCCAAAGACAATTTTTTTTTTGCTACTTTGGGCCAGGCAATGTGAAGTTAAATTGTAGGGTGGCTCTGAGGATAGGGATCTGTGCTGGCAATCGGAAGGTTGCCAGTTCGAATCCCATAAACATCAGAAGTAAGTCTGCTCCGTTGGGCCCTTGAGCAAGGCCCTTCACCTGCAATTGCTTCATCCTGGGGATGACGTTAATCTGCATCTAGCTTTTCCTCCAACTTGCAGGGTAAACTTTGGGGTTGGTGGCAGGATTGGCACTCCAGCAACCGTAAAAAACCTCACATTGTTTCAGTGTGGTGCTGAGGTGTCACCTGTTGCACAGCTGCACTCAGGTACCAATCCAGGTGGTTCATCGTGTGGTGGGTGCGGTAAAGTGCTGTAAAAAATCAGCATATTCTCCCAGCTACAGTGTCTGTCATGGTTAATTTGACCCAAATTGCAATATTTCTCAGTATGTTCTCAGAAAACCTTAAAAATTACCTATTTTATGATCAGAAAGATCAGCATCAAAGGAGGTTGAGAGCACGCACTGATTACACCTGATTGCAACTGTGCAATGTGTGACAACTCAGCACCACACTGGAACAGAGCAGTAAATAATTACTGGAATGTTATAGAATAGTTCAGGTAACTTGGTTACTAAGTCATTATTTCCTCTAGGGGTCTCTATCTTCCTAGTTGGAATAAGTTCTTTTGTAATTGCGACGTAACCCGAAACTATATAGATATAATATCAAAAGGCGTTACCTCTTCCATAGTGATATGGCGGTGAGAAATCACATAAGAGAAAATAACTTAGCTTTCTTTAATGACAATTTGCACGGCATTATAGACGAGGAAGCCAAATGGCAAGACAATTACAAAGGTGGGATCTCAATGTATACAGTCTTCTCGCTGCGATGGAAGGGTTTTCAGGACGAATGACTATAACTCCCATCCATCTGTCGGCTTTGAGTTGTTTGGCTGCTATCTCCACGTGCAGGCCATTACTTAAGTAAATCATGCCATTCCAAACAAGGCAAGGAGAAGGATTCAATTTCATCTCCTATATACAGAAATAGTACAATGCCCATTTTCTTAGTTGTCCATTTCTAATGCTTGCCTAGCAATTCTAAATGAGCCCCTGTGTGCTAAATTTGGCCTGCACATGTGAGTGGATTTATAAAATATTTTTGGTACAGAGCACAGTGACATTAAACTTATATTCTAATTATAGTCGTAAAGTCTACCGATGCTCATGTCCAAATTTTTTCTCTTTCTTTTAGATTTCTCTCTCCATTTGGTATTTTTTCATGTTCTTGGTTCACGTTGGGCAATTCCACCTGGATTATTGAAATATAGAAAATCTCAAATATGTAAAAATGAGGACTAGACACCACTGAATCTTTGAGAACTGCCTTTGTCGTCAATCTCAAACCATGGATAAGACCAACTCCACATTTGAAACTCTTTATTTCTGATTTATAATGATACTTTGACCTGTCTCTACAAGGCAGTGTTTGATGGTTATCTCCCTCGTGAGACATGTTTAAGTTATATTTTGGGAGTTTTTGAACATTTAAAGAAAACTCCAATCATTAGGCCTTTGGAAGTCACAGCCTGCATGTTGTAATTAGGGGACTGGCTGCCTTGGGAGAGACTCTTCTGGGCTAGCCAGTGAAGGCCCTTGGCCTGCTTTTTTTGAGCATGTTTTGGTGATCTCATGTCATTTTTCTACGTTCCTATCTCTATATCATAACAGAATTCTTGCCTGAAAAAATGGAAACAAACATACGCTAGGGAATGAACCCTAACTGTAACATAACAGACTCTTTGTTGGTGTTCTGTCTGAAAGGTGCTTTATCACTTACTTCTGACTGATTATGCTCTTTACAGCTGTCATTTTTAACAGATTTCTAACAATCATATTACTAGCAGAATGTCTGTCAAGAGCTTTTTTTCAAGCTATGGTGTAATATGCTCTTCCATGGAGCCAGTAGGGTTACTTATTATCTTTCTGAATTTTTACATTGAAAGTCATTCAAGCATATAACTATTCTTCATATTTTGTGTATCCCAGTCAGAAGATGATTACATGAAAAACTAATGACACTTTGCAAGGGAGTAGGCATCTGCCAGTATCTTTCTGTCTGTTAATTATGCTGCAGTGATTATGGATTTACACTCTTTACTGTGCAGGTCTTACCAAACCATAAATGTACCTTATTGAAGCCTGGTTGCAAACACCTTGCAATAACATCAGAAAGCCTGCAACTTATTGTTCTTTATTTTATGACAGAATGCAATCAAAACAAAATAAAGATGCCCTGTATTGCAAAAGCATCCAACAATAAGCATTACGCTCCAATCTTATAAACATGAGAGCATCAATGATTTCTTTCTCAGAATTGAGCAGCATCAGGAAATAGGAAAATAATATACTTTTAACTTAATAAAATGCAGCGGCGTGTGATCTACTCAAAATATATTTTACATCTCTGGCGTTCCTATTCTGTGTTAGCAGGAGGCTCTATCTGACACACAAAAAAAGTTCTTTTTAAATAGAAAAACTGCATTATGAGAGTTCAGCTCTCAAAAAACTTAAAGTCTTGACTAATGAAAGAAATATGATTGGGAGTCAGGAGAAGTATCATTATGAAAGTTGTCAAGTGCATTTTGAGCATTTTTCTGCAATGTATAATTCATCAGCAGGCACCGTACCCTTACCTAATAATGGAAGACAAATGGCTTTAATTTGAGATTCTGAGTTTGCCAATGCATAGTGATGCTGTTGGTATACCTACCAAGCGTTTAAAACTTACAATTTGCTGGAGCAGGAGATTGAGCTATTATTTTCCTTTCAAGAAGTTAATTTTCTGTGACGGCCCAAGAATCTGGTTGAGTTGCTGGCAGGTTTTTGTTCGTTATTTATTTTGACTCTGTTAGTAAAATAAGATAAAGTTGTTTCTGCTAACTATAGTGTACCTCATTCGTTTCAATAAAGGTGCAAGAAATCAGAATGACATTCATCAGATTTATTAACAAACTTCCAATTAGTTTGCATCAGTGATTTAATTTTACTCCTTTATTTTTACTTGTTCTGTCTGATATATGCTCTGTGCTGATATCTGATATCATGAATTATTTTAATGTGTAATGTATATTATATGAAGCAGGAAGAGTTGCTAGAAGAGGTGTTGGCAAGGCCAGCAGGTGACACTTACCGTCTGTGGATTCCTATGCTCCGGTGCAGTGACAGGGACACTGTGCTTTAAAAATTATGCAATCATTCAGATGAGATGTTACACTGAGGTCCTGACTCTCTGTGGTCATAAAAGATCCCTGGGCATCCTTTGTAAAGAGCAGTGTGTATCCCATTATCCAGGCTAAATTACCCAATATGGCCTGGTTATTCTGGCTCCTTAATCATCCTTTGTCTCTAATTGTCTCTCTCTCTGTTACCACTTCACCACTTAACAGCTAACACAACATGGCTGCTGTTGCATCATCCAGGTGGATGCTGGACATAAGTGGTGATTGAAGTGGCTCCCCTTTCACTATGATACGCAATACTGTATATAAAAGTAAAGAATTATTATTATTATCAGTAGGTACCTCTAGCAGCTCTGGAGGATCAGAACCAGGCTGCTTGTTCCGACTAAATATCCCATGAACCCCTCCAGGTCAACAAACTAGAGGACCATTTAAGTTATGCTGCCACCCTGCATACTGGGAAAACATATTGCCGTGAGAGGTATCACCACCTATTCCAGCCAGGGCTCCAGTCCATCTACATAATGTATGTGGATGTGTGTGTGTGTGTGTGTGTGTGTGTGCAAGTCATGTGGCTTTATTGTCATATCATCCATACACCATATTGCAGCACAGATTAGCACAAAATAACCTTCACCAAGATGACGGTATAACATATACATAAACACAGGACAAGTGTAAGACAGGTGAAGAATTATACTATAAATAAATACATAGTAAATAAGTAGATAGTAATAAACTGAAATAAATGGAAAAAAATACAGTAAGTAATAACAACTAATAAGAAAAACAACAGTAGTAACAAAAGTAATAAGTGTACTACATATAGCTACTAGCAACAGATCTGAGGGGTAGGGGGCATCATAGACATCAGAGTCCAGACAGCCAAGGGGTAGTAGTGCGGCACAACCTGGTAGAACTAGCTTGGATGCTACAGAACCTTCTGCTAGAGGAAAACAGGACAAAGAAACCATGGGAGTGGCCCTCCTCAATGCTTTAGGCTTTGCAGAAGCTGCTCTTAATAAAGATGTTCTGAATGAAGAGCAGAGAGGTCACTAGGATTTTTTCTGCTGCGTCCACTACAGATTGGAGGACTTTACAGTCAGAGATACTGCAGTTCACAAACCAGACAGTGATATAGCTGGGCAGAATGGCACCCTTTTAGAATGTGGTCAGAATGTGAGGAGGTAGGCTTGCCTTGTTCAGCCACTGAAGGAACTGGTGATGATGCTGAACCTGCTTGGATATGGTTGTGGTGTTAATTCACCAAGTTATGTCAGCTGCCAGGAACACACCAGGAATTTGGTGGACTCGACCAATTCCACCACCGTCCTCAATGGTGGTGGTACAATGGGGTGTGGACAGCATGGATTTTTCTAAAGTCAACAATCATCTATTTTATCTTATTCTTATTAAGAAACAAATTGTTGCACTTACAGTACACTAGTCCACCAACCATCATATCTCCATTCTCTCAGAAGACTTTTCTCAGCTACACAGTGGGGAATTCACCTTGGCAGCACTGTGAAAGTCAGTAACACCAAATGTGAAAAAACTAGCATCTTTATTTTGGTTGCAGAGTTGATGATTAGGATAACACTTTTTTGTAGACCAGTGTTATTGTTATTAACCTGATTCATGCCCATTAAAAGTATGTGAGTGAGTTTCTCTGTAAGAAGGAAACAAAAGTAAGGAAAACACATTCTGAAGGCAGCTTAAAGTGCATAAATAGCAACAAAACAAAGATGTGTAGTAACAGTAGTGAGAACATCCATCCATCCATCCATTTTCTAACCCGCTGAATCCGAATACAGGGTCACGGGGGTCTGCTGGAGCCAATCCCAGCCAACACAGGGCACAAGGCAGGAACCAATCCTGGGCAGGGTGCCAACCCACCACAGTAGTGAGAACATCTTTAACACTAAATAAAGGCTCTTAGATACACTCATTAGGTATTAAACCTTTATTGTAATTCATCCATCCATCCATTATCCAACCCACTATATCCTAACTACAGGGTCACGGGGGTTTGCTGGAGCGAATCCCAGCCAACAGAGGATGCAAGGCACGAAACAAACCCCAGGCAGTGCACTGGCCCACAATATGCCACACACACACTAGAGACAATTTAGGATCACCAATGCCCCTAACCTACATGTCCTTGGACTGTGGGAGGAAACCCACGCAGACACGGGGAGAAATGCAAACTCCACGCAGGGAGGACCCAGGAAGCAAACCCAGGTCTCCTTACTGCGAGGGAGCAGCGCTACCACTGCGCCACTGTGTATTGTAATTGATTTAATTTCAAATGTAATATTTAATTTTAAAAGGTTTTACAAGTTAACAGTTACCTAAACAAATCTTAGGAATGAGGCCAATTCAATGCAAACTCTGCAAGATGTTGACTTTTAAATGTTTTTCCTATAGGTCTTCATCTGCAGCAGAAGCCAGCTAATCCAATATATTGAGCTCTAGATCCTCTGAAGTTTAAGAAGAGGTAGCATGGCCTGCATTGCAGTAGGAAATTGGCAGGCCTTGTACCATTTTCTTTAGGGAGATAGTGAGCTAACTTAAAGAGGCACAGAAATAAACATCAGAACTAGATAAATAGACAGATAGATAGGTAATATTGTATTGGTCTATCTATCTATCTATCTATCTATCTATCTATCTATCTATCTATCTATCTATCTATCTATCTATCTATCTATCTATCTATCTATCTATCTACCAACCCCAGAGTTAGAGGTGTCTAACTGTTTTCAAGATCTCATGGAACTATACTACTCTGATAACATGAGGTGATAGTTATGGATGAGGAGCCCTAATATGTCACCTCAAAACTATGACCCATAAAGGGAAAAGTAGTGATAGAGAGGGATTCTTTCAGTAGGGAGACTGAAACTCAAACTTGCCACAGGAACAGGTACACTTGTGGTGCCCTAACTCTTTATGCTTGTTTGTGGTTTTTATTACAGTGGCACAGTCGACAGGATCAATGAAGGTTCTCAAGCTGAATGAGTCCTAAAATGTCACAACAATTAAGTAGATGCCAGTCAGGAACAGGTGAGTCCAGGGGGATGTCAGAGGTGGTAGGGCTGTCAATCATCCGGTCTGTAGAGGTAGGAAGAAAAGACCCGTTAGTAAACAGTACTACCATGCGGATCAGCAAGGAAATACTACCATCAGAGCCTTTAGGTGCTCATGTGTAACAGTATATATATATAAAAAATACTGTTTACAGTATGTATTTAATTTTCAAATATATATATATATATATAAAATACTGTTTACAGTATGTATTTACTTTTCAAATTAAAAAGAGAAAGAACATTTTGTCTGTTTCATCATTATATCTTTTAATGTATTTTGCTGCATGTTTCCGAACAAGTGGGAAATAGGATTTTATTGTACTAAAAGATATGACATCGATGATTGAAAATGATTAAATATAACGGATCAAAATAAAAGTGCCATACAAAATTATTTGCCCCTGCCACTTTTAAATGGCCTTTTGTTTAAATACACATATATTTTGCAAACAAGAATTTGTAATATTAGGATTGTGGCAGAACACCACAGTGATGTAGTGATTAAAAGAATTAGTATACCCATCTTAGTATATACTGTTGTGGCCACTAGGCGGTGTTACATTCCCTCCCAACCCCAGACACAACCTCTGTGATTCCACTGTGGCTGCAAAGGATGTTTATATTTTAAAGGTAATACTTCTCAACAGGCTCCTTCTCACACTTCTTATCTTCTCCTTCACTCCTTCCAGGCAAGCTTTGTTCTCCTCCTCCCAATTCCGAATCACCAGGTGACATGGCGTGTTTCCCTTTAAACCTGACCCGGGAGTACTTTCAGTACCAAACCAATGTCTTCCTTGGAAGCATTTCCAGGTCAGGACAGAACCACTGTGAGACAGGGCTCTCTTCACCCATTAGCTTCCTTAGTGGCGCTCATGGTGCCAAACAGGGCAAAACTATGGAACTTCAACTTTGCGGGTGTCCAGATGGGGTCTTGCCAGAAGAGATGCTATCACATAGTGTACTGGGGGACTATATGACCATGGGAGCAGTCTCTTACAGCCCCTCATTTCTTACAGGCCTCCCAACCAAATAATGGAACCCTTACCATCTGCTCCTATATTGTCCACCTGCTACACTGACCTCCTGTCTGGGTCAGGGACTCTCATCCATCCCTGCAAAGATGGCATTCCTGATGCATGTTCTGTTACACTGGCCTGTGATGCCAGCCTCCTGACAGAGTCCATCCATTATATTACCCTTCTGGTCAGAAAAGGTAATGGGCTCCATCTTAGCTGGGCCTCCAGTTCATCTGTGGAAATATTTCAAATCTGCTGTGATGAATACAAGCAAACAAAGAAATAAGTAAGTTTATGTCAAGAAGGCAGAAAGCAAAAACAAACAAAACTTTCCAATTGTTAAACTTTATTTACATGAATATATGTGTTAGCAAAATAATATATATATTCATATAAATTACATTATAAAACAGTGCCTACAGAAAAATATGCTGTTATATTTCTAGTAACCAGGATAAAATGAACACTGAAATGCTTACAAAGTACCACAATAAACAGAAAATAAAATAATGATAATATGAATAACATCACCCTCCACGTATATAGAACATGTTATTTTTCTGGGAATATTTACAAGGTGCCCCTGCCCACGGTGCCCCTGATATTTTATAAAAGACTCTCGGAATTGCATACTTCTGGGACTGTGCTCAGTGGACTGCTTCCCTATCAGTCTTCTATTCCTTTTGTGACACTGCAGCAGGGGTTGCTAATAACAAAAGAAATTGCTCAAGAAGTCATTCTTTTCTCTCTGATGACTCTTTTCTTTGAAAAACAAAAGTGCAGATACTAAAAGATCTCTATCTCGATCTTACATACAAAGCTGCATGCACATCCTAACAACACTTCTCTTGTCTCGAAATTTCACTGCTCCGCCTGTTCTTTCCCCATCGCTTCTGGAGGCCCAGCCATGCTCTAGTTTATCACTCCAAAGTGGCTCCTATACGCTTTAACTAGGGTCAAAAATGGTGTGGGAGTTGACCTAAAAGACAGACTTGAAAGGGAGAGAGAGATCCAGTTCAGTTCAATTCAACATTATTGTCATTATACAGTATGTTACATCATAACAAGAAGCACTTTTGCTTCTGTCACTGGCACTATATACATAAGCATAACACAGGAAAGTGTAGGGTACAGTGGGCAAATTCAAGAACCATTTTCAGAACAATACTAGACAGTGCAAACGTACAGTCATGTGAAAATGTAAGTACCCCCATGTAAATGGTTAACATTTTCAACATATTTGAACAGACAAATAGTTGAACTTCATGAAAACAGTATAAACACGTTAGAGGTGATATACGTAATGTTTGGGACAAAGACACATTTTTCTTGATTCACCCCTCTGCTCCACAGTTTAAAATTACAAACCATTCAGACATGATTAAAGTGTCCATTGCAGAATTTCATTTAAAGGTATTTGCATACGTTTCGGTCACACCATGTAGAAAAGATAACACTTTTTCAACATGGTCCCCTCATTTCAGGGCACCATAATATCTGACACACAGCAATGGCAGGTCTATTAAAGCCGTTGTCATATTTAGGCCTTTGTTGTGTATCCCTTGCCTGCAATGACTACTTAAAGTCTGTGATTCATAGACATCACCAAGTGCTGAGTGTCTTCTCCTCTATCTCTAAAGTGACCATCTTCAGCTCCTGCTTATTTCAGGGACATTTTACTTGAATAAAAAACAAAAGGAAAATTTGCCCTTTCAATAATTTATTAAAAAAAATATCAATAGATGTAATGGTCTACTGGGGAAAAAGTAAGTCCACAATTGGCCTCAGAAGCTGGTATTGCCCTCTTTAGCAGACATCCCTTCTTGTAAGCATTTTACATGACTGCCCACCAGCCTCTGGCATCGACTCTGTGAAATTCTTGACCAGAAATTTCAAAATTCCCTCAGTGTCAAGATGTTTATGGCTTTCTTGCACGTCCTGTTCAATGTAAACACATCCACAGCATTTCAATGGGTTTCTAATCAGGGCTTTGTCTAGGCCGGTTTATAAGCCTCCATTTCTTCTTTTTGAACTATTCCTTGGTGGATTTGCTAGTGTGCTTCAAATTGAAAGGTTAATTTTCTGTTCAAATTTAACTTTTATATAGATGGCCTCGGGCAGCACGGTGGCGCAGTGGTAGCGCTGCTGCCTTGCAGTAAGGAGACCCGGGTTCACTTCCCAGGTCCTCCCTGTGTGGAGTTTGCATGTTCTCCCCGTGTCTGCGTGGGTTTCCTCCGGGCGCTCCGGTTTCCTCCCACAGTCCAAAGAGATGCAGGTTAGGTGGATCGGCGATTCTAAATTGGCCCTGTGGGTGTGTTTGTGTGTGTCCTGTGGTGGGTTGGCACCCTGCCCAGGATTAGTTCCTGCGTTGGCTGGGATTGACTCCAGCAGACCCCCGTGACCCTGTGTTTGGATTCAATGGGTTGGAAAATGGATGGATAGATGGCCTCACATTCTCCTCAAGCACACTTTGATATGATGTAGAATTCATAGCTGACTTGGTGACTTTAAGATGCCCAGGCCCTGTGGTAGGAAAGCAACTGTATAACACCAGAACAGTTTCACCACCATTCTCCTCCTGAAATGCTGCCTTTTGTTTTGTGGCAAACATTGTCTGTTGTTAATGGGGCCAAACATCTCTATCTTTGATTCATCTCATTCAACTTTCCATTTTTGTCTAAGGTTTTGGAAAAGGTTGTTTTGGTTCAGCTTCAGGATCACCTCAAAAAATTCAATCTGTTTGAAAAATTTCAATCTGGTTTCTGATCTTCTCACAGTACAGAGACAGCCCTGGTCAGAGTCACCAATGACCTCCTGATGGCCGCTGACCAGGGCTCTTCATCACTCCTTATCCTTCTGGATCTCACAGCTGCATTTGATATGGTAGATCATAATGTTCTCCTCCATCATCTTCACTATATAATTGGACTTTCTGGTATTCCTTTGGAGTGGTTTGAGTCCTATCTTACAGACAGGGCTGAGTTTGTGGCCCTGGGGGATGCTAAATCTCGTACCCGCACTGTCACCTCTGGGGTCCCACAAGGATTAATCCTTGGGCCGACCCTTTTTAATATCTATATGCTACCCCTGGGCCACATCATCGGCAGGCATGGACATTTTTTCCATTGCTATGCGGATGATATGCAGCTCTATGTGAGACTGGATTTGACTTCTTTTACACCTCTATCAACTCTTTCTTCCTGCTTGGATGAGACTGAGCCTTGGATGTCCAAGAACTTTAAACCTGAAGCTCTTTTAATTGGTACCCCCCATCAACTTTGTTCCTCCGCAAATTGTACTTCCTTTTCTGGTCATACCATTACTTTCTCCCTTCTGTTACTAATTTGTGTGTAAAATTAGACCCCCATTTGTCATTTGATACACATGTCCATCACCTCTGTAAAATTGTATTCCTTTATCTTCAAAACATAGCCAAACTCCATCAATGCCTTTCCCTTTGTGATGCTGAAAAGCTGGTTCATGCCTTTGTCTCCTCCAGGCTGGACTACTGTAATGCACTCCTCATTGGGATCCAAGGCAAGAGCCTTCAAAAGATCCAACAAATTCAAAATAGTGCTGCAAGGATTCTGATGAGGGTGTGGCAATATGAACACAATTCACCAATCCTTCGGTAATTTCATTGGCTCCCTATTCACCTCTGTATTGAGTACAAACATTCATGGAAATGCTCCACAATACTTTAAGTAACTTTTTATATTATAATCCACTACAAGAAACCTCTGTTTTGCAAATACCTACCGCAGGGGTGCCCAAACTTTTTCGGCTTGCGAACTACTTTTAAAATGACCAGGTCGAAATGATCTACCTACATTAAAAATATATATATATATATATATATATATATATATATATATATATATATATATATATATATATATATATATATATAGTGGAAGCTGGCCCGGACACAGACAGACGGACATTGTAATCTCACCCAACACACTTTTATTTACAATATTTACAAGTTAATATAGTCACGTGCACTCCCCAGTGCCTCCAGCACCGATCCTCCAATGTCCAGGCCACACAGTCTCTGTGACTCTCTCTCCTGGCCGCCTCTAGTCCTCCCTCCAGCTCCGTCCTCTTCCACCCGACTTCTGCCAATGACTGGAGGGAGGCAGTCCCTTAAATGGGAACCCGGATGGGCTCCAGCTACTTCCTGGCATTCGTTTATAGCCACACCCAAGCCCTTTACCCAAGGCCCCCAACATAACCAGGATGGACGGCCCCTCACGGTCTGGAGGAGGCACAAGCCCTCCCCCGGCCGGAGACTACTATATATATATTTATATATATATATATACACATATATATGTATATATATATATTGTCACGCACGCGCGAATAGGAGACCGCAGACGGACCTTAACACGCTTCGGAAGACGTTCGCCGGCAGGGAGTGGCGGGGTACTAACCTTTCTCGTTTGCTTTCCCATTTGCCCTCAGCACGTGACTTCCGCCCTTCCTCCGCCATTGTTCCTGACGTCATCAATCCCATCTTCGCTCACGGTTCCTTCTCAGCATTCCTCCACTTCCGGCTCCTCCTATATAAAATGGCCGCCGACGCCATCTTCGGCGTCACGCATATGAACCTGTTTGCGTTTATATTTTTGACCTGGTATTTTTTTTGAATTGTGGATTGTTCTGCAATATACGGGGCCGGAAACCCCAGACCTTTATGCTGCTTGTTGTTGCATCTTTTACAATATATATATATATATTTTACAATTATCACAAAGACCCCCAAATAATATATGCACAATACCCCAAACATATATATATATATCCACCAATGACTGAGTATACTTACCTTTATGGCACAATAACAATTCAATACACTTATGGTCACTACAGAATTTGGATTTAATAATCATCATGGCCCAAAAAGAACAAGGACAGAAACAACGACAGCTGGGAAAAGGCTGACTTGCATAAATAAGTACAGCCGAATAATGCAGTCAAGGAGTTTTTGAAATCAGCGAAGTGAAAAATGACGGCTGTCCGATTAACTGCGATTTTAGTTCCCTCTCCTTTCTCTTTCTCAGATCGCTTTTCAGAAAGAAGTTAGTTTCATAGTTTTTATGAACAGTTTGAAAGTGCCTTTCCATATTTTCCTTCTTTGGAATAGCAATGATAGATTGACAGATCAGATAAACACACTTCGATTGTGACATTGTAAGAAAAAAATCCTCTTCCAATTCCACATCCAGCCCAAAAACTACATTTTTTTTTTAAATCCCTTATTCAGTCGATATAAAATGGAAGGCTAACTAGATCACTTAGACAGCTGGAGTTTTGAAGTAGCTTGTGTGTTTGATCATGAGTGCAGGATGACCAGTGTGTTAGAAGAGAAGAGATCTCAGACTGGCCGCCCTGCATGACAATCAAGTGGCAAATGCCATTGGAAGGATATTTGATAGACTAATCTTTAAAAAAAGTATTTTATGAATGCATCTATCTGCACTACCTTTGTGATCTACCGGTGGACGCATTGGGCACCCCTGACCAACGCCTTCGCTCCCCCTATGACCAAACTTTGCACAATGGGTGACTGAGCCTTTGCAGTTGCTGCTCCACTGCTCTGGATTGTCCTACCAGAGAACCTGAGAACACAGCAGATTATGGGCTGTTTTAAAAGACAGTTAAAGACTTTTTTTATTTAGAAAAGCATATTCTAAAGAATGCCACTAATTATTGTTGTTTTATCTTGTTTTGCCTTTGTTAAATATTTTTATGTAGCACTTTGAGATTTACTACTAATGTAAAGTGCCTTATAAATAAAATGAATTATTATTATTCTTAATCTCCGCAGAGCACATTGTTTCAGAAGGCCTGGCCTTTGCGTAGTTGTTCCATGGAAAACTGAAGTCTTCCTCTGATGTTCTTTTTGTTTTGTTTTTTTTTTCCTGAAACACTTCACATGCAGGTCAAATTTGTGCGATCCCTTTTCTGATTGTAGATGCAGGTACTTTGACAGCAAATTTTGCAAGACTTACCGGCAGATCCTGCAATGAAATTGTGGGGTTCTTGATGATTTCTTCTAGTATCAAATTTTCACCTCTTGAGCTGAATTTGCTGGCCATCCAGTCCTGGACAGAGTAGCTTTCATTTGAAATCTACACCACTTTAAGATGATTTTTCCCATGGAGAAACAATTAATTTGGTGATCATTTTAAATCCATTCCCAGACTTTTAGGCATCCAGAACCTGCTTTCTGAGGGCCTTAGATAGCTCTTTTGACCTTGGCACAATGACACCACACATGTTAATAGCAAAGAGAACACCAAACCCTTGAAATCTGTGATGTAAAGAAGACAGGGTCCACCTGCATGCTCCCTAAGGAGGTCTAGTCATTGACTCCTAATTTAGAAATCCTGATTCTAACTGTGTGCATCTGAAGTGGCTCAGGGTTTTTTGCTGTCATATGTACAGAACAACATCAAGTCATCCTTAGTAATGAAATGTTTTGAGATTAATCTCATTTAGCTATTACACATGCAGAGGAATAAAGAACACTGGGCAGTGATAATAAATATTAAATGACAAAATAAAATAACAGTATATAAGAATATACATTGTGACAGATAGGGGGCGCTCTCACTCCCTTGAACCCCTGTCCACGACTCCAAACACCAGGTAAAAGTCCTCAAATTGACCTTATTAAATCGCCACAGTGTACAAAAAGCCCTCTCCTCCACTATACTCATTCAATAACAATAATAATCACTAAGAAACACAATAAACCAATCCTCCACTCCCAGACGCGTTGCCCTCCTTCCACCCAGCTCAGCTTGCCGTCTGGGAGCTCCCACAGTCCTTTTATATCTCCTGACCCGGAAGTGTTCTCCATCCCCAGTCTATGTGACTCTCAATCCCTTCCGGGTAAAGTACAAGTTTTTTTCTTCACCCCGGAAGCACGTCATTCCTCTTGTCAACGTGTTCTTCTGGGGCATAGGGAAAATATCCATTATTCCTCCCTGCAGCGTTCCCTAGTGGCCCCCATGGCATCCAGAAGGGCAGCGCATAAAAGCTACATTGTCCATGATGCCCTTCTGGTCTTCGGGGGACCTCCATACTGCAAGGAATGCTCCACCTGGCGGCTTGGGGGTATTGGCCAGGATAAACGGCCGGCCATCCATCACAACGTAAATACTAGAAGAAAGACTAAATACTACGGTGGGTTGGCACCTTGCCCAGGATTGGTTCCTGCCTTGTGCCCTGTGTTGGCTGGGATTGGCTCCAGCAGACCCCCGTGACCCAGTGTTTGGATTCAGCGTGTTGGAAAATGGATGGATGGATGGATGGAAAGACTAAATAATAAGTAAATCAAATTATACCAGTTGTGAAATCTTGTGAAGCTTCCCCTGGTAGCCCCCATGAAACCAAACAGGGCTGCCCCATGGCACTTTAACTCCATCATATCCTCTGTGCTGGAAGCCATAAACCGACTAACAAGGTGATATATTTGGTTTCCTTATGGTGTTGGTAAACAGTTCAATATAAAAATGCAATTTGTAGCAATTTCCAGTATTACAATAAGGGAACCTAATGAGAATGAAGAGGCTTTTGTTAACAGTAAGCAGTTACATTCCATTAACACACAAGTAATCTGTGATGCCAAGATGAGACTGACATATGTCAGGAGTGCTCTGGTATAATGAGTCTTCAATTACAGATGCCATTTGCAGATCAATACCAAAGAGTGTAGATGTGCTTTTTTCCCTCTTGGCACACACACTCGGTGATAAGCAATGTAGTTTTTCTGTCTCAGGCACAATGCGGCTAGACAGCTCACAAAATTCACAACAACAGTAACAACGTGCCATTTAACAAATTTGCACATGCTGGTAAAACTCACGCTAAGGCCACCAAGTAAAAGCTCTTTGCATGCCTCTACTTTAGAGACGAGAACGTCTGTCTTTCACTCTTGAAAGTTTTTGCTTTTTGCATTCAGTCCTGTTCTCATTGTATTATATATGTAAGAGGCTGTTTAGAATGGCCCTTTTATGGTTAATTTAGGGTGGAAACTGGGCAGAGTTCAAAGCACATTCACGTACACACATTAACAAGATGATTGTGATTTTTAAAGGTTAAATTGCAAACACATGTGCATATGCCAGGATACATAAATCAGATTTGTTTGGCACACACATTTTCCTGTATTTTGGAGCATGCATACTGTCACACTCGAATCCATACAAGATTTTATGAATGCGACCCCTGGTGAGACATACATCACTCCTTCGAGACTCTTTTTGCTGTTATTTTGAATTTAAAAGCTTGAATTCACTTCTGTGGCCTATTCAGGCCATAAGCCTCCCGTTTTCCTGGGGTCAGGGTTTCAACCCTTTATTATTTTGTGGAGCCAGAGTATTTCCAACAACTGGGGTCTTTTTGTAAATAGGAACGATTCAAAGGACCCATGAAAGACCCTCGGTTATAAAAGGATTGTTACCCATTTATACAGCAGCTGCTCTGATGCTGTTGGGTCAGTGGTGCACATTTTGTTTCCAGAAGTCAATGATTAGCCCTTTTGTTTTTCTGATGTTCAGACACAGAGTGTTTTTATTGAACTAATTCACTAAGAATTTCACATTCTATTTTGTGTTATCAGCAAATTCAAACATTGTGTTTTTGTTGTGGCTAACAGCATAGTTGTGGATGAACAAGGAGCGTAACATTGGACTCATCTTCCAGTTGGACAGGCTGTGGTCTGCCAGTGAGGAAGTCCAAAATTTTTGCTTCGTGGAAATGATGGTAAGCTGAAGTCAGTGAGTAGAACTCTTAACATATTCTATTATCAAAATATAAGTAACCAGAGTTGGAAAAGCTCCAATGATCAATGTAATACCATGACCTGAGAGTCTGATGTTGCACAAATATACTTAACAATGGCATACAGATAAATGTTTCTGCAGTATACATTATTTTAATGCATAAATAAGACTTGAAAAGGCAACTGTGACAGACTGAAGAGTGTAAAAAGGAACCTTAATACATTTTAGTAATGAGAGCAGATGACCTGAAGAAGGTTACAACATATAGCAGTGGATAATCAAAGAACATTCCATATTGGTGGAAGGGAGCCTTATCCATTGTGAAATGATTAGACTCGATACACTTAAAAAGGTTTGGGGCAACCACCCGTATAATATCCCTGGCTGCAATGGGTTTGAAAAATAACACTAATGTGCAAACAAGAACTGAATCACTGTTGTAAAGATGGTGGCTTTAAATGCCAAGACCGGAAGTGATGTAAGGAGCCGGAAGAGACATGCTTCTCTCCGTCGGAAAAGGAAGTGACATTTTCAAGGATGAATCAGACAGATTTTCCTGTGTTTGGTCAGCAGAGATAACAGAAGAAGGTTTAGTGCACCCCAACACCCCCTGGCCTGGCGTGAATCACCCTCACTTGGTCTATACAGCTTCCTCCTACTTGCACATGTGTGACACCACATATAACACTGGACAGAAGAACTTGCAAGTAGCTGACTGAATGTGCTGAATTGGCAGAAGAACCTAAGTTTTCATGACTAAGTATAAGACCAAAAAAGTGTCATGAGCACAGGTAAAGCCTGTCAGAGCCTCATTAAGCCAGGTTCCAGTTTGCACAGATGGAAGTGATCAGATTTGTACCTGATAGAAATGTCTCCAACTCCTCTGAAGATGGATGTACAATCATATATTCTGTGTAATTATATTTGCAGTATTAGACGTTACCACCATTATATTTGATCTATCCAGGTCTGGATTTAAAACACAATTAAACTGGCCATTATAATTTTATGAGTGCCCACATTAGAGATAGATGAAACTATATTTTGGAAGACAGGTCTATCATCCACATTAGGTGCTTAGATATTAATCAAAATAATTTTAGTATTAGATAAATTGCCCATCACCATGATACACCACCCTTCTGAATCAGATATTACACCTGAAACTACAAATGGTATAGTTCTGTGTATTAAGACCTCTGGCTTGTTTGAATAAAAAATTTGGCCAGACCACTCTCTTTGTAGCAGAAACTGGTCTTTGCTTAATAAGTCAGTCTCCTGTAAAAATACTATCTTGGGATTTAGAAATGTTAAGTGCAAGAGAACTTTCTTTCTTTTTAATTCATGATTGAGACCATTGACATTCCAACTCACAAAGTTCACTAGTTGGTTATAGAAATATTTCATCTGAACTTTTGTTGACATTTTGTACCTCTAGGTTAAGGTAGTACATTGTCACATATGATAGCTTGGACACGGATTTCATATTATTGCCAAGTGGTTATTGGGGCATTGCTCACTTTCTCTCCACAAGCAAGCCTACCCTCAACTTGTGGTGATACAGTCTAAATACAATAGACTAATGATATACTCTTAAACAGTCAAAATATAAAAGATCAAGAGTATGATGTTAAACACAAAAACTGTAAAATACACTGAAAAGGGCTGTTTACTTAATTAAAGTTTAACAAAAAGACAATAGTTTGTTACATTGTGGTAGCCAAAGTGTGAATATAGTTAATGGAAGAAATTTAAATAAAATAACCAAAACCTAAACAGACTGTCAATAGCTCTTAACATTTTGGTTGACTTTCTTTTCCCCCATGGGATTCATAAAGTTTATATAACCTAATCTAATTGCAGTCTGTTCTTTTTTTAAAATTGTTTGTAATAATAGCAGAGGAGTCAGGTCTTTAAATAGATTACAGGTCTCAGGTAATGCAGTCAGTTGGCTGAAGTTACCTGAGGGCTGTTTAGGACAGCTGATACACCCACTGTTGAGATTTGGAGACGCCAACATTGTGAATATCGGGTGGCATTCAAAACACTTTACTGGAAAAGTCCTCACACTTAAGGGGCTTCATCCTAGCTCCACTGGCCTGCCTTAGGCTTTGCAGGCCCAAAAGGGATTCAAGTATTCAAAACAAACCTAAAATCCTCCAAGATATATCAAAAACACTCACAAGCAGGATGGTAAGTGAAAACCTTGGCTTGAGAGCAAAAGGGCATCAAATGATCTTTTTAAAAAGATGAATTTATTTTTAAAATGGAGAAATACAAGCAAAATGCTCCAAAGTGTAAGAAAAGGCAAATGAATATGCCTAAGAAGGCAATCCACAGCACAGAAAGTCCCAATACCCAGTCCTGACTTTAAGGCAAAAGCAAGAGATCAAAAAATAACCAAAAATCCAATCCAGAAACAGAAGTATTCATAAAATCCATCCAAAGGTTAAATGTTTGTCTGTTGAATCCTGCTTCTGGCTCTAATATGAAGTAAGAAGGAGGACCCAGCAGCTGTGCTTTTAAAAACAATAATAAGAAAAAGAAATAAATTAAATTGCTCTGAACTTCTGTGGAGTAACTGCATCAGAAGGTAGAAGAAGATGGTTAAATTGCAGCACAAACAAATATCTAGGGTGGAAAATGTCAGGTTTCTCTGTGTCTAAAGGTAAGCAGAAATGGTTTCCAATACTAGCATGAAAGACAATTTTGAAAGAAAAGTTTTGGATGTGTACAAAATGCTAAGTAGATTTACAAATTGTTACTTGTTGCTTCAGAGTGACATATAAAGTGTGTTTTATATATTTTTTCTCCTTAAAAATACAATATTCCTTGCTAGTTCTGGGTTGGACCCCCGTTAGCCTTCAGAACTGCTGTAATCCTTCGTGGCATAGATTCAACAAAGTCCTGGAAACATTCCTCAAGGATTGTGGTCCATATTGACACGATAGCATCACAGAGTTGCTGCAGATTTGTTATCCACACATCCATGATGTGTAGAAGTTGAATTTGGTGAACCGGTTCGGTGTGCTTCCTCCTACCTGTACTTATATTCTTCAAAATAAAAAGGAGAACAGGAAACCAGGTACAGGTTCTTCCACAGGTGTGAATCTCCCCCCGTCCACCACATCACAAAGGTGCTTTACTGGATTGAGATCTGGTGACTGTGGAGGCCATTTGAGTCCAGTGAACTCAATGTCATGTTCAGTTTGAGATGATCTGAGCTGTGTGACATGGTGTGTTATCCTGCTGGATGAAGCCATCAAAAGATGGGTATACTGCAGTCATAAAGGGATGGAGATGGTCAGCAACAAGAATCAGGTAGGTTGTGCCATTTAAATGATGCTCAAATGGTACTAAGTGGCCCAAACTGTGCCAAGAAAATATTCCCCACACCATCACTACCAGCCAGAGATTGAGACTCATCTGACCAGGCAACATTTTTCCAATCTTCTATAGTCCAATTTTGGTGAGCCCATGTGAATTGTAGCCCTCAGTTGCCTGTTCTTAGCTGTCAGGAGTGGCAACCGATGTGGTCTCCTGCTGCTGTACCTCATCTGCTTCAAGGTTCGATGAGTTGTGTGTTCAGAGATGCTCTTCTGCATACTTCGAATGTAAGGAGTGGTTATTTGAGATACTGTTGCCTTTCTATCAGTTCAGACCAGTCTGACCATTCTCCACTGGCATCAACAAGGCATTTTTGCTCACTGGATATTTTCCCTTTTTCAGACCTAGAGTAAACCCTACAGATGGTTTTGTGTGAAAATCCCAGTAGATCAGCAGTTCCTGAAATACTCAGACCAGCCTGCCTGACACCAACAACCAGGCCACATTCAAAGTCACATCAATCACCTTTCTTCCCCATTCTGATACTCATTTTGAGCTTCAGCAGGTTGTCTTAACAATGTCTACATGAGTTGCTTCCATGTGACTGGATTAGATATTTGTGTTAAGGAGTTGAAGAATTGTACCTAATAAAGTGACCAGTGTGTTCATAGGTGTTACTGCAAGGCTTGATTTGAGAGATTGTTTAGGTGTTTCCAAAAAGGGACACAATGTTTACAAACGGGAGGACACCTTTTGTCAAACAGTTGTCACACACATGTGAGTAGGAGGCAGCTAAAGGGCTTGAGTAATTGTAATTCTACACCAGACCGGGAGCGGTAGAGTGTGCTGACTGTCTCTGTTCCTTGCAGAAAATTCTCAGGAAATCCCGCCGGGTTCTGTCGCCTCTTACGACGCCACTTCCGGTCCCGGTGGTGGAGATGATGTCGCTTCCAGTTCTGGCATCAATGACATCACTTCTTCCACCTATTCAGTTCTGTTTTGGACTCAGTATTGTGAACAACTCAAAACTTCAACCTTTTGCAGCCAGGGTATATAATACGGATGGCTGCCCCAAAACTTTACGATGTCTGTTGGTTGTTTTTCTGACACAGTACAACTTTTTAGTGCTATGGGATATGATATGCAAACTTGACACAATGATGAACGACAGATTGGGGCACTAAAGAAAACTGATTTCACAGCAGCGCATCATAAAATGTCTTAGTCATGTAGTTTAAATTCCAGTTTTTTGCAGAGACATCACTAAAGCACTGGGGGTTTTTTTTGTGTTTCATTCAGTTGATATTGTTGTAAACAAAGGCTTTTAATCATACAAATACTTTCAGCCATTTACAGCTTCTTTACTATATAAGCAAAGTAATTATTTTTGAGTATGTAATTTAAGCATAACAATGCTAAAAACCTTTTAATGTGTATGTGGGTTAAGTGAGTTTCAGACTGTTATGTTATGTTACTTGTACCACTACTGGTTTGATTAGACAGTGACCATTATCTATATATATAATACACTAAGGGCAAGCAAGTAAGACAGAGAGCCACACCCGCCAACTCTAAAACCATGGGATACGCTCGGCAGAGCCCCGCACGCCAACTCTAACTCTCCTACCGCGTCATGGGATACACACGACAGAGCCATGCACGCCAACTATAACCGTCCTCCCACGTCCAGCGTCAACAAACACAGCCTTGGTCGCTTTCGTCTGTGCAAAAGTCCACATACACCTCTGAGCCACGTTGACTTTTCACTTTGCACGCAAGACAGAGAGCCACGACCGGCAACTTACAGAACCCCACCCATGGGATACGCACGCAAGAGCCACGAACGCCCACTCTAACCCTCCTCCCGCGTCATGGGGAACACACGACAAGGCCCCGCCCGCCAACTATCACCCTCCGCAGGCTTCCAACATCGCTCTTGCATTCAACTTGCATTCCCCGAAGAATTTCTTAATAGCCTTACTCCCACTGGCATGCCTTCGCATAAACTCAAAATTAAAATTGGTTCAGTCATCATGCTTCTCAGGAAACTCATGCCAGCAAGAGGTCTCCGTAATGGCACTAGACTCACTGTTACCAGCATTCACTGCAATGTACTGGAGTGTAAGAGTATCACATCTGCTACCTCACAAACTGTCCTTATTCCCCGGATTTCCCTGACCCCATCAGATTCTAATTTACCTTTTACTTTTACACGCAGACAATTTCCTGTTAGATTGGTGTTTGCAATGACTATTAATAAGTCACAAGGACAAACTTTCAAAAAAATATGCCTGTATCTGCCAAAACCTGTTTTTACTCACAGACAATTGTATGTTGCTCTCTCCAGAGTTCCATCTTTTCATTCACTGACAGTTGTATCCTCAAACCCTCCCCATTTGGACAACTGTGTCTTTCAGGAAGTGTTTACTCATCAATAAATAATTATATGTGGCGTATGCTACATCGTGGGTTGGCTAGTAAGTTATATTATTACAGGTGATCTTGACTTTCAGACACTTTTAGACAATGTGGCTAAGAAGAATATTACTTATAAAATTTGTTTTGAACCATTTATTGTATTGAGTTTTGGGGTATTATAACATTTTGATACAAAATGATAATGACACTCGTTTCTTAATTTCATTTTCTCCTTTATATCTTCTTTCTTCTACTTTGAAATCCCAGATTCACTACTTTCTGCCAAGATAATATGGTTATAACTAGAATATGCTCTAATTAAAAGCTTTTCTTTTCTTGATTTCTTGCATGCACTTCAGTTTTCTGCTACTAACGGGTCAAAGGCTTGTTATTTCAAATTATTTGTGTAGACGATCATTGGATTGTGACTGTCATGCTCATTAATAACGCAATTATCATTTACACTTCGTTAACTAATTAAGCCTAAATTTAGTAATGCTGATCCCATGTTCTGGTAAACAAATCCATGCATTATACAGCATGTCCATATGAACCAAAGGTAAATAGATGTCCATATGCGTATATGTGCACATTTTATTTTAGAAGCATTTTTAAAAAAGTATCTGAACGTTGATGTATATGATTAAATGTAACAACGTCTGGGAAGTGTGGTATGCTTATATTTAAATCACATCAATAGACTTTACAGCAGTTTTTACAGCTTTGAAACAATCTAGGTGCAGAAGATTTACCAAATGAAAATTGAATAATAAAATGCAAAAAAAAAATATAATCTTAATAAATATATAAGTACACTATATAAGTACTCTCCAGTTTCATAAGTAACCATGTGTCTGTACTGATTGCCCATTTACTTAGTAAGGTGAAAATTGTGTCTCTGTGTATAGTAAATCTACAGGTTTTTAGATATTTATGACCTTTCCCTCTTATGAGGGAAGATTTTTGACCAATTTCTGCTGCTTTTCTGAATTCAACCGGTGCCCACTATGAAAAAACAAAAGATGCACAGACAATCTGTAGCTTGTAACTCATAGGCTTCTTGGTGGCAACCCTAACTCATCTTCTACTTCTTCATGATTGCTGTTTTGGTGGACAGCTGATCTTCAACTCTGCCATATTCTTTCCATTTAATATGATTTTTGGTAACTTGGATATTTTCTTGTCCGTTAACCCCAACTTGTGCATTTTGTTGTGTTCCTTGGAGTGTTCTTTTGTCTTCATTGTGTAGGTTACATCACCGTACTGACTGCCCTTCTACATTCAGGTACATTTCGCATTTAATTAAAACCCAGACAAGTGATCTCAGTTGAATTAATTATGTGACCTCTAAAGCCAATTGGTTGCACTAGTGATATTTGAGGGGTATTATATTAATACTTATGAGATCAATTATTTTTGTTTAGTTTTTAAAATGTTATTAAAACCATTTGGAGAGATTTGGTTTCACTTTGATTTTAAAGAATCTCTATCTGCTGGTCAGTGTCAAAGAAGCCAAATGAATTCAACAGTGACCACAATAAAATTTGAAAACTTCCAAGTGGGTGAATACATTTTATAGGCACTGTACTGTGGTTCACATGACTGTCCCCCTATCCTTTTGCACCAAAGAGTAAAGTGTTTTTATGTTACATGAAAGCTGTATCTGGAACATAAATTGCATTGACTTTCAGTTCATTCTCAATATAGAAAGAACATTTGGCTTCATTGAATGGATTGTGAAATTCAAGAATGACCTGACAAGAGCAGGTCACCTGTCCACTTTCACTGCTGTTCAGCAGTTTGGGCCCCAGGAGCTCATTTGGCTGAGCTAAACCCACCTTCCCAAAATGTCATGTTTAACACCCACACCAACCACACTGTCAGGTATAATGTTAGTTTTTGGATTTTTGGGAATTTATCATACCAAGCCCCATCTATTATCTCAGACACTACCCCCTTATCATTTTTATCAGGAGTCGGGGTTTCTGTTCACCATATTTAGCACACCTATGACATGTTTCTGGTATGTGACCATTAAACTAAGTGTGTGTTGTGGAAATTCTCTTATAAAATACTTTTAATAAACATTCAAGATCATCACTGCAAAGGGAACTGGAATAGGACATCCTTTATTATTACCTGTCCTGTGTATGTTCTGCATTCAGCCCTGCAAGTAGGTCCTCCAACCTGCAAGAAAAACTTGTTGGTTGGTGGCGGGATTGGCACTCCAGCCACCGTAAAAAAATTCCCACTGTTCCATCCCATCTGAGCTAGTGTGGTTCCAAGGTGTCACCCATTGCTAATCTGGGATCCTGAGGTGGTTCACCATGTGGTGTGTGTAGCAACAAGCTCTATCAGGCCATGATCCTAACCTCTATTATCACCCTGGACTCAATGGAGCCTGCATATCATCTGGTGAGTTTTCCATGCATACTGACAAATATGCTAGTGCATCAATCTTAATTAAGCTAGGAGAATTTGCAGAACTGTTAAAAACATTAGTCTGCACCAATCAGCATACAGATCAACAGTATTATCTGTAACCGACCCTATACCTTTGTATATAGTTAATAGTTAAACAATTTTAAAGCTTTGGCATGACTCTTATGCAGGGCCTTCTTAACAGCATTAAACAGCGCAGTGGGGCCCCTGCCTATACAACCACTCACAGGAAAAAAAATGTAAATGGTTGATAAAATTAAACATATATTTATTGTATTGGTACTTCCAACAAAACCAGTTTTTAAACATTAGAAAATGCATTGTACAGCAAAGATTAATCAACACAGACATTTGAACAATTTAACATGAGCCTTGAAAAACACAAAAATTTCAACACATAAATGATACTCCATTGATAAACCATACAGACAGAGATGGCACGGTATGAAATTACTATGAATTATTTATCATTAATCATGTGTTCAACACAAACATTTGCAAAATTTCTTTGCAGAGAATTGAGTTGAAGTGACATTAACATGTAGTGCGTGAGATCCGTACACATACAGGCACGTGAAGCTGCAGAGGTTGACTGTGATACTAAATCAGAGGCGAATGCCAATGTCCACTTGTAACACAATAATTCATTTTTATAGTTAAGTATAGTATAGTATTAAGCCCCAGCCTCACTGGGTCACATGTTCTGGTCCTGCACCAAATTAACATTATTCTGGACAAAAATCCCTCCTAACGCATTAACAGCTGTGTTTGGGGTTCTTCCAGAGGGGATTAAAGTGGAGAAGGACAAACAAATTGTGATTGCATTCACTACACTGTTGGCACACAGACTCATTCTGATAAACTGGAAGAACCCAAATTCTCCTCTTTTAAGTCAGTGGGAAACTGATGTGTTATATTATTTGAAATTGGAAATGACGCCGCCGGATCGCCTGTTGCGGGGCCTGCATTGGTGAAGCAGGTGATACCGTAATGAAACAGAGGCACAGGGCTTATTGGTTATTAAAGACTGCTTCCTTCATTGGGTTTTAACCAATGCACGGAACGAACCAACACACAATCGTCCGTGTGGCGCGGAGGGTGGAACGGGAGGAGAGGAGAAGGACATCCACTCCGCTCCGTCCTTCATGCTACTCTGCTGATTTCTCGTTCAGTATACATTGCCTGCTCATGTGCCCACCTCCAACTTGTCACTCGAGTCGTTGTCGTCTTTGTACAGTCCAGATGCACCTGTGACTCACGTAGACTTTTCATTGCTCTGTGCGGTTTTGGCTGCCTTTCTATATATAATCCACCAAGACACCCGACCACGGTGGTAGCGAGGTGTGTACAAAGTGCAGGAGTATCTAAGAAGACGCATGTTTGCCGCGGATGCGAATTGCTGTATGTAGCGTGTAAAACAGTTTGCTATAGTGCACGCGGTCGTGCGTCGTAACCGAAAACTTGTTTTTTGAAAGACTGCTCATTTCATTGTGTTTTAACCTCAGTTGTAAAGGAACGTTTTAAGGATCCCATGGGATAGCCCTCGCAAACCGTTTTACACGCTGCATATGGCGATTCACCGCCGCGAGAAACATGCCTCTATTAACAGTCAACGTGGGTCGGAGCTGCATGTGACCTCTACGACAGATGAATATAAATGACGGCGGTTTATCTGTGTCGTCGCGTCCGAGTTGGTGGGCGTGGCTCTGCGAGTTGTCGTCGTATCCAATGGTCTTGGAGTTGGTGGGCGTGGCTCCTTCCTGCGTGTGCCATAGGTGTCTCACTTGTCGGCGGCTTAGTGAATCCACACCCCTTCCGGCGTGCTTTCCATGGTTGTCTTGCCTTAGTGAATTATATATATAGATTATCTGATCATTTCCTTGATGATTGCATTGGAACTGACGGGCATCAGATCTTAATTACAAAGATTAGAACACTCAGAAATACACGTGAAAATAAAACAGACAAAGATCCATTTTGTTTTCTCAATGTGTGTTGGGAGACTACATTAAATAATGATGCTCAAGTAAAGACAATATGCTGTCTGTAGTCATTTTTATAATTTATTGCAGAAAATTTTTTTACTAATCCATATAATATGTACACAAATTTTCCCTTCCATTAAAACGTGACAGACTTATTCCATAAAACATTAAAATGCTGCCTAATGCATCATATATCTAATGCATAAAACACTTGATGGGACCTTCTTTGCAATGCTTAGATGGTGTTTAGCAATTACTCCCTGTTTCTATTTTTGAAATCCTACAGGAACTGTAAAAATGTATTCATAACCAGAAACGTAAATGGTTCATGTTGGCCACAAATTGCTACTGGATTTTTGTTTCTTTCACCATTTTTTTTTTTATTTTTGTAATAAATAAAAGAGTTTTTTTAAGCCATTTTCCTTTTAAGCCCTAAACCAAGGCCTTGCTTTTGAACTAACCACACCAAAGCAAGGTGTACAGTTATCTTCTTTTTTTTATACTTCACAGCTTTCCCCCCATGTGATGAAGAGCACAAGTGATAAGAATTATTCTGCTCAACATTTTTTACCCAAGGCCTGCCTCAAAAATACAGAAGATGTACAGCTTGAGGCAATTCTGGTTATAAGGTCAGGATGTATTAAATTTTTAATTTTATTTTTCATTCTTGTCACTTGTCTGTAAATGTATGTGAATACAACCAAATAGCCTTGATGTTAGCAGAAATATTAAAATACATGTAAGAAATAAGAAAGAAAATAGAAGGGAAAAACAGTAGCCGAGAATAGGAGTACTACTGTAGTTTTATGTAAATCACATCGTATGTAGAGCTGGCATCAGTAGATAATGGCAGTAAGCTGATTACGAACATCATTAGCTTTATTTGTTTTAGGGTGGCTATTTTTGAATAAGGAAAAAAAAACCTGTAGATATAGCATGGATTGAACAATTTATTTAAATACCCACCTACATACAAGACAATCTCTTCTCTTTGGAGATTAAAACAGCATGCACTAAAGCTAATTCCCTTCTTTTCTCTGTATATGCAATTAAAATCCTAAACCTCAAAATTCCTAAGTAGACTTTTTATCTCCTTGAATATTAAAAAATTAAAAAGAAAACCTGCAAAAGCAGTTTTAAGAATAATTTTTGATCTTGCAATCTACGCTCATTTTCTTGTCTTTGCTAGTTCAATGACAAGTACTGAAATTACATCAAAACGTTATACACACAAGAAATACATGGAAACATATTGAAAGGATTTAAATTAAAATTGTAAATTGAAATTAAAATCAGAGAAAAGCAAAATATGAATACGGAACCTGAAAACTTATAAACAACAAGAAAAAAAGGTGCAATGCATTATTAAAAGGTAAATAATCATAAAACAAAGCATAAAGCGTGTTAAATGCCCCAGAAGAAGATATAGATGTCAGTGCGGGTGTAGTTTCTCAGTAGAGATACAGGACCCTCACGAAGTCTTCAGACAAGTCCCCTTTTTTCACATTTTGTTTTCTTGCAGCCTTGTGCTAAAATCGTTTAAATCAGTCCCAATCATGATACTCTCAGTACCTCAGAATGACAAAGCAAAAATTTGGATTTTAGAATTTATTGCAAATTTATTAAATATTAAAAAACAAAATAGCACTTTGACACTAAGACACTTGAAATTTGGCTCTGGTGCATTGCTTTCTATTGATCATCGCTGAGATGTTTGTGCACCTTGATTGGAGTCCTTCTGAGGTCTATCCAGTTTACTGAACATGATGCAGATGTAGTGTAGATCTACACAGAAATTTATTTGTCCTCAGGAGGATAGTTGGCTTTTTACAGAAGCTCTTAAATTGATTAGTTAATTAATAGATCTTCTATAAAATAAAACACTAAGGTCTGTGTGTCCAGTCCCTTACAGCAATCTGATTGGGTCAGTTTGGCTTTGGTGACATGAGGAAAGAGGAAGTGCGAGTGTGAGATGGGCGAGGAGGAGTAAAGGCTCAGGCTGAGAGAGATGGAAAGTAAAAAACAGGACAGGAGATGAGAAAGGCTCCTTGAAAATAATGAGAGTCTGAGAAGCTGGCTTTGAATGTACTCAAGAGAGCGTCAGTCAAGAGACGTCTGACCCATGAATGCAGAGGAAAGGCTCTGAACATAAATGTAGAGCACGGGAAAGTAAATATCTTTAAATTATTCTATTACCTGTCTTCAACAGGTGCCAAGGTTAGTAGATAAATAAATATATACATATATAGACACACAGTATAGTAAAGGAAGAAAATTAGAATTAAACAAAACTTCTGACTTGGCAGTCGCAGTCCCAGTGTGGCATTATGCAGACGTATTGCTGTTGGTATGACAGAGCCCCAGTTGCGTTTCCTGACACAGATCTGCTGAATAATTTGTGGTTTGAAAGTCCTCAGTGTTGGTGTTGGAGAGACAGGATGTGCAGCATTGGTCATAATGGCACTCAGGTTTGTTTTAATTCTCTCCTTTGCTACAACCTCTCCAGGGGTTCCAGAGTGTACTCCATAAGTGAGACTGCACTTTTAATTTTATTGTTAATTGGTTGGGCCTCTCTTGAAGTGATGTTACTGTCCTAGCACACCAAAGCATAGAAAATTACACTGGCCCATATAGAGTTGTGAAAGATGTGAAGGATGTCAATGTCTGCATTGACTATACTTTCTTAGAAGGCTGGCGTCTTTCAACATCTGCAGTAAGATGCTGCAGATGTTCTATCAGATGGTTGTGGCGAGGCCCTGTTCTACGCGGTGGTGTGCCTGGGAGGCAGCATAAAGAAGAAGGATGCCTCACGCCTGGACAAATTGGTGAGGAAGGCAGGCTTTATTGTAGGCACGGAGCTGGACAGTTTGATATCCGTGGCAGAGCGACGGGCACTGAGCAGGCTCCTGTCAATTATGGAGAATCCACTGCATCCACTGAGCAGGATCATCTCCAGACAGAGGAGCAGCTTCAGAGACAGACTGCTATCACCGTCCTGCTCCACTGACAGACTGAGGAGACTCCACACTATGCGACTCTTCAATTCCACCTGGGGAGGGTAAATATTAACATTATACAAAGTTATTGTCTGTTTTACCTGCATTGTTATCACTCTTTAATATTGTTCTTTATCAGTATGCTGCTGCTGGAGTATGTGAATTTCCCCATGGGATTAATAAAGTATCTATCTATCTATCTATCTATCTATCTATCTATCTATCTATCTATCTATCTATCTATCTATCTATCTATCTATCATTAAATGAATACTGTGGGAGATTTTTTTTATCCTGTTTCCAATCATAGTGATGTCAAAATTCCACCCCAACATCCCCAAAGAATGCACTTCGATTTTGTTTCTTGTTTATAATCACACTCATTTCTGACTTCTTTGGGGTGAATATGGATATTCACGGGTGAGCTTGATTAGAAATGGGATAAAAAAATATTACATGGTGCACGTGATCCCGTCTGAATTATGTGTGTGTGTGTGTGTGTTTAACATTGCGAATAAGCCACTATCTGAAATGCCTTTTTGTTTCTCTCATGTGCTCACAACACAGTGATGTTAGCAGCATAACACAGTGACATTCAATAAAAGCCGTCACATGAAACTTTGAGAGGCACAAGTACAGCTTAACAGTACTCAGTGGTGCACTAAGAAACACTGTATGTACTCTTAAGTTAAAATTGGAAGAGCACCACTCAGTTAACTAACATAGGGAGAACATGAAGCAGGATTAGTAGTAGAATCTGACTCAAGCTTTCTGTACAACGATTTGTAAAGTTATGCTGTCACAGAAACCATTTATCTCTTATCTTTAACACACAGCTGTGATATGTAATATACAGTAAATGACCAATCATAGGCATCTATACATCAAAAGAATGGGCTGAAAGTCAGCTATCCAAAAATAATCGGTCTTTTGTTGTATGTGGCTTGACATAGGTGAGATCTTTGATAAAAACAGATTCACTCAGCTGTGATGCGGTGCCCACCTCCAGATGCACGTGTTCAAATTGCATGCTTTAATAATGAAACAGAGCAGATAACATGGAAACCTATAATTTATTTTAAAGACACCTATTGGTATGTAAAAATACAATTATTGCATTTGACTGACATGTGGGTTTACAGAAACATATAGAAACAATTTTGAAATATGATGATGTCCTGCTAGCAGGACACCTCATGCATAAGAGGCTACTATAAAACTCCAGCATAGCCAAATGTGAAAAAAGAGAAGGGATTGAATACTTTTTGAATTCAGATAACAATGGCATGGTTCTGGCAAATGAATATGTGACTGTTGGATTAAATGTGTGTCGCAGAAATTCTCTTATAAAATAAATGTAAATGACAGCCAAAATTATCATTGCAATAAGAATTGTACATCTTATTACATGATTATTACACTGGACCCAATGGAGCCTACATATTAACAGGTGAGTTCTTTATGCAGACTGGCAAATACGGAAGCGTAACTTAAATAAGCTAGGATCATTTGCTTACAACAGTTAAAAACAACCCAGCCAGCACCAATCAGCCTACAGATAAATGGTATTATCTATAACAAACCCTATACCTTTGTATATATAAAGTTCCCATAATATTTATAAAATTTTAAATCTTTGCAACACCTCTTATATCTAAAGATAAATTTCTTCTATATAAATTCTTAGTGAGTGAATTAATTTACTTTTCATTTCCTTGGTCATTGTGTTAGAACTAATGCGCACTGGATCTCAATTATATACATCAGAACACTCAGAAATACACTTGTAAACAAGTCACACAAAGATACATTTTGTTTTCTCCTACAGTGTGTTGAGAGATTACATTGAATAATGATACTCAAATAGACCCTATATACAGTATACTTTCTGTTGTCATTTTAATAAATATAGTGCAGATAATTTTTACTTACCTTTATACTATGTACACAATAAATATTCACATCAATTGAAACATAACAAACTTATTATATAAAATACTAGCTGGAGTACCCGGCGTTGCCCGGGAATGTATAACCGGTGAATTTCCCAAATGAAAGAAACAGAACATAGAAATAGAACAAACAGTTTTCTGATTCACATTTTATTATAAGTTCCTCCACTCTGGATTTTGTCTGCTGTGGCATTTCAGACAACCTTGAAATTCTACATCTTTTTTGGTGGCATGGGTATATTAGCGAAAAGTAGGACAATTATAATGTGTTACATGGTGTTACGTATGGAACAAGCACCACAGTGAGATGAATTTACGTTATTTACAATACATCAGAAAATGAACAAATAGCAGCAGTCAGTCAGAAAGAGCAACCCTGAAATCGTACTGTTAGTCGGAAAGGGAGCAAATAGCACTACGAATACGGAAAGCCAGTGAGAAAGAGTAGCACTGAAACTGTACTACGAAAAATGGCGGGGAGGGGTGCTCTGTTTGCAAGGATCGTCTGTGTTGAACCGTGATGGTATGTAACAGAAGTTGGCGATGGTAATGTGGAAACTGAATGTTCTCTTTGTTCCCTTGTACTAATTTATATCTGAGAAGTAAGCTTTACTAAACAATGCAAAAGCATGCTTTGTTTTAGCAAACAGAAAAATATTTGTGCAAAGGACTCAAGGTCTATGCATTCCACACATGAGTCTGCCTTATCACGTTTTCCCTCAGCTTACATCTGAACACCATAACAAATGGAGCCAAGATATCAAGTTTTACAAGGGACGTTAAAGGGGCTCAAGGATTGTGTATAATAAATATGGTGACTGTTGCATTTTATAATGATATTAAATCACGCATTCTAGGGCTATAAAAACTTGCCGAACCCAACAGACGGGGTTCAGAAGAGCCCTAACGCTGTCATGTATATTTGATTGTCTGTTTTTCTGAAACTCTTCTCACCGTGACTCTGAAAAATAAAGCTGCTTTATAACTGCACCTGCTGTTGGGTCTGAGTTTTCGTCCACAGTTTCTACAGAGAGAAGTGACATACAACCAGTGCTGCATTTGGGAAAAATGGTGGGGGAAGGATGCTGTCTTTTTAAGGCGATTCTCTGTTCAAATGTGATTGCATATAACGGACGTTGGCGAATGAAATACAGCTCTATCAGTGCATGTGGGAGTGTGACGTGCGGAAACACGGGTATGTCAGGCGGTCACACGCTCTGGGTCGTTCAGATTTTACATCCATACGGCAGTTCCCCTTCACCCGATCAAAGCAGTTGGCCTTCTCATACTTGAACACTTCCGCCATCTCTTGGCAATTTAAAGAAACATGGGTAAAGAGTGACGCACAGAGACCAAAGCTGCCGCTAGATGGCGCCGCGGTGAACGTCTGTTGGAACATGCGGCCATCTTGTCAATGATACGTATGCCGACGTGTGCCGAAGATTGTGTCAGTGAAAAGGTTCCCTACGGTTCACCACAAACATTTTTCCAAACCAAACATACCCCATGACCTTCTCCTGGTCACAAAGGAGCCCCATGCCCAGTTTGGTGCCGATTGGATGCCCGCTGCAGATTTGTATGGGCAGACAAACATACACACACACATCAACTCTGCTTTATATATTAGACTAGCAAAATACCGGCGCTTCGCAGGGGAGAAGTAGTGTGTTAAAGAAGTTATGAAAAAGAAAAGGAAACATTTTAAAAATAACGTAACATGATTGTCAATGTAATTGTTTTGTCACTGTTATGAGTGTTGCTGTCATATATATATATATACACACACACACACACACACACAGACACACACACATATAAACATATATACATATACACATATCTGCGCATACACATATCTATATATATATATATATATATACATATACACATCTACATATATATACATATTGTGGAAACCGTACCCCCAAACACAGACAGACTGACACCAGGATGTCCAAAACACACTCCTTTATGTTATCCTTGAGCACCACAATGCCTTCTCTCACCAACTCCCTTGCTTTCTTCCTCTCTCTTCTTCTTTCTTTCTTTCTCTTTGACCTCCTTCCTCCTCCTCACAAGCTTTGTCTCCTTCCTCCCAACTCTGGCTCAATGTCTGGAAGAAGGCGGCCCCTTTTATCATGACCTGGATGAGCCCCAGGTGCTGCCCTTGACGTCACTTCCTGGTGTGGCAGAAGTGTCAGGAAAGCACCTGGAAGCACTCCGGGCCTTCTTGGAATTATTTCCGGCAGCACTTCCTGGTGTGGCGGAAGTGCTGCCATCCAGGATTCTCCAACTGTCCGGGCACCCCCTAGCGGTGGCCACGTCCTCTAATGGGCATCCCAGCTCCGTCTTTGTGGCTCCCAAACAGACCCGGGTGGCTGCCCTCTCGTGGCCGAGGAGAAGTATTGTCCTAGTTGGGGACTGTCCATTCGTCCCGGCCGGGCAGTGTCCCCGTACATCTGTGACAATATATATACACATATCAACATATATACACACATACAGTACACACACCAACATACAGTGGTGTGAAAAACTATTTGCCCCCTTCCTGATTTCTTATTCATTTGCATGTTTGTCACACAAAATGCTTCTGATCATCAAACACATTTAACCATTAGTCAAATATAACACAAGTAAACACAAAATGCAGTTTTTAAATGATGGTTTTTATTATTTAGGGAGAAAAAATCCAAACCTACATGGCCCTGTGTGAAAAAGTAACTGCCCCCTTGTTAAAAAATAACCTAACTGTGGTGTATCACACCTGAGTTCAATTTCCGTAGCCACCCCCAGGCCTGAATACTGCCACACCTGGTTCAATCAAGAAATCACTTAAATAGGAGCTGCCTGACACAGAGAAGAAGACCAAAAGCACCTCAAAAGCTAGACATCATGCCAAGATCCAAAGAAATTCAGGAACAAATGAGAACAGAAGTAATTGAGATCTATCATTCCGGTAAAGGTTATAAAGCCATTTCTAAAGCTTTGGGACTCCAGCGAACTACAGTAAGAGCCATTATCCACAAATGGCAAAAACATGGAACAGTGCTGAACCTTCCCAGGAGTGGCCGGCTGACCAAAATTACCCCAAGAGAGCAGAGACGACTCATCCGAGAGGTCACAAAAGACCCCAGGACAACGTCTAAAGAACTGCAGGCCTCACTTGCCTCAATTAAGGTCAGTGTTCACGACTCCACCATAAGAAAGAGACTGGGCAAAAATGGCATGCATGGCAGATTTCCAAGACGCAAACCACAGTTAAGCAAAAAGAACATTAGGGCTCTTCTCAATTTTGCTAAGAAACATCTCAATGATTGCCAAGACTTTTGGGAAAATACCTTGTGGACTGATGAGACAAAAGTTGAACTTTTTGGAAGGCAAATGTCCCGTTACATCTGGCGTAAAAGGAACACAGCATTTCAGAAAAAGAACATCATACCAACAGTAAAATATGGTGGTGGTAGTGTGATGGTCTGGGGTTGTTTTGCTGCTTCAGGACCTGGAAGGCTTGCTGTGATAGATGGAACCATGAATTCTACTGTCTACCAAAAAATCCTGAAGGAGAATGTCCGGCCATCTGTTCGTCAACTCAAGCTGAAGCGATCTTGGGTGCTGCAACAGGACAATGACCCAAAACACACCAGCAAATCCACCTCTGAATGGCTGAAGAAAAACAAAATGAAGACTTTGGAGTGGCCTAGTC